>NW_026294562.1:140154527-140812027 GCF_007827085.1 Peromyscus californicus insignis
CCCAACCAAGTAAACACACAGAGACTCATATTGCATATAAACTGTATGGCCATGTCAGGCTTCTTGCTATCTGTTCTTATATCTTAAATTAACCCATTTCTATTATTCTATACTTTGCCATGTGGCTCGAGGCTTACCAGTATCTTAAATCATGCTTCTCCTCTTTGCTGCTGGCTCCATTTCTCTGCCTCAGCCTTCCTGTTCCCAGAATTCTCTTCTGTGCTCATCCTGCCTATACTTCCTGCCTGGCTACTGGCCGTTCAGCATTTTATCTATACAGAATGATATCCACAGCAAGAGAAGAAGAGGGAGAGCTTGCAATGTGGATCACACTTTATTTTTTTTACCATTGTCTATTAGGAATTTTCATATTCTCCTGAGACAAACCTTAAGGCACCTGTATCCTTTATTACTTTAGTATTGAGAAGACACAGGTAATGACTTGCTGAGGGCTTTTAACAATGATAGATTGTTATATTAAAGTTTGTTTTTACAGAGTGATGACCCTTTTGACACTAAGGTGTTTATACCTCTGGTTTATTAGGGTTTCTTACCAGTATATTTTGGGTATATTTTGATATTTCTTGTGCCTCTGGATCTATGGATGATGTTGGCCTTATAACAATTAGCTGGATAATTAATTAGAAATTTGAATATGTTATTAGCATCAACAAAGGGAAACTGATGAAGCAGAATATGTCAGTAGGGACAAGAGAACTTGAAGAGAGAATCAGGAAGAAGGAAAAACCTTATGGGGTTCACAATTCAGTAGGATTGAATGTTGTGCGAGGAAATCACATTCTTTTGGAATTGGTGACAAGGCATTAATCTAGATGTCCTCTGGAAGTTAAGAGACTGGGGCCCTATTTGTTTCACTGTGTATGAGGAGGAATTTCTCTTGGATGAGGGCAGGATGAAAGGTTTCAGTCTGTGGAGATGTATCCAGTGGGGAAAGACCTCAAGTTTAGCACCTGTGGGGTCTTGCAAGAAGTACCTTAAAGGGTACCTTCCATTTAGTGTAAAGGGGCTAGGTTTGCTGGACTGGAGGGGAAAAAGGACCTGATCCCTAAAGTGGATAGAGGGTTGTGCATGAATTATCACATGGCTGGTGTAAGGAATAGTCAGCAAAATTCCAGAGGAGACAGCAGAGGTGATAGAGTAGAGGAGTGAGGAGGTGATCAGGGAGAGGGAAAGGTTTGGATCAGAGGCCAGGGGTTAGAGCTAGTAACCCATATATGAGTTCAAATGGTGGGATTGAAAGGGCTTGCTTTGGAAGTGTCCAAAGCCTGAAAGGAGCCAGAAACAATAATTTCAATAACTCAGGTTGAATTTCCTGTGGCATCTTAATGAGATTGTGTTTTAAAGATTGTTTTACTGTACCTTCCCTGAGGACTTATGATGGTAAGGGATATGAAAATGCCAAGGTATATTAAAAGCTTTAGATATGGCCTGAAAAATCTGGAAGGTGAACTCTAGGCTAATATCAGACTGAAGAAATGCATGGATGCCAAATCCTGGGGAAGGAGCTCAGGGACTGTCTGATGCCACATATTAGAAACAAGAAATATCTCTATACAACTTGAAAATGAGTCCATGACCATGAGGAGACATTTAATTTGTCTGACTGTGGGCATATGGGTAAAATTGAGCTGCCAGTCAGGCCTTGGAGGGTACCCTCTAACCTGGGTAGTGTGGAAATGTGGGCTCCAAAATGTGGAACTGTATTCTGTCTTCTGACAACTTTTACAGTAGCCATGGTCCTCAGAACCAAGCAAACACCCTGAAACTTATATTATTTACAAAGTGGATGGCTTTCCGGTTTTTAACATGTTGCTTCTCATCATGGCAGCTGGCAGCATCTCCCTCACTCTGCCTTCCACTTCCCCGAATTCTCCTCTCTCTTTGTCCCACCTATACTTCCTGCCTGGGTATTGGCCAATCAGCACTTTATTTATTAACCAATCAGAGCAACACATTCAGAGCATACAGAATATCCCACAGCACTTCCCCTTTTATTTTTTTTCAAAAAGGAAGGTTTTACTTTTCACATAGTAAAATTACAAATAACAAAACAATTATCAAGCAAGAATTATAGTTAAAATATCTAGTCTGTTTGTATCTGCCAAAATTATCGAAGATATCCTATCTATCCTATATTTGTGAGTCTAAGGTTTCATATCTAACTTATCTTTTATCATAATTAAGATAAATTATAACTATCTAGTATTCAACTACATCAAAGACCTCAAAGGAATATACTATTACCTGAGAAATGAGAGAACAATGCAAACAACGTTCAGGAGTCTTGAGAGAGTAGACAGAGACAGCTGGCAGCCTAGACATTCATCCAAAGTTTCTTTATACAGATGGGGTATCTGTCTTCAGCCCACAGGCCTAGAGACTCTCAGTCACTTTCTCTCTCTCTCTCTCTCTCTCTCTCTCTCTCTCTCTCTCTCTCTCTCTCTCTCGCTCTCTCTCTCTCTCGCTCTCTCTCTCTTTCTCTTCATTTTTTCAAGACAGGGTTTCTCTGTGTAGCTTTTTGCCTTTCCTGGAACTCACTTTGGAGACCAGGCTGGCCTCAAACTTACAGGGATCCACCTTCCTCTGCCACCTGAGTGCTGGGATTAAAAGGTTGTACCACTACTGCCAGTCTTCTCAGTCACTTCTCTCTATGTCCTGTAGAATGTTTGGCAGTTTCCTTGATGAAACAGGAACCTAAAGTACAGCTCCTGCTGCCCTCAGACATAAGGAAACACACTGAGACTTCTATTTTTTACAAACTGTGTGGACTAATGGCTCAGGCTTCTTGTTAGCTCTTCTTATATCTTAAATTAACCCATTTCAATTAATCTACAAGTTGCCATGTGACTTGTGGCTTACCAGTATCATTACATGTTGCGTTTCATCATGGCTTCTGGCAGCATCTCCCTCACTCAGCCTTCTACTTCCAAGAATTCTCCTCTTTCTTGGTCCGGCCTAAACTTCCTGCCTGGCTACTGGACAATCAGGACTTTATTTATTAACCAATCAGAGCAACATATTCAGAGCATACAGAACATCCCACAGCAGATAGGCTGTAGGTTCCCTGCTATGAACTGAGACAGAGCAAGACTATTAGGGTGAAAGAGCTGGTGTAGATAGGACAGAATAGGCATAGTGACAGGAGATGACTGTGAGGATATCCTTGAACTATATGTACTGCCTGTGGTGAAGGACATGAGTCTGGGTTCTAGACTGCCACTGTCCTAGCTGCCTGGTTGATATAGTTATTTCCCTTAGAGGTGATAGAGCTGTCATTCTGATGAGAGTGACAGTGAATAATTCCTATTACGTTTGGGAAATTGGAAGCTTATATCATGACCATTATTTGGCCTGAGTTAGTTATGTCCTTTGATGTGAGAAGCCCATGCTTTTTCCAGATAGGAAATTGGGACAGGAGGATATGGAAAGAATATTTGAAGTTGGGTAGTGGTGGCACATGCCTTTAATACCAGCACTCGGGAGTCAGACCCAGGCAGATGTCTGTGAGTTCAAATCTAGTGTGGTCTACAGAGCAAGAGTCAGGAGAGGAACCAAAATTACACAATGTAATCTGTCTTTCAAAACAAAAGTAAACATCATATTTGGAGTATATAAAATATTTAGGAATTGCCCCTGTGCCAACTAGAAGGTACAGGTGAGAGACATTAGCTGAGCCTGTTGGTTAGTAGTGTATATCTTTGAATCTACCACCCCAGCATCTGACACTATGGCATATCCTGCTTTATGGGTCTGATCATGAAAAAAGGAGCAGCCATCTGTGTACCAGGTATAAGTGGCCTGAGGCAATGTGCACTCCTGTGTGTGTGAAGGATGAGGCAAAAAATCCTTTAGGATTTAAGTGCAGTAGTGAGATGTGGAATAGTCAGTACTAGTTCTAGGAAGGAGGATTGAATATTAACCAATGAGCAATTATGGAATATAAGTGTGGTATCTTCTAGTAAAAACACTTGGATACAAAAAACTCAGGAAGTAGAAAAATATGTAAGACTTTATAAGTTAAAAGAAGAGAAAGTATTAGGTGACCCAAAGTTTAGTTCATTGATTCACTATTAAGGAGATCAGCAGCCCCCAATCACATATGATTGGTGACCATCCCTGTGTGGTGAGGTGTAGTTTTTTTAACAGGTATGCTACAGGTGCAATGGAGGGTCCCTGCTGGTGCCATAGAGTCCCAAGGGCATATCACTCTCTTGCAGCCTGCAAAAGACTGAATTAGATGCTTTGTATCTGAAGCTATAGCCTAGTATGATGTGGTAATGTTTTCACCCAAATAGGTAATCTGAGGAGTGGAGAGCTGCATTTTGGAACTGTACTCTATAACTCCAGCTGTACACAAAGTTTAGAAGAAGAGAGGTGTTAGTTTGACTGGCATATACTTACAGGCCACAAAGTAGAATCTTATATAATAATTGTAAAAATTAAAGCCAATGAGGGAGAAGAGGAGCAAGCCAGAAGCTGGGGATTGATGAAATATTTGTGGGATATGCATGAATCTGTGTGTCAAGACATTCCAAGTTAGCTATGTATACAGGTAAGTGTCAGCATCTGTCCAGGATAAGGTAAAGATACTTTGAGACAGAGAGCTGACAGGTATAGAAAAGAAGGTATCCTTGAGATCTAGAACTGAGCAGTATGTGGTTTCTGAAGGGATAGTGTAAAGAATTGAGTAAAGTCCAGGCATTACAGGATTGAGAGGAGCCATGAAGATCTAATGAGCTGCAGTTGTAGATATATTTTATTTGTGCTGAAATATGGTGATATTTTATTTATGCTTTATTAAAGATTGATGGAGATCAGGTGGGAATGGCCAGGATTTTAAGTTAAAAAAATTTAGGCAACACACTTATCAGACAGGGTCTCTGTGTGTTCAAGGCCATACTAGGGAACAGAGCAAAGCATAGTGACACACTTCTTTAAGGCCAAGATCTAACATAAGACCTGAAGCTCTGTACAGACATACATGTAAAAAAGAGATAGCTGGGCTAATATAGCCAATTAAAGTGCATAAGAGCAAGGCAATAAAAGCAAGTGTAAGACAGCAAGTAGCTTCCATTGGGAAGCTGCAGGATTGGTGAGGTAATGTTTGCTTGTGGCTTTTCCAATTTCCCTGATCTCTAAGTCTTTAATCCTAAATTTGGCACAGTGTTTATTTAATGGCTTAATAATCTGAATGTTTTATTATATTTAATAAACATTTAAATGCAGGTTGTAATTACAGCTGAAGGATTACCTGTATTTGTAAATGTAAAATAAATTCCATTTTACATTCAGGTATACATTACAATTTGTTAGTTACATTACTCACATCACCATTTTTATGACTAGCAAGTTATATTAAATATAAAATGGAAATTAACCAAAATAAAGTGAAATATTAAAGAGTAAGCAACATTAAACATGAAAATTATACTAAAGAAAAATGATTTTAAAATGTATTTATGTCAATTCAGCTAACATCCAATTCAATGATTTGATACTATAATCCTAAAATTCTAGAGTTTTAACAGCTAAGAGTACAAAGAGTCCACATATTACAAAAAAAGAAAGAAGAAAAGAAAGAATACTGAAGGAAACAAATTTTCATCCTTTGATTACTATTTTTACCTTACAACATTAACCTAACAACCTGGAATTTTAACAGCTAAGAGTACAAAGAGTTCACATATAGTTCAATATTATAAAAAAAGAAAGAAGAAAAGAAATAATACTGAAGGAAACAAAGTTTCATCCTTTGATTACTATTTTTACCTTACAACATTAACCTAACAACCTGGAATTTTAACAGCTAAGAGTACAAAGAGTCCACATATAGTTCAATATTACAAAAAAAGAAAGAAGGAAGAATACTGAAGGAAACAAATTTTCATCCTTTGATTACTATTTTTACCTTACAACATTAACCTAACAACTGAACTTCATCTAAAATAACCCACTTTTGTCTAACTGAGCCTATATCCTTATGTATTTCAACTACTACCTTTCTTTGCAAAACAATATAATGCACAGTTATTTTTAGGAGTTTAAAAAATGAATTCATTTATACTGTTGTTCTATTGTTTTAGCAACTTTTTTTTTGCTAGTTCCTAACCCAAGCTCAAATTCAACAGTCTTTAAAATTTCATTGTGCTCACTGATTTTTACTTTAATTTTTTATTATTTTTTAAGCCTACATATCACCAGATAGAAAAACAGATAAACATCATTTAACATTTATGAAAGGAGAAGAATCCTTTTTGTAACGCAAATAACAGAAACGAAAATCTTTACAATTTTAATTTTTCTGATGTATAGTATATTTACTTTAAATATGCATCAGTCTATTTTTAAAAAATGTAGAAAATGTGGCAATTAAAACAAACTCAGAATTTTAAAGTAAACTTCCAGGAATAACCTATCTTATATATTGCTGAACTTGCACCAGAGAGTAGTTAAATTAAAAAATCACAGAACAATGATGAAATGGTAAAAATTCTAAAGCAATGAGCAAATTCTTGAAATTCCTTAATCTGTTTTCTATGTGGCACAGTGTTTTTTATTTAATGAGACAATTTAGAAAGTATTCTACATGCAGGTCTTAAATCAGGTGGTATATTCTATTAGGCTTCTTAACTCTAAGTATAGAGGTGTTAAAAGGAGAAGAGTTTGGATGAAGTAGCATCTTTCTGAGAAGTTCAGGGATGATAGGCTTAAGTCCTCTAAGGCTCTGGAGTGAAAGATTATACTGAGTATGGTGATGTACCAGGTAGGGTGCTGGAACTGGATAACAATAGAGTGATGGTTTCTAGCTACAGAAGGGTTCTGGCTATCCAAGACTATGGGGTCTACATGAGAGATTGAAAGGGAAATGTCATGTCAGAGCTTGTGGGCTGAATGCCAAGAAGGAGGAGGAGAGGAGCTGCTGACAAATCTGTGGTAGTGAAATGTGGGCACTAATGAACTTGAAGCTAGTGCCTTAGCTGAAAATTTCTTCCCATTATGTGCACAGGGCAGGTTTCCACATACAAAACTGTGTGTAAGAGATATTCCCATGAAAATACGTTTAAGTCATGCAGTGTGGTGAGGTAAGTTAAGGTGTCCATCCACCCAGACAACAGCGAGATTGGAATGACAAGTAAGACCCCAAAACTCCCACAGGATGCAAAAAGGGCCTCCAGTGTCCGAAGGAAGGAAATGGATCCTCCCTACATAATAATGGTTTTGGTATGACATGACTGTTGTTGGGTAAGGACCTAGGTACCTTCAATTGTCCATTACCCAGAGTAGGAGATTGCCTGTATGTTGGTCTTTGAATGATGTCCCCATGTCATGAGTTACACAGGGTCAGTCAACTAAACTATGTCCATATCAATAGCTTTTTTACATGAGGCCCAGGTGACCTACATGGGGCAGGGTTTGGCTCAAGCCCAATGGCTTTCTCTACAAATTTTTAAAGAGGAACCTGGAAGCCTTCATGTGGCTGGTCAGATAGCCTGTGCTAGATTTGACAGTCTTGTTTGCAGGCTTATTCATGTCTCACATAGCTATGCCATGGAGGAACATAGACCATATAATCAAGTTGCATGCAGGTTACATAAGTACATACCAAGGGGTAACTTAGTAGGCAAGGCCCTGGGATGGCTAAGCTATCTTCCTGACTGGTGGACAGAGGATGCACAGTCATGTAGTTAGGGGGTGGCTGGTACACATAACACCATAAGAAACCAAAAGCCAGTAATTTACTGTTAGTTGGAGTGAGAGCCCATGGTAATTTCATTTTATACTGTGTTCCCTTTTTAGTTTCCCTGCTCCTTTTACAACATACAGGAAGGAGGGACAGACAGATGAGTCACAGCTCTAATGGAGATCTCCAAACCCATTGTCGTCATTTGCTTTCCCTTCTACTTAGACAGCTCTCTTCTTATTGGTTGTGTATTTGAATATGAGTCAGACAGATGGAATAAAAGAGCTTGCAGTCCACAGTTTCAATAGCCAGGCTCCTGGCTAAATTCCAGCTGGTAGCTGGATTTAGCCAAAGCCTGACTGGAAATAACACAAGAGAAGGATAACTGTCCCAGAGAACTGCTGCAGACAGAGGCAGTAGAATCACAGATAAGCAGTGTTTGGTGGTATTGCCCACACTCCTGCTCTGAGTCATCTGCACCTGCTTGCTCTGCTGGAAATGTCCTCCTTCCTCTGAAGCCACTGCTTCAGCCTTAATACCTGACAGAAACCAGTGATGTATTGATTATATTCTCCCTAGAGGACCCATTAAGAAAATGACTGTGTCAGTGACAATTCTCACTTAGCCACCTGGGACTCTATGAAAATTTCAAGAATCAGATTCCACAAATAAGTGCACTTGGGGAATCTAAAATGGCATATCGATAACTGTTACCTGAAAGGTAAAATTTGCAGCCCCAAATCACAATTAGCCATCCGCAGGTGGAAAGTGAGGCTTTCAGGTAGATAGCCAGGAAACAGGGCCAAGTACTGGGTACATGATCACTGTCTAGTTTCCATGAGATGTTCTTCTCTTTTGAGAAATGAATTCTGGACCTAAAAATCATTACATCATTTCCTGTCATCCACTCTCAGTTTCATTGTTTGGGCTGCAGCACACATATAGTGGTGGTGTGAAATGACTCAGCAGCTCTGAAGGAGATCTCAAAGAGTACCCCAGGATTTGCTTTCCATCAGTGGAACTGAGTTCACTCTCCATATTGTTTCCTGTGTGTTGTGCCATGGCCCACCCCCTCATTTCCCCAGAAATTCTTGAGTAGAAGCAGCATGAAATATTATTTAGAAGGATTTAGGAGAGAAAGAAACGCATAGAAAATACAGGATAGCTTTGAGAGTGTCTGTATCCTATTCCATCCAGCATCTACTGTCTTTGCCCTTGGGTAGTTAAAGCAATGCCAATGGGTGGAGAAAAGACAACCCCCCTTCACAGACAGGTGCAGGTCATATCAGTCACCTGCACTCAGAACCATGATCCAATCAATCATCCTCTCTAAGCAGACCTGCTGGGTAAAGCCTACATGGGCTCTAACAGGTTCCCATTCCAAACAAAATTTGATTGCACACCCTCCTCCATCAGAAGCAAGAAGAGCTAAGAAAATTGTTGGCATAGCAGCTTCTCACCAGTCAGCCTGTGGGTATAATCTGGGTCTCAGTCACTTATGAGCATACTAAAATCTGATTATTATTTGATACCCACAAGGCAGATTGCTCCTGTAATACAAGGGGAGAAATATCCCGTGGACATTACCACATCATAGATTGTTTGATTCAAGTATTACAGATCTGAGTCACCTGATCCTGTCAAGTGTGCAGCAAGCAGATTCCTGCTTCTGCAGTTATGGCTTCTCTTTAAAGATGTGGTCTCTCCTTCTCAGTTTGAATTCACTTCAGGCTGGCATAGGCTAGGGGAGTCCTGCTCTTCCCTTCTTCTGAATTTACTGCTTTCTTTAAGGATGTAGCATCCCTGTGCCAGTCTTGATATCCTTCTCTATGGGCAAGGAAGTTGATTTACTTGATGCTTTAGTATCTGGCAGAGACTAGTGAAATCCTGCTGTTTCCTCTACCCTGGGAGTTTTATTGTGGGAATGGCTATGGCACTGTAGTTTTATTCATGATCCATAGAGGCACTGAAAATATGGAGCAGTAACATTTGCAGTCACTTCTCTATCTGTTACCAGAGTCAATAAAGTATGGAAAATAATGTAGAGCACTGGAAACTTACTTCTTAATACCCTGATGCCTCTTAGGTATTCACAGTATCAAGTTTGCATTCTTGTTTTGCATTATCACTGTGTTCTTGCATAAAGAGTCTCTTGTACATGACTTTTTTCTAATTCTCAGTCCATTCATATATATGAAAGGAGAGAGGGCATTAACTTCATTGGAAGTCAATTATTGATTGATGATGGCAGACAGGCATTCAATATTCATTTGATAATAATAAACCCACCTTGTTTCATTTTCCTATGGGTCCTGTATATCCAGCTGATCAAGCATTCCAGGCAAGAACAGTTTCTTTCCCAAAGGGCTATTTTTGCCAAGAAGAAGATAAACTACATATAGAAATCTTCGATGCTGATCCTCCTCTCTGAAGTAAATCACTGCTGCCAGGAGCAGACATGTCTCACTGTCCATAAAGTCTAAATTTTTAAAACATTTTAAATGCCATATTCTGTAGGTCTTTGAAGTATTTGAAGATTACCTATCTATCTGAAATATATCTATGTATACCTTGAAAACAACATGACTATAAGTTTGACTATCATAGAAGACTAATTATTAATCTGTACTTTTTAATTTTCCATTGCAATCTAAATGATTTACATAAACATAATACCTCAAAAGAGAGTAGAAATATGTTTATATACAGTATAACGAAATCAACTCTAAATTTGTATCAATAAACTAAAATTTATACAGATGTAAAACATTTCAAACAAGTCGTTGCTCTTTAAAATTAGATTCAATAACCTACCCTTTCATCCTGTCATATCTATATTATATTCTCTTTTCTTCTTTTGAATAAAAAAATATTGGTTTTTTTTCTGTCCCACACCAGACGGCTATTCTGATATGGGACAAATGAATCTCTCAAACTTTTTTTTTTTTTTTTAAATATGTTTGGATTTAGGGAAGTAATGAGCCAATTCCATCTCCAAAGCCAGGTTGGTATATTTGGGAATTTGGGCATAGCTTCTCTTATTACTTCCAGCTTCGGGGGGGCACTGTATCTTATGGGGACACAAAGAAAAGTTTAGGATCATGGAGTAGTCTGTGAGGGTGTATTGTCTGAGCCAGTTGCCTTGAAACCATTCTGGAAGTTGGATCATCTGGGCCATGGTGTCATCAGAGACCTTTTCAGGTGTCTTGGCTGGTCAAACCTGATGTATTTTATTCTGAAACAAATCCATAGCCTCTTGCTTTCTGTGGAAACAAAATCAGAGCCTCCTTTCCAAAGCAACATATTCTTACATCCAAATTTTGAAGTCAAGGTACCTTTAAAATATACATATTGGCTTAACTCCACAGCTTTTACAATCAAATGTTTTTCTGCAGTTAAAAATCCCAAAGACAACATAATCCAGATTCTCTGTGTAATATCCCTCTTTACGTGGCTTATTTTTTATACAACTGTCTCTTTAAAGACATTATTTTTAAAAACTATCCACTTATTATTTATTTATTTTTTTTTTTTTTGGTTTTTCGAGACAGGGTTTCTCTGTGTAGCTTTGTGCCTTTCCTGGAACTCATTGGGTAGCCTGCTGTGGGATGTTCTGTATGGCAAATGTGTTGCTGATTGGTCAATAAATAAAACACTGCATGGCCATTGGCTAGGCAGGAAGTGTAGGCGGGACAAGGAGGAGAATAAAGCTGGGAATTGGAAGGTTGAGAGAGACACTGCCAGCCGCCACAATGACAAACAGCATGTGAAGATGCCGGTAAGCCACGAGCCATGTGGCAAGGTATAGATTAATGGAAATGGATTAATTTAAGCTATAAGAACAGTTAGCAAGAAGCCTGCCATGGCCATACAGTTTGTAAGCAATATAAGTCTCTGTGTTTATTTGGTTGGGTCTGAGTGGCTGTGGGACTGGCAGGTGAGAGAGATTTGTCCTGACTGTGGGCCAGGCAGGAAAACTCTAGCTACAGTAGCCCAGGCTGGCCTCGAACTCACAGAGATCCGCCTGGCTCTGGCTCCCGAGTGCTGGGATTAAAGGCGTGCGCCACCACCACCCGGCCCACTTCTTTATATAACTGTATATATTTCTTTTTCTCTTTCTTCCAAGCCTGAATACATTTTTATACACATTGTAAAACAAAACTATTTGTGAAACTATTGCTTTAAACTGCAGCATTCAAAGACAGAAACAGCACTGTGGTTGCTGGCTCTGCCCACCTCAGCTTTTCAACATGGCAGTGGTAGTTTACTGCCAGCTCTGGGAGCCATCAACTCTTAGAAACAGTGGATCTATGCTCTTATCAAATCAGCGTGTAGTGCAGAAACATCTTACTATTTTGTTTTTTAACTAGCAAAAACTATATCCAACACACAGCATAGTTTGTAGCTTGGCGACACCTCTGTGTAACATAGCTTAGATCAAGTCCAAATGCAAGACACAAACCCGCCATGGAGTACCTCAAACATGCAGGCTGACACTAACTTGAGAGAGACAACTTGGAAGCTGTTTTAGCTCCATTTTAGAATCTCTTTTCTCAGGTTTTGGGGGGAAATCCTTGCCAACCCATGTGTGCCAATTGTAGCTGGAGTTTTCCTGGTCCAGCCTGGCCCACAGTCAAGAAAAATCTTTCTCACCACCAGTCCCACAACTGCTCAGACACAACCAAGTAAACACACAGAGAGTTATATTTTCATGAACTGTATGGCCGTGGCAGGCTTCTAGCTAGATGATCTTATATCTTAAATTAATCCAATTCTAGGAATCTATATGTTGCCACATGGCTCATGGCTTACTGGTTCTTAACATCTTCTCATTTTATTTGTACAGAGTGATATCCACAATAGTTTACACTAGACATTTGAAAGTTTTATTAGACTCACAGACAGAAATTGATGAAGCAGAATATGTCAATAGGTACAAGAGAACTTGAAGACAGAATCAGGAAGAAGAAGAAAAATATATATGGTATTCCCATTCCAGAAGGATTGAGTACAGTTGTGGAATAAAACCTCATTTTTCTGGATTTAGTGACAAGGCATTAATTCTGATGTCCTCTGGAATTTAAGAGAACAGTGCCCTGTTTGTTTCACTGTGTATGAGGACAAATTTCTCTTGGGTGAGGACAGGATAAAATGTTTCAGGCTGTGGAGATGTATTCAGTGAGCAAAGCCCTCAAGCTTAGCAGCTGTGGCCTGCAGGGGAAAGAAGGCCTGATCCCCAATGTGGATTGAAGGTGTGCATGGATTATCACATGACTGAGGTAAGGAGGGTTAACAAAATTCCACAGGAGACAGCAGATGTGGTAGAGTAGAGGAGTGAGCAGGTGATCAGGGAGAGGTGATGGTTTGGATAGGAGGCCAGCATTTAGAGCTGGTCTCCCATACATGAGTTCAAATGGTGGGATTGAAAGGGCTTGCTTGGAAAGTGCCCAGAGCCTGAAAATAGCTAGAGACAATAAATTCAACCAGTCAATATGAAGTTGCTCTGGCATCTTAATAAGAATATTTTTTGAAGACCTGTTCGTATGCTTCAACTTCCCTGAGGACTTAAGATGGTAGGTAATATGAAAATGCCATGGTACATTAAAATCTTTAGTTATTATCAGGTAAATCTTGGAGGTGAATTCAAGATAATTATGAGACTGAGGAAAGACAGAGATCCCAAATAAGGGGATTATCTCCCAGTGGAGGAGGACAGTGACTGCCTGAGGCTATTTATTACAAACCAGAAATGCCTCTACCTATTTGAAAATGAGTTCAAGACCATAAGGAGTTACTCAATTCATCAGACATTGAGCCTAAGAGTAAAATCAAGCTGCCAGTCAGGTCCTTGAAAGGAACCTCTAGCCTATTGGGTGGAAAAAGTTTGGCTCCAATATTTGGAATTGGGATTTGACTTTTGGTTAATTTCACAGGAGGCTTTAATAGTTCTTAGAATTGTAAGTCCTGAGAGGTCAGCTGTAGGTGGCTTTTATGAATAGAGACAGGACATGACTATTAGCATGAAAGAGCTGATGGAGATAGGACAGAATTAGCCTAGTATCAGGAGTTGACTATAATGATGTGGACTGCTTTGTATAGAGTCTCTGTGATGAATGTGGCAAGTCTGGGCACTTAAGGGCCACTCTCCTACCTGCCTTGTCAGCCTGGTTTATTCTCTTTGAGATGATGGAACTGTTGAAGTGCTTAGACTGACAGAGGATGAGTCTTATACCTTTTGGGAGATGGAATGCTTTTAGCAAGGCCGTTATTTGTCTTGAGTTATATTTGAATCCTCCCTTTGCTCTAAGGAGTCTGTGCCCTTTCCACTTAGCAGCATGGTACAGTATGATGTTAAAAGCATATCTAGAAACCATATGACATTTAGGGATTGCCCCCCCCATCCAATGGAAGGCACAGAGAAATCTAACAGCCCAGCCTGTTGGTTAGTTATGTGTGTGGGTAATACCTGTTCTTCTACCACCTTAGCATCTGACACTATGTCATAGCCCACTTTATGTGTGCCCTCATGTGAAAAGCAGTTGCAATCCACTTATCATGGATAAGTTCCCTGAGGCAATGTGCCCTCCTGTGTATGTAAAGAATGGGCAATAGTTCCTCTAGGTTTCAGTACAGGAAAGAGATAGAGAATGATCAGGTTTAGGTTGAGGAAGGATGGCTTGAAATATGAAGTGGTGGACAAGACTGGAACGTCAGTGTGGCATCTTCCAGTATCACTACCTGGAGAGAAAGAACTCAAGAAGGTGGTGAAGTTTGTAAGACTTTATAAGTTAAGAGATGGGACAGGTTGTGAGTGACCCAATGAGAGTTGTGAGTGACAAAAGTTTAGTTTCTTTGATTTCCCAATATGGACCTCAGCAGGTGCTAAAGCATGAAAGAAAGGTACCCTTTCCTGATTGGTGACATCTAGGTTTTCTTTTTGATAGGTATGCTGCAAGTGCAAAGGAGGGTCCCAGATGATGCCCTAGGGTACCTAGGTCATATCTTTCTCTTTCTGTTACACACAGAGGGAAGGGATGAATTAGGTCTGGAAGGTTTAAAGGTAGACTTTTGAAGACCTGCAAGTGGACAGTTCATAAATCTATCCTAGGACATGGGAGGCAGAGCCAGGCAGAACTCAGTGAGCTAGAGGCCAGCATGATCTAGAGAAGGAAATCCAGGACAGGCACCAAAGCTATACAGAGAAACCCAATTTCTAAAAAACAAACAAACAAAAAACTGAAATTAAAAAAAAAACACAATAGAAACAGAAACAAAAGGACCACAGAAAGACCTGTGTCAGATGCACTTGGCGGTCCAGAGTCACAACCAGAAAAGTGCAGAGGGGAATGGAGCCTTTCTTGTAGATAGGTAGATTACTACAAAGCTGCTAAACTCCTACTCAGCCCACAAGCCAACATCAGCCAGTTTTCTACTGTTAGTTGGAGGCAGAACCCAGGGTAAATTACGTTTTATCCTGTGCTCCCCATTCAGTTTCCCTGCTTTGTTAAGAACACACAAGGGGGGGGGCATAGATGAGTCAGCAGCTCTGATTCAGATCTCCAAATTCACTGATGTCATTTGCTTTCTATTCCTGGGTTTGAGATCTCACTCCTTATTGGTTCCTAATCTATGTCTATTCAAATAGGAGGCAGACTGATCAAATAAAAATGTTTGCACTGAAGGGTTTTACCAGCCAGGCTCCTGGCTGGAAATGACTCCAGAGAAGGAAAAGTCTCCAAGAGACCTGTGACAGACCAAGGCAATATAAACCTAAGATAGGCGGGGATTTGGTAGGGTTTCTTGTACTCCTGCTCTGAGTCACCTGCACCTGTTTTCTGTGCAAAAAATATGCTCCTGTCTCTAAAGCCACTGCTTCAGCCTTAGTATCTGTGATCTCTGCCTCAGTCTTGCATCTTGCATTATCACATTGTTGGCAAAGAAGTTTTATGTTGCGAAACAATACCTGACATAAAACAGGGATGTATTGATCAAATGCTCCCTCAGTGGACCCATTAAAAAATGACTGTGTGAGGGAATATTCTGACAGCCACCTGGGATTCTGTGACAATTTCAAGTGTCAGATTCCACAAATAAGTGCATTTGGGAAATCTAAAATGGCATATTGGAAACTGTTACCTTAAAGTTACAATTGACAGCACCAAATCTCAATCAGTCATCAACAGGTAGAATGCAAATCTTTAAAGTAGATATCCAGGGCCAAGTACCTGGAAGCATGTTCACCCAGTACTTACCACTGGATGCTTTTCTCATGTGGGAATTGCATTCTGTTCCTAGGATATATTACATTTTTTCCAGTCATCCATTTTCAGTTTTTTTTTTTTTATAGCTGCAGCGCTGCAGCACACATTTACTTGAGAGGGTGAAATGATTCAGCAGCTCTGAAGCAGATCTCAAAGAGTACCACAGGATTTGCTTTCCATTGGTAGACTTGAGATCACTCTCCTTATTGATTCCTGTGCAAAGGGCATTGCCAACTCCTATATTTTTCCCAGAGAACTCTTGCCTTGAGAATGATAGAGGAGATAGTAACAGATAGAACTGTGTCCAGCTGATTTGTTGGGCATTAAGTAATTTTGGGTGTAGGGAATGGGTCTTTTCAAGAGGTATCTGGACAATTGAAGGTAGCTGAATATTTTCTTCTTGTTTGGGCCCTGTGAAATTGACAAGTTGCTGGAGATGGATTGCCCAGGTGGATCCAAGCTGTCTGTAGAACTTGGAAGAAGATTTAAGTTTACCAAGAATACAAATGTTAAACATTGTGAAGCAACCAAAAGGAATTTAAAATCTTGAGCTGTGAGCCATGATAAGATAATATTTAGTACTCTTCTCCTATCAGAATTATATTGGTTAGTGTTAGCAAGAGAAAAAGACAGAGAGAGAGAGAGAGAGAGAGAGAGAGAGAGAGAGAGAGAGAGAGAGAAAGGAATGGAGAATGTAGCTAGAGTTTTCCTGGTCCTGCCTGGCCCATGGTCAGGACAAATCTCTCTCACCTGCCATTCCTACAACTGCTCAGACCCAACCGGGTAAACACGCAGAGACTTATATTGCATATAAAAATGTATGGCCATGTCAGGCTTCTTGTTATCTGTTCTTATATCTTAAATTAACCCATTTCTATTATTCTAAACTTTGCCAGGTGGCTCATGCCTACTGGTATCTTACATCATGATTCTCCTCCTGGCTGCTGGCAGTGTTTCTCTGCCCTAGCCTTCATGTTCCCAGAATTTCCTTCTCTGCTCATCATACCTATATTTCTGCCTGGCTACTGGTCAATCAGCATTTTATTTATACAGAGCAATATCCACAGCAGGAGAAGGAGAGGGAGAGAAAAAAATGTGGATCATGCTTAATATTTTTACTATTATCAATTAGGAATTTTTATCTTCTCCTGAGACAAACCTTAAGGCACCTCTTTCCTTTATTATTTAGTATGGAGGAGACACAGGTGATGACTTGCTGAGGGCATTTAACAATGACAGGTTGACATATAAAAGTTTGTTTTTACAGAGTGAATACCCCTTTGGCACTGAGGTGTTTATACCTCTGGTCTATTAGCATTTCTTACCAGTATATTTTGGATATATTTTAATCTTCCTTGTTCCTCCGGATCTATGGCTGATGTTGGTTTTGTAAAAAATAGCTGGGTAGTTAATTAGAAATTTGAAAATGTTATTGGAGTCAAGAGAGGAAAACTGATGAAGCAGAATATGTCAGTAGGGACAGGAAATTGAAGAGGGAATCAGGAAGAAGAAAAAGCTTATAGGGTTCACAATTCAGTGATATTGAATATTGTATGAGGAAACCATGTTATACTAGAATTGGTGACAAGACATTAATCCAGATGTCCTCTGGAACTTAAGAGACTGGGGCCCTGTTTGTTTCACTGTGTATGAGGAGGAATTTCTCTTGGGTGAGGGCAGGATGAAAGGATTTAGGTTTGGAGATGTATCCAGTGGGGAATACCCTCAAGTTTAGCACCTGTGGGGGGGTTACAAGAAGTACCTTGAAGGGAACCTTCCATTTATTGTAAATGAGTGATGTTTGATGGACTGGAGGAAAAAGGACCTGATCCCCAATGTGGATGGAGGGTTGGTCATGGATTATCACATGGCTGGTATTAGGAGTAGTCAGTAAAATCCCACAGGAGACTACAGAGGTGATAGAGTAGAGGAGTGGGGAGATGATCAGGGAGAGGTAAAAGTTTGGATCGGAACCCAGGGATTAGAGCTAGTAACCCATACATGAGTTCAAATGGTGGGATTGAAAGGGCTTCTTGGGAAGTGTCCAGAGCCTAAAAAGAGCGAGAAAAAATGATTTCACCTACTCGGGGTTAATTTCCAGTGGCATCTTAATAAGATTGTGTTTTAAAGATTATTGGATTACTGTACCTTCCCTGAGGACTTACGATGGTAAGGGACATGAAAATGCCAAGGTATATTAAAAGCTTTAGATATGGTCTGGAAAATCTGGAAGGTGAACTCCAGACTAATATCAGACTGAAGAAATGCAGGGATCCCAAATCCTGGGGAAGGAGGTCAGGGACTGTCTGAGGCCACCTAGTAGAAACAAGAAATATCTCTACACAACCTGAAAATGAGTTTACGACCATGAGGAGACATTAATTTGTCTGACTGTGGGCATATGGGTAAAATTGAGCTGCCAGTCAGGCCTAGGTAGGTACCCTCTAACCTGGTTCTTGTGGAAATGTGGACTCCAAAATGTGGAACTGTATTCTGTCTTCTGACAACTTTTACAATAGCCAGAAATAGGTTTTAAGGACTCTAAGTCCTCAGAGGTAGGTGTAGCTGAAGTTATCCTGTACCTTCCCAGATCCCATTGCACTCCGAACCAAACAAACACACAGAGAATTATATTATTTACAAACTGTATGGCCTAATCTCTCAGGCTTCTTGCTAGCTGTTCTTATATCTTAAATTAACCCATTTCTATTAATCTGTAAGTTGCCATATGGCTCTTGGCTTTCTGGTTTTTTAACATGTTGCTTCTCATCATGGCAGCTGGCAGCATATCCCTGACTCAGCCTTCCACTTCCCCAAATTCTCCTCTCACTTTGTCCCACCTATACATCCTGCCTGGCTACTGGCCATCAGCACTTTATTTATTAACCAATCAGAGCAATACCTTCAGAGCATTCAGAACATCCCACAGTACTCCCCCTTTTATTTTTTTTCAAAAAGGAAGGTTTTACTTTTCACATAGTAAAATTACAAATAACAAAACAATTATCAAGCAAGAATTATAGTTAAAATATCTAGTCTGTTTGTATCTGCCAAAATTATTGAAGATATTCTATCTATCCTATATTTGTGAGTCTAAGTTTTCATATCTAACTTATCTTTTATCATAATTAAGATAAATTATAACTATCTAGTATTCAACTACATCAAAGACCTCAAAGTAATATACTATTACCTGAGAAATTTTATACAGATGGGGTATCTGTCTCAGCCCACAGACTTAGAGTCTCTCAGTCACTTCTCTCTCTCTCTCTCTCTCTCTCTCTCTTTCTCTTCATTTTTTCAAGAAAGTTTTTCTCTGTTTAGCTTTTTACCTTTCCTGGATTTCACTTTGGACCAGGCTTGCCTCGAACTCACAGGGATCCACCTGCCTCTGCCTCCTGAGTGATGCAATAAAAGGCATGTGCCACCACTGCCAGTCTTCTCAGTCACTTCTCTCTGTGTCTTGTAGAATTTCTGGCAGTTTTCTTGACGAAACAGGAACCTTAAGTACCATTTGCGAAACAAAGTTCAGTAGTCACCTATCTATGTTTCCTGCATGTCGAGTCATATATTTTTATCAATTAGTCCAGGCAAGAACAGTTGTTTGCCCAAATGGCTATTTTTGCCATGAAAAAGATAACCTCCATACGGAGTGTCTTCAATGCCCATCCTCCTCTCTGAAGTAAATTGGTGACTCTAGGAACAGACATGTTTAACTATCCAGAATTTCTAAATTTTTGAAATATTTTAAATGCCATATTCTGTAGGTCTTAGAAGTGTTTGAAGATTACCTACCTAAATGAAATTTGTCTATGTCTACCAAGAAAACTTAACATGAATATGCCAATAAAAGGGCATAAGAGCAAGGCAATAAAAGCATGTGTAAGACAGCAAATAGCTTGCATTGGGAAGCTGCAGGGTTGGTGAGGTAAGGTTTGCTTGTGACTTTTCCAATTTCCCTGATATTTAAGTCTTCACCCCTATATTTGGCACTGTGTTTTTTATTTAATGGTACCATTTAGAAACTCATCTACATGCAAGTCTTAAATCAGGTTGTATATTCTATTAGGCTTCTTAACTCTAAGTATAGAGGTGTTAAAAGGAGAAGAGTTTGGATGAAGTAGCATCTTTCAGAGAAGTTCAGGAATGATAGGATTAAGTCCTCTAAGGCTCTGGAGTGAAAGAGTGTACTGAGTTTGAGTGATGTACCAGGTAACGTGCTGGAACTGGGTAACAATAGAGTGATGGTTTCTAGCAACAGAAAGGTTCTGGATATCCATACTATGGGGTCCACATGAGAGTTTGAAAGGGAAATGTCATGTCAGAGCTAGTGGGCTGAGTGCCAAGAAGGAGGAGGAGAGGAGCTGCTGACAAATCTGTGGTAGGGAAATGTGGGCACTAATGAACTAGAAGCTCATGCCTTAGCTAAAATATTTCTTCTCATTATGCACACAGGGCAGGATTCCACATACAAAACTGTGTGTAAGAGATTTTCCCATGAAAATACATTTAAGTAATGGGGTTTGGTGAGGTAAGTTAGGGTGTCCCTCTACACAGACAACAGGGAGATTGGAATGACAGGTAAGACCCCAAAACTCCCCCAGGATGCAGTACTAGCCTCTAGTGTCCAAAGCAAGGAAATAGATCATCCCTATATAATAATGGCTACTTAAGGTTTTGGTATGACATGACTGTTGTTGGGTAAGGACCTGGGTACCTTCAATCGTCCATTACCCAGGGTAGGAGATAGCCTGTATGTTGGTATTCGATTGATGAACCCATGTCATGAGTTACACAATGTCAGTCAACTAACATATGTCCATGTCAGTAGCGTTTATTATGAGGCCAAGGTGACCTACATGGGGCATGGTTTGGCTCAAGCCCAATAGCTTTCTCTACAATTTTTTTAAACAGGAACCTGGAGTCCTCCATGTGTCTAGTCAGATAGCCTGTGCTAGATTTGACAGTCTTGTTTGAAGGCTTATTCACGTCTTGCATGGCTATGCCATGCAGGAACATAGACTATATTATCAAGCTGCATGCATGTTACATAATTATATACCATAGGGTAACTTAGTAGGCAAGGCCCTGGGATGCCTAAGCTATCATCCTGACTGATGGACAGAGGATGCACAGTCATGTAGTTTGGGGGTGGCTGATAAACATAACACCAGAAGAGACCAAAAGCCAATAATTTACTGTTAGTTGGAGTTAGAACCCATGGTAATTTGATTTTATCCTGTGTTCCCTTTTCAGTTTCCCTGCTCCTTTTACAACATACAGGAAGGAGGGAGAGACAGATGAGTCACAGCTCTAATGGAGATCTCCAAACCCATTGTCGTCATTTGCTTTCCCTTCTACTTTAGACAGCTCTCTTCTCATTGGTTGTGTATTTGAATATGAGTCAGATAGAAGGAATAAAAGAGGCTGCAGTCCACAGTTTCAATAGCCAGGCTTCTGGCTAAATTCCAGCTTATAGCTGGATTTAGCCAAAGCCTGACTGTAAACAACACAAGAGAAGGATAACTGTCCCAGAGAACTGCTACAGACAGAGGCAGTAGAAACACAGATAAGCAGTGTTTGGTGGTATTGCCCACACTCCTGCTCTGAGTCACCTGCACCTGCTTGCTCTGCCTGAATAGTCCTCCTTCTTCTGAAGCCACTGCTGCAGACTTAATACCTAAAAAAATACAGTGATGTATTGAATATATGTGCCCTTAGAGGACCCATTAAGAAAATGACTGTGTCAGTGACAATTCTCTCTTAGCCGCAGGGACTCTGAAAATTTCAAGAATCAGATTCCACAAATAAGTGCATTTGGGGAATCTAAAATGACATATCAATAACTGTTATCTGAAAGATAAAATTTGCAGCCCAGAATCACAATCAGCCATCTGCAGGTGGATAGTGTGACTTTCAGGTAGATAGCCAGGAAACAGGGCCAGTACCGGGTACATGATCACTGTCTATTTTCCATGAGATGTTCTTCTCTTTTGAGAATGAATTCTGGGCTTAAGATTCATTACATCATTTTCTGTCATCCACTTTCAGTTTCATTGTTTTGACTGTAACACACTTATAGTTGGGAGGGTGAAATGAGTCAGCAGCTCTGAAGGAGATCACAAAGAGTACCCCAGGGTTTGCTTTCCATTGGTGGAATTGAGTTCACTCTCCATTTTGTTTCCTATGTGTTGTGCCATGTCCCACTCCCTAAGAACCCCAGAAATTCTCGAGTAGAGGCAGCAGGAAATATTATTTAGAAGGATTTAGGAGAGAGAAACACATAGAAAATACAGGATAGCTTTGAGAGTGCTTGTGTCCTAATCCAGCCATCATCCAATGTCTCTGCCCTTGGGTATTTAAAGCAATGCCAAGGGGTGGAGAAAAGACAATCCTTCTGCACAGAGAGGTGCAGGTCATCTCAGTCACCTGCACTCAGAACCATGATCACAATCATCGTCTTTAAGCAGACCTGCTGGGTAAAGCCTAAATGGGCTCCAACAGGTTCCTATTCCAAACAAAATTTGAATGCACACCCTCCTCATTCAGAAGAAAGAAGAGCTAAAAAATTGTCAGTAGACCAATTTGTCACCAGTCAGCCTGTGGTTATAATCTGGGTCTCAGTTCTTAGAAACACACTATAATCTGATTGTTATTTTGTGCCCACAAGGCAGATTGCTCCTTTAATACAACGGGAGACAGATCCTATGGAAATATCCAAATCAAAGATGGTTTGATTCAAGCACTACAGGTCTGAGTCACCTGATCTTGTCAAATGAGCAGCAAACAAATTCTTGCTTCTGCAGCTATGGCTTCTCTCTAAAGATGTGGTCTCTCCTTCTTGGTTTGAATTCACTTCAGGCTTTAGGATTGGTTATAGGTTTGGGGATTCCTGCTCTTCCCTTCTTCTGAACCTATTGCTTTCCTTAAGGATATAGCATCCCTGTGCCAGTCTTGATGTCCTGCTCTATGGTCAAGGAAGTTGATTTTCTTGATGCTTTAGTATCTGGCAGAGACTGGTGAAATCCTGCTTTTTCCTCTACCCTGGGAGATTTATTTTGGGAATGCCTTAGCATTATAGTTTTATTCATGAACCATACAGACATTGAAAATATGGAGCAGTAACATTTGCAGTCACTTCTCTATCTGTTACCAGAGTCAATAAAGTATGGAAAATAAAGTATAGCACTGGAAACTTACTTGTTAACATCCTGATGCCTTTAGGTATTCACAGTATCAACTTTGCATTCTTGGTTTGCATTATCACTGTCTTCTTGCATAAAGAGTCCCTTGTTCGTGATTTTTTCCCTAATACTCAGTGCATTCCTATATATGAAAGAAAAGAGGGCATTAACTTCATTGGAAGTCAATTATTTATTGGTGATGGCAGACAGTCATTTAATATTTCATTTCATAATAATAAACACACCTGCTTCTTTTTTCTTGAATAATTACTTGATTCCTCACCTGATTATTTGGCCACTATGACAAAATTATATCTGAGAGTTTCTCACTATTTTCTCTTTTATGGTATGTATTTCATGAGAGTGAGAAATTGTTTTGCTCATCATTTAGTCCACTAACATGCATTTAACCTTCAGTCCTATCACATGTATTCAATCCCAGTGAAGCTTGTAAAGAGCAGCAATTGCATTTCTGTTCTATGATGACATAAGATTGTAGGTACTTCAAAAATAGTTTATTTTCATCATATTGGCATGTGTAAGTATATTTTTGAAATGGTCTTTTAAGCTCCACTTTAGCAGTAAAGGTATACTTTTTTCCATGGAGTAAAACAAGTAACATATTACTGCCTCATTATTGATAAAACACTGACACCCTCCATAGTTTAAGGGATTCACTTTTCGCACTCTCTCCACTTGTTCTATGATGCATTTCAATTACATTATAACATCATATAAGTTTATGCATGTGTATATGCATGAGTTTGCTTATGCTTATGTATACCTATACACAGATACATATGCACATGTACACTTTCTTGATATAGTTTATAATTTCATGCATGAGTACTGAATTTAGATTATTTTGCCCTCCTTTTTTTGATCCTATTACATAATATCTGCACTGTAAGTTGTCAAAATAAATACCACTATTTATTAAAATTATTTTACCAAATTGTACACCTAAAATGTATTCATAACTCACACACTGCACAGAATGTGGTGATTAGGTGTAGTCATTTGAGCATTGACCTTTTGTAGTTGAAAGGACTGTCAGTGTTAGTGTACAGTGTAAATGGATTCTTTCTATCTTAGCATCCAATATTTGTGCAAGAGTTTCTGATAAATGGGGATCTTGAGATAGTTTCCTATCTATGTTGGCATTATCATTTGTGCTTTTACTGTGCTAACCATTTTTAGATGATTCCTTTCCATCATGTAATATTTTCTTGGCACTCAAATTGTCTAATATTTTTGCTATTTAATTCCCTATTGTTCTTAGAAGACACTGTCTTCATGCAGAAATCCTTTTTGTTTTAATATGAACTGTGTCTGATCATTGCATGAAATATTTTCTTATTCAAAGAATAATGGTGAGATTCTGGATTGATCAGGTGACCTGAGACAAAATATTATGTTATACTCCATTTGAGTAGGTTCGGAGTTCTGTAAATTCTGTAATTACATTTACTAGATGTAAATGATCCTTTATTTTTAGGCTATAACAGCCAATGTGGCCTGTTGTTATAAGGATAAATATTTAGAAGACTATCAGAAATTATATGCTTTCAGAGAAGTTACAGATGAAGGTTCTCCTTCTGGGTCTTGCACCTTCCTGGCCATGTGGAATATACTAAGATATTATATTCCATAGAGTTTGTGTTCTGGCCTATGTTATATGTCTGCATTTCTCAAAAAGTTTATAGTGAAACTAGATCTGTCTTTCCATATGAAACCAGCAATACCCTATGCAGGGCTAAATGTTGGTAAATTATGACATTTGAAAGAGCTGGTAAAGTCATCAACTTTACCTTGTTGTTTTGTAGTCATTTTAGCTGCGATTTTACCTTAATAAAGAAGAATGATTATAAGTGGAGATAACAGGTCTATCAATGGCTTAAGGAACTGTTTATAACATGCTCATTATGTAAACAATTGTTAAAAGAACTTCCTTTTTAAGAAAAACAATGATTACATATAATTTTACCAAATTCTGTGCTTTTATGTACAGGAGACTCCTTAGCATTTTTCTTGTATAATGTGTGTTTGTGGAGTAAAAAAAAAAAAAGAAAAACAGCAGAGAAACTGGTACATGTATATTTTTAAACACACTCTTACATGTCTACACATTTTTTTGTGTCTGAATCTTTCTTTACTGAACATCTGTGTTGTTTTTGATCTCCTGAGACAAATCCTAAATTCCTATGATATTTGCAGTTTAACAAGGCTCAGCTTAGGATATGGAATGGCACATATCATTTATGGTTGGCTCCTTTCCCCTACTTCCCGCCCCACTTTTCTATGAGAGCCTAGCTTCATGGCTTAGCTATCAGGAGCCATGATTACTGCTACAGCTCTGGGAAGTTGTTGGGTCCATTTGGTCACTGAGTAGCATATGTCCCACTGCTTATAAACGCCATTAATCCACATAATTTCAACATATGCTACTATTAGTACTTTTTATGTTAGTCATTCTGACAGGTATCTTAGGAATGGTAGGAATGGTACCTTACTGGCAGTTTGATTTGTATTTCCCTGGTCTCTAAGGGTGTTAACACTTCTTTAAGTGTATCTGGCACATTCAGGATTCTTCTGTTGAGAATATTCTCTTTAAATCTGTCCCCCATTTTTACTGGCATTATTTGGTATTTTTATGCCTGGTTTCTTGTGTTCTTTATATATATTTTATATCAATCCTCTGTCAGATATGTAGTTGGTGAGGATTTTTTCCCATCCTGTAGGCTACTGTTTTGTTTTATTGACAACATTTCGGGGAGGGCCCCAGCTAATTCTCCTAGTAAAGGGAGAGTGGTCCCAAACTGGCCTTCCCCCTGAATCAGATTGATGACTATACTAATGGTCTTCATCGAGCCTTCATCCAGAACCTGATGGAACAAAGGCAGAGATCCAATTTTCCTGATCTCTAAGTCTTCACCCTTTATATTTGGCACTTGGTTTTTTATTCAAAGAGACCATTTAGAAACTTGTCTACATGCAGGTCTTAAATCAGGTGGTATATTCTATTAGGCTTCTTAACTCTAAGTATAGAGGTGTTCAAAGGAGAAGTGTTTGGATGAAGTAGCATTTTTCTGAGAAGTTCAGGGATGATAGGCTTAAGTCCTCTAAGGCTCTGGAGTAAGAGTGTACTGAGTTTTAGTGATGTACCAGGTAGGGTGCTGGAAGTGGATAACAATAGAGTGTTGGTTTCTAGCAATAGAAGGAGTCTGGCCATCTACGACTTTGAGCTGCTGACAAATCTGTGGCAGGGAAATGTGGGCACAAATGAAATATAAGCTAGTGCCTTAGCTAAAAAAATTTCTTCCCATTAGGTGCACAGGGCAGGTTTGCACAAACAAGAGTGTGTGTAAGAGATATACCCCTGAAATTACATTTAATTCATGGGGTTTCGTGAGGTAAGTAAGGCTGTCCCCCTGCACAGACAACAGGGAGATTGGAATGACAGGTAAAACCCCAAAACTTGCACAGGATGCAGTAATGGCCGCTAGTGTCCAAAGGAAGGAAATAGATAATCCCTGTACAATAATGGCTTCTCTAAGTTTTGGTATGACATGACTGTGGGTGGGTAAGGACTTGGGTACCTCAGTTGTCCATTACCCAGGGTAAGTGATTGCCTGTATGTGGGTCTTTGATTGATGTCCCCATGTCATGAGTTACACAGGGGCAGTCAACTGAACTATGTCCATATTGATAGCTTTTTAGATGAGGTCCAGGTGGCCTGCATGTGGCAGGGCTGTCTCAAGCCGAATGGCCTTCTCTACAACATTTAAAACAGGCACCTGGAGGCCTTCATGTGGCTGGTCAGATAGCCTGTGCTAGGTTTGGCAGTCTTCTATGAAGTCTTATTCTTCTCTCACATAGCTATGCCATGCAGAAACATAGACTATGTAATCAAACTGCTTACAGGTTAGATAACCACATACCATAGGCAAACTTACTAGGCAAGGCCCTGGGATGCCTAAGCTCTCTTCCTGACTGATGGACAGAGGATGCACAGTCATGTAGTTAGGGGGTGGCTGGTACACATAACACCACAAGAGACCATAAGCGAGTAATCTATTGTTAGTTGGAGGGTGAGCCCATGGTAATTTCATTTTATCCTTTGTTCCCTTTTCAGTTTCCCTTCTCCTTTTACAACATACAGGAAAGAGGGAGATACAGATGAGTCAGCAGCTCCAATGGACATCTCCATATTCATTGCTGTCATTTCCTCTCCCTTCTACTTTAGACAGCTCTCTTGTTATTGGTTCCTAATGTATGTGTATTTGAGTATGAGTCAGACAGATGGAATAAAAATGCTTGCAGTCTACAGTTTCAATAGCCAGGCTCCTGGCTAAATTCCAGCTCATAGCTGGATATAGCCAAAGCCTGACTGTAAATAACACAAGAGAATGATAACTGTTCCAGAGAACTAGAGCAGACAGAGGCAATAGAAACCTAGGATAGACAGGGATTTGGTGGTATGGCCCATACTCCTCCTCTGAGTCACCTCCACCTGTTTCCTCTGATGGAAATATCCTCCTTCCTCTGAAGCCATTGCTCAGCTTTAATATCTTTAATCACTGCCTCAGTCTTGAATCATGCATTATTTGGAAGGAAGATTTATGTTGGGAAAAATACCTGACAGAAACTGAGCATGTATTGATCTCATGCTCCCTCAAAGAGCCTACTAAGAAAAGGACTCTGTCAGTCACAATTCTCACTTACCGCTTGGGACTCCATGACAATTTCAAGTATCAGATTTCACAAATAAGTGCATTTGGAAAATCTAAAATTGCCTATCAATAACTGTTACATGAAAGGTAAAATTCATAACCCGGGAATCACAATCAGCCATCAGCACATACAAAGTGAGGCTTTCAGGTAGATAGCCAGAATACAGGGCCAAGTACCTGGGTAGATGATCACTGTCTAGTTTCCATGAGATGCTTTTCTCTTTGGAGAATTGTATTCTGGGACTATGATTCATTCCATCTTTTCCTGTCATCCATTTTCAGTTTCATTGTTTGGGCATCAGCACACATATAGTTGAGAGGGTGAAATGACTCAGCAACTCTGAAAGAAATTTCAAAGAGTACCCCAAGTTTTGCTTTCCATTGGTGGAATTGAGTTCACTCTCCATATTGTTCCTGTGTGTTGGGCCATGTCCCACCCCCTCATTTCCCCCAGAGAATTCTCCAGTAGAAGCAGCAAGAAATATTATTTAGAAAGATTTAGGAGAGAGAAATACATAGAAAATACAGGATAGCTTGAGAATGCCTGTATCCTAATCCATCCAGCATCTACTGTCTTTGTCCTTGGGTAGTTAATGCAATGTCAATGGGTGGAGAAAAGATCACCCTCCAGCACACACAGATGCAGGTCATCTCAGCCACCTGCACTCAGAATCCTCTCTAAGCAGACCTGCTGGATAAAGCCTAAATGGGCTCCAATAGGTTCCTATTCCAAACAAATTTTGAATGCACACCCTCTTCCATCAGAAGCAAGAAGAACTAATAAAGTTGTCAGCATAGCAGTTTCTCCCCAGTAAGCCTGAGGCTATATTCTGGTTCTCAGTTGCTCATGAACCCACCCAAATCCGATTGTTATTTGGTGCCCACAAGGCAGATTGCTCCTGTAATACAACGGGAGACAGAGCCCATTGAAATTACCAAATCAAAGATTGTTTGATTCCCAGCATTACAGATCTGAATCACCTGCTCCTGTCAAATGTATAGCAAGCAGATTTCTGCTTCTGCAGCTACTGCTTCTGTTTAAAGATGTGGTCTCCCTGTCTTGGTTTGAATTCTCTTGGGGCTTTAGGGTCAGGCATCGGCTAGGGGAGTCCTCGTCTTCCCTTCTTCTGAAGCTACTGCTTTCCTTAAGGATATAGCATCCCTGTGCCAGTCTTGATGTCCTGCTCTATGGGCAAGGAAGGCGACTTTCTTGAGGCTTTAGTATCTGGCAGAGACTGGTGAAACCCTGCTGTTTCCTCTACCCTGGGAGATTTATTTTGGGAATGGCTATGGCATTGTAGTTTTATTCATGAACCATGGAGGCACTGGAAATATGGAGCAGTAACATTTGCAGTCACTTCTCTATCTGTCATCAAAGGCATTAAAGTATGGAAAATAAAGTATAGCACTGGAAACTTACTTGTTACCATCCTGATGCCATTTAAGTATTCACAGGATCAGCTTTGCATTCTTGGTTTGCATTATCACTGTGTTCTTGTGTAAAGAGTCTCTTGTACTTGATTTTTTCCTACTACTCAATCCATTCTTATATATGAAAGAAATGAGGATATTAACTTCTTTTGAAGTCAATTCATTGTTGATGATGACAGACAAGCATTCAATACTTCATTTGTTAATAATAAACACACCTCTTTCATTTTTTCTTGAATAATTACTTGATTCCTCCCGTGATTATTTGGCCACTATGACAAAATTATATTTGAGAGTTACTCACTATTTTCTCTTTTATGGTATGTAGCTCATAACACTGAGAAATTTTGTTCCTCATCATTTAGTCCACTAACATGCATATTAACCTTCAGTCCTATCACATGTATTCAATCCTAGTGAAGCTTGTAAAGAGCAGCAATTGCATTTCTGTTCTATGATGACATAAGATTGTAGGTACTTCAAAAATAGTTTATTTTCATCATATTAGCATGTGTAAGTATATTTTTGAAATGATCTTTTTGCTACAATTTGGCACTAAAGGTATACTTTTTTCCATGAAGTAAAACAAATAACACATCACTGCCACATTAGTGAGAAAACACTGACACCTTCATAGTGTAAGGGATTCAGTTTTCACAATATCTCTCCACTTGTTCTATGATGCATTTCAATTACATTACATCATTATATAAGTTTATGTATGTGTATGTGTATGAGTTTCCTTATGTATATATATATAAACATACACAGATACCTATGCATGTATATACTTTCTTGACATAGTTATTAATTTCATGCATGAGTACTGAATTTAGATTATTTCAAACTCCTTTTTTTCCATCCTACTATATAATATGTGCACTGTAAATTTTCAAAATAAATACCACTATTCATTAAAATTATTTTACCGAATTGTACACAAAAAATATGCATTACTTACTCACACAGTGTTCCCAATGTTGTGATTAACTGTAGCCATTTGATCATTGACCTTTTGTAGGTGAATGTACTATCTGTGTTATTGTACAGTGTAAATGGATTCTTTGTATCTTAGCATCCAATATTTGTGCAAGATTTTCTGCTAAGTGCGGGATCTTGAGAGCGTTTCCCATCTATGTTGGCATTATCATTTGTGGTGTTACTCTGCTAAGCACTTTAAGTTGATTCTTTGCCTTCATGTAATATTTTGTTGGCACTCAAATTGTCTAATATTTGTGCTTTTTATTTCCATATCTTTCTTAGAATAAATTGTCTTCATGCAGACATTCTTTTTGTTTTAATATGGACTGTGCCTGATTATTCCATGAAATATTTTCTTATTCAAAGAATAATGGTGAGTTTTGGGATTGATCAGGTGACCTGAGACAAAACATTATAAGTTATACTCCATTTGAGTATATTTGGAAATCTGTATTTATGATGTAAATGATGATTTATTTTTAGGCTATAACAGCCAATGTAGCCTGTTGTTATGAGGATAAATATTTAGAAGTCTGTCAGAAATTATAATGTTTCAGAGAAGTTTCAGATGAAGGTTCTCTTTCTGGGTCTTGCACCTTCCTGCCCATGTGGAATATACTAAGATGTTATATTCAATAGAGTTTTTGTTCTTGTCTATGTTATAAGTCTTCATTTCTGAAAAAGGTTACAGTGAAAACTAGACCTGTCTTTCCATATGAAACCAGCAATACCCTATGCAGGGCTAAATGTTTGTAAATTGTGACATTTGAAGAGCTGGTAAAGTCATCAACTTTACCTTGTTGTTTTGTAGTCCTGTTAGCTGCAATTTTACCTTGAAAAAGCAGGATGATTATAACTGGAGATAATAGAACTGTTAATGGCTTAAGGTACTGTTTATAACATGCTCATAATGTAAACAATTGTTAAAAGGACCTCCTTTTTAAGAACAACAATGATCACACATAATTTTACCAAATTCTGTACTAATTATGTATAGGAGACTCCTCAGCATTTTTCTTGTATGACGTGTGTGTGTGTGTGTGTGTGTGTGTTTGTGTGTGTGTGTGTGTGTGTGTGTGTGTGTGTGTGTTTGTGTGTGTGTGTGTGTGTGTGTGTTTATTACAAAATATCATCAGAGACACTGGTAAATGTATATTTTTAAACATACTGTTATATGTCTTGACATTTTTTTCTGTCTGAAACTTTCTTTACTGAACATCTGTATTGTTTTTGACCTCATGACACAAATCTTATATTTCTATGATATTTGCAGTTTAACAAGGCTCAGCTTAGGGTATGGAATAGCACATAACATTTATGTTTTGCTCTTTTCCCCTCCCCCCTTTCTATGAGAGCCTGTCTTCATGGCTTAGCTATCAGGAGCCGTGATTACTGCTGTAGCTCTGGGAAGCTGTTGGGTCCATTCTGTCACTGAGAAGCATATGTCTCACTGCTTATAAACACTATTTAATCCACATGCTTTCAACATATACTACCATTAGTACTTTTGACTTGGCCATTCTTACAGATGTCTTAGGGATGGTATCTTACTGGAAGTTTGATTTGTATTTCCCTGTTCTCTAAGGTTGTTTAACACTTCTTTAAGTGTCACTGGGATATTAAAATTCTTTTGTTGAGAATATTCTCTTTAAATCTGTCTCCAAATTTTTACTGGCCTTATTTGATATTTTTATGTCTGGTTTCTTGTATTCTTTATATATTTTTTATATCATTCCTCTGTCAGATGGGTAGATGGTGAAGATTTTTTTCCCATCCTGTAGGCTACAGTTTTGTCTCATTGACAACATTTCAGGGAGGGCCCCAGCTATTTCTCCTAGTAAAGGGGAGAGTGGTCCCAAACTGGCCTTCCCCCTGAATCAGATTGGTGACTATACTAATGGTCTTCATAGAGCCTTCATCCAGTACCTGATGGAACAAATGCAGAGATCCAGATTCATGCCATGACTTGAGATCTTAGGGTGAACAACATAAGATATAGGGATTATATGAGCAGGGGAACATCAAAATTATAATGAGAAAAACCACATAGACAGATGACCTGAGGTTTTGTGGGCTCATGGACTCTGGAAGGACTGCCAGGGAGCTGGGATGTGACTGTTCTGAGTCACATCTCCATCTGGGAGACATTTTTGTAGCCTTGTCTTTCATGGGACCCCTAGCAGTGGGACCAGGTCATGTCCCTGATGCGTGAGTTGCCTCTGGCAACGTATTCTCTATGGTTGAATGCCTTATTTAGCCTTGATTCAGTGCTGATGAGGTTGCTCCTGCCTCACCTTAATATTAAGTGCTTTGTTGATTCCCAAGAGATACCTTACCCTATTTGAAAGGAGAGGGAGGAAGGATTGAGGATTTGAATGGACTTACCGGGAGAGTATGTGAGCAAGAAAGGATGGGAAAGTATCATTATTTCATGAAATAAAAAGTAAAAAATAATTAAAAAAGACTACAATAGGAAACATGAAAAAAAGTAAATCCATTTAAATGTTTTGTAAGTAAGCTTCTTAAAAATGCCATGCCCCTATTTGTAGCCTGTACCCAGTCAAGAAGCCTGCTCTTAAATGAGCCATTCATCTGTTTTCCACTAGCAATAACTTAGCTGAGGAAAACCAGTGATCAGTAATTCACCGTTAACCCTTATTTTGAGTGCTTAGAATCATTTTTGTTGATTTTTTTCAGTCTTATGTGTAAATTCTGGCCCATGTAGGAATGCCATTTGTAGCTGAGGTTTTGTGTCCCACCAGACTGTTCCCAAATAACCACACAGAGACTTATTAATAATTATAACTCAAGTTTATTAACAGAACAATCCACAGCCAATGTCACTTGGAATTTCAGTTAAGTGTGGAAATTTGAGAGAGTTTCCCATCTATGTTGGCATTACAACTTGTGATTTCTGTGTACTAATCATTTTGATTATTTATTTTCTTTCATGTAGTATTTTGTTGGTGCTCAAATTTTGCAATATTTATGCCTCTTAACTCCCTATCATTCATAGAAGACACTGTCTTCACAGCAGATATCCTTTTCCTTTTAATAAGAACTGTTCATGACCATTGCATTTAATATATTCTTATCCTAAGATTAATGTTGAGTATTCTGGTTTATAAAGTGGCCTGAGACAAAGCATTATAAGTTATATACTATTTGAGAAATTGTGGAGTTGTGTAATAGTGATTTAAATGATACTTTTTTCTGGCAGTCACAGCAATGTTGCCTGTGACTATAAGGATGAATATTTAGAAGAATGTCTGAAATCATATGTTTTCAGATAAGTTGCAGATGAAGGTTATCCCTTGGGTCTACTATCTCCCTGGCCATGTGGACTATGCTCGCTTATTATACTGGGCAGATTTTTGTGTTCCTGTCAGTGAGATATGTCTGAGTTTCTGAAAAGAGTTAGAATGAAAACTTCAGACATGTCTTTGCAAAATAAATCAGCAATATTCTATGGAGGGCTTAATGTTGGTAAATTATCACATTTGAAGGAGCTGGTAAAATCATCAACTTTGTCTTGTTGTTTTGTAGTCCTGTTAGCTGCAATTTTATCTTAATAAAACAGAATGATAATAAGTGAACATAACAGATCTATAATTGCTTAAGTGATTGTTATTAAAATCCTCATAGGGTAAACAATTGTTAAAAGTACCTCCTGTTTAAGTATCACCTGTTAGGTGGAAAAAGTTTGGCTCCAATATTTGGAACTGGGATTTGACTTTTGATAAATTTCACAGGAGGTATTAATAGTTCTTAGAACTGTAAGTCCTCAGAGGTCAGCTGTAGGTGGGCTTTCAGGAACTGAGACAGGGCATGACTATTAGTGTGAAAGAGCTGATGTAGATACGACAGAATTAGCCTAGTGTCAGAAGTTGACTGTAATGATGTGGGCTGCTTTGTATGGATTCCATGTAATGAAAGTGGCAAGTCTGGGCCCTTAAGGGCCACTCTTTGATACCATGTCACCCGGCTTTATTCTCTTAGAGATGGTGGAACTGTTGAAGTACTTACACTGACAGAGGATGATTCCTATAGCTTTTGGGAGATGGAAGGCTTTGAGCATGGCCATTATTTGGACTGAGTTAGATATGAATCCTCCCTTTGCTGCAAGTAGTCTCTTCTCTTTCAACATAGCTGCATGGGACACTATGTTATTAAAAGCATATTTGGAGACTATATAACAATTAGGGATTGCCTCAGGTCCAATGGAAGGCATGGAGACAGCTACCAGTCAAGCCTGTTGTTTAGTAATGTGTGAGGGTAATGCCTGTGCTTTTACCACCTCGGCATATTACACTATGTTATAGCACATTTTATGTGTCCCCTCATGTGAAAAGCAGCTGCCATCTTTTTGTCATGGATTAGTGGCCTGAGGAAATGTACCCTCCTGTGCATGTGAAGAATTGGGCAATAGTTCCTCTAGGTTTCAGTACAGAAAAGAGACAGAGAATGATCAGGGCAAGATTGAGGAAGGTGATTTGAAATATGAAGGGGTGGACAAGACTGGAAAGTGAGTGTGGCATCTTAAAGTATCACCACCTGGAGAGAAAGAACTCAAGAAGGAGGTGAAGTTTGTAAGACTTTATAAGGTAAGAGATGGGACAGGTTATAGTGGGAGAAGAGAGTTGTGAGTGACCCAAGGTTTAGGTTCTTTGATTCCCAAATCAGGAGCACAGCAGCTGCTAAAGCATGAATACAAGTTGCCTATCCCTGTGTGGAGAGGTCTAGTTTTATTGACAGGTATGCTACACATGCAAATGGGGGCACAGATGATGCCCGTGGGCACCTAGGGCATAACCCTATCTTTCTGTTACATAGAGGGAAGGGCTGAATTATGTCTGAAAGGTTTAGGGTCAGCCTTTTGAAGATCTGCAAGGGAGCAGTTCATAAATCAATCCTAGGATTTGGAGGCAGAGCCAGGCTAAACTTGGTGAGCTAGAGGCCAGGGTGATCTAGAGAAGGAAATCCAGGACAGGCACCAAAGCTACACAGAGAAACCCAATTTCTAAAAAACAATCAAACAAAGAAAAAAACAGGAAAAAAGGAAACAAAAGGACCACAGAGAGTGCTGTCAGATGCACTTGGCAGCCCAGTGTCACAATTAAAAGCGTGCAGAGAGGAATGGAGCCTTTCTTGTAGATAGGTAGATTTCAGTACAAAGCAGCTGAAAACTCGCTCAGCCTGTCAGTCAACATCAGCCAGTTTTCTCCTGTTAGTTGGAGGCAGAGCCCTGGTTAAATTACGTTTTATCCTGTGCTCCCTTTTCAGTTTCTGTGCTTCTTTAAGAACACACTGAGGGGGCATTAAATGAGTCAGCAGCTCTGATGGAGAGCTCTAAATTCACTGATGTCATTTGCTTTCTATTCCTGGGTTTGAGATCTCACTCCTTATTGGTTCCTAATCTATGTCTATTCAAATAGGTGGCAGTCTGAACAAATAAAAATGCCTGCACTGAAGGGTTTTACCAGCCAGGCTCCTGGCTAAATTCCAGCTTGCACCTGGAATTAGGCAGGAACTTGCCTTAAAACAAATCCAGAGAATGAATACTCTCCCAGAGAGCTGCAAAAGACAAAGGATATATATACCTAAGATGGGCAGGGATTTGTTAGGATTTCCCACACTCCTGCTCTGGGTCACCTGCATCTGTTTGCTGTGCAGGAAATGTGCTCCTGTCTCTAAAGCCACTGCTTCAGCCTTAGTAACTGTGATCTCTGCCTCAGTCTTGAATTCTGCATTATCACATTGTTGGCAAAGAAGCTTTATGTTGGGAAGAATACCTGATGTATTGATCATATGCTCCCGCAGTAGACCCATTAAAAACATGACTGAGTCAGGGAATATTATCACAGCCACCTGGGATTATGTGAAATTTCACGTGTCAAATTCTACATAAAGTATATTTGGGGAATCTAAAATGGCATATCAGAAATTGTTACCTGAAAGGTACAGTTGAAAGCCACAAATCACAATCAGCCATCAGCAGGTGGAAAGGAAGGCTTTCAAGTACACATCCAGGGACAAGTAGCTGGAAGCATGATCACCCCCTACTTACCATGGGATACTTTTCTCATTTGAGAATGGCATTCTGGTCCTAGGGTAAATTACATTTTTTCCAGTCATCCATTTCCAGTTTCGTTTTTATAGCTGCAGCGCTGCAGCACACATTTACTTGAGAGGATGAAATGACTCAGCAGCTCTGAATCAGATCTCAAAGAGTACCAGAGGATTTGCTTTCCATTGGTAGATTTGAGATCACTCTCCTGATTGGTTCCTATGCAAGGGGCATTCCCAACTCCCACATTTCCCCAGAGTACTCTTGCTTAGAAGCAGCAGGAAATATTAGGTAGAATGATAAGGCAGGGGTAGTAACAGACAGAAATAACAGATTAGCCTCCAGAATGCCTGGATTTAAATCCGTGTGGCATAGGGTATTTAAGAAATGCCAAGGGTGGAGGAAAAGACCTCGCCCCAGCACAGCACATTGTATACAATATTAGACAACTTCACTAGGCCCATGGTTCAATAATGCTCTCTATGCAGACCTCCTGGGTAAATGGGCTTTAACAGGTTCCAATTCCAGACACAAATGGAAAGCACATACCCTTCTTCAGTGTCAAGGAAAGCTAAAAGTAGTCAGCAGAGCAAGTTCTTACCTGTGAGGATCTGGCTATATTGGGGTCTCAGGTGCTCATGGGTATAACAAAAACCCTATTGTACATTGACCCAATCAAAGATGATTGATCCTAACACGCACAAAAGACAGAGATCTTGGAAATTTGCAGAGTCAGACGTTGTTTGATTCCCACATTACAGCCCTGAGTCACCTATTCCTGTCAAATGGGCAGCAAGCAGATCCTGCTTCTGCATATACTGCTTGTCTTTAAAGATGGGGCCTCCCTCTGTTAGTTTGAATTCACTTGATGTGTTCCTATCTGGCAGAGACTAGAGGAATCCTGCCTTTTTCTTCTTCTGAAGTTACTTCTTCCCTTAAGGATATGGCATCTGTATGTCAGGCTTGAAATGCTGCTCTATGGGCAAGGAAGATAATTTTCTTGAAGGTTTAGTATCTGGCAGAGACTAGTGAAATCCTGCTCTTTCCTCTAACTTGAAAGATTTATTGTGGGTATGCCTAGGGTACTGTACATTCCTTCGTGATCTTCAGAGTCACTGAAAATATCGATTAGTAATATTTTTAGACACTACCCTGCCTATCACCTAAGAAAATAAAATATGGATCATAAAGTATAGCACAGGAAAATTACTTGTTATCATCCTGTTGCCATATATGTTCTAACAGACTCAACTTTGCATTCTTGTTTTGCTTTATTACTGTGTTCTGGCATGTAGAATCTCTTGTACATAATCTTTTCTTACTTGTTAGGCCATTCCAATATATGAAATCAGACAGGGCATGAGCCTGGTTGGAAATCAAATATTTTCTGTTGATTTCAGAGATTTATTCAGCACTTCCCTGTAAAATAATAAACACACCATATTTCCTTTTTCCTTTTATATTTATTTTTGTATGCATTGAATAAGTGCAGATCTTATCTTGTGTCTCCACCCACAACTCTGAATTCCTATGTCCTATAGTAAAGTTGAGACTGGAAAATGTTGGTACATGGGAATCATCAACCTCTTTGGATATTTCTGTCATCACTTCAACACAAATATGTGGGGATCTCAGGTATTGTTTTGCAGAAGATAGTAAACTTCAGAACATAATACCCAAAAGGCTCTATGACTCTGTAGTAAGACCCACCCTGCACATCATTGTTTTGTTTCCCAACTATTGTGTGAAGTACATCTCTGATTAGGGCCAAGTGATGCACAGATATGTTAGCATATCCCTGTCATTAGGACTTAGTTAATTTCTATATGACCTTGGCAGAAGGAAAGAAATTGTTTTTATATGAGTCAGTCATTTGAAAGTTGCTCACTATTTTCCCTTTTAGGGTATGTAGTGCTGTGAGATGGTCTGTATGTCAAATGTGTTGCTGATTGGTCAATAAATAAATCACTGATTGGCCATTGGCTAGGCAGGAAGTGTAGGCGGGACAAGGAGGAGAATAGAGCTGGGAAGTGGAAGGCTGAGTCAGGGAGACACTGCCAGCCACCATCAGGATAAGGAAGATGTAAAGTACCGGTAAGCCACAAGCCACGTGGCAAGGTATAGATTAATAGAAATGGATTAATTTAAGCTGTAAGAACAGTTAGCAAGAAGCCTGCCACGGCCATACAGTTTGTAACCAATATAAGTCTCTGTGTTTATTTGATCAGGTTTAAGCGGCTTGGGACTGGCGGGTGAGAGAGATTTGTCCTGACTGTGGGCCAGACAGGAAAACTCTAGCAACAATGTAGCATCTGAGAGAGGGAAATTTTTTTCTTCCTCATTTTAATCCACTAACACACAGAATAAACTTCTGTCCTATCATATGCAGTCAATCCCAGCGAATCTTCTAAATAGCAGCAGATGGATTTGTCTTCTATGATGACAATAATATGTAGGGACTTCAAAAAGAGCTTCTTTCCATCATATTATGCCATGTAAGTATATTTTTGTAATGGTCTGTGGAGCTTCACGGTTACACTAAAGGCATATCTTTGGACATAATTTCAAAGAAATAACAAATTGTTGCCTCATGAGTGAGAAAACTCTGACACTTGTTCACAGTATAAGGAATTAGGTTTTCATAATATCTATCTACATATTCTATGAGGCATTTCAAATAATTGTAATATTTATGTAAATTGTGTTTGTATATGTTTGAGTTTGCTCATGCATATACATATATATATACATATACATAGATACATTTGCATTAGTACACTATCTTGACAGTTTAGAATTCTATTCAATCATACATTTAGATTATTTCACATATCTTTTTGCTCCTTCAATTTAATATGAGCACTGCAAACTATTAAAATAAACACTTCTATTTTACTAATGTTATTTTACCTAATTGTTCATCTACAAATGTATACATAACTAGCTCACCCTGTATAAAGAATATGGTGATTAGGTGTAGCCATTTTAGCATTTTTTTTTCTTTTGGATTTTTGAGATAGGGTTTCTCTACGGAGTTTTTTTCCTGTCCTGAATCTCACTCTATAGACCAGGCTTGCATAAAACTCACAGAGATCTTCCAGCCTCTGCCTCCCGAGTGCTGGGATTAAACACATGTGACACAACTGCCCGGCACCTTATACCTTCTTTACCATTTGAGCAGTTGTGATATTTTGTAATACTAATGTAAAATATGCTTTTAAGGACGGTAAAAGTCAATGTTACCTGTGGCTGCAAGGATTAAATAGTTACAAGAAAGTATGAAATTACATGTTTTCAGTAAATTTAGAGATGAAACTTCTCTTTCTGTGTCTACTATCTCCAAGGCCATGTGCAACTTGCTAGTTTATTATATTGGGCAGAGTTTGTCTTTCTTGTCAATGTCAAATATTTTTATTTCTGAAAAAAAATTTAATGTGAGAACTCAAGATATATCTTTGGGTTCCAAAACAGTAGACAATTTGAACAGCTAACATTTGGTCAAATTTATGACATTTAAAATGGCTGGTAAAATCATCAACTTTATCTTGTTGATTTGTAATCGATTTAGCTGCAATTTTGCCTTCATAAAGAGGGATGATTATAAGTGGGCATAAGAGGTCTATCTATGGCTTAAGGGATTGTATCTAACATCCTAATAGTGTAAAAAATTGTTAAAAGGACATCCTATATAAAATAAAAAATGGTCCAGCAAAATTTAACCAAATACTCTGGTTTTATATACTGGAGAATCCACATGATTTTTCTTGTAGGATGTTTGTGAGTATTACAAAAGAACAGCAGATACACTGGTATGGGTATACTTTTAAACACACTGTAAACAGTCTAGACCTTTTTTTCTCTGTCTGGATCTCTCTTTAATGATCAAATGTATTGTTTTTGATCTCATGAGACAGATCCTGACCTACTATGACAGTTTCAGTTCTACAGGACTCAAGTTATTGTATGTTTTGGCACATGACATTTGTTGTTGTCACATCCCCCCACCTGGATCTCTGAGAGGCCAACTTCATGGCTTAGCTATCAAGAGCTATGACTACTGCTGCAGCTCTTGAAAATGTAACTGTGCAATCTCTTCTAGGGATTAGAGTCCAGGGGTTAGAGCTAGTAACCCATACATGAGTTCAAATGATGGGATTGAAAGGGCTTGCTTGGGAAGTGTCCAGAGGCTAAAAAGAGCTAGAAAGAATGATTTTACCTAGTCATGGTGAATTTCTGGTGGCATCTTAATAAGATTGTGTTTTAAAGACTATTGGTATACTGTACCTTCCCTAAGTACTAATGACGGTAAGGAATATGAAAATACCAAGGTATATTAAAAGATTTAGATATGGTCTGGAAAATCTGGAAGGTGAACTCTAGACTAACGTCAGACAGAAGAAATGCAGGGATTCCCAAATCCTGGGGAAGGAGGTCAGGGACTGTCTGAGGCCACTTAGTAGAAACAAGAAATATCTCTACACAACCTGAAAATGAGTCCATGACCATGAGGAGACATTAATTTGTCTGACTGTGGGCATATGGGTAAAATTGAGCTGTCAGTCAGGCTTAGAAGATATCCTCTAAGCTGGTTGGTGTGAAAAGGTTGGCTCCAGAATGTGGAACTGTATTCTGTCTTCTGACAACTTTTACAAGAGCCAGAAATAGGTTTTAAGGACTGTAAGTCCTCAGAGGTAGGTGTAGCTGAAGTTATCCTGTTACTTTCCAGATCCCATGGCAATCAGAACCTAGCAAACGCACTGAGAATTATATTATTTACAACTGTATGGACTAATGGCTCAGGCTTCTTGTTAGCTGTTCTTATATCTTAAATTAACCCATTTCTATTAATCTATAAGTTACCATATGGCTCTTGGCTTTCCGGGTTTTTTAACCTGTTGCTTCTCATCATGGCAGGTGGCAGCATCTCCCTCACTCAGCCTTCCACTTCCCCAAATTCTCCTCTCTCTTTGTCCCACCTATACTTCCTGCCTGGCTACTGGCCAATCAGCACTTTATTTATTAACCAATCAGAGCAACACCTTCAGAGCATACAGAACATCCCACAGCACTTCCCCTTTTAATTTTTTTTCAAAAATCAAGTTTTTACTTTTCACATAGTAAAATTACAAATAACAAAACAATTATCAAGCAAGAATTATGGTTAAAATATCTAGTCTATTTGTATCTGCCAAAATTATGGAAGATATCCTATCTATCCTATATTTGTGAGTCTAAGGTTTCATATCTAACTTATCGCTTATCATAACTAAGATAAATTATAACTATCTAGTCTTCAACTACATCAAAGACCTCAAAGGAATATAATATTACCTGAGAAATGGGAAAACAATGCAAGCAACTTTCAGGAGTATTGTGAGAGTAGACAGAGACAGCTGATAGCCAGAACAGTCATCCAAAGTTCCTTTATACAGATGGGGTATCTGTCTTCAGCCCACAGGCTTAGAGTCTCTCAATCACTTCTCTCTCTCTCTCTCTCTCTCTCTCTCTCTCTCTCTCTCTCTCTGTCTGTCTGTCTTCATTTTTACAAGAAAGGTTTTCTCTGTTTAGCTTTTTACCTTTCCTGGAATTCACTTTGGAGACCAGGCTGGCCTCCAGTTCACAGGGATCCACCTGCCTCTGCCTCCCAAGTGCTGGGATAAAAGGCTTGTGCCACCACTGCCAGTCTTCTCAGTCACTTCTGTCTGTGTCTTGTAGAATGTCTGGCAGTTTTCTTGACGAAACAGGAACGTAAAGTACCATTTTGCCAAACTATTTTCAGTGATCACCTCCCTACGTTTCTTGCATGTCGAGTCATGTATTTTATCAATTAGTCCAGGCAAGAAAAATTCCTTGCCCAAATGACTATTTTTGCCAAGAAGTAGATAAACTCCATATGGAGGGTCTTCAATGCCCATTGCCCTCTTTGAAGTAATTTGTTGATTCCAGGAGCAGATATGTCTAACTGTCCAGAGTGTCTAAATTTTTAAAAATACTTTGAATGCCATATTCTGTGGGTCTTAGAAGTTTTTGAAGATTACCTACCTAACTGAAATATGTCTACCAAGAAATCTTAACATGAATATAATATTGACTATCATAGAAGACTAATTATTAATCTATAGTTTTTAATTATCTAGTATAGTCTAAATGAACTACTTAAACACAATATCTTAAACAAGAGTAGAAATATATAGAGTATTACAAAATTAAGTTTAAACTTCTATCAATAACCAATATCTATAGCAATGTAAAACATTTTAAACAAGTTGTTCTTTAAAAGTAGATTCAATAAGCCGGGCGGTGGTGGCGCACACCTTTAATCCCAGGACTCGGGAGGCAGAGCCAGGGGGATCTCTGTGAGTTCGAGGACAGTCTGGGCTACCAAGTGAGTTCCAGGAAAGGCGCAAAGCTACACAGAAAAACCCTGTCTCGAAAAAAAAAAAAGTAGATTCAATAATCTACCCTTTCTTCCTATCATATCTATGCACTATCCTCCATATTTATTTTTAGAAAGTGATTGTATTTCAATAAATAATTTTTAAATAAAAATATTGCTTTATTTCTATCCCCCACCAGAGGGCTCTTTATGGGACAAAAGAATCTCTCAACCTCTGTTTTAGCAATATGCTTGCGTTTAGAGAAGGAGTAGGCCAATTTCACCTCCAATGCAAGCTTGGCATATTTGTGACTTTGGGAACAGCTTCTCATACTACTTCCTGATGGATGAGGATGCTCTATTCTTATTGGGATATAAAGAAAATTTTAGGATTATGGGATAGTCTGTGAGGCTGTATTGTCTTACAGAAAACTGTGTAACTGAGTGGGAATAGGTCAAGCCTGCATGCATGGAACCCACCATAGAGTTGTTCAAGCCTGAATATTGCAGGTTCTCACAACCCAATTGAGTCATTGTTACTGCTCCTTTTAGAATTGGTTATTTTCAAGTTTCAGGTGGAAATTCCAGCCTTTTGTTGCCATTTGTAGTTGAAGTTCTCCTGATTCTGCCTTGCTCCTGCTGCCCTCAGACACAAGAAAATACACCAAGACAAATATTATTTACATATTGTATGGCCTAATGGCTCAGGCTTCTTGTTAGCTGGTCTTATATCTTAAATTAATCCATTTCTATTAATCTATAAGTTGTCATGTGACTCATGGCTTAACAGAATCATTTCACGTTGCTTCTCAACATGGATTCTGGCAGCATCTCCCTCACTCAGCCTTCCACTTCCACAAATCCCCCTCTCTCTTTGTCCTGCCTATACTTCCTGCCTGGCTACTGGTCATTCAGTACTTTATTTACTAATCAATCAGAGCAAGACATTCAGACCATGCAGAACATCCCACAGAAGGTGGACTGTAGGTTCCCTTCCATTAACTGAAACAGAACAATACTATTAGCCTGAAAGGGCTGGTGTAGATACGGCAGAATTGTCATAGTGACTGAAATGACTGTGAGGATATGGGTTGAACTATAGGTATTGCCTGTGGTGAAGGACATGAGTCTGGGCTCTAGACTGCCACTGTCCTAGCTGCCTGGTTGATATAGTTATTTCCCTTAGAGATGATAGAGCTGTCATTCTGATGAGATTGACAGTAAATAATTCATATTCATTTGGGAAATAGGAAGTTTTTATCATAACAAATGTTTGGCCTGAGTTGGTTATGAATTGTCCTTTTGCTGTGAGAAGCCCATGCTTTTTCCAGATATGAATGTGGGATAGGAAGATATGCAAAGTACATTTGGAAGCTGGTGGTGGTGGCACATGCCTTTACTACAAGCACTTCAGAGACAGACCCAGGGAGTTGTCTGTGAGATCTAAGCTAACACGGTCTACAGAGCAAGATTCAAGGGAGTTACCAAAATTACACAGAGTTAGCTGTCTTGCAAAACAAAAATAAAATGCATATTTGAAGTATGTATAACCTTTAGGAATTGCCCCTGTGCCAACTGGAAGGTATAGGTGAGAGACAGTAGGGAGGTGGAGTATGGAGTCCTGAAGCAGAGCCTATTGCAATTTTTGGAAAGAATTAATAATGGGATGAATGAGGGATTAATGCAGGATCCCAGAGCTGCCTCATAAAAGGAGTGTTACAGGAGATTAAAATATCAAAAACAGGATTACAAAGAGTCAGCTATTTCTTGAATGGTTAGAATATCCTGTTTAGTAGAGCAGCCTACAAAAGACTGAATTAGATGCTTTCTATCTGAAGCTATAGCCTAGTATAATGTGGTAATGTTTACACCCAAATAGGTGAATTGAGGAGTGGAGAGCTGGATTTTGGTACTTGAGACTCCATAACTCCAGCTGTACAAAAAAATTAGAAGAGAAAAGGTGTTAGTTTGAATAACTTATGCTTTGGGCCACAGAGGAGAATGTTATCTACTAATTGTAAAAGTTAAAGCCAATGAGGGAGAAGAGGAGCAAGCCAGAAGGTGGGGATTGATGAAATAGTTGTGGGATGTCCATGAATCTGTGTGTCAAGTCAGTCCAAGTTAGCTACATATACAGGCAAGTGTCAGCATCTATCCAGGATAAGGAAAAGATATTATGAGACAGAGGTCTGACAGGTATGGTAAAGAAGGTATCCTTGAAATCTAGAACTGAGTAGTGTGTGGTTTCTGAAGGGATAGTGTAAAGAATTGAGTAAAGTCCAGGCATTACAGGATTGAGAGGACCACTGAAGATCTAATGACCTGCAGGTGTAGTGATATTTTATTTGTGCTAAAATGTAATGATATTTTATTTATGCTTTATTAAAGATTGCTAGAGTTCAGGCAGGAAAGGACAGCCATTTTAAGCAAACAAAAAATTAGGCAACACATATCCTCAATCACAAAACTTATCAGACAGGGTCTCTATGTGTTCAATGCCATACTAGGGAACAGAGCAAAGCATGGTGACACACTCCTTTAAGGCCAGGACCAAACATAAAGACCTGGAGTTCTGTACAGACATACAATGATACAAAGAGATAGCTGGGCTAATATAGCCAATTAAAGGGCATAAGAGAAAGGCAATAAATGCATGTGTAAGACAGCAAGTAGCTTGCATTTGGAAGATGCAGGGTTGGTGAGTTAAGGTTTGGTTGTGACTTTTCCAATTTCCCTGATCTCTAAGTATTCACCCCTATATTTGGCACTTTGTTTTTTTATTTAAAGAGACCATTTAGAAAGTTGTCTACATGCAGGTCTTATATCAGGTGGTATATTCTATTAGGATTCTTAACTGTAAGTATAGAGGTGTTAAAAGGAGAAGAATTTGGGTGAAGTAGCATCTTTCTGAGAAGTTCAGGGATGATATGATTAAGTCCTTTAAGGCTCTGGAGTAAAAGAGTGTACTGAATTTGAGTGATGTACCAGGTAGGGTGCTGGAACTGAATAGCAATAGAGTGAAAGTTTCTAGCAACAGAAGGGTTCTGGCTACCCAAGACTATGAGAACTACATTAGAGATTGAAAGGAAATGTCATGTTAGAGCTAGTGGGCTAATGAACTAGAAGCTAGTGCCTTAGCTAAAAAATGTCTTCCCTTTATGCACACAGGGCAGGTTTCCACATACAAAACTGGTGTAAGAAACATGAAAATACATTTAAGTAATGGGGTTTATTGAGGTAAGTTAGGGTGTCCCCCTATGCAGACAACAGGGAGATTGGAATGACAGGTAAGATCCCAAAACTCCCACAGGATGCAGTAAGGCCTCCAAGGTCCAAAGGAAGGAAATGGATCATTTCTATATAAAAATGGCTAATCAACATTTTGGTATGACATGACTGTTTTTGGGTAAGGACCTGTGTTCCTTCAATCATCCATTACCCAGGGTAGGGGATTGCCTGTATTTTGGTCTTTGATTGATGTCCCCATGTCATGAGTTACACAGGGTTAGTCAACTAACCTATGTCCATATCAATAGCGTTTAAGATGAGGCCCAGGTGATCCTCATTGGGCATGGGTTGGCTCAAGCCCACTGGCCTTTTCCACAAATTTTTAAAGAGGAACCTGGAGGCCTTCATGTGGATGGTCAAATAGCCTGTGCTATATTTGACAGTCTTGTTTGCAGGCTTATTCATGTCTCACATAGATATGCCATGCAGGAACATAGACTATGTAATCAAGCTGCATGCAGGTTACATAATTACACACCATAGGGTAACTTAGTAGGCAAGGCCCTGGGATGCCTAAGCTATCTTACTAACTGATGGACAGAGGATGCACAGTCATGTAGTTAGGGGGTGGCTGGTACACATAACAACACAAGAGACCATAAGCCAGTAATCTACTGTTAGTTGGAGACAGAGCCCATGGTTATTTCATTTTATACTGTGTTCCCTTTTCAGTTTCCCTGCTCCTTTTACAACATACAGGAATGAGGGAGAGACAGATGAGTCACAGCTCTAATGGAGATCTCTAAACCCATTGCTGTCAATTGCTTTCCCTTCTACTTAGACAGCTCTCTTCTTATTGGTTGTGTATTTGAATATGAGTCAGACAGATGGAATAAAAGAGCTTGCAGTCCACAGTTTCAATAGCCAGGCTCCTGGCTAAATTCCAGCTCATAGCTGGATTTAGCCAAAGCCTGACTGTAAAAAACACAAGAGAAGGATAACTGTCCCAGAGAACTGCTGCAGACAGAGGCAGTAGAAACACAGATAAGCAGGGTTTGGTGGTATTGCCCACACTCCTGCTCTGAGTCACCTGCACCTGCTTGCTCTGCCGGAAACGTCTTCCTTCCTCTGAAGCCAAGGCTTCAGACTTAATACAAAAAAAAAAAACAGTGTTGTATTGAATATATGCTCCCTCAAGGACCCATTAAGAAAATGACTGTGTCAGTGACAATTCTCACTTAGCCACCTAGGACTCTATGAAAATTTCAAGAATCAGATTCCACAAATAAGTGCATTTCGAGAGTCTAAAATGGCATATCGATAACTATTACCTGCAAGGTAAAATTTGCAGCCTAGAATCACAATCAGCCATCCGCAGGTGGAAAGTGAGACTTTCAGGTAGATAAGCTGGAAACAGGGCCAAGTACCGGGTACAAGATCACCATTTGGTTTCCATGAGATGTTCTTCTCTTTTGAGAATTGAATTATGGGCCTAAAATTCATTGCATCATATCCTGTCATCCACTTTCAGTTTTGTTGTTTTGGCTGCAGCCCACATAGAGTTGGGAGGGTGAATTGACTCAGCAGCTCTGAAGCAGATCTCAAAGAGTACCCCAGGGTTTGCTTTCCATTGGTGGAATTGAGTTCACTCTCCACATTGTTTCCAGTGTGTTGTTCCATGTCCCACCCCCTCATTTCTCCAGAAATTCTCGAGTAGAAGCAGCAGGAAATATTATTTAGAAGGATTTAGGAGAGAGAAACACATAGAAAATACAGGATAGCTTTGAGAGTGCCTGTATCCTAATCCATCCAGCATCTACTGTCTCTACACTTGGGTAGTGAAAGCAATGCCAAGGGGTCTAGAAAAGACAACACCCCTGCACCGACAGGTGCAGGTCATCTCAGCCACCTGCACTCAGATCCATGATCCAATCATCGTCTCTAAACAGACCTGCTGGGTAAAGCCTAAATGCGCTCCAACAGGTTCCTATTCCAAACAAAATTTGAATGCACACCCTCCTCCATCAGAAGCAAGAATAGCTAAAAAAAATTGTCAGCAGAGCAGTTTCTCACTAGTCAGCCTGTGGGTATAATCTGGGTCTCAGTTGCTTAGAGCATACTAAAATCTGATTGTTATTTTATGTCCACAAGGCAGATTGCTCCTGTAATACAAGGGGAGACAGATCCCATGAAAATTACCAAATCAAAAATTGTTTGATTCAAGCATTACAGATCTGAGTCACCTGATCTTGTCAAATGTGCAGCAAACAGATTCTTGCTTCTGCAGCTATGGCTTCTCTTTAAAGATGTGGTCTCTCCTCGGTTTGAATTCACTTCATTCTTTAGGATCTGGCATAGGCTAGGGGATTCCTGCTCTTCACTTCTTCTGAAGCTACTGCTTTCTTTAAGGATATAGCATTCCTGTGCAAGACTTGATGTCATGCTCTATGGTCAAGGAAGTTGATTTTCTTGATGCTTTAGTGTCTGGCAGAGACTGATGAAATCCTGCTGTTTCTTCTACCCTTGGAGATTTATTGTGGGAATGGCTTGGCATTGTGTTTTTATTCATGAACCATAGAGGCACTGAAAATATGGGGCAGTAACATTTGCAGTCACTTCTCTATCTGTTACCAGAATCAATAAAGCATGGAAAATAAAGTATAGTACTGGAAATTTACGTGTTATATCCTTATGCCTTTTACCTTGCAGGTAATAGTTATCGATATGCCATTTTAGACTCTCGAAATGCACTTATTTGTGAAATCTGATTCTTGAAATTTTCATAGAGTCCTAGGTGGCTAAGTGAGAATTGTCACTGACACAGTCATTTTCTTAATGGGTCCTTGAGGGAGCATATATTCAATACAACACTGTTTTTTTTCCCCCAAACAGGATCAACTTTGCATTCTTGGTTTGCATTATCATTGTGTTCTTACATAAAGAGTCTCTTGTATGTGATTTTTTCCTAATACTCATTGCATTCCTATATATGAAAGAAGAGAGGACATTAACTTCATTGGAAGTCAATTATTTATTGATGATGGCAGACAGGCATTCAATACTTCCTTTGATAAAAATAAACACAGCTTTTTCATTTTTTCTTGAATAATTACTTGATTCCTCCCCTGATTATTTGGCCACTATGACATAATTATATTTGAAAGTTACTCAATATTTTCTCTTTTAGAGTATGTAGCTCATGAGAGTAAGAAATTTTGTTCCTCATCATTTCGTCTACTAACATGAAGATTAACTGTCAGTCCTGTCACATTTAGTCAATCCCAGTGTAAGTTGTAAATAGCAGCAATTGCATTTCTGTTCTATGATGACATAAGATTGTAGGTACTTCAAAATTAGTTTATTTTCATCATATTGGTATGTGTAATTATATTTATATTTTGGAAATCATCTTTTAAGTAAGTATATTCTTGAAACTGTCTTTTAGGCTCCAGTTTGGCACTAAAGGCATACTTTTGTCCATGAAGTAAAACAAGTAACACATTACTGCCACATTAGTGAGAAAACACTGACACCCTTCATAGTGTAATGGTTTCAGTTTTCACAATATTTCTCCACTTGTTCTATGATGCATTTCAATTACATTATAATATTGTATAAGTTTATGTATGTGTATATGTATGAGTTTGCTTATGCATATGTATACATATACATAGATACATATGTATGTGTACACTTTCTTGACAGAATTTTGAATTTCATGCGTAAGTGCTCAATTTAGATTATTTCACACTCCTTTTTTTCATTCCTACTCTATCTCCCTGCCTCTGCCTCCGGAGTGCTGGGATTAAAGGCATGTGCCACTACCGCCAGGCATTGCTTTTTTTTTTCTGACAGTCACGACCAACATGGTTTGTTGTTATGAGGATAAATATTTAGAAGACTATCAGAAATTACATGCTTTCAGAGAAGTTGCAGATGAACTTCTTGTACCTTCCTGGCCATGTGGAATATATGAAGTTACTATATTCCACAGAGTGTGTGTTCCAGTAGATGATGTATGTCTGCATTTCTGAAAAAGGTTAGAGTGAAAACAAGACCTGTCTTTGCATATGAAATCTGCAATATCCTATGAAGGGCTAAATGTTAGTAAATTATGACATTTCTTTTTTTTTCTTTTCTTTTTTTAATTTTATTTTTCTTTATTAGTAAATTTTCTACTCACTCTTCATGCAATCCACAGAACTCCTCTTCCCTCCTCCCACCCCCAGTCCTCTTTCCCAAGCCACCACACATCCCCACATCCCCCAAATCGAGTTCTCCCATGGGGAGTCAGCAGAGCCCAGCTCACTGAGCCTAGGCAGGTCCACACCCCTTCCCATTCCACCAAGGCTGTGCAACGTGTCACACCACAGGCCCTGGATTCCCAGAAGCCTACACATGCCCCAGGGACAGATGCAATCTCCATGCCTGGGTTCCCCCATACAGTTTGAGCCAAGCAACCGTCTTCCGTGTCCAGAGGTCCTAGTCCAGTCCCATGGGGGCTCCACAGCCACCAGTCCACAGTTCATGGTTTTCCACTAGTATGGCCAGTCATCTCTGCACATCCTCCCATCAAGATCTCCACGTCCCTCACCTGCAGTATCTCTCCTCTCTCTCATCAATTGGTTTCCTGGAACTCAGCCTGGTCCCTGGCCATGGATCTCTGTATCTGCCTCCATCTGTCACTGGACAAAGGATCTACGATGACAGCTAGGTCATTTGCTAGGCTGGTCAACAGAGTAGACCGGTCCAGGCACCATCTGGACCACTGCCAGCAGACCAAGGTAGGGTCAACCTTGTGAATTCCTGAAAGCCTCCTCAGCATCCTTCCTCTTCCTATTCCCATGATGTCCTCATCTCTCATGGTATCTTCCCCCTGCCCTCCTTTTTTAAATTTTTAATTAAAAAAATAAATTAATTAATTAATTTTTCAATTAAAAAAATAAAAGAATACATGAGAAAACATTAAAAAAGTTAATCCATTTAAATGTTTGGTCAGAAAGCTTCTTAAGAGTGCCATGCCCCTATTTGTAGCCTATACCCAGTCAAGAAGCCTGCTCTTAAATGTGCCATCCATCTGTTTCCCACTTGCAATAGCTTAGCTGAGGAAAGCCAGTGATCAGTGAATCACTATTAGCCCTTATTTTGAGTGCTTAGCATCATTTTGTTGATTTTGCTCAGTTATATGTGTAAATTATTGCCTAACGTAGAAATACCATTTGTAGCTTGGGTATTGTGTCCCACCAGACTATTCCCAAATAACCACAGAGAGACTTATTAATAATTATAACTCAGGTTTATTACTAGCTAACTCATACATTTTAAATTAACCCATAAAACTTATCTGTGCTCTGCCATGTGGAGTGGTTCCTTTTCTCAGTATTGCAGGTTTACCTCCTTCTCTCTTAGTCTCTTCACAATTCTGGGACACCTCCCTTATACCCAGAAACCTTGTTGTCTGGTCCTCCTGCCTAAATTTATCCTGCCTAGGTATAAACCAGTCAGGTTCTTTATGAAGTAAATCACAGTGACATATATTCAGACAGTGTAAAGAAATATTCCATATGCTGTTCTTAGAATTTTTCATACACACCCACATTTTATTTATATTGCTATGGAGGCATTGATTTCCATCCCTGTTGTATGTTTGATAAGTTTTACACTAAAATCTATATGTAGAAATATTTGTGAAATATAATTATTTATATATATATAGTCTAAAATATGTGTATTTATTCTTTAAATATTTCACTTATTAAGCAGGGACTTCTTCCTGAATCTCAGCCCTAAAATCTGAAGAACAACCACATTTCATGGAAATTGAAACTGCCCAGGTGATGCTTAATTTCATACCAAAGACTTAGCTGAGATCTACAGCTGCCATAATGTTTAGGATAAAAGTTAGAATATACAGTGTGCATTTTGAAATATATCAACGTGGTGAATTTATTATGTATACGTAGGTTGCAGTATATATTGGGGAATGCAATATCACCACATATCCCCTTGTTTTCAAAAATAAAAAAGATTATAACTAATACAAGAAAAACTATATCCAATAAGTATATACAATATATTCATTCAGCCTTTTTGGGGCCCTTACAACGGCGCTCAAATGCCAGGGTGAAGCAGTTCCAGAAGAGACTATGTTCTCCCATGTTCCCTGTTCAGAAAAGGCTGAAATGCTGGGTCAAAAGAAAATTTCCTTGCATAGAGGTAAGATGGCCAAATATAACAGCATTTCTCCCCACCACTTGCCTTGCCAAACTCCTCCAAACTACCTTTGTCAATGCTTTCTTGTAACACGATGGTGCTGGCAATTTTTCTCTGAACAAGCAGTAGTAAACCATTAATCTCCTACAGCAGCAACACCATCAACACCAACATGATGAGAAGCAGCTTATAACTCAGAGCAGCAGCAGCATCCATAGTCCTGCCAGCATCATTTGTAGCCTGGAACAGCCCCAGTCACAGGAGATTCTTAAACTCGGAGTGTGGTTTGAGGCCCAATTTGGAAAGCAGATATAACATGAATCCTAAAAGTTCTTATTAATAAAAAACTCAGTGTCATTTTTAGAGTGAATTTTGAAAGATCAGAGTAGGAGAATAAGCCACAGCAGACGCCACATGGATTTTCCGTTAAGTGTGGAAATTTGAGTTTCCCATCTGTGTTAGCATTACAACTTGTGATTTTTATACTAACCATTTCTGATTGTTTCCTTGCTTTCATGTAGTATTTTGTTGGTGCTCAGATTTTCCAATATTTATGCTTCTTAATTACCTGTCATTCTTAGAAGACAATGTATTCACAGCAGACAACCTTTTCCTTTAATAAGAACTGTATGTGACCATTGCATTTAATATTTTCTTATTCTAAGAATAATGGTGAGTGTTCTGATTTGATCAGGTGGCCTGAGACAAAACATTATAAGTTCTTCACAATTTGAGTAGTTGTGGAGTTGTGTAACAGTGATGTAAATGATGATTTTTTTTTCTGGCAGTCACAGCCAATGTTGCCTGTGATTATAAGGATGAATATTTAGAAGAATGTCTGAAATCATATGTTTTGAGAGAATTTGCAGATGAAGTTTATCCTTCTGGGTTCTACTATCTCCCTGGCCATGTGGACTATGGTAGGTTATTATATTGGGCAGATTTTTGTTTTCCTATCAATGATATATGTCTGAATTTCTGAAAAAGTTTACAGTAAAAACTTCATACCTGTCTTTGCATAAGAAACCAGCAATAATCTATGAAGGACTAAATTTTGGTAAATTATGACCAAAATTTGAAGGAGTGGTAAAATCATCAACTTTACCTTGTTGTTTTGTAGTCCTGTTACCTGCAATTGTACCTTAATAAAACAGAATGATTATAAGTGAACATATTAGATATAACAATGGCTTAAGGGACTGTTATTAAAATCCTTGTAGTGTAAACAATTGTTAAAAGAAACTCTTTTTTTTAAAAAAATGATCACACATAATTTTCCCAAATAATGTGGTTTTACATACAAGAGACTAGTCTGTACTTCTCTTGTATGAGGTGTGTGTGGATAACAAAAGAAGAGCAGAGACACTGGTATGTGGTATAATTTTAAGCACACTGTTACTTGTCTACACATTTTTTTTTCTGCCGGAATCTTTCTTTACTGAAAATCTGTATTGTTTTTGACCTCATGAGAAAAATCCTAAACTCCTATGATAGATGCAGTTTAACAGGGATCCGTACTGGATGGGTTGGCACATATCATTTGTAGTTGGCTTTTCATCCTTGATTTGCTGAGAGCCTATTTTCATGGCTTAGCTATCAGAGAGCCATAATTATTGCTGCAGCTCTGGGAGGGTGTTGGTCCATGCTGACAGTGAGTAGCCAACTGCCAACTGCTTATAAACACCATTTAATCTACATGCTTGTCATTGTATGCTTTCATTAGGATTTTTGATCTTGGCCCTTCTGACAGGTATAAAAATAAAACAAAAAGAAATGACATCCCTATGTCTGCCCTGAAGTGCTATGTATCTGCAAGTAAGACAAATCATTACAGATTTAAGAATCAGACAGACACTTGGAGGGTCCTGCCCATTCCTCTATGTTGTTTATTTTTTCGGCACTGTTTTCCCTTTGAGAGAAACTTAAGGTACATTGAAACCCACTATCAGAGTTTATTAGGCAAAGGGAATAGGGAAAAGGTGCATTGGATTATGGACATAACCTTTGTGGTTAGGGTGCAGAGGAATTGGTGGAACCTGCTTTTGTGGGACTTCCCAGCATGGGCATATGGGCCTATGCAGCTATGCCATGCATGTGCTTAGATAGGTTACATGTTCATGTTGCTCACAAATTATGTGACCACGCAGTGCATGTATTACTTAGGACATATGGTCCTGAGGTGACTAAACATCTTTCCTGGCTGCTGGGCTGTGCATGTTTCATCATGTAGGTGGGAGTATGGCTAGGAAGTATAACAATCCATACTCATTGTTCTTATAAAACAAATAAGGGGTTAGGGGACACAGGTGAATGGGAGTGGGGACAGATTTTCTCCCAGAAATGCTTTCATCTGAGGCAGTGGGCATTGATTAACTTTTGTGGGTATAGAAGGGGAGATTTTTGAGGTACCTAGACATTCTATGGTAGTTAATTTTGTTCCACAGTATATGTTCTAGGGATCATTCCATTGCTACTTGGATCTGGCTGTCATAATCTGACAAGTTCCTGGCCAGACAGAAGAGTAAGCTTAGAAAAAATATTATTGGGGTAGGTCCTCAAGGGGTTCCACATGGAGCAAGGAGGGTTCTGATACCAGAAAACTTTGAATGATACAGATCTGAATTGTTTATGACCTGTCCATGTACTTCCAAGGTAACTCTGTAGCTTGGAAGTATTTTTAAACATATTAAGGGACAATCACAGAGAATTTAAAATCTTCATCTTGTCACCATAATACTATAAATTATAGAACTCTGCTATCAGAATTTTATTGGTTAGTGTTGAGAGAGAGAGAGACAGAGAGAGACAGAGACAATGAATTATGGAATATGTTTTTATTTTTATTTCAATTATCAATTGGCCTTTTACTTTTACCTGAGACAAACCATAAGGAGACTCATGTGATTAATTGCTGAGGGCATTTAACAGTGAGAGATTGTTATACTATAGTCTGTTTTTTTGTAGAGTTCAGTCTGTTCTGAGTCTTGGGTGTAAATACATCTGGTTATGGTTTCTTACTGCCTGCGTATATTTAAATGGTCCATGCACATCAGACTCAATGGCTGATGGTGGTCCTGTTACAATTAGCTAAGCAATTTCAACCAGTCAGTGTGAAGTTGCTCTGGCATCTTAATAAGAATATTTTTTGAAATACTGTTGCTATGCTTTACCAACATTATGTTGGTAGTTGTTATGAAAATGTCATGGTACATTAAGAATGTTCGATATGATCTGGTAAATCTTGGAGGTGAATTCCAGAAAATTACCAGACTGAAGAAAGGCAGAGATCCCAAATAAGGGGATTATCTCCCAGAGGAGGAAGTCAGTGACTGTCTGAGACCATTTATTAGAAACAAGAAATGCCTCAACCTAACTTGAAAATGAGTTCAAGACAATGAGGAGATACTCAATTCATTGGACATTGGGCCTAAGTATAAAATCAAGCTGCCAGTCAGTTCCTGGAAAGGAACCTCTAGCCTGGTGGGTGGAAAAAGTTTGGCTCCAATATTTGGAATTGGAATTTGACTTTTGGTAAATTTCACAGGAGCCATTAATAGTTCTTAGAAGTGTAAGTCCTCAGAGGTGGGCTGTAGGAGGGCTTTCATGAATTGAGACAGGGGGCATAACTATTAGTGTGAAAGAGCTGATGTAGATAGGACAGAATTAGCCTAGTGTCAGGAGTTGACTGTAATGATGTGGCCTGCTTTGTATGGATTCCCTGAGATGAATGTGGCAAGTCTGGGCCCTTAAGTGACACTCTCCTAGCTACCTTGTCAGCCTGGTTTATTCTCTTGGAGATGATGGAACTGTTGAAGTGCTTAGACTGATAGTGGATGATTCCTATAGCTTTTGGGAGATGGAAGGCTTTGAGCATGGCCATTATTTGGCCTGAGATAGATATGTAAACTCCCTTTGTTGTAATGAGTCTGTTCTCTTTCCACATAGCAGCACGGGACAATATATTATTAAAAGCATATTTGGAGACTATATAACTTGTAGGGATTGCCCCAGGTCCAAATGGAAGGCACTCTGAAAGCTGTCACTTCAGCCTGTTGTTAGTAATGTGTGTGGGTGATGCTTGTGCTTCTACCACCTCAGCATTGACACTATGTCATAGCCCACTTTATGTGTCTCCTCATGTGAAAAGCAGCTGCCATTTGCTTATTATGGATAAGTGGCCTGAGGCAATGTGCCCTCCTGTGTATATGAAGAATATGGAGATAGTTCCTCTAGGTTTCAGTACATGAAGAGATAGAGAATGATCAGCGTTAGGTTGAGGAAGGTGGCTTGAAATATGAAGGGATGGACAAGACTGGAATGTAAATGTGGCGTTTTCCAGTATCACCACGTGGAGAGAAAGAACTTGAGAAGGAGATAAAGTTTGTTAAGACTTTATAAGTTAAGAGATGGACAGGTTATAGTGGGTGAAGAGAGTTGTGAGTGACCCAAATTTAGTTTCTTTGATTATCAAATAAGGAGCTCAGCAGCTGCTAAAGCACGAATGCAAGGTGCCCATCCCTGAGTGGTGAGGTCAATTTTTTTGGACAGGTATGCTACAAGTGCAAAGGAGGGTCCCAGATGATGCCCTAGGGCACCTAGGTCATATCTCTCTCTTTCTGTTACACAGAGAGAGAAGGGATGAATTAGGTCTGGAAGGTTTAAAGGCAGACTTTTGAAGACCTGCAAGGGGGCAGTTCATAAATTGATCCTAGGACTTTGGAGGCAGAGCCAAGCAGACCCTGGTGAGCTAGAGGCCAGCATGGTCTAGAGAAGGAAATCCAGGAGAGGTACCAAAGCTACACAGAGAAACCAAATTACTAAAAACCAAATAAACAAAAAAAAAATAGAAATTGTAACAAAAGGACCACAGAGAGAGCTGTCAGAGGCACTTGACGGCCCAGAATCACAATCAGAATCACAATCAGAAATGTGCAGAGAGGATGGAACCTTTCTTATAGATGGGTAGATTTAAATACAAAGCTGCTGAACTCCCACTCAGCCTGCCAGCCAACATCAGCCAGTTTTCTACTGTTAGTTGGAGGCAGAGCCCATGGTAAATTATGTCTTATCCTGTGTTCCATATTCAGTTTCCGTGCTTCTTTAAGAACATTTGTGGAGGGGGTGAGAGATGAGTCAGCTGCTCTGAATCAGATCTCCAAATTCACTGATGTCATTTGCTTTCTATTCTTGGGTTTGAGATCTCACACCTTATTGGTTCCTAATCTATGTCTATTCAAATAGGTGGCAGTCTGAACAAATAAAAATGCCTGCACTGAAGGATTTTACCAGCCAGGCTCCTGGCTAAATTCTAGCTCCTGGCTGGAATTTGTCAGGAACCTGGCTATTACAACTCCAGACAAAAAAACCTGTCCCAGAGCCCTGCAACAGACCAGACAATATGAACCTAGGATAGGCAGGATTGTAGTAGCATGTCACATACTCCTGCTCTGAGTCACCTGCACCTGTTTGCTGTGCAGGAAATGTGCTCCTGTCTCTAAAGCCTTAGTATCTGTGATCTCTGCCTCAGTCTTGTATTCTGCATTATCATATTTTTGGCAAAGAAGATTTATGTTGTGAAACCATACCTGACATAAACAGGGGTGTATTGATCATACACTCCCTTAGTGGACCCATTAAAAAAAATGACTGTGGCAAGGAATATTCTCACCGCCACCTGGGATTCTGTGAAAATTTCAAGTGTCAAATTCCACATAAAGTGCATTTGGGGAATCTACAATGGCGTATTAGAAACTGTTACCTGAAAAGTACAATTGACAGCCCCAAATCACAATCAGCCATCAGCAGGTGCAAAGCAAGGCTTTCAAGTAGACATCCAGGGCCAAGTAGCTGTAAGCATGATCACCCCCTACTTACCACGGGATGCCTTTTGGTAATGGCATTGTGCTCCTAGCAGTGTAAATTGCTATAGAAATGTAAAACAGTTTAAACAAGTTATTCTTTAAAAATATATTCAATGATCTACCCTTTCTTCCTATCATATCTATGTCCAATCCCCCATTTTTATTTTCAGAATGAGATTCTATTTAAATAAACAATTTTTAAATAAAAATATTGCTTTATTTCTATCCCCCAGCAGAGGGCTCTTTATGGGACAAAAGGATATCTCAACCTCTGTTTTAGCAATATACTTGGGTTTAGAGAAGGGGTGAGCTAATTTCACCTCCAATGCAAGCTTGGCCCATTTGGGAATTTGAGCGCAGCTTCTCATACTACTTCCTGCTAGATGAGGATGCACTATGCTTATGGGGATATAAAGAAAATTTTAGGATTATGGGATAGTCCTTGAGGGTGTATTGACTTACAGAAAACTCTGTGTAACTCAGTTTGAATAAGTCAAGCCCACATATGTGGAACCCACCATAGAGTAGTTCAAGCCCACATGTTGCAGCATCTCACCACCCACATGAGATACGGTTCCTGCTCCTTTTAGAATTGGCTTTTTTCAGATATCAGGTGGAAACTTGAGCAATTGGGTGACATTTGTAGCTGAAGTTATCCTGAAACTGCCTAGTTCCTACTGCCCTCAGAAACAAGAAAACACACCAAGACATATATTATTTACAAACTGTATGGCCATGTTACTCGTGGCTTAAGAGTATCATTACATGTTGCTTCTCAACATGGATTCTGGCAGCATCTCCCTCACTCAGACTTCCACTTCCAAAAATTCTCCTCTCTATTTGTCCTGCCTATAATTCCTGCCTGGCTACTGGCCATTCAGCACTTTATTTATTAACCAATCTGAGCAAAATATTCAGAGCATAGGGAACATCCCATAGCAGGTGGGCTGTAGGTTCCCTTCTATTAACTGAAACAGAGCAATACTATTAGCCTGAAAGAGCTGGTGTAGATACGGCCGAATTGGCATAGTGACAGGAGATGACTGTGAGGATATGGGTTGAACTATTTGTATTGCCTGTGGTGAAGGACATGAGTCTGGGCTCTAGACTGCCACTGTCCTATATGCTAGGTTGATATAGTTATTTCCCTTAGAGATGATAGAGCTGTCAGTCTGATGAGATTGACAGTATAATTCCTATTCATTTGGGAAATAGGAAGCTTGTATCATGACAAATATTTGGCCTGAGTAATTTATGAATTGTCCTTTTGCTGTGAGAATCTCATGCTTTTTCCAGATATGAGTGAGGGATAGGAAGATATGCAAAGTACATTTGGAAGATGGTGGTGGTGGCACGTGCCTTTAATACCAGCACTTCAGAGTCAGACCCAGACAAGTGTCTGTCACTTCACAGCTAGCATGGTCTACAGAGCGAGATTCAGGACAGGCACCAACTTTACAGAATTAGCTGTCTTGTTTAATAAAAATGAAAAGCATATTTGGAGTATGTATAACCTTTAGGAATTGCCCCTGTGCCAACTGGAAGGTATAGGTGAGAGACATTAGGGAGGTGTAGTGCAGAGTCCTGAAGCAGAATCTATTGCAATTTCTGGAAAGAGTTAATAATGGGGTGAATGAGGGATTAATGCAGGATCCCTGAGCTGCCTCATAAAAGGAGTGAGCAAGAGATTAAAAAGATAAAACACAGAATACAAGGAGTCAGCTAATTCTTGAATGGTTAGAATATCCTGTTTAGTAAAGCAGCCTGCAAAAGACTGAATTAGATGTTTTCTAACTGAAGCTATAGCCTAGTATGATGTGGTAAAGTTTACACCCAAATAGGTGACCTGAGGAGTGGACAGCTGGATTTTGGAACTTGAGACTCCATAATTCCAGCTGTACAAAAAATTTAGAAGAGGAATGGTGTTAATTTGAATAACTTATACTTATGAGCCACAGAATAGAATGTTATCTAACTATTGTATTAGTTAAAGCCAATGATGAGAAGGAGAGCAAGCCAGAAGCTGGGGATTGATGAAAGAGTTGTGAGATGTCCATGAATCTGTGTGTCAAGACAGTCCAAGTTAGCTACATATACAGGTAAGTGTCAGCATCTGTCCAGGGTAAGAAAAAGATACTTTGAGACACAGGGCTAACAGGTATAGGAAAGAAGGCACCCTTGAAATCTAGGATTGAGTAGTGTGTGGGGCTGTGGGATGGTCTGTATGTCAAAAGTGTTGCTGATTTGTCAATAAAAAATCACTGATTGGTCAGTGGCCAGGCAGGAAGTATAGGTGGGACAAGGAGGAGAAAAAACTGGGAAGTGGAAGGCTGAATGAGAGAGACACTGCCAGCCGTCACGATGACAAGCAGCATGTGAAGATGCCGGTAAGCCACGAACCATGTGACACGGTATAGATTAATGGAAATGGATTAATTTAAGCTGTAAGAACCGTTAGCAAGAATCCTGCCATGGCCATACAGTTTGTAACCAATATAAGTCTCTGTGTTTACTTGGTTGGGTCTGACGGCTGTGGGACTGGCAGGTGAGAGATTTGTACTGACTGTGTGCCAGGCAGGAAAACTTTAGCTACAGTGTGGTTTCTGAAGGGATAGTGTAAAGAATTGTGTAAAGTTTAGGCATGGAGAGGACCACTGCAGATTTAGTGAGCTGCAGGTGTAGTAATATTTTATTTGTGCAGAACCGTGGTAATGTTTTATTTATGCTTTATTAAAGATTGCCTGAGATCAGGAAGGAAAGGCCAGCCATTTTAAGTAAACAATAATTAAGGCAGCACACTTATCAGACAGGGTCTCTGTTTGTTCAAGGCCATAATAGGGAACAGAGCAAAACATGGTGACACACTACTTTAAGGCCAGGACCAAACATAAAGACCTGGGGTTCTGTACAGACATACAAGGGAAAAAGATATAGCTTGACTAATGTAGCCAATTAATGGGCATAAGATCAAGGCAATAAAAGCATGTTTAAGACAGCAAGTAGCTTGCATTGGGAAGCTGCAGGGTTGGTGAGGTAAGGTTTGCTTGTGACTTTTCCAATTTCCCTGATCTCTAAGTCTTCACCCCTATATCTAGCACTGTGTTTTTCATTAAATGATACCATTTAGAAACGATCTACATGCAGGTCTTAAATCAGGTGGTGTATTCTATTAGGATTCTTAACTGTAAGTATAGAGGTGTTAAAAGGAGAAGAGTTTGGATGAAGTAGCATCTTTCTGAGAAGTTCTGGGATTATAGGCTTAAGTCCTCTAAGGCTCTGGAGTGAAAGATTGTACTGAATTTGAGTGATATACCAGGTAGGGTGCTGGAACTGGATCACAATAGAGTGATGGTTTCTAACAATAGAAGGAGTCTGGCCATCCAAGACTATGTGGTGTACATGAGAGATTGAGAGGGAAGTGTCTTGTCATAGCTAGTGGGCTGAGTGCCTAGAAGGAGGATGATCAGGCCTATATAATCATGACTACTCAAGGTTTTTTTATGATATGAATGTTGTTGGGTAAGGAACTAGGTACTTTCAATCATCCATTACCCAGGTTAGGAGATTGCCTGTATGCTGGTCTTTGATTGGTGTCCTCATGTCATGAGTTACTCAGGGTCAGTCAACTAACCTATGTACATATAGTAGCATTTTGGATGAGGCCCAGGTGACCTACATGGGACAGGGGTTGGCTCAAGCTCAATGGCTTTCTCTACAAATTTTTAAACAGGAACCTGGAGGCCTTCATGTGGCTGGTCCGATAGCCTGTGCTAGATCTTACAGTCTTGTTTGCAGACTTATTCATGAGTCACATAGCTATTCCATGCAGGATCATAGACTATGTATTCAAGCTGCATGCAGGTTACATAATTACACACCATAGGTTAACTTAGTAGGCAAGGCCCTGGGATGCCTAAGCTATCTACCTGACTTATGGACCAAGGATGCACAGTCATGTAGTTAGGGGGTGGCTGATACACATAACACCACAAGAAACCATAAGCCAGTAATTTACTGTTAGTTGGAGTGAGAGCCCATGGTAATCTCATTTTATGATGTGCTCCCTTTTCAGTTTCACTGCTCCTTTTTCAACATACAGGAAGGAGGGAGAGACAGATGAGTCACAGCTCTAATGGAGATCTCCAAACCCATTGCCGTCATTTGCTTTTCCTTCTACTTTAGATAGCTCTCTTCTTATTGGTTGTGTATTTGAATATGAGTCAGACAGATGGAATAAAAAGGCTTGCAGTCCACAGTTTCAATAGCCAGGCTCCTGGCTGAATTTCAGCTCATAGCTCATAGCTGGAATTCAGCCAGAGTCTGACTGTAAACAACACAAGAGAAGGATAACTGTCCCAGAGGACTGCTGCAGACAGAGGCAGTAGAAACACGGATAAGCAGGGTTTGGTGGTATTGCCCACACTTCTGCTCTGAGTCACCTGCACTCCTTGCTCTGCCAGAAATGTCCTCCCTCTACTGAAGCCACTGCTTCAGCCTTAATACCTGACAGAAACCAGTGATGTATTGATTATATGCTCCCTCAGAGGACCCATTAAGAAAATGACTGTGTCAGTGACAATTCTCACTTAGCCACCTGGGACTCTATGAAAATTTCAAGAATTAGATTCCACAAATAAGTGCACTTGGAGTATCTAAAATGGCATATCGATAACTGTTACCTGAAAGATAAAATTTGCAGCCCCAAATCACAATCAGCCATCCGCCGGTGGAAAGTGAGACTTTCAGGTAGATAGCCAGGAAACAGGGCCAAGTACCATATACATGATTGTCTAGTTTCCATGAGATGTTCTTCTCTTTTGAGAATTGTATTCTAGGGCTAAAATTTATTACATCTTTTCCTGTCATCCACATTCAGTTTCGTTGTTTGGGCTGCAGCACACACATAGTTGGGAGGGTGAAATGACTCAGCAGCTCTGAAGGAGATCTCAAAGAGTACCCCAGGATTTGCTTTCCATTGGTGGAATTGAGTTCACTCTCCACATTGTTTCCGGTGTGTTGTGCATTATCCCACCTCCTCATTTCCCCAGAAATTCTCGAGTAGAAGCAGCAGGAAATATTATTTAGAAGGATTTAGGAGAGAGAAACACATAGAAAATACAGGACATCTGTGAGAGTGCCTGTATCCTAATCCTTCCAGCATCTACTGTGTCTGCCCTTGGGTAGTTAAAGCAATGCCAAGGGGTGGAGAAAAGACAAACCCCCTGCACAGACAGGTGCAGGTCATCTCAACTACCTGCACTCAGATCCGTGATCCAATCATCCTTTCTAAGCAGAGCTGCTGGGTAAAGCCTAAATGGGCTCCAACAGGCTTCTATTCCAAACAAAACTTGAATGCACACACTCCTCCATCTGAAGCAAGAAGAGCTAAAAAAAATTGTCAGCAGAACAGTTTCTCACCAGTCAGCCTGTGGTTATAATCTGGGTCTCAGTTGTTTATGAGCACACTAAAATCCAATTGTTATTTGGTGCCCACAAAGCAGATTGCTCCTATAATACAAGGGGAGACAGATCCCATGGAAATTACCATATCAAAGATTGTTTGATTCAAGCATTTCAGATCTGAGTCACCTGATCCTGTCAAATGTGCAACAAGCAGATTCCTGCTTCTGCAGCTATGGCTTCTCTTTAAGAGTTTATCTCTCCTTCTTGGTTTGAATTCACTTCATACTTTAGGATCTGGCATTGCCTAGGGGAGTCCTGCTCTTCCCTTCTTCTGAAGCTACTGCTTTCCTTAAGGATATAGCATCCCTGTGCCAGTTTTGATGTCCTGTTCTATGGACAAGGCAGATGATTTTCTTGAGGTTTTAGTATCTGGCAGAGACTAGTGAAATCCTTCTGTTTTCTCTACCCTGGGAGATTTCTTTTGGGAATAGCTTTGGCATTGTAGTTTTATTCATGAACCATAGAGTCACTTAAAATATGGGGCATTAACATTTGCAGTCACTTCTCTGTCACCAAAAGCAATAAAGTATGAAAAATAAAGTATAGCACTGGAAACTTATTGTTAATATCCTGATGCCTTTTAGGTATTCACAGAATCAACTTTGCATTCTTGGTTTGCATTATCACTGTGTTCTTGCATAAAGAGTCTCTTGTACATGACTTTTTCTAATTCTCAGTCCATTCATATATATGAAAGAAGAGAGGGCATTAACTTCATTGGAAGTCAATTATTTATTGATGATGGCAGACAGGCATTTAATACTTCATTTGATAATAATAAACACAGTTGTTTCATTTTTTCTTGAATAATTACTTGATTCCTCCTGTGATAATTTGACCACTATGACAAAATTATATTTGAGAATTACTCACTATTTTCTCTTTTAGAGTATGTAGCTCATGAGAATTTTGTTCCTCATCATTTAGTCCACTAACATCCAGATTAACCTTCAGTCCTATCACATGTAGTCAATCCCAGTGAAGCTTGTATATAGCAGCAATTTGCATTTCTGTTCTATGATGACATAAGATTGTAGGTACTTCAAAAATAGTTTATTTTCATCATATTGGCATGTGTAAGTATATTTATATTTTTGAAATCATCTTTTAAGTTCCAGTTTAGCACTAAAGATATACTTTTGTCCATGAAGTAAAACAAATAACACATACTGCCACATTAGTGAGAAAACACTGACACGCTTCATAGTATAACGGATTCAGTTTTCACAATATCTCTCCACTAGTTCTATGATGCATTTCATCAACATTATAACATTGATATAAGTTTATGTATATGTATATGTATGAGTTTGCTTATGCATATGTATACATATACACAGATACATATGCATGTGTAGATGTTCTTGATATAATTTTTAATTTAATGCATGAGTACTGAATTTAGATTATTTTGCAATCCTTTTTCCATCGTATTGTATAATATCTGAACTGTAAATTGTCAAAATAAATACAACTGTTTATTAAAATTATTTTTATAAAATTGTACATATAATGTTTATACATAACTACCTCACACACTCTACAGAATGTGGTGATTATGTGTAGTCATTTGAGCATTGACCTTTTGTCATTTAAATGATTATCATTGTTAGTGTACAGTGTAAATGGATTCTTTCTATCTTAGCATCCAATATTTGTGCAAGATTTTCTGCTAAGTGGGGATCTTGGGAGTTTCCCATCTATGTTGGCATTATCATTTGTGGTTTTTCTGTGCTCACCATTTTTAGTTGATTCGTTGCCTTCCTGTAATATTTTCTTGGCACTCAAATTGTCTAATATTTGTGCTTTTAATTCCCTAACATTCTTGGAAGACACTGTCTTCATGCAGAAATCCTTTTTGTTTTAATAGGATCTGTGTCTGATCATTGCATGAAATATTTTCTTATTCAAAGCATAATGGTGAGATTCTGGATTGATCAGTTGATATGAGGCAAAACATTATAAGTTATACTCCATTTGAGTAGATTTGGAGATCTGTATTAGTGATGTAAATGGTGCTTTTTTTCAGACAGTAACAGCCAATGTTGCCTGTGGTATGAGGATAAATATTTAGAAGACTGTCAGAAATTACATGCTTTCAGAGAAGTTGCAGATGAAGGTTCTCCTTTGGGTCTTGTACCTTCCTGGCCATGTGGAATACACTAAGATATTATATTCCATAAGGTTTGTGTTCTGGCCTATGTTATATGTCTGCATTTCTCAAAAAGGTTGTAGTGAAAACTAGACCTGTCTTTCCATATGAAACCAGGAATACCCTATGCAGAGCTAAATGTTGGTAAATTATGACATTTGAAAGAGCTGGTAAAGTCAGCAACTTTACCTTGTTTTGTAGTCCTGTTAGCTGCAATTTTACCTTAGTAAAGCAGAATGATTGTAAGTGGAGATAACAGGTCTATCAATGCTTAAGGGACTGTTTATAACATGCTCATAATATAAACAATTGTTAAAAGCACCTCCCTTTTTAAGAACAACAATGATCACACATAATTTTATCAAATTCTGTGCTTTTATGTATAGGACACTCCTCAGCATTTTTCTTGTATGATGTGTGTGTGTGTGTGTGTGTGTGTGTGTGTGTGTGTGTGTTTATTACCAAATTACATCAGAGAAAGTATTGTATATATATATATATATATATATATATATATATATATATTTTAACACAATGTTATATGTCTTGATATTTTTTCTGTCTGATTCTTTCTTTAATGAACATCTGTGTTATTTTTGACCTCATGACACAAACCTTAAATTCCTATGATATTTGCAGTTTAAAAAGGGTCAGCTTAGGATATGTAATATCACACAACATTTATGGTTGCCTCTTTTCCCCTCCCTCTCCCTTTCTCTGAGAGACTATCTTCATGATTAACTATCAGGAGCCATGATTACTGCTACAGCTCCGAGAAGCTGTTGTATCCATTCTGTCACTGCATAGCATATGTCCCACTGCTTATAAGTACCATTTATTCCACATGCTTTCAACATACTCTACCATTAGTACTTTTGATCTTGGCCATTCTGACAGGTGTCTTAGGGATGGCATCTTACTGGCAGTTTGATTTGTATTTCCCTGGTCTCTAAGGTTGTTTAACACTTCTTTAAGTGTAACTGGGTTATTCAAATTCTTTTGTTGAGAACATTCTCTTTAAATCTGTCCCCAATTTTCACTGGCCTTATTTGGTATTTTTATGCCTGTTTTCTTGTATTCTTTATAAATTTTTTTATATCAATCCTCTGTCAGATGTGTAGTTGGTGAGGATTTTTTTCCATCCTGTAGGCTACTGTTTTGTCTTATTTACAGCATTTCAGGGAGGGCCCTAGATAATTCTCATAGTAAAAGTGAGAGTGGTCCCAAACTGGCCTTCCGCATTAATCAGATTGGTGACTATACTAATGGTCTTCATAGAGCCTTCATCCAGTACCTGATGGAACAAATGCAGAGATTCAGATTCAAGCTGTGGCTTGAGAACTTAGGGTCCAGAACATAAGATGTAGGGATTATCTGAGCAGGTGACCATTAAGATTATGATGAGAAAAACCTTATAGACAGATGATCTGATGTTTTGTGGGCTCATGGACTCTGGAAGGACTGCCAGGGAGCTGGCATGTGACTGGGCTGAGTCACATCTGGATCTGGGAAACATTTTTTTAGCCTGGTATTTCATGGGACCCCTAGCAGTGGGACCAGAACATGTCCCTGATGCGTGAGTTGGTTCTTCAAAACATATTCTCTATGGTTGGATGCCTTATTTAGCCTTGACGCGGGGCTGAGGAGGTTGCTCCTCCCTCACCTTAATATTAAGTGCTATGTTGATTCTCAAGAGAGACCTTACCCTATTTGAAAGGAGAGGGAGGAAGGATTGGGGATTTGAATGGACTTACTGGGAGAGTATGTGAGCAAGAAAGGATGGTAAAGTATCATTATTTTATGAAATAAAAAGTAAAAAAAAAAAAATTAAAAAAGACTACATGAGGAAACATGAAAAAAAAGTAAATAAAATTAAATGTTTTGTAAGTAAGCTTCTTAAAATTGCTATGCCCCTGTTTTTAGCCTATACGCAGTCAAGAAACCTGCTCTTAAATGAGACATTCATCTGTTTTCCACTAACACTAGCTGAGGAATGCCAGTGATCAGTACTCCACCATTAGATCTTATTTTGAGTGCTTAGCATCATTTTTTTTGATTTTTTTTCAGTCTTATGTGTAAATTCTGGCCCCATGTAGGAATGCCATTTGTAGCTCCTGTTTTGTGTCCCACCAGACTGTTCTCAAATAACCACACAGAGACTTATTAATAATTATAACTCAAGTTTATTAATAGAACAAGCTACAGCCAACGTCACATGGATTTTCCGTTCAGTGTGGAAATTTGAGAGAGTTTCCCATCTGTGTTGGAATTACAACTTGTGATTTCTTTGTACCAACCATTTTTGATTGTTTCCTTGCTTTCATGTAGTAGTTTGTTGGTGCTCAGATTTTGGATATTTATGCTTCTTAATTCCCTGTCATTCTTAGATGGCACTGTCTTCACAGCAGACATCCCTATCTTTTTAATAAAAACTGTGTGAAAGCATTGCATTTAATATTTTCTTATTCTAAGAATAATGATGAGTGTTCTGGTTTGAATATGTGGCCTGAGACAAGGATTACAAGTTCTGTGCCTTATGAGAAGTCGTGGAGTTGTGTATTAGTGATGTAAATGATGAATTTTTTATTCTGTCAGTCAAAGCCAATGTTTCCTGTGATTATAAGGATGAATATTAAGAAGAATGTCTGAAATCATATATTTTCAGAGAAGTTGCAGATGAATGATATCATCTGGGTCTACTATCTCCCTGGCAATGTGCACTATGCTATGTTATTATATTGGGCAGATTTTTGTGTTCCTGTCAGTGAGATATTTCTTAATTCCTGAAAAGAATTAGAGTGTAAACTTCAGACATGTGTTTGCATAAGAAACTAGCAATACTCTATAAAGGACTAAATGTTGATAACTTATGACATTTGAAAAAGCTGGTAAAATCATCAACTTTACCTTGTTGTATTGTAGTCCTGTTACCTGCCATTTTCCCATGATAAAACAGAATGATTATAAGTGAACATCATAGATCTATCAGTGGCTTAAGGGACTGTTATTAAAATCCTCCTTGTGTAAACAATTGTTAGAATGACCTCCTGCTTAAGAACAACATTGATCGCACATAATTTTACCAAATTCTGTGCTTTTAAGTACAAGAGACTCCTCAGTATTTCTCTTTTATGATGTGTGTGTGGATTACAGAAGAACAACAGAGACACTGGTATGTGGTATATTATTAAGCACACTGTTACATGTCTAGATTATTTTTCTGCCATTATCTTTTTTTACTGAATATCTGTATTTTTTTTGACCTTATGAGACCAATCCTAAACTCCTATGATAGTTGCAGTTTAACAGGGCTCAGCTTAGTGTATGGGTTGGCACATATCGTGTGTGGTTGGATTTTCATCCTTGTTTCACTGAGAGCCTAGCTTCATGGCTTAGCTATTAGGGAGCCATGATTACTGCTGCAGCTCTGGGAGGTTGGTGGTCCATGCTGACAGTGCGTAGCAAACTGCCAACTGCTTATAAACACCATTTAGTCTACATGCTTTAGAACATAGGCTGCCATTAGTGTATTTGTTCTTGGCCTTTCCCGACAGCTATAAAAATAAAACAAAATAAATGATATCCATGTGTCTGTCCTGAAGTACTATGCATCTGCAAGTAAGACAAATCATAACAGATTTAAGAATCTGACAGACACTTGGAGGGTCCTGCTCATTCCTATCTGTTATTTATTTTTCAGCACAGTTTACCCTTTGAGAGAAACTTGAGGTACATTGAAACCCACTATCAGAGTTTATTAGGTAAAGGGAAAATGTGCCTTTGATTATGGACATAACCTTTGTGGGTAGGGTACAGAGGAATTGGTGGAACCTGCCTTTATGGGACTTCTCAGCATGGGCATATGGGCCTATGCAGCTATGCCATGCATGTGCCTAGACAGGTTACATGTTCATGTTGCTCGCATAGTATGTGACCACATAGTGTATGTATTGCTTAGGACATAAGGTCTTCTGGTGACTAAACATCTTTCCTGGCTGATGGGCTGTGCATGTTTTTATGGAGCTGGGAGTGTGGCTAGGAAGAATAACAATCCAGATTTTTTTTTCTTATTAAAAATAAGTGGTTAGGGGACACAGGTGAATGGCAGTGGGGACAGATTTTCTCCCAGAAATGCTTTCATCTGAGGCAGTGGGCATTGGTTAACTTTTGTGGGTATAGAAGGGGACATTTTTGAGGTAGCTGGACATTCTAAGGTAGTTAATTGTGTTCCACAGTGTATGATCTTGGACTATTCTTTTGCTTCTTGGATCTTGCTGTGATAATCTGACAAGGTACTGGCAGGCTAAACAGGTAATTTATTAAAAATATTATTGGAGGAGGCCCAAAAGGGGTCCCAGATGGAGCAAGGTGGGAACTGATATCAGAAAACTTTGAATGATACAGATCGGATGTGTTTCTGCCATGTCCATGTAGTTCGAAGGTGACTTTGTAGCTTGGAAGTATTTTCAAACATAGTAAGGGACAATTTCAGGGAATTTAAAATCTTCATTTTCATTTATATTTTAGAACACTGCTATCAGAATTTAATGTTTAAGCTGGTGGTGGTGGCACATGCCTTTAATACCAGCACTTGGGAGTCAGACCCAGGCACATGTCTGTGAGATCAAAGCTAGCGTGGTCTACAAAGCGAGATTCAGGACAGGCACAAAAAATACACAGAGTTATCTGTCTTGCAAAAGAAAAATAAAAAGCATATTTGGAGTATTACCTTTCGGGATTGCCCATGTAACAACTAGAATGTATAGTTGAGAGACTTTAACTCAGCCTGTTGGTTAGTAGTGTATGTCTTTGATTCTACCACCCCTGTATCTGACACTATGGCATATCCTGCTTTGAGGGTCCCATCATGTAAAAAGGAGCAGCCATCTGTGTACCAGGTATAAGTGGCCTCAGGCAATGTGTACTCTTGTACATGAAAGGATGAGGCAAAATGCCTTTAGGATTTAAGTACAGTAGTGAGATGTGGAATAGTCAGCACTTGTTCGAGGAAGGAGGATTGAAATTTTAACAAGTTGGCAAGTCTGGAAAGTAAGTGTGGTATCTTCCAGTAATAACACTTGGAGAGAAAAAACATCGAAGTTGAAAAATTTTGTAAGACTTTATAGGTTAAAATACAGAACAAATTATGGTGGGAAGGTGATGGATTAGGTGACCCAAAATTTAATTTCTTTGATTCACTAATAAGGCACTTAACAGCCCCCGAATCACATATGATTGGTGACCATCCCTGTGTGGTGAGGTATAGTTTTTTTGACAGGTATGCTACAGGTGCTATGGAGGGTCCCTGCTCTTGTCCAAGAGTCCCAAGTGTATATTATTCCCTTTCTGTTACATAGATGGAGAAGGGATAGATGAGATGATCAGAGAATTGTAGTGCAGAGTCCTGAAGCAGAGCCCATTGGAATTTCTGGAAAGAATTAATAATGGGGTGAATGAAGGATTCATGCAGGATCCCTGAGCTGCCTCATATAAGCGGTGAGCCAGGAGATTAAAAAATTAAACACAGGATAACAAGGAGTCAGCTATTTCTAGAAAGGATAGAATATCCTGTTTAGTAGAGCAGCCTGCAAAAGACTGAAGTGGATGCTTTCTATCTGAAACTATAACCCTGTATGGTTTGGTAATGTTAACACCCAAATAGGTGACCTGAGGAGTGGAGAGCTGCATTTTTGAACTTGAGACTCCATAACTCAAGGTGTACAAATCATTTAGAAGAGGAGAGATATTAGTTTTAGTAATTTATACTTGTGGACCATAGAGTAGATTGTTATCTACTAATTGTAAAATTTAAAGCCAATGAGGGAGAAGGAGAGCAAGCTAGAAACTGGGGATTGATGAAAAATTTGTGGGATGTCCATAAATCTGTGTGTCAAAACAGTCCATGTTAGCTACAAATACAGGTAAGTGTTAGCGTCTGTCCAGGATAAGGACAAGATATTTTGAGACAGAGTGTGGAGAGGTCTGGAAAAGAAGGTATCCTTGAGACCTAGAACTGAGTAGTGTGTGGTTTCTGAAAGGATGGTGTAAAGAATTGAGTAAAGTCCAGGCATTACAGGATTGAGAGAACCCCTAAAGATCTAATGAACTGCAGGTGTAGTGATATTTTATTTGTGCTAAAATGTGTTGCTATTTTATTTATGCTTTATTAAAGCTTGCTGGAGATCAGGCCTGAAAGGCCAGCCATTTTGAGTAAACATAAATTCAGGCAGCACACACCCTCACTGAGAACACTTATCAGACAGGGTCTCTGTGTGTTCAAGACCATACTAGGGAACAGAGTAAACCATGGTGACACACTCCGTTAACTCCAGTACCAAACATAAAGACATTGGGGTTTTGTAGAGACATACAATGTAAAAAAGAGATAGCTGGGCTTATGTAGCCAATTAAAAGGCATAAGAGCAAGACAATGAAAGCATGTGTAAGACAGGAAGTAGCTTGCATTTGGAAGATGCAGGGTTGGTGAGGTAAGGTTTGCTTGTGACTTTTCCAATTTCCCTGATAACTAAGTCTTCACCCCTATATTTGGCACTGTGTTTTTCATTTAAAGAGACCATTTAGAAACTTGAATACATGCAGGTCTTAATCAGGTGGTATATTCTATTAGGATTCTTAACTCTAAATATAGTGGTGTTAAAAGGAGAAGTGTTTGGATGAAGTAGCTTCTTTCTGAGAAGTTCAGGGATGATAGGCTTAAGTCCTCTAAGGCTCTGGAGTGAAAGAGTGTACTGAGTTTGAGTGATGTACCAGGTAGGGTGCTGGAACTGGATAACAATAGAGTGATGGTTTCTAGCAATAGAAGGAGTCTGGCCATCCACGACATTGGGGTCCACATTAGAGTTTGAAAGGGAAATGACATGTCAGAGATAGAGATCTGAGTGTCAAAGAGGAGGAGGAGGAGAGGAGCTGCTGACAAATCTGTGGTAGGGAAATGTGGGAACAAATGAAATAGATGCCAGTGCCTTAGCTAAAAAAATCTCTTCCCATTAGGTGCACAGGGCAGGTTTCCATAAACAAAAATGTGTGTAAAAGATATACCCATGAAAATACATTTAAGTCATGGTGTTTGATGAGGTAAGTAAGGCTGTTCCTCAACCGAGACAACAGGGATATTGGAATGACAAGTAAAACCCCAAAACTTGCACAGGATGCAGTAATGGCCTCCAGTGTCCAAAGGAAGGAAATAGATCATCCCTGTACAATAATGGCTTCTCTAGGTTTTGGTATGACATGACTGTCGGTGGGTAAAGACTTGAGTACCTCAGTTGTCCATTATGCAGGTTAAGAAATTGCCTGTATGTTGATCTTCAGGCTTTAGGATCTGGCATCAGATAGAGGAGTCCTGCTCTTCCCTTCTTCTGAAGCTACTGCTTTCCTTAATGATATAGCATCCCTGTGCCAGTTTTGATGTCCTGCTCTATGGGCAAGGAAGTTGATTTTCTTGAGGCTTTAGTATCTGGCAGAGACTAGTGAAATCTGCTGTTTCCTCTTCCCTGGGCGATTTATTGTGGAAATGGCTATGGCATTGTAGTTTTATTCATGAACCATAGAGACACTGAAAATATAGAGCAGTAACATTTGCAGTCACTTCTCTATCTGTCACCAAAGGCAATAAAGTATGGAAAATAAAGTATAGCACTGGAAACTTACTTGTTAACATCCTGATGTCTTTTACGGAATTACAGCATCAACTTTGCATTCTTGGTTTGCATTTTCACTGTGTTCTTGCATAAAGAGTCTCTTGTACTTGATTTTTCCTACTTCTCAGTCCATTTGTATATGTGAAAGAAAAGAGGGCTTTAACTTCATTGAAAGTCAATTATTTATTGATGATGGCAGACAGGCATTTAATAGTTCATTTGATAATAATAAACAAACCTATTCCTTTTTTGCTTGAATAATTACTTGAGTCCTCCCCTGATTATTTGGTCACGATGACAAAATGTTATTTGGGAGTTGCTCACTATTTTATCTTTAAGGGTATGTAGCTCATGAGAGTGAGGAATTTTGTTCCTCATCATTTAGTCCATAACATGCTGATTAACCTTCAGTCCTATCACATGAGTGTCTCAATGTTTAGGTTCTTTGATTCCCAAATAAGGAGCACAGCAGCTGCTAAAGCACGAATGCAAGGTGCCCATCCCTGTGTGGTGAGGTCTAGTTTTATTGACAGGTATGCTACACGTGCAAATGGGGGCACAGATGATGCCCTTGGGCACCTAGGGCATAACCCTATTGTTCTGTTACATAGAGGGAAGGGCTGAATTATGTCTGTAAGGTTTAGGGTCAGCCATTTGAAGACCTGCAAGGTGGCAGTTCATAAATCAATGCTAGGACTTGGGAGGCAGAGCCAGCCTAAACTTGGTGAGCTACAGGCCAACATGTGCTAGAGAAGGAAATCCAGGACAGGCACAAAAGCTACACAGAGAAACCCAATTTCTAAAAAACATACAAACAAACAAAAAACAGAAAAAAAGGAAACAAAAGGACCACAGAGAGTGCTGTCAGATGCACTTGGCAGCCCAGTGTCACAATCAGAAACGTGCAGAGAGGAATAGGGCCTGACTTGTAGATAGGTAGATTTTAGGACAAAGCAGCTGAAAACTCACTTAGCCCATGAACCAACATCAGACAGTTTTGTACTGTTAGTTGGAGTCAAAACCCTGGTTAAATTACGTTTTATCCAGTGCTCCCCTTTCAGTTTCTGTGCTTCTTTAAGAACACAGGAGGGGGGGAGGATAAATGAGTCAGCAGCTCTGATGGAGATCTCTAAATTCACTGATGTCATTTGCTTTCTATTCTGGGTTTGAGACCTCACACCTTATTGGTTCCTAATCTATGTCTATTCAAATAGGAGGCAGTCCGATGAAATAAAAATGCCTGCACTGAAGGGTTTTACCAGCCAGGCTCCTGGCTAAATTCCAGCTTGCAGCTGGAATTAGGCAGGAGTTCAGTTGAAAACACCTCCAGAGAATGAATACTGTCCCCAAGAACTGCAAACGACCAAGAAAATATATACCTAGAGATAGGCAGGGATTTGTGAGGATTCCCCACACTCCTGCTCCGAGTCACCTGCACCTGTGTACTATGCAGGAAATGTGCCACTAAAGCCACTGTTTCATCTTAGTATCTGTGATCTCTGCCTCAGTCTACAATTGTGCATTATCACATTGTTGGCAAAGAAGTTTTACATTGGGTAAAATACCTGACATAAAACAGGGATATATTGATCATTTGCTCCTGCAGTAGACCCATTTAAAAAATGACTGAGTCAGGGAATATTCTCACAACCACCTGGGATTCTGTGAAAATTTCAAGTGTCAAATTCCACATAAAGTGCATTTGGGGAATCTAAAATAGCATATCAGAAACTGTTACCTGAAAGGTACAGTTGAAAGCCACAAATCACAATCAGTCATCAGCAGGTGGAAAGCAAGACTTTCAAGCAGACATCCAGGGCCAAGTAGCTGGAAGCATGATCACCCAATACTTACCACGGGATGCTTTTCTCATTTGGGAATGGCATTCTGGTCCTAGGATACATTACGTTTTTTCCAGTCATCCATTTTCAGTTTCGTTTTTATAGCTGCAGCACATTTACTTGAGAGGGTGAAATGACTCAGCAGCTCTGAAGCAGATCTCAAAGAGTACCAGAGGACTTGCTTTCCATTGGTAGATTTGAGATCACTCTCCTGATTGGTTCCTATGCAAGGGGCATTCCTGACTCCCACATTTCCCCAGAGTACTCTTGCTTAGAAGTAGCAGGAAATATTAGGTAGAAAGATAAGGAGGTGGGAATAACAGACAGAAATAACAGATTAGCCTCCAGATTGTGTGGATTTAAATCCGTGTGGCATAGGGTATTTAAAGAAATGCCAAGGGGTGGAGGAAAAGACCTCCCCCCCAACACTGCACATTGTATACAATGATAGACAACTTCACTCAGGCCCATGGTCCAATAATCCTCTCTATGCAAACTTCCTGGGTAAATGGGCTCTAACAGGTTCCTATTCCAGACACAAATGTAAAGCACACACCTTTCTTCAGAGGCAAGGAGAGCTAATACAGTTGTCAGCAAGGCAGGTTTTTTTTTTTTTTTTTCGAGACAGGGTTTCTCTGTGTAGCTTTGCGCCTCTCCTGGAACTCACTTGGTAGCCCAGGCTGGCCTCGAACTCACAGAGATCCGCCTGGCTCTGCCTCCCGAGTGCTGGGATTAAAGGCGTGCGCCACCACCGCCCGGCTGCAAGGCAGGTTCTTACCTGTCAGGCTCTGGCTATATTTGGGGTCTCAGGTGCTCATGGTATAACCAAAACCCTATTGTATATTGACCTAGACAAAGCTGATTGATCCTAACATGTACAAGAAAAGGAGCCCTTGGAAATTCACAAAGTCAGACATTGTTTGATTCCCACCATTACAGCCCTGATTCACCTAATCCTGCCAAATGTGCAGCAAGCAGATCCTGCTTCTACATATACTGCTTGTCTTTAAAGATGTGGCCTCCCTCTGTTAGTTTAAATTCACTTGATATGTTCCTATCTTGCAGAGACTAGAGGAATCCTTGCCCTTTTCTTCTTCTCAAGTTACTTCTTCCCTTAACGATATGGCATCTGTTTGTCAGGCTTGAAGTTCTGCTCTATGGGCAAGGAAGATAATTTTCTTAAGTCTTTAGTATCTGCAGAGACTAGCGAAATCCTGCTCTTTCCTCTACCCTGGGAGATTAATTGTGGGGATGCCTAGGGCACTGTACATTCCATCATGATCTTCAGAGTCACTGAAAATATCTATTAGTAATATTTGTAGACACTACCCTACCTATCACCTAAGAAATAAAGTATGGATCATAAATTATAGCACAGGAAAATTACTTGTTATTATTGTTTTGCCATATAGATTCACACAGACTCAACTTTGCATTCTTATTTTGCTTTATTACTGTGTTCTGGCATGCAGAATCCTTTGCACATATTCTTTTCTTAATTGTTAGGCCATTCCAATATATTAAATCTGACAGGGCATGAGCCTGGTTGGAAATCAAACATTTATTGCTGATTTCAGAGATTTATTCAGTACTTTCCTGTAAAATAATAAACACACCATATTTCCTTTTTCCTTTTGTATTTATTTTTGTATGCATTGAATAAGTGCAGATCTTATCTTGTGTCTCCACCCACAACTCTGAATTCCTATGTCCTATAGTAAAGTTGAGACTGGAAAATGTTGGTACATTGGAATCATCAACCACCCCTGATTCTCTTTGGTTCTTTCTGCCATCTCTTCAACACAAATATGTGGGGATCTCAGGTATTGTTTTGCAGAAGACATTAAACTTCAGAACATAATACCCAAAAGCCTCTCTGGCTCTATAGTAAGACCCACTCTGCACATCATTGTGTTTTTTCCCAATTATTGTGTGAACTATGTCTATGATTAGGGCCAAGTGATGAACATATATGTTAGTATATCCCTGTCATTAGGACTTAGTTAATTTCTCTATGACCTTGGCAGAAGGAAAGAAATTGATTTTATATGAGTCTGTCATTTGAAAGTTGCTCACTATTTTCTGTTTTAGGGTATGTAGCTTCTGAGAGTGGGAATTTTTTTTCTTCCTCATTTAGGAGAGAGAAACACAAAGAAAATACAGGATAGCTTGAGAGTGTTTGACTCCTAATCCATCCAGCATCTACTGCCCCTGCCCTTGGGTGGTTAAAGCAATGACAAGGGGTGGAGAAAAGACAACCCCCCTGCAAAGACAGGTACAGGTCATCTCAGCCACCTGTACTCAGACCCATGATCCACTCATCCTCTCTAAGCAGACCTGCTAGGTAAAGCCTAATGGACTCCAACAGGTTCCTATTCCAAACAAAATTTGAATGCACACCCTCCTACATCAGAAGCATGGAAAACTTAGACATCAGGGAAATTGGAAAAGTCACAAGCAAACCTTACCTCTGGAATATCTGGTCTGGAATATCTGGAAGGTGAACTCCAGACTATTATCAGACTGAAGAAATGCAGGGATCCCAAATCCTGGGGAAGGAATGCAGGGACTGTCTGAGGCCACTTATTAGAAACAAGAAATATCTCTACACAATGAGAAAATGAGCCCACAACCATTAGGAGATATTTAATTTGTCTGACTGTGGGCATATGGGTAACACTGAGCTGCCAGTCAGGCCTTGGTATGTAACCTCTAACCTGGTTACTGTGAAAATTTGGCTCCAAAATGTGGAAATGTATTCTGTCCTGTGACAACTTTTACAATAGCCAGTAACAGTTTTTAAGGACAGTGAGTCCTTAGAGTTAGCTGTAGCTGAAGTTATCCTGTTCCTTCCAAGCTGCCATGGCACTCAGAACCAAGCAAGCACACAGAGACATATTATTTACAAACTGTATGGAATAATGTCTCAGGCTTCTTGTTAGCTGTTCTTATGTCTTAAATTAACGCATTTATATTAATCTATAAGTTGCCATGTGGCTCTTGGCTTAGTGGTTATTTTAACATGTTGCTTCTCATCATGGCACTTGGCAACTCCCACATCAGTCTTCCACTTCCCCGAATTCTCCTCTCTCTTTGTCCCACCTATACTTCCTGCCTTGATACTAGGAAATCAGCGCTTTATTTATTAACAATCAGAGTAACACCTTCAAAGCATAGAGAACATCACACAATACTTTCCCCTTTCTTTTTTTCAAAAAGGAAGGATTTAATTTTCCAATAGCAAAATGATATATAACAAAACTATTATCAAGCAAGATTTATAGTTATAAAATCTATTCTATTTGTATTTGCCAAAATTAATGGATATCCTATCTATCCTATCTTTGTGAGTCTAAGATTTCATATCTAACTTATCTTTTATCACAACTTAGTTCAATTATAACTATCTAGTTTTCAACTAGATCAAAGACCTCAGAAGAATATACTATTACATGAGAAATGGGAGAATGATACAAACAACTTTCATGAGTCTTGTGAAAGTAGACAGAGTCAGCAGGCAACCTGGACAACCATCCAAAGTTCCTTTATACAGATGGGGTATCTGTCTTCAGCCCACATGCCTAGAGTCTCTTATTCACTTCTCTCTCTCTCTCTCTCTCTCTCTCTCTCTCTCTCTCTCTCTCTCTCTCTCTCCCTTCATTTTTTCTAGACAGGGTTTGTCTGTATAGCTTTGTGCCTTTCCTGGAACTTGCTTTGAAATAAGGCTGGCCCCCCAAATCAAAGAGACCCACCTTCCTCTGCCTCCTGAATGCAGGGATTAAAGGCATGTGCCACCATAGCCTGGCTTCCCAGTGTTTTCTCTCTATGTCCTGTAGAATTTCTGGCAGTTACCTTGGTGAAGCAGGAACCTAAATGACCATTTTGCCAAACAAAGTTCAGTGGTCACATTCCTATGGTTTCTGCATGTCCAATCATACATTTTGTCAATTAGTCCTGGAAAGGACATTTTCTTGCCCAAATGACATTTTTTTTTGCCAAGAAGAAGATAAACTCCATTCAGAGTGTCTTTAATGCCAATCCTCTCTGAAGTAAATTGGTGACTCTAGGAGCAGACATGTCTCACTGTTCAGAATGTCTGAAAATTTTAAAATATTTTAAATGCCATATTCTGTAGGTCTTTGAAGTATTTGAAGATTACCTACCTAACTGAACTATGTCTATGTACACCTAGAACACTTAACATGAAATTTGATTATCATAAAAGACTAATTATTAATCTGTATTTTTTAATTATCCAGTACAATCTAAATGAGTTTCAGAAACATAATATCTTAAACGAGAGTAGAAATATATATACAGTATTAAAAATTAAGTTTAAGTTTGCATCAATAACTAAAATCTATACCAATGTAAAACATTTTAAACAAGTTGTTCTTTAAATGTAGATTCAATAATCTATGCTTTCTTCCTATCATATCTATATCCTATCCCCATTTTTATTTTTAGAAAGAGATTGTATTTAAAATCAACACTTTAAAAATAAAAAATATTGGTTTATTTCTGTCCCCCACCAGAGGGCCCTTTATGGGACAAAAGGATCTCTCACCCTTTGTTTTAGCAATATGACAGGGTTTAGAGAAGTAATGAGCCAATTTCACCTCCAATGCCTGCTTGGTATATTTGGGAATTTGGGCACAGCTTCTCATACTACTTCCTGCTGGATGAGGGTGCTGTATTCTTATGGGGACATAAAGAAAATTTTAGGATTATGATGTAGTCTGTGAGCCTGTATTGTCTTAAAGAAACCTCAGTGAAACTCAGTGGGAATAGGTCAAGCCCACATGCCTGGAACCCACCATGCAGTAGTTCAAGCCTTCATGTTGTAGCATCTCACCACCCACAGAAGACATGGTTCCTGCTCATTTTAGAATTGGTTATTTTCAGGTTTCAGGAGGAAACTCTAGCCATTGGGTGCGATTTGTAGCTGAAGTTATCTTGATTCTGCCCAGCTCCTGCTGCCCTCAGACACAAGCAAACACACAGCGACTTACATTAGCTACAAACTGTATGGCCTAAAGGCTCAGGCTTCTTGTTAGCTGTTCTTATATGTTAAATTAACTTATGTCTATTAATCTGTAAGTTGCCATGTGGCTTTTGTATTACCGGTGTCTTAACATGTCGCTTCTCATCATGGCTTTTGATAGTCCCTCATCAGTCTTAGACTTCCCCAATTTTGCCATTTGATCCATGGCTTACCTGTTCCATTACATGTTGCTTCTCAACATAGCTTCTGGCAGTATCTCCCCCACTCAGCCTTCCACTTCCATGAATTCTCCTCTGTCTTTGTCCTGCCTATACTTTCTGCCTGGCTACTGGCCAATCAGCACTTTATTTATTAACCAATCAAAGCAGCACATTCAGAGCATACAGAACATCCCATAGCATTGTAGGCTGTAGGTTCCATGCTATGAACTGAGACAGAACAAGACTATTAGGGTGAAAAAGCTGGTGTAGATGGGACAGAATTGGATGAGTGTCAGGAGATGACTGTGAGAATGTGGGTTGAATTATATATATTATATTAGCAGCCCCCAAATCACATATGATTGGTGACCATCACAGTGTGGTTATGTATAGTTTTTTTGACAGGTATTCTACAGGTGCAATGGAGGGTCCCTGCTTGTGCCAAAGAGACCCAAGAGCATATCACTCTATTTCTGTTACATGGACGGAGAAGTGATGTGCTAATCAGGGAAGTGTAGTACAGAGTCCTAAAGCAGAGGCTATTGGAACTTCTGGAAAAGATTAATAATGGTGTGAAAGACGGGTTCATGCAGGATCCCTGAGCTGCCTCATAAAAGTGGTGAGCAAGAAGATTAAAAAGAAGGAATACAGGACTACAAGGAATTTGCCATTCCTAAAAAGGAGAGAATATCCTGTTTAGTAGAGCAGCTTGCAGAAGACTGAATTAGATGCTTTCTATCAGAAGCTATAGCCTAGTATGATGTGGTGATGTTTATACCCAAATAGGTAACCTGATGAGTAGAGAGGTGGATTTTGGAATTTGAGACTCCATAACTCCAGCTGTAAAAAAAAATTAGAAGAGGAGAGGTGTTAGTTTGACTAACATATACCAGGGAACAGAGGAAAGCATGGTGACATACTTAAGGCCAGTACCAATCATATACACCTGGAATTCTATACAGACATACAATGTAAAAAAGAGATAGCAGGGGTAATATTATGAATTAATGGGCATAAGAGCAACGCAATAAAGGTGTGGGCAAAACAGTAAGTAGCTTGCTTTTGGAAGCTGCAGTGATGGTGAGGTAAGGTAGGGTGCTGTAACTTGATAACAATACAGTGATGGTCTCTAGCAACAGAATGGTTCTGGCTATCCAAGACTATAGGTTCCACCTGAGAGATTGAAAGGGAAATGTCATGCCAGAGATAGTGGGCTGAGTGTCAAGGAGGAGGATGAGAGGAGCTGCTGGCAAATCTGTGATAGGGAAATGTGGGCATAAATGAAATGGAAGCTAGTGCCTTAGCTAAAAAATCTCTTCCCATTAGGGACAAAGAGAAGGTTTGCACCAAGAAAACTGAGTGTAAGAGATATACCTCTGAAAATACAATTAAGACATGGGGTTTGTTGAGGTAAGTAAGGCTGTCCCCCTACCCAGATTACAGGAGATTGGAATGACAGGTCTGGCATGACTGTTTTTGGTCAGGATCTGGGTACCATCAATTGTCTATCAACAAGCCTAGGATATTGGCTGGGGTATGTTATTCGATTGATGTCCCCATGACATGAGCTACAGAGGGGCAGTCTACTGACATATGTCCCTTTAGACAGCATTTTGGATGACACCTGGGTGACCCACATGGGACAGGGCAAGCACCAGCACAATGGCCTTCTCTACCACATTTAAAACAGGGACCTGGAGGTCCTTTTGTGGCTGGTCAGATAACCTGTGCTAAATTTGACAGTCCTGTTTGTAGGCTTTCTCATGTCTCCCATGGTACACCTTTAAAGCCACTGTTAAGACTTCTGACTGTGGGTTCAGGGGCCTTTTCTCTTGAAGCCTAAGATTGGCCCTAAAATTGGGGAAGATCTGTTAGACAAAGTAGGTCATAAGGAGTTGTCTGCCCTGTGGGCATTTAGGATCTAGATTAGTATGTTGAAAGAGAACCTTTGAAATTTGTTGTAGAAAATTAGACTTGTTCTCCTGCTTAACTTGAGTTATGTGTTTTAATTTTTCATAATTTACTGGCTTGAAGGCAACCTTAGGAAGACTTAAAGGGAAGCAGCTCATAGAGTGATCCTAGGTAGAGAGTCATCTAAGGTATTGTAATGCCTTAGAGGGACCTGATCCAGGAGGATGGGTAGCATTAGTCTGGTATATCATGTCCCCATGTATTCTCGTCTGTTCTCAAACTTTTCTGCTCTCCTCAGGAAGTAGGTTATTAGCAATGATCCTGTATATATCATGAAAGGTGAGACTATAGGAATGAGTAATTTATTAATATTATTTAATAAAGGAAGTAGAATTAGACATTTAAGAACCCAGTTTTTTGTCTATTTGTGAATGTTCTGCTAGTGAGAAAGGGACATGTGCTTTAACCAGTCTATATTCCCTGGCTACCTTTCAAAAAGGGAGAATGGCCACTGGGTTGGCATGACTGGGTTTGGGTTCCTTAGCAGCTCAATAACCCATGACAATAGGAAAAACGTAGGGGTCTGTGTTGGGAAGTTGAAGCAGCCAGATATTAGATAAGGGGAAGGTGAGGGAAGAAGAAAAGGAGCAGTTTCTCAGAAAAGGGAATGGGAATTTGGAAAAGCAGGAATTCATTAGCAGGTTTTAAGGCAGTAAGAATTGATTCCTTAGATTTATGAGGCATAGATAGGAGCACATGGGCAGATGAATAGGAAACAGGAATGGTGGTTTTAGAGCTGAGCTAGAAAATGCCTTGGATATAAACTAGGAACGTCCATTGCATGTTTTCTGGCAGAACTTAGATTATTTCTGTAAAATACTGTAGTCCAGTGTGTCATTATGTAACCATTTTTTATTGTTGTCTAAGGGATTTTTAAGCTTTTTTTTAGTGCAAAGGGTGATAAACTTAGAGGTCTTTAATTAAGGCATTAAGTTGAGAGTTCCAAGAGTTTCTAATAGGCATCCCAGAGAAGATGTGCGGCTAATATTATTGGAAGTCTTGTTCCCTATGGCTATGAAAAAGAAAGGAAATCAATCAATTAATCAATCAATAAACAAAATACAAATAAACATAATCTAAATTAAAAAATCACACAGTTTCTGAGATAGTATGAGTATCAGTTTTTTAGTAAAAGTCACTTAGCTCTTTGTCAAACAAGAGGAGTGTGGGCTGCAGCAATAGCCCAAGGATGAGAGTGTGACAGACAAGAACCAAATGAGAATGATATCTCAGACTGCAGTCCTGGGGAATTGCTCATAGTTTAGCCTGTATTGTGGGATGATGAGAGCCAATGAAGACTGTGGATGAGTGTTCCCAAGAATACCTGAGGGAAGCCTGGTGATCAGTGGTCATTCCCATGGGTTCAAGGGACAGTTTAAGCTGGCTGATATAGGGAAAACTCACCAATAGAATGAGTAATCTGGCAGCCAGGCAAATGGAAAGTGGGTAATAGAAAATAAATGAAACTTGGTACAGGACTGTGGACATAGGGTGCTAGGAGGGTTCTCTTTGTCATGCAGCAACAATGTACTTTATTTGTAGTGCTATTTACTGTTCAAGAGATAAAGGAGAGGTGCAAAGAAATCCACTATAAGTGTTATTATTATGGGAGGGAAAAATGCGATTGTGCAATAGGTCTACTAGAAATGAATGGTGTGGAGAAAGGGGTTGGGGAACAGGTTGAATCTGCTTTTATACTTCCCCTCTACCATGCTCATATGGACTTTCATAGCTATGCCATGCAGGTGCATAGTCTATGTAATCAAGATGCATGCAGTTTACATTATCAGATACCATAGGGTTACTTAGTAGGCAAGTCCCTGGGATGCCTAAGCTATCTTAATGACTGATGGAGATAGGACGCACAGTCATGTAGTTTGGGGGTGGCTTGGGTTCATAACACTATGAGACACCATCAGCCTGTTTTCTACTGTTAGTTGTGGCAGAGCCCAGGGTAAATACATTTGATCCTGTGTTCCTCTTTCAGTTTCCCTGCACATTTTAGAACACACAGGGAGGAAGGAGACAGAGATGAGTCAGCAGCTCTGATGGAGATGTCCAAATTCATTGCCGTCATTTGCTTTCTATTCAACTTTAGACAGCTCTCTCCTTATTGGTTCCTGATCTCTGTGTATTTTAATATGAGTCAGACAGATGGAATAAAAAGGCTTGCAGTCCACAGTTTCAATAGCCAGGCTCCTGGCTAAATTCCAGCTCATAGCTGGATTTAGCCAAAGCCTGACTGGAAACAACACAGGAGAATGATAACTGTTCCAGAGAACTGCAGCAGACAGAGGCAATAGAAACATAGGATAGGCATGGATTGGGTGGGATTTCCCATACTTCTGTTATGAGTCACCTGCATCTGTTTCCTCTGTGGGATATGTGATCCTTCCTCTGAAGACACTGCTTATGCTTTAGTATTTGTGATCACAGCCTCATATTTGAATCCTCCACTATCTGTAAGGAAGATTTACATTCAGAAAAAATACCTGACAGAAACCAGGGATGTATTGATGTTATGCTCCCTCAGAGGGGCCATTAAGAAAATGACTGTGTCAGTGACAATTCTCACTTAGCCACCTGGGACTCTATGAAAATTTCAAGTATCAGATTTCACAAATAAGTGCATTTGTGGACTCTAAAATGGCATATTGGAAACTGTTACCTGAAAGGTACAATTTGCAGCCCAGAATCAAATCAGCCATCAGCAGGTGGAAAGTGAGGCTGTCAGGTAGATAGCCAGGAACCAGGGACAAGTACCTGGGTATGGGATCAACCTCTAATTACCACGGGATGATTTTCTCTTTTCAGAATTGCATTCTGGGCAGTCTAGCATTCATTACATCGTTTCCTGTCATCCACTTTCATTTTCCGTGTTTCCACTGCTGCACACTTTGGGTTTTGAAGGTAAAATGTATAAGCAGCTCTGAAGGGATCTCACAGAGTACCACAGGATTTTGCTTTCCATTGGTGAAATTGAGTTCACTCTCCATATTGTTTTCTGTGGGTTAGGCCATGTCCCACCCCCTCATTTGTCCAGAGAATTCTCGAGTAGAACCTGCAGGAAGTATTCTTTAGAATGATATAGGTGAGTGAAACAGATAGAAAATACAGGATTGCTCTGAGAGTGCCTGTATACTAATCCATCTAGCATACTGTCTCTGCCCTAGGGAATTTAAAGGAATGCCAAGGGGTGGAGAAAAGACCTCACCTCAGTACAGACAAGTGTAGACCATCTCAGATTCCTGCAATCATGGCTGTGGTCCAATCATTACTCTAAGCACACATGCTGGGTAAAGCCTAAATTAGTTCTATCAGGTTTCTCTTACAAAAACAATTTGAAGGCACACACTCCTCCATCAGAGGAAAGGGGAGCAAATAAAATTTTTAGCAGAGCAAGTTCTCACCATTAGCCTCTTGTTGTATTAAGGGTCTCAGTTACTCATGGTTATAATCATAACCCTATTTTACATTGGTCCAGACAAGGCAGCTTGTTCCTTACATAGAAGGGGAGACAGAGTCCATGGAAATTAGCAAAATCAAAGAGTGTATGTTTTCTAGCATTACAGATCAGAGTCAAATGATCCTGTCAAATGCATAGGAAGCAGATTCCTGCTTCTGTAGCTACAGCTTCTTTTTAAAGATGTGGACTCCCTGTTTTGGTTTGAATTCCTTCAGGCTTTTGTATCTGGTTGAGACTTGGGAAGACCTGCTCTTTTCTTCTTCTGAAGCCACTGCTTACCTTAAGGATATGGCTTCCCTGTGTCGGGATTGAAGTGCTGCTCTAAAAGCAAGGGAGTTAATTCTCTTGAGTCTTTATTTAGTATCAGGCAGAGAGTAATGAAATCCTACTTTTCCCTCTACCCTGGGCGATTTATTGTGGAAATGGCTATGGCATTGTAGTTTTATTCAGAAACCTTAGAGTCATTGAAAATATGGAGCATTAACATCTGAAGACACTTTTCTATCTGTCACCAAAGGTAAAATGTATGGAAAATAAAGTATGTCACAGGAAACTTACTTCTTTTTATCCTGATGCCATTTAGCTTATCACAAGTTCAAATTTGCATTCTTGGTTTGCATTATCACTGTGTTCTGGCAATAGTGAAGGACGTGGCAATAGTTCCTCTTGGTTTCAGTACAGGAAAGCGAAAGGGAATGATCAGGGTTAGGTTGAGGAAGGTGGCTTGAAATATGAAGGGGGGGAAAGACTGGAAAGTAAGTGTGGCATTTTCCAGTATCACCACCTGGAGAGGAAGAACTCAAGGAGGAGGTGAAGTTTGTAAGACTTTATAAGTTAAGAGATGGGACAGTTTATAGTGGGAGAAGAGAGTTGCGAGTGACACAATGTGTAGGTTCTTTGATTCCCAAATAGGGAGCCCAGCAGCTGCTAAAGCATGAATGCAAGGTGCCAATCCCTGAGTGGTGAGGTCTAGTTTTTTTTTTTTTAAAAACAGGTATGCTACAAGTGCCAAAGGGGGCACAGATGATGCCCTTGTGTACCTAGGGAATAACCCTATCTTCTGTTACATAGAAGGAATGCTGAATTATGTCTGGAAGTTGTAAGGGCAGACTTTTGAAGACCTCGAACGGGTCAGTTCATAAATTGATCCTAGGAATTGGGAGGCAGAGCCAGGCTAAACTTGGTGAGCTAGGGGCCAGCATGTTCTACAGAAGGAAATCCAGGACAGGCACAAAAGCTACACAGAGAAACCCAATTTCTAAAAAACAAACAACAAACAAAACAGAAAAAAAGGAAACAAAAGGACCACAGAGAGTGCTGCCAGATGCACTTGGCAGCCCAGTGTCACAATCAGAAAAGTGCAGAGAGGAATGGAGCCTGTCTTGTAGATAGGTAGATTTTAGGACAAAGCAGCTGAAAACTCCCTCAGCCCACCAACCAACATCACCCTGTTTTGTACTGTTAGTTGGAGGCAGAGCCCTGGTTAAATTATGTTTTATCCTGTGCTCCCTTTTCAGTTGTCATGCTTCTTTAAGAACACACGGGGTGGGGGGATAAATGAGTCAGCAGCTCTGATGGAGATCTCCAAATTCACTGATGTCATTTGCTTTCTATTCCTGGGTTTGAGATGTCACTCCTTATTGGTTCCTAATCTATGACTATTCAAACAGGAGGCAGACTGATCCAATAAAAATGCCTGCACTGAAGGATTTTACCAGCCAGGTTCCTGGCTAAATTCCAGCTTGCAGTTTGAATTAGGCAGGAACTTGCCTTAAAACAACTCCAGAGAATGAATACTCTCCCAGAGAGCTACAAAAGACAAAGAAAATATATACCTAAGATGGGCAGGGATTTGTTAGGTTTTCCCACACTGCTGCTCTGAGTCACCTGCACCTGTTTGCTGTGCAGGAAATGTGCTCCTGTCTCTAAAGCCACTGCATCAGCCTTAGTATTTATGATCTCTGCCTCAGTCTAGAATTCTGCATTATCACATTGTTGGCAAAGAAGTTTTATGTTGGGAAGAATACCTGACATAAAACAGGGGTGTATTGATCATATGCTCCCGCAGTAGACCCATGAAAAACATGACTTATTCGGGGAATATTCTCACAGCCACCTGGGATTCTGTGAAAATATCAAGTGACAAATTCCACATAAATTGTATTTGAGGAATCTAAAATGGCATATTGGAAACTGTTCCCTGAAAGGTACATTTAAAAGCCCCAAATCACTATCAGCCATCAGCAGGTGGAAAGCAATGCTTTCAAGTAGACATCCAGGGCCAAGTAGCTGGAAGCGTGATCACCCCCTACTTACCAAGGGATGCTTTTCTCATTTGGGATTGGCATTGTGCTCCTAGGCTACATTACCTTTTTTCCAGTCATCCATTTTCAGTTTCGTTTTTATAGCTGCAGTGCTGCAGCACACATTTACTTGAGAGGATGAAATGACTCAGCAGCTCTGAAGCAGATCTCAAAGAGTACCAGAGGACTTGCTTTCCATTGGTAGATTTGAGATCACTCTCCTGATTGGTTCCTATGCAGTGGGCATTGCTGGCTCCCACATTTCCCCAGAGTACTCTTGCTTAGAAGCAGCAGGAAATATTAGGCAGAGTGATAAGGGGGTGGGAGCAACAAACAGAAATAACAGATTAGCCTCCAGATTGCCTGGATTTTTTTTTTTTTTTTTGGTTTTTCGAGACAGGGTTTCTCTGTGTAGCTTTGCGTCTTTCCTGGAACTCACTTGGTAGCCCAGGCTGGCCTCGAACTCACAGAGATCTGCCTGGCTCTGCCTCCCGAGTGCTGGGATTAAAGGCATGCGCTACCACCGCCCGGCAGATTGCCTGGATTTAAACGCATGTGGCATAGGGTATTTAAAAAATGCCAAGGGATGGAGGAAAAGACCTCCCCCCAGCACAGCACATTGCATACAATTTTAGACAACTTCACTCAGGCCCATGGTCCAATAATCCTCTCTATCCAGACCTCCTGGGTAAATGGGCTCTGACAGGGTCCTCTTCCAGACACAAATGGAAAGCACACACTCCTCCTTCAGAGGCAAGGAGAGCTAATACATTTTTAAGCAGAGCAGGTTCTTACCTGTGAGGATCTAGCTATATTTGGGGTCTCAGTTGCTCATGGGTATAACCAAAACCCTATTGTACATTGACCCAGACAAAGAAGATTGATCCTAACATACACAAGAGACAGAGCAGTTGGAAATTTGCAAAGTCAGACATTGTGTGTTTCCCACCATTACAGCCCTGAGTCACCTAATCCTGTCAAATGTGCAGCAAACAGAACCTGCTTCTGCATATACTGCTTGTCTTTAAAGATTTGGCCTCCTTGTCTTACTTTGAATTCACTTCATGTGTTCCTATCTGGCAGAGACTAGAGGAATCCTGCCCTTTTCTTCTTCTGAGGTTTTTTCTTCCCTTAAGAATATGGCATCTGTGTGTCAGGCTTGAAGTGCTGCTCTATGGACAAGGAAGATAATTTTCTTGAGGCTTTAGTATCTGGCAGAGACTAGCGAAATCCTTCTCTTTCCTGTACCCTGGGAGATTTATTGTGAGGATGCCAATGGCACTGTACATTCCTTCATGATCTTCAGAGTCACTGAAAATATCAATTAGTAATATTTGTAGACACTACCCTACCTTTCATCCAAAAAATAAGTATGGATCATAAAGTATAGCACAGGAATATTGCTTGTTATCATCCTGTTGCCATATACGCTCCCACCGGCTCACCTTTGCATTCTTGTTTTGCTTTATTACTGTGTTCTGGCATGCAGAATCTCTTGTACATAATCTTTTCTTACTTGTTAGGCCATTCCAATATATGACATCAGACAGCGCAAGTTTCTTGTTGGAAATCAAATATTTATTGCTGATTTTAGAGAGGTGATCAGTACTTCTCGGGAAATTAATAAACACACCAGATTTCCTATTTTCTTTTGTATTTATTTTTGTATGCATTGAATAAGTCCAGATCTTATCTTGTGTCTCACACACAACTCTGAATTCCTGTCCTATAGTAAAGTTGAGACTGGAAAATGTTGGTACATGGGAATCATCAACCACATCTGATTCTCTTTGGATCTTTCTGCCATCTCTTCTCACAAATATATGGGGATCTCAGGTATTCTTTTCCAGAAGATAGTGGTAAACTTCAGAACATAATACCCCAAAGGCTTTCTGGCTCTATAGTAAGACCTATTCTGCACTTCATTGTGTTGTTTCCCAACTATTGTGTGAAGTACATCTCTGATTACGGCCAAGTGATGCACAGATATGTTAGTATATCCCTGTCATTAGGACTTAGTTTTTTGGTATTTGACCTTGGCAGAATGAAAGAAATTGTTTTCATATGAGTCTGTCATCTGAAAGTTGCTCACTATTTTCTGTTTTAGGGTATGTAGCTTCTGAGAGTGGGAATTTTTTTTCTTCCTCATTTTAATCCACTAACACACAGAATAAACTTCTGTCCTATCACATGTAGTCAATTCCAGCGAATCTGCTAAATAGCAGCAGATGGATTTGTCTTCTATGATGACATTAATATGTACGGATATCAAAAACAGCTTCTTTCCATCATATTATGTGGTGTAAGTATATTATTGAAATGGTCTGTGGAGCTTCACGGTTACACAAAAGGAATATCTTTGAACATAATTTCAAAGAATTAACAAATTGCTGCCACATGAGTGAGAAAACTCTGACACTTCTTCACAGTATAAGGAATTAAGTTTTCATAATATCTCTCTACATATTCTGTGATGCATTTTAATTAATTATAATATTTATATAAATTGTATATGTGTATATGTATGAGTTAGCTCATATATATATATATATATGTATATATACACATATACACAGATGCATTTACTTTTGTACACTATCTTGACATAGTTTAGAATTCTATTCATATGTACATTTAGATTATTTCATATATCTATTTGCTCCTTCAATTTAATGTCAGCACTGCAAACTATTAAAGTAAACACCTCTATTTATGAATGTTATTTTCCTAATTGTTCATCTACAAATATATACATAACTAACTCACCCTTTTACAAATATGGTGATTAGGTGTAGCCATTTTAGCATTTTTTTTTCCTTTTGGAATTTTGAGATAGGTTTTCTCCGTGTAGTTTTTTCCTGTCCTGGATATCACTCTGTACACCAGGCTTGCATAGGACTCACAGAGATCTGCCTGTCTCTGCCTCCTAAATGCTGTGATTAAAGGCACGTGACACAACTGCCCAGCACATTATAAAGCCTTTACCATTTGAGCAGTTGTGAAATTGTGTAATACTAATGTAAAATATGCCTTTTTATGACAGTAACAGTCAATGTTGCCTGTGAGTGTAAGGATAAAGAACTACAAGACAGTATGAAATTATATACTTTCAGTGAAGTTACAGATGAAAGTTCTCTTTCTGGGTCTACTATCTCCATGGCCATGTGGAATATGCTAGTTTAGTATTGGGCAGAGTTTCTCTTCCTATCAATGACAAGTATCTGCATTTCTGAAAAAAATTTAGTGTGAGAACTCAAGATATGTCTTTGGTGCCTAAATCAGTGGGACAATTTGAACAGCTAAGTTTTGGTCAAATTTATGGCATTTTGAAATGGCTGGTAAAACCACAAATTTACCTTGTTAATTTGTAATCATTTAAGCTGCAATTTTGCCTTCATAAAGAAGGATGATTATAAGTGGGCATAATAGGTTTATCTATGGCTTAAGGGATTGTATCTAACATCCTAATAGTGTAAAAATTGTTAAAAGGACATCCTATATAAAGCAAAAAAATGGTCCAGCAAAACTTAACCAAATACTGAGGTTTTATATACTGGAGAATCCACATGATTTTTCTTGTAGGATATGTGTGTGTGGATTACAAAAGAACAGCAGAGACACTGGTATGGGTATATTTTTAAACACACTGTAAACAGTCTAGGTATTTTTTTCTGTCTGGATCTCTCTTTAATGATCAGATGTATTGGTTTTGATCTCATGAGACAGATCCTGACCTACTATGACAGTTCCAGTTTTATAGGACTCAAGTTATTGTATGTTTTGGCTCATGACTATCCCTGTGTGGTGAGGTGTAGTATTTTGACAGGTATGCTCCAGGTGCAATGGAGGGTCCCTGCTGGTGCCCTAGATTCCCAAGAGCATATCACTCTTTTTCTGTTACATAGACGGAGAAGGGAAGAGTTTATCAGGAAGGGGTAGTGAAGTGTCCTGAAGCAGAGCCTATTGGAAGTTCTGGAAAGGATTAATAATTGGGTGCATGAGGGTTTCATACAGGATCCCTCAGCTGCCTCATATAAGAGGTGAGCAAGGACATTAAAAAGATGAAATGCAGAACTACAAGAAGTCAGCTATACCTAGAAAAGAGAGAATTGGTAGGTAGAAGAGCCTGCAAAAGACTGACTTAGATGCTTTCTATATGAAGGAATAGCCTAGTATGATGTGGAAATGTTTACACTCAAATAGGTAACCTGAGGAGTGGAGAGCTGGATTTTGGGACTTGAGACTCCATAACTCCAGTTGTACAAAATTTTACAAGAGGTAGGAGTTAGTTTGACTTACTTATATTCTGTGCCACAGAGTAGAATGTTATCTACTTATTGTATTAGTTACAGTCAATGATGGAGAAGGAGAGCAAGCCAAATGTTGGGGATTGATGAAATAATTATGGGATGTCCATGAATCTGTGTGTCACGACAGTCCAAGTTAGCTTCATATACAGGTAAGTCCAGAATAAGGAAAAGATACTTTGAGACAGAGGGTTGAGAGGTATACAAAAGAAGGGATCCTTGAGATCTAGAACTGAGAAGTGTGTGGTTTCTGAAGGGATAGTGTCAAGAATTGTGTAAAGTTTAGGCATTACAGGATGGAGAGGACCACTGCAGATTTAATGAGCTGCAGGTGTAGTAATATTTTCTTTGTGCTGAAATGTGGTGATATTTTATTTTTGCTTTATTAAAGCTTGCTGGAGTTCAGGCCGGAAAGGCCAGCGATTTTAAGTAAACAAACATTCAGGCAACACACACCCTCAATCAGATCACTTATTAGATAGGGTCTCTGTGTGTTCAAGGCCATACTAGGGAACAGAGCAAAGCATGGTGACACACTCCTTTAAGGCCAAAACCAAAGATAAAGACCTGGAGTTCTGTACAGACATACAATGTAAAAAAGAGATAGCTGGGCTAATACAGCCAATTAAAGGGCATAAGAGCAAGGCAATAAAGGCATAGGTAAGACAGGATGTAGCTTGCATTTGGAAGCTGCAATTTTGGTGAGGTAGGGATTTCTTGTGTCTTTCCAATTTCCCTGATCTCTAAGACTTTCACCCCTATATTTGGCACCGTGTTTCTTATTTAAGGAGACCATTTAGAAGCTTGTCTACATGCAGGTCTTAAATCAGGTGGTATATTCTATTAGGCTTCTTAACTCTAAGTATAGAGGTGGTAAAAGGAGAAGAGTTTGGATGAAGTAGCATTTCTCTGAGAAGTTCAGGGATGATAGGCTTAAGTCCTCTAAAGCATCATAGAGAAAGAGTGTACTGAGTTTGAGTGATGTACCAAGTAGGGTGCTGGAACTGGATAAAAACAGACTGATAGTTTCTAGCAATAGAAGGAGTCTGGCTATCCAAGACTATGGGGTCCAATTGAGAGATTGAAAGGGAAATGACATGTCAGATTTAGTGGCGTGAGTGTCCTGGAGGAGGACGAGAGGAGCTGCTGACAAATCTGTGGTAGGGAAATGTGGGCACAAATGAACTAGAAGCTAGTGCCTTAGCTAGAAAATCTCTTCCCATTAGGCACACAGGGCAGGTTTCCATAAACAAAACTGTGTATAAGAGATATACCCCTGAAAATACATTTAAGTCTTGGGGTTTGATGAGGTACATAAGTCTGTCCGCCTACCCAGACAACAGGGATATTGGAATAACAGGTAAGACCCCAAAACTCCCTTAGGATACAGTAAGTGCCTCCCATGCTCAAAGGAAGGAAATGGGTCATCCCTATACAATAATGGCTACTCTAGATTTTGGTATGACAAAACTGTTGTTGGGTAAGGACCTGGGTATCTTCAATCGTCCATTACACAGGGGAGGAGATTGCCTGTATTTTGGTCTTCCAAAGAGACTCTGTAGGTTGGAAGTATTTTTAAACATATTAAGGGGCAACCACAGGGAATTTAAAATCTTCATCTGGTCGCCATGATATTATAAATTTTAGAACTCTGCTATCAAAATTTTATTGCTTAGTGTGTGTGTGTGTGTGTGTGTGTGTGTGTGTGTGTGTGTGTGTGTGTGTGAGAGAGAGAGAGAGAGAGAGAGAGAGAGAGAGAGAGAGAGAGAGACTATCATGGAAATTGTTTTTATTTTCATTTTAATTATCAATCAGGGCTTTTATTTTTACCTGAGACAAACCATAAGGAGACACATATGATTCATTGCTTAGGGCATTAAACAGTGAGAGATTATTACACTATATTCTGGTTTTTTTTTTGAGTCCAGGCTCTACTTTTGTCTTGGGATCTAAATACCTCTGGTTATTATTTCTTACCACCTGGGTATATTTTGATGATCCTTGTACCTCAGACTCTATGGCTAATGGTGGTCCTGTAACAATTAGGTGAACAGTTAACTAGAAATTTGTATGTTTTGTTAGAGTCACAGACGGAAATTGATGAAGCAGAATATGTTGGTAGGGACAGGAGAACATGAAGACAGAATCAAGAAGAAGAAAAAAATATATGGTATTCCCAATCCAGAGGGATTGAGTACAGTTGTGGAATAAAACCTCATTTTTTTCTGGAATTAGTGACAAGGCATTAATTCTGATGTCCTCTGGAACTTAAGAGAAGAGAGCCCTGTTTTTTCACTGTGAATGATGAAGAATTTCTCTTGGGTGAGGGCAGGATAAAAGGTTTCAGGCAGGAGAGATGTATTCAGTGGGGGAAGCTCTCAACCTTAGCAGCTGTGAGAGTTAAAAGAATTACCTTGAAGGATACCTACCATTTAGGGGGAAAGTGATGAGGATTGCTGGCCTGGATGGAAAAGAAGGACCTGATCCCCAATGAAGATTGGGAATCAACAGGGATTATCACAAGGCTTAGGTAAGGAGGGTCAGCAATATTCCACAGGAGACAGCAGACATGATACAGTAGAGGAGTGAGCAGGTGATCAGGGAGAGGTGATGGTTTGGATAGGAGGCCAGCATTTAGAGCTGGTCTCCCATGCATGAGTTCAAATGGTGGAGTGGAAAGAGCCTGCTTGGGAAGTCATTGGCACCTGAAAATAGCTAGTGACAATAATTTCAACCAGTCAGTGTGAAGTTGCTCTGGCACCTTAATAAGAATAATTTTTAAAGAACTGTTGGTATGCTTTACCTTCCCTGAAGACGTAGGATCGTAGGAGATATGAAAATGCCATGGTACATTAAGAGCATTAGATATGATCTGGTAAATCTTGGATGTGAATTCCAGACAATTATGAGACTGAAGAAAAGCAGAGATCCCAAACAGGCAGTTTATCTCCCAGAGGTGGATGCCAGTGACTGGCTGAGGCCATTTATTAGAATCTAGAAATGCCTCTACCTAACTTGAAAATGAGTTCAAGACCATGAGGAGATACTCAATTCATCAGACATTGGGCCTTAGAGTAAAATCAAGCTGCCAGTCAGTTCCTGGAAAGGAAATTCTAGTCTGTTGTGTGGAAAAATTTGGCTCCAATATTTAGAATTGGGATTTGACTTTTGGTAAATTTCACAGGAGGCATTAATAGTTCTTAGAACTGTAAGTCCTCAGAGGTAGGCTGTAGGTGGTCTTTCATGAATTGAGACAGGGCATGACTATTAGTGTGAAAGAGCTGATGGAGATAGGACAGAATTAGCCTAGTGTCAGGAGTTGACTGTAATGATGTGGGCTGCTTGTATGGATTCCCTGTGATGAAAGTGGCATGTCTGGGCCCTTAAGGGCCACTCTCCTTGATACCATGTCAGCCTGCTTTATTCTCTTAGAGATGATGGAACTGTTGAGGTGCTTAGATTGACAGTGGATGATTCCTACAGCTTTTGGGAGTTGGAAGGCTTTGACAATGGCTTTATTTGACCTGAGTTAGATATGAATCCTCCCTTTGTGTATGGAGTCTATTGTCTTTCCACATAGCAGCATGGGACAGTATGTTATTAAAAGTCTATTTGCAGACTATATAACCATTATGGATTGCCTCAGGTCCAATTGGAAGGCACGGAGAAAGCCACCAGCTGAGCCTGTTGGTTAGTAATATGTGTGGGTAATGCCTGTCCTTTTACCACCTCGGCATATTACACTATGTTATAGAACACTTTATGTGTCCCTCATTTGAAAAGCAGCTGCCATCTGTTTATCATGGATAAGTGGCCTGAGGAAATGTGCCCTCCTGTGTAGGTGAAGAATTTTGAAATAGTTCCTCTGGATTTAGTACAGGAAAGAGAGAGAGAATGATCAGGGTTAGGTTGAGGAAGGTGGCTTGAAATATGAAGGGGTGGACAAGACCGGAAAGTAAGTGTGGCATCTTAAAGTTTCACCAACTGGAGAGAACGAACTCAAGAATGAGGTGAAGTTTGTAAGACTTTATAAGTTACGAGATGGGACAGTTTATAGTGGGAGAAGAGAGTTGTGAGTGACCCAAAGTTTAGGTTCTTTGATTCCCAAATTAGGAGCACAGCAGCTGCTACAGCATGAATGCAAGGTGCCAATCCCTGTGTGGTGAGGTCTAGTTTTATTGACAGGTATGCTACATGTGCAAAAGAGGGCACAGATGATGCCCTTGGGCACCTAGGGCATAACCCTATCTTTCTGTTATGTAGAGGGAAGGGTTGAATTATGTCTGGAAAGTTTTGGGTCAGTCTTTTGAAGACCTGCAAGGGGCAGTTCACAAATCGATCCTAGGACTTGGGAGGCAGAGCCAGGCTGAACTTGGTAAGCAAGAGGCCAGCATGTTCTACAGAAAGAAATCCAGGACTGGTACCAAAGCTGCACAGAGAAACCCAATCTCTAAAAAACAAACAAGCAAAAAAAAACAGAAATAAGGAAACAAAAGTACCACAGAGACAGCATCCAGATGCACTTGACAGCTCGCAGTCACAATCAGCAAAGTCGAGACAGGAATGAAGACTTTCTTGTAAATAGATAGAATCTAGGCCAATCAGCTGGAAGTTCTCTCAGCACATCTATTATTTATTTTATTGCTATATACCATGTGAGAGAAAACAGAAAGTGCAATAAACCCCACTGGAAGAAAGTTAATTGGGAAGGGCAAAGAGGGATTGTGCAATAGGATTACTAGAAGTGAATGGTGTGGAAAAGGAGGCCAGGGAATGGATGGAATCTGCTATTGTTGGTCTCCTGAGTATGTGCCTATGGTGCTTATGGTCTTGTGCAGCTATGTCCACATGCACATAATTTACTTGGTCAAGCTGTGAGCAAATTCCATGTTCATCTAGCACAGGGATTACATAGGATGCAAGGATCTGGGATGATTAAGCATTCTGCCTGACTGATAGACAGTGCATGCATGGTTATTTAGTTAGGGGGTTGCTAGGAATTTTCACATTCCTACTACACTTGTAGTTATAGAAAATCGTGGGGAGTTAAGGGTGGCAAATAAATGGGAATGGAGGTTCTTTGCCACCCAGAACTGCTTCCAGCTGTCTTGTTGGGCATTAAGTAATTTTTGGGGTAGGGAAGGGAGCTTTCCAAGAGGTAGCTGGACAATCGGAGGTAGCTGAATATTTTCTTCTGGTTTGGGCCCTGTGAAATTGACAAGATGCTTGAGAGGCAGAAGAAGAAGTTCAGAAAAAATTTATCTTGCTGGGTTCCCAAGGAAGAGGGAGGTACATCCTATGACCAGTAAAGTTTGAATGATACTTACCTGAAGTGGATCTTGACTGTTCAGGTGGATCCAAGCTGGCTGTAGTGCTTGGAAGAAGTTTCAAGTTTACCAAGAATACAAATGTTAAACATATTGTGAAGCAACCAAAAGGAATTTAAAATCTTGAGCTGTGAGCCATGACCTTACAATGTTTAGTACTCTGCTGATTTCAGAATTTTTTTGGTTAGGGTTAGCAAGAGAGAGAGAGAGAGAGAGAGAGAGAGAGAGAGAGAGAGAGAGAGAGAGAAGAGAAGAGAAGAGAAGAGAAGAGAAGAGAAGAGAGACAGTTTTCCTGGTCTTGCCTGACACACTCTCAGGACAAATCTCTCCCACCTGCCATTCATGGAGCTGCTCAGACTCAACCAAGTAAACACACAGAGACTCATATTGCATATAAACTGTATGGCCATTTCAGGCTTCTTGCTATCTGTTCTTATATCTTAAAATAAGCCATTTCTATTACTCTATACTTTGCCATGTGGCTCGAGGCTTACCAGTATCTTACATCATGCTTCTCTTCCTGGCTGCTGGCTGCATTTCTGTGCCTCAGCCTTTCTTCCCAGAATTCTCTTCTCTGCTCATTCCTGCCTATACTTCCTGCCTGGCTACTGGCCATTCATCATTTTATTTATACAGAATGATGTTCACAGCAGGGGAATGAGAGGGAGAGAAAGCAATGTGGATCACACTTTATTTTTTTACCATTGTCAATTAGGAATGTTTATCTTCTCCTGAGACAAACCTTAAGTCACCTGTTTCCTTTATTACTTTAGTATTGAGAAGACACAGGTTATAACTTGCTGAGGACATTTACCAATGATAGATTGTTATATTAAAGTTTGTTTTTACAGTGTGAAGACCCTTTTGACACTGAGGTGTTTAGACTTCCGGTTTATTAGGGTTTCTTACCAGTATATTTTGGGTATATTTTGATATTTCTTGTGCCTCTGGATCTATGGCTGATGTTGGTCTTGTAACAATTAGCTGGATAGTTAATTAGAAATTTGAATATGTTATTTGATTCAACAAAGGGAAACTGATGAAGTATAATATGTCAGTAGGGACAGGAGAACTTGAAGAGAGAATCAGGAAGAAGAAAAATACCTTATGGGGTTCAAAATTCAGTGGGATTGAATGTTGTGTGAGGAAACCACATTCTTTTGGAATTGGTGACAAGGCATTAATCTAGATGTCCTCTGGAAGTTAAGAGACTGGGGCCCTGTTTGTTTCACTGTGTATGAGGAAGAATTTCTCTTGGGTGAGGGCAGGATAAAATGTTTCAGGCTGTGGAGATGTATTCAGTGGGGAAAACCCTCAAGTTTAACACAATGGCAGGTTACAAGAAGTACCTTGAAGGGTACCTTCCGTTTAGTGTAAAGGGTTGAAGTTTGCTGGACTGGAGGGGGAAAAGGACCTGATCCCTAAAGTGGATAGAGGGTTGGGCATGGATATCACACGGCTGGTGTAAGGAGTAGTCAGCAAAATTCCAGAGGATACAGCAGAGGTGATAGAGTAGAGGAGTAAGGAGGTGATCAGGGAGAGGTGAAGGTTTGGATCAGAGGCCACAGGTTAGAGCTAGTCACCCATACATGAGTTCAAATGGTGCAATTAATAGGGATTGCTTAGAAAGTGTCCAGAGCATGAAATGAGCTAGAAACAATAATTTCACTGAGGCAGGCTAAATTTCCTGTGGCATCTTCTTGAGGTTGTATTTTAAAGATTATTGGTTTACTATACCTTCCCTGAGGACTTATGATGGTAAGGGATATGAAAATTCCAAGGTATATTAAATGCTTTAGATATGATCTGGAAAATCTGGAAGGTGAACTCCAACTAATATCAGACTGAATAAATGCAGGGATCCCATATCCTGGAGAAGGAGTCAGGGACTGTCTGAGGCCACTTATTAGAAAAAAGAAATATCTCTACACAACTAGAAAATGAGTCCATGACCTTGAGGAGACATTTAATTTGTCTGACTGTGGGCATATGGGTGAAATTGAGCTGCCAGTCAGGCATTAGAAGCTACCCTCTAACCTGGTTGGTGTGGAAATGTGGGCTCCAGAATGTGGAGCTGTTTTCTGTCTTCTGACAACTTTTACAATAGCCAGAAATAGGTTTAAGGAATGTAAGTACTCAGAGGTAGGTGTAGCTGGAGTTATCATGTTACTTTCCAGATCCCATGGTACTCAGAATCAAGCAAACCCCTGGAGACTTATATTATTTACAAAGTGTATGGCCGAATGGGTCAGGCTTCTTGTTAGCTGTTCTTATATCTTAATTAACCCATTTCTATTAATCTGTAAGTTGCCATGTGGTTCTTGGCTTTCCAGTTTTTTAACATGTTGCTTCTCATCATGGCAGCTGGCATCATCTCCCTCACTCAGCCTTCCACTTCCCCAAATTCTCCTCTCTCTTTGTCCCACCTAGACATCCTGACTGGCTACTGGCCAATCAGCAATTTATTTATTAACCAATTAGAGCAACACATTCAGAGCATAAAGAACATCCCACAGCACTTCCCCTTTTATTTTTTTTATCAAAAAGGAAGGTTTTACTTTTCACATAGTAAAATTACAAATAACAAAACAATTATCATGCAAGAATTATAGTTAAAATATCTAGTCTGTTTGTATCTGCCAAAATTATCGAAGATATCCTATTTATCCTATATTTGTGAGTCTAAGGATTCATATCTAACTTACCCTTAATCATAACTAAGGAAAATTATAACTATCTAGTCTTCAACTACATCAAAGACCTCAGAAGAATATACTATTACCTGAGAAATGGGAGAACAATGCAAGCAACTTTCAGGAGTCTTGTGAGAGTAGACAGAGACAGCTGGTAGCCTGTATAGTCATCCAAAGTTCCTTTATACAGATGGGGTATCTGTCTTCAGCCCAGAGGCCTAGAGTCTCTCAGTCACTTCTCTCTCTCTCTCATTCTCTCTCTCTCCCTCTCTCTCTCACTCTCACTCTCTTCATTTTTTCAAGACAGGATTTCTCTTTTTAGCTTTTTGCCTTTCCTGGAACTCACTTTGGAGACCAGGCTGGCCTTGAACTCACAGGGATCCACCTGCCTCTGCCACCTGAGTGATGGAATAAAAATTTTGTACCACCACTGCCCATCTTCTCAGTCACTTCTCTCTGTGTCCTGTAGAATGTCTGGCAGTTTCCTTGACAAAACAGGAATGTAAAGTACCATTTTGCCAAACAAAGTTCAGTGGTCACCTTCCTATGTTTCCTGCATGTCGAGTCATATATTTTATCAATTAGTCCAGGAAAGAAAAGTTTCTTGCCCAAATGGCTATTTTTGCCAAGAAGAAGATTACCTCCATACGGAGTGTCTTCAATGTCCATCCTCCTCTGAAGTAATTTGGTGATGCCAGGAGCAGACATGTCTAACTGTCCAGAATGTCTAAATTTTTAAAACTACTTTAAATGCCATATTCTGTAGGTCTTAGAATTTTTTGAAGATTGCCTACCAAACTGAAATATGTCTATGTATACCAAGAAATCTTAACTGAATATAAGTTTAACTATCATAGAAGACTAATTATTAATCTGTATTTTATAATTATCTAATGCAGTCTAAATTAATTACATAAACATAATATCTTATTTTTTGTTTTTTTTTTAATTTTTATTTTGCAATACAATTCAGTTCTACATATCAGCCACGGATTCCCTTGTTCTTATCCCTCCCCTCCCCCTCACCTTCCTCCCAACCCCCCCCATTCCCATCTCCTCCAGGGCAAAGCCTTCCCCACAGACTGAGATCAGCCTGGTAGACTCAGTCCAGGTAGGTCCAGTTCCCTCCTCCCAGGCCGAGACAAGCAATCCTGCATAGGCCCCAGGTTTCAAACAGCCAACTCATGCAATGAGCACAGGACCCGGTCCCACTGCCTGGATGCCTCCCAAACAGATTAAGCCAATCAACTGTCTCACCCATTCAGAGGGCCTGATCCAGTGTGGACCCCTCAGCCATTGGTTCATAGTTCATGTGTTTCCATTCATTTGACTATTTGTCCCTGTGCTTTATCCAACCTTGGTCTCAACAATTCTCGCTCATATAAACCCTCCTCATTCTCGCTAATTGGACTCCCAGAGATCCACCCAGGGCCTAGAATATAATATCTTAAACAAGTGTAGAAGTATATATACATAATTACAAAATTAAGTTTAAACTTGTATCAGTAACCAAAATCTATAGCAATGTAAAACATTTTAAACAAGTTGTTCTTTAAAAGTAGTTTCAATGATCTACCCTTTCTTCCTATCATATCTATGTCCTATCCCCCATTTTTATTTTTAGAATGAGATTGTATTTAAATCAACCATTTTTAAATAAAAATATTGCTTTATTTCTATCTCCCACCAGAGGGCTCTTTATGGGACAAAAGGATCTCTCAACCTCTGTTTTAGCAATATACTTGAGTTTAGAGAAGGGGTGAGCTAATTTCACCTCCAATGCAAGCTTGGCCCATTTGGGAATTTGAGCGCAGCTTCTCATACTACTTCCTGCTAGATGAGGATGCACTATTCTTTTTTTTTTTTTTTTTTTTTTTTTTTTTTTTTTTTTTTTTTTTTGGTTTTTCGAGACAGGGTTTCTCTGTGTAGCTTTGCGCCTTTCCTGGATCTCGCGTTGTAGACCAGGCTGGCCTCGAACTCACGGAGATCCGCCTGCCTCTGCCTCCCGAGTGCTGGGATTAAAGGCGTGCGCCACCACCGCCCGGCATGGATGCACTATTCTTATGGGGATATAAAGAAAATTTTAGGATTATGGGATAGTCCATGAGGCTGTATTGTCTTACAGAAAACTCTGTGTAACTCAGTTTGAAAAAGTCAAGCCTACATGTGTGGAACCCACCATAAAGTAGTTCAAACCCACATGTTGCAGCATCTCACCACCCACATGAGATATGGTTCCTGCTCCTTTTAGAATTGGTTATTTTCAGATATCAGATGGAAACTTGAGCCATTGGGTGCCATTTGTAGCTGAAGTTATCCTGAAACTGCCCAGCTCCTACTGCCCTTAGACACAAGAAAACACACCAAGACATTTATTATTTACAAACTGTATGGCTATGTGACTCGTGGCATCATTACATGTTGCTTCTCAACATGGATTCTGGCAGCATCTCCCTCACTCAGCCTTCCACTTACAAAAATTCTCCTCTCTATTTGTCCTGCCTATAATTCCTGCCTGGCTACTGGCCATTCAGTACTTTATTTATTAACCAATCTGAGCAAGACATTCAGAGCATAGGGAACATCCCACAGCAGGTGGGCTGTAGGTTCCCTTCTATTAACTGAAACAGAACAATACTATTAGCCTGAAAGAGCTGGTGTAGATACGGCAGAACTGTCATAGTGACAGGAGATGACTGTGAGGATATGGGTTGAACTATATGTATTGCCTGTGGTGAAGGATGTGAGTCTGGGCTCTAGACTGCCATTGTCCTAGATGCTAGGTTGATATGGTTATTTCCCTTAGAGATGATAGAGCTGTCATTCTGATGAGATTGAGAGTAAATAATTCCTATTCATTTGGGAAATAGGAAGCTTGTATCATGACAAATGTTTGGCCTGAGTAATTTATGAATTGTCCTTTTGCTGTAAGAATCCCATGCTTTTTCCAGATATGAGTGAGGGATAGGAAGATATGCAAAGTACATTTGAAAGATGGTGGTGGTGGCACATACGTTTAATACCAGCACTTCAGAGTCAGACCCAGACAGGTGTCTGTCATTTCACAGCTAGCATGGTCTACAGAGCAAGATTCAGGAAAGGCACCAAAATTACAGAATTAGCTGTCTTGTTTAAGAAAAATGAAAAGCATATTTGGAGTATGTATAACCTATAGGAATTTCCCCTGTGCCAACTGGAAGGTATAGGTGAGAGACATTAGGGAGGTGTAGTGCAGAGTCCTGAAGCAGAATCTATTGCAATTTCTGGAAAGAGTTAATAATGGGGTGAATGAGGGATTAATGCAGGATCCCTGAGCTGCCTCATAAAAGGAGTGATCAAGAGATTAAAAAGATCAAACACAGAATACAAGGAGTCAGCTAATTCTTGAATGGTTAGAATACCCTGTTTAGTAGAGCAGCCTGCAAAAGACTGAATTAGATTTTTTCTAACTGAAGCTATAGCCTAGTATGATGTGGTGATGTTTACACCCAAATAGGTGACCTGAGGAGTGGAGAGCTGGATTTTGGAACTTGAGACTCCATAACTCCAGCTGTACAAAAAATTTAGAAGAGGAGAGGTGTTAGTTTGACTAACATATACTTATGAGCCACAGAGTAGAATGGTATCTAACTATTGTATTAGTTAAAGCCAATGAGGGAGAAGGAGACCAGCCAGAACCTGGGGATTGATGAAATCATGGTGGGATGTCCATGAATCTGTGTGTCAAGAAAGTCCAAGTTAGCTACATATACAGGTAAGTGTCAGCATCTGTCCAGGGTAAGAAAAAGAAATTTTGAGACAGAGGGCTAACAGGTATAGGAAAGAAGGTACCCTTGAAATCTAGAATTGAGTATTGTGTGCTTTCTGAAGGGATAGTGTAAAGAATTGTGTAAAGTTTAGGCAGGGAGAGGACCACTGCAGATTTAGTGAGCTGCAGGTGTAGTAATATTTTATTTGTGCAGAAACGTGGTAATATTTTATTTATGCTTTATTAAAGATTGCCTGAGATCAGGAAGGAAAGGCCAGCCATTTTAAGTAAACAATAATTCAGGCAGCACACTTATCAGACAGGGTCTCTGTTTGTTCAAGGCCATAATAGGGAACAGAGCAAAACATGGTGACACACTACATTAAGGCCAGGACCAAACATAAAGACCTGGAGTTCTGTACAGACATACAAGCTAAAAAGGTACAGCTTGACTGTAAAGGGCATAAGATCAAGGCAATAAAAGCATGTTTAAGACAGCAAGTAGCTTGCATTGGGAAGCTGCAGGGTTGGTGAGGTAAGGTTTGCTTGTGACTTTTCCAATTTCCCTGATCTCTATGTCTTCACCCCTATATCTAGCACTGTGTTTTTTATTAAATGATACCATTTAGATACCATCTACATGCAGGTCTTAAATCAGGTGGTATATTCTATTAGGAGTCTTAACTCTAAATTTAGAGGTGTTAAAAGGAGAAGAGTTTGGTTGAAGTAGCATCTTTCTGAGAAGTTCAGGGATTATAGGCTTAAGTCCTCTAAGGCTCGGGAGTGAAAGAGTGTACTGAATTTGAGTGATGTACCAGGTAGGGTGCTGGAACTGGATCACAATAGAGTGATGGTTTTTAGCAATAGAAGGAGTCTGGCCATCCAAGACCACTATGTGGTCTACATGAGAGATTGAGACGGAAGTGTCTTGTCATAGCTAGTGGGCTGAGTGCCTAGAAGGAGGATGATCATGCCTATATAATCATGACTACTCAAGGTTTTTTTATGATATGAATGTTGTTGGGTAAGGACCTAGGTACCTTCAATCATCCATTACCCAGGGTAGGAGATTGCCTTTAGGTTGGTCTTCGATTGGTGTCCTCATGTCATGAGTTACTCAGGGTCAGTCAGCTAACCTATGTACATATCAGTAGCGTTTTGTATGAGGCCCAGGTGACCTACATGGGACAGGGGTTGACTCAAGCCCAATGGCTTTCTCTACAAATTTTTAAACAGGAACCTGGAGGCCTTCATGTGGCTGGTCAGATAGCCTGTGCTAGATCTTACAGTCTTGTTTGCAGACTTATTCATGACTCACATAGCTATTCCATGCAGGATCATAGACTATGTAATCAAGCTGCATGCAGGTTACATATTTATACACCATAGGGTAACTTAGTAAGCAAGGCCCTGGGATGCCTAAGCTATCTACCTGACTGATGGATAGAGGATGCACAGTCATGTATTTAAGGGGTGGCTGGTACACATAACACCACAAGAAACCATAAGCCAGAAATTTACTGTTAGTTGGAGTGAGAGCCCATGGTAATCTCATTTTATGATGTGCTCCCTTTTCAGTTTTCCTGCTCCTTTTTCAACATACAGGAAGGAGGGAGAGACAGATGAGTCACAGCTCTAATGGAGATCTCCAAACCCATTGCCGTCATTTGCTTTCCCTTCTACTTTAGATAGCTCTCTTCTTATTGGTTGTGTATTTGAATATGAGTCAGACAGATGGAATAAAAGAGCTTGCAGTCCACAGTTTCAATCGCCAGGCTCCTGGCTGAATTCCAGCTCATAGCTCATAGCTGGAATTCAGCCAGAGTCTGACTGTAAACAACACAAGAGAAGGATAACTTTCCCAGAGAACTGCTGCAGACAGAGGCAGTAGAAACACGGATAAGCAGGGTTTGGTGGTATTGCCCACACTTCTGCTCTGAGTCACCTGCAGTCACTGCTCTGCCAGAAATGTCCTCCTTCCTCTGAAGCCACTGCTTCAGCCTTAATACCTGACAGAAACCAGTGATGTATTGATTATATGCTCCCTCAGAGGACCCATTAAGAAAATGACTGTGTCAGTGACAATTCTCACTTAGCCACCTGGGACTCTATGAAAATTTCAAGAATCAGATTCCACAAATAAGTGCACTTGGAGTATCTAAAATGGCATATCGATAAATGTTACCTGAAAGATAAAATTTGCAGCCCAGAATCACAATCAGACATCCACAGGTGGAAAGTGAGGCTTTCAGGTAGATAGCCAGGAAACAGGGCCAAGTACCATGTACATGATCATCTAGTTTCCATGGGATGTTCTTCTCTTTTGAGAATTGTATTCTGGGGCTAAAATATATTACATCATTTCCTGTCATCCACTTTCAGTTTCGTTGTTTGGGCTGCAGCCAACATACAGTTGGGAGGGTGAAATAAATCAGCAGCTCTGAAGGAGATCTCAAAGAGTACCCCAGGATTTGATTTCCATTGCTGGAATTGAGTTCACTCTCCACATTGTTTCCTGTGTGTTGTGCCATGTCCCACCTCCTCATTTCCCCAGAAATTCTCTAGTAGAAGCAGCAGGAAATAATATTAGAAGGATTTAGAAAAGAAAAACACATAGAAAATACAGGATAGCTTTGAGAGATCCTTCCAGCATCTACTGTCTCTGCCCTTGGGTAGTTAAAGCAATGCCAAGGGGTGGAGAAAAGACAACCCCCTGCACAGACAGGTGCAGGTCATATCAGCCACCTGCACTCAGATCCATGATCCAATCATCCTTTCTAAGCAGAGCTGCTGGGTAAAGCCTAAATGGACTCCAACAGGTTCCTATTCCAAACAAAATTTGAATGCACACCCTCCTCCATAAGAAGCAAGAAGAGCTAAAAAAAAATTGTCAGCTGAGCAGTTTCTCACCAGTCAGCCTGTGGGTATAATCTGGGTCTCAGTTGTTTATGAGCACACTAAAATCTGATTGTTTTTTGGTGCCCACAAGGCAGATTGCTCCTATAATACAAGGGGAGACAGATCCCATGTAAATTACCATATCAAAGTTTGTTTGATTCAAGCATTACAGATCTGAGTCACCTGATCCTGTCAAATGTGCAGCAAGCAGATTCCTGCTTCTGCAGATATGGCTTCTCTTTACGAGGTGATCTCTCCTTCTCGGTTTGAATTCACTTCAGACTTTAGGATGGCATCGCCTAGGGGAGTCCTGCTCTTCCCTTCTTCTGAAGCTACTGCTTTCCTTAAGGGTATAGCATCCCTGTGCCAGTATTGATGTCCTGTTCTATGGCCAAGGAAGATGATTTTCTTGAGGTTTTAGTATCTGGCAGAGACTAGTGAAATCCTTCTGTTTCCTCTACCCTGGGAGATTTATTGTGGGAAGTTCTATGGCATTGTAGTTTTATACATGAACCATAGAGTCACTTAAAATATGGGGCATTAACATTTGCAGTCACTTCTCTATCTGTCACCAAAAGCAATAAAGTATGAAAAATAAAGTATAGCACTGGAAACTTACTTGTTAATATCCTGATGCCATTTAGGTATTCACAGAATCAACTTTGCATTCTTGGTTTGCATTATCACTGTGTTCTTGCATAAAGAGTCTCTTGTACATAACTTTTTCCTAATACTGAGTCCATTCCTATATATGAAAGAAGAGAAGGCATTAACTTCATTGAAAGTCAATTATTTATTGATGATGGCAGACAGGCATTTAATACTTCATTTGATAATAATAAACACAGTTGTTTCATTTTTTCTTGAATAATTACTTGATTTCTCCTCTGATTATTTGGCCACTATGACAAAATTATATTTGAGAGTTACTCACTATTTTCTCTTTTAGAGTATGTAGCTCATGACAATTTTGTTCCTCATCATTTATTCTACTAACATCCAGATTATCCTTCAGTCCTATCACATATAGTCAATCCCAGTGAAGCTTGTAAACAGCAGCAATTTTAATTTCTGTTCTATGATGACATAAGATTGTAGGTACTTCAAAAATAGTTTATTTTCATCATATTGGCATGTGTAAGTATATTTATATTTTTGAAATCATCTTTTAAGTTCTAGTTTAGCACTAAAGATATACATTTGTCCATGAAGTAAAACAAATAACACATTACTGCCACATTAGTGAGAAAACACTGACACTCTTCATAGTATAATGGATTCAGTTTTCACAATATCTCCCCACTAGTTCTATGATGCATTTCATCAACATTATAACATTGATATAAATTTATGTATATGTATATGTATGAGTTTGCTTATGCATATGTATAAATATATGCAGATACATATGCATGTGTAGATGTTCTTGATATAATTTTTAATTTAATGCATGAGTACTGAATTTAGATTATTTTGCAATCCTTTTTCCATCATACTGTATATCTGAACTGTAAATTGTCAAAATAAATACAACTGTTTATTAAAATTATTTTTATCAAATTGTACATATAATGTTTATACATAACTACCTCACACACTGTACAGAATGTGGTGATTATGTGTAGTCATTTGAGCATTGACCTTTTGTCATTTAAATGATTATCATTGTTAGTGTACAGTGTAAATGGATTCTTTCTATCTTAGCATCCAATATTTGTGCAAGATTTTCTGCTAAGTGGGGATCTTGAGAGAGTTTCCCATCTATGTTGGCATTATCATTTGTAGTTTTACTGTGCTCACCATTTTTAGTTGATTCGTTGCCTTCATGTAATATTTTCTTGGCACTCAAATTGTCTAATATTTGTGCTTTTTAATTCCCTACATTTCTTAGAAGACACAGTCTTCATGCAGACATCCTTATTGTTTTAATAGGATCTGTGTCTGATCATTGCATGACATATTTTCTTATTCAAAGCATAATGGTGAGATTCTGGATTGATCACGTGATATGAGACAAAATATTATAAGTTATACTCCATTTGAGTAGATTTGGAGGTCTGTATTAGTGATGTAAATGGTGCTTTTTTCCAGACTGTAACAGCCAATGTGGCCTATTGTTATGAGGATAAATATTTATAAGACTGTCAGATATTACATGCTTTCAGAGAAGTTGCAGACGAAGGTTCTCCTTCTGGGTCTTGTACCTTCCTGGCCATGTGGAATATACTAAGATATTATATTCCATAGAGTTTGTGTTCTGGCCTATGTTTTATGTCTGCATTTCTCAAAAAGGTTGTAGTGAAAACTAGACCTGTCTTTCCATATGAAACCAGCAATACCCTATGCAGAGCTAAATGTTGGTAAATTATGACATTTGAAAGAGCTAGTAAATTCATCAACTTTACCTTGTTGTTTTGTAGTCCTGTTAGCTGCAATTTTACCTTAATAAAGCAGAATGATTATAAGTGGAGATAACAGGTCTATCAATGGCTTAAGGGACTGTTTATAACATGCTCATAATGTAAACAATTGTTAAAAGCACCTCCCTTTTTAAGAACAACAATGATCACACATAATTTTACCAAATTCTGTGCTTTTATGAACAGGAGACTCCTCAGCATTTTTCTTGTATGATGTGTGTGTGTGTGTGTTTATTACCAAATTACATCAGAGAAACTAGTATATATATTTATTTTTAACACAATGTTATATGTCTTGACATTTTTTTCTGTCTGATTCTTTCTTTAATGAACATCTGTATTGTTTTTGAACTCATGACACAAATCTTAAATTCCTATGATATTTGCAGTTTAACAAGGCTCAGCTTAGGATATGGAATATCACACAACATTTATGGTTGCCTCTTTTCCCCTCCCTCTCCCTTTCTCTGAGAGACTATCTTCATGATTAGCTATCAGGAGCCATGATTACTGCTACAGCTCCGGGAAGCTGTTGGGTCCATTCTGTCTCTGCGTAGCATATGTCCCACTGCTTATAAATACCATTTAATCCACATGCTTTCAACATATGCTATCATTAGTAATTTTGATCTTGGCTATTCTGACAGGTGTCTTAGGGATGGTATTTTACTGGCAGTTTGATTTGTATTTCCCTGGTCTCTAAGGTTGTTTAACACTTCTTTAAGTGTAACTGGGTTATTCAAATTCTTTTGTTGAGAACATTCTCTTTAAATCTGTCCCCAATTTTTACTGGCCTTATTTGGTATTTTTATGCCTGTTTTCTTGTATTCTTTATAAATTTTTTATATCAATCCTCTGTCAGATGTGTAGTTGGTGAGGATTTTTTTCAATCCTGTAGGCTACTGTTTTGTCTTATTGACAGAATTTCAGGGAGGGCTTTAGATAATTCTCATAGTAAAAGTGAGAGGGGTCCCAAACTGGCCTTCACCCTTAATCAGATTGGTGACCATACTAATGGTCTTCATCGAGCCTTCATCCACTACCTGATGGAACAAATGCAGAGTTCTAGATTCAAGCCGTGGCTTGAGAACTTAGGGTCCAGAACATAAGATGTAGGGATTATCTGAGCAGGTGACCATTAAGATTATGATGAGAAAAACCACATAGACAGATGATCTGATGTTTTGTGGGCTCATGGACTCTGGAAGGACTGCCAGGGAGCTGGCATGTGACTGGGCTAAGTCACATCTGGATCTGGGAAACATTTTTGTAGGCTGGTATTTCATGGGACCCCTAGCAGTGGGACCAGAACATGTCCCTGATGTATGAGTTGGCTCTTGGAAACATATTCTCTATGGTTGGATGCCTTATTTAGCCTTGATGCGTGGCTGAGGAGGTTGCTCCTGCCTCACCTTAATATTAAGTACTATGTTGATTCCCAAGAGAGACCTTACACTATTTGAAAGGAGAAGGAGGAAGGATTGGAATTTGAATGGACTTACTGGGAGAGTATATGAGCAAGGAAGGATGGTAAAGTATCATTATTTCATGAAATAAAAAGTAAAAAAAAATTAAAAACGACTACATGAGGAAACATGAAAAAAAAGTAAATAAATTTAAATGTTTTGTAAGTAAGCTTCTTAAAAGTGCTATGCCCCTGTTTTTAGCCTATACCCAGTCAAGAAACCTGTTCTTAAATGAGACATTCATCTGTTTTCCACTAACAATAGCTGAGGAATGCCAGTGATCAGTAATCCACCATTAGCCCTTATTTTGAGTGCTTAGCATCATTTTTTTGATTTTTTTTCAGTCTTATGTGTAAATTCTGGCCCCATGTAGGAATGCCATTTGTAGCTCGTGTTTTGTGTCCCACCAGACTGTTCTCAAATAACCACACAGAGACTTATTAATAATGATAACTCAAGTTTATTAACAGAACAAACCACAGCCTACGTCACATGGATTTTCCGTTGTGTGGAAATTTGAGAGAGTTTTCCATCTGTGTTGGAATTACAACTTGTGATTTCTTTGTACCAACCAGTTTTGATTGTTTCCTTGCTTTCATGTAGTATTTTGTTGGTGCTCAGATTTTGGATATTTATGCTTCTTAATTCCCTGTCATTCTTAGATGGCACTCTCTTCACAGCAGACATCCTTATCCTTTTAATAAAAACTGTGTGAGAGCATTGCATTTAATATTTTCTTATTCTAAGAATAATGATGAGTGTTCTGGTTTGAATATGTGGCCTGAGATAAGGATTACAAGTTCTGTGCCTTATGAGAAGTCGTGGAGTTGTGTATTAGTGATGTAAATGATGATTTTTTTTTTTATTATGGCAGTCACAGCAAATGTTGCCTGTGACTATAAGGATGAATATTAAGAAGAATGTCTGAAATCATATATTTTCAGAGAAGTTGCAGATGAATGATATCATCTGGGTCTACTATCTCCCTGGAAATGTGCACTATGCTAGCTTAATATATTGAGCAGATTTTTGCGTTCCTGTCAGTGAGATATTTCTTAATTCCTGGAAAGAGTTAGAGTGTAAACTTCAGACATGTGTTTGCATAAGAAACCAGCAATAATCTATAAAATGCTAAATGTTGATAACTTATGACATTTGAAAGAGCTGGTAAAATCATCAACTTTACCTTGTTGTATTGTAGTCCTGTTACCTGCCATTTTCCCATGATAAAACAGAATGTTTATAAGTGAACATAATAGATCTCTCAGTGGCTTAAGGGACTGTTATTAAAATCCTCCTAGTGTAAACAATTTTTAGAATGACCTCCTGCTTAAGAACAACATTGATCGCACATAATTTTACCAAATTCTGTGCTTTTAAGTACAAGAGACTCCTCAGTATTTCTCTTTTATGATGTGTGTGTGTGGATTACAAAAGAACAACAGAGACACTGGTATGTGGTATATTATTAAGCACACTGTTACATGTCTAGACTATTTTTCAGTCATTTTTTTTTTTTTACTGAATATCTGTATGGTTTTTGACCTTATGAGACCAATCCTAAACTCCTAAGATAGTTGCAGTTTAACAGGGCTCAGCTTAGTGTATGTGTTGGCACCCATCATTTGTGGTTGGCTTTTCATCCTTGTTTTGCTGAGAGCCTAGCTTCATGGCTTAGCTATCAGGGAGCCGTGATTACTGCTGCAGCTCTGTGAGGTTGTTGGTCCATGCTGACAGTGAGTAGCAAACTGCCAACTGCTTATAAACACCATTTAATCTCCATGCTTTTCAACATAGGCTGCCATTAGTGTATTTGTTCTTGGCCTTTCCCGACAGCTATAAAAATGAAACAAAATAAATGACATCCATGTGTCTGTCCTGAATACTATGTATCTGTAAGTAAGACAAATCATTACAGAATTAAGAATTTGACAGGCACTTTTCGGGTCCTGCTCATTCATATGTGTTATTTATTTTTCAGCACAGTTTACCCTTTGAGAGAAACTTGAGGTACATTGAAACCCACTATCAGAGTTTATTAGGCAAAGGGAAAAGGTGCATTGGATTATGGACATAACCTTTGTGGGTAGGGTAAAGAGGAATTTTTGGAACCTGCCTTTATGGGACTTCTCTGCATGGGCATATGAGTCTATGCAGCTATGCCATGCATGTGCCTAGACAGGTTACATGTTCATGTTGCTCGCAAATTATGTGACCATGCAGTGCATGTATTACTTAGGACATATGGTCCTCTGGTGACTAAACATCTTTCCTGGCTGCTGGGCTGTGCATGTTTTTATGGAGCTGGGTGTGTTGCTAGGAAGAATAACAATCCAGATTTTTTTTCTTATTAAAAAATAAGTGGTTAGGGGACACAGGTGAATGGCAGTGGGGACAGATTTTTCTCCCAGAAATGCTTTCATCTGAGGCAGTGGGCATTGGTTAACTTTTGTGGGTATAGAAGGGGACATTTTTGAGGTAGCTGGACATTCTGTGGTAGTTAATTGTGTTCTACAGTGTATGATCTTTGGACTATTCCTTTGCTTCTTGGATCTTGCTGTGATAATCTGACAAGGTACTGGCAGGCTAAAGAGGTAGGTTAGAAAAAATATTATTGGAGGAGGCCCAAAAGTGGTCCCAAATGGAGCAAGGAGGGACCTGATATCAGAAAACTTTGAATGATACAGATCAGAAAGTGTTTCTGCCCTGTCCATGTAGTTCGAAGGTGACTTTGTAGCTTGGAAGTATTTTCAAACATAGTAAGGGACAATCACAGGGAATTTAAAATCTTCATTTTCATTTATATTTTAGAACTCTGCTCTCATAATTTAATGGTTAAGCTGGTGGTTGTGGCACATGCCTTTAATACCAGCACTTGGAAGTCAGACCCAGGCAGATGTCTGTGAGTTCAAAGCTAGCGTGGTCTACAAAGCGAGATTCAGGACTGGCACAAAAAATACACAGAGTTATCTGTCTTGCAAAAGAAAAATAAAAAGCAAATTTGGAGTATGTATAACCTTTCGGGATTGCCCATGTGCCAACTAGAAGGTACAGTGAGAGACATTAACTCAGCCTGTTGGTTAGTAGTGTATGTCTTTGATTCTACCACCCCTGTGTCTGACACTATGGCATATCCTGCTTAGAGGGTCCCATCATGTAAAAAGGAGCAGCCATCTTTGTACCAGGTATAAGTGGCATCAGGCAATGTGCACTCTTGTACATGAAAGGATGAGCAAAATTTCCGTTAGGATTTAAGTGCAGTAGTGAGATGTGGAATAGTCAGCACTTGTTCGAGGAAGGAGGATTGAAATTTTAACAAGTGGGCAAGTCTGGAAAGTAAGTGTGGTATCTTCCAGTAATAACACTTGGAGAGAAAAAACACAGAAGTTGAAAAAGTTTGTAAGACTTTATAAGTTAAAAGATGGAACAAATTATGGTGGGAAGGTGATGGATTAGGTGACCCAAAATTTAATTTCTTTGATTCACTATTAAGGAAATTAACAACCCCCAAATCACATATTATTGGTGATCCTCCCTGTATGGTGAGATGTAGTTTTTTTGACAGGTATGCTACAGGTGCAATGAAGCATCCCTGCTCTTGCACAAGAGTCCCAAGTGTATATTATTCTCTTTCTGTTACATAGACGGAGAAGGGATGGATGAGATGATCAGAGAATTGTAGTGCAGAGTCCTGAAGCAGAGCCCATTGGAATTTCTGGAAAGAATTAATAATGGGGTGAATGAAGGATTCATGCAGGGTCCCTGAGCTGCCTCATATAAGTGGTGAGCCAGGAGATTAAAAAAATTAAAAACAGGATAACAAGGAGTCAGTTATTTCTAGAAAGGATAGAATATCCTGTTTAGTGGAGCAGCCTGTAAAAGATTGAAGTGGATGCTTTCTATCTGAAACTTTAACACTGTATGGTGTGGTAATGTTATCACCCAAAAAGTGACCTGGGGAGTGGAGAGCTGCATTTTAGAACTTGAGACTCCATAACTCAAGGTGTACAAAACATTTAGAAGAGGAGAGATATTAGTTTGAGTAACTCATAATTGTGGACAACAGAGTAGATTGTTATCTACTAATTGTAAAAGTTAAAGCCAATGAGGGAGAAGGAGAGCAATCCAGAAGCTGGGGATTGATGAAAAATTTGTGGGATGTCCATAAATCTGTGTGTCAAAACAGTCCAAGTTAGCTACAAATAAAGGTAAGTGTTAGCGTCTGTCCAGGATAAGGACAAGGTATTTTGAGACAGAGTGCTGAGATCCATGGAAAAGAAGGTATCCTTGAGACCTAGAACTGAGTAGTGTGTGGTTTCTGAAAGGATGGTGTGAAGAACTGAGTAAAGTCCAGGCATTACAGGATTGAGAGAACCCGTGAAGATCTAATGAACTGCAGGTGTAGTGATATTTTATTTGTGCTAAAGTGTGTTGCTATTTTATTAATGCTTTCTTAAAGCTTGCTGGAGATCAGGCATGAAAGGCCAGCCATTTTCAGTAAACATAAATTCAGGCAGCACACACCCTCACTAAAAACACTTATCAGACAGGGTATCTGTGTGTTCAAAACCATACTAGGGAACAGAGCAAACCATGGTGACACACTCTATTAACTCCAGTACCAAACATAAAGACATTGGGGTTTTGTAGAGACATACAATGTAAAAAAGAGATAGCTGGGATAATGTAGCCAATTAAAAGGCATAAGAGCAAGATAATGAAAGCATGTGTAAGACAGCAAGTAGCTTGCATTGGAAAGCTGCAGGGTTGGTGATGTAAGGCTTGCTTGTGAATTTTCCAATTTCCCTGATCACTAAGTCTTCACCCCTATATTTGGCACTGTGTTTTTCTTTAAAAGAGACCATTTAGAAACTTGAATACATGCAGGTCTAAATCAGGTGGTATATTCTTTTAAGATTCTTAACTCTAAATATAGAGGTGTTAAAAGTAGAAGTGTTTGGATGAAGTAACTTCTTTCTGAGAAGTTCAGGGATGATAGGCTTAAGTCTTCTAGGGCTCTGGAGTGAAAGAGTGTACTGAGTTTGAGTGATGTACCAGGTAGGGTGCTGGAACTTGATAACAATAGAGTGATGGATTCTAGCAATAGAAGGAGTCTGGCCATCCATGACATTGGAGTCCATATTACAGATTGAAAGGGAAATGACATGTCAGAGATAGAGGGCTGAGTGTCAAAGAGGAGGAGGAGGAGAGGAGCTGCTGACAAATCTGTGGTAGGGAAATGTGGGCACAAATGAAATAGATGTCTGTGCCTTAGCTAAAAAATTTCTCTTCCCATTAGGTGCACAGGGTAGGTTTCCATAAACAAAAATGTGTGTAAAAGATGTACCCATGAAAATATATTTAAGTCATGGTGTTTGGTGAGGTAAGTAAGGCTGTCCCTCAACCGAGACAACAGGGATATTGAAATGACAGGTAAGACCCCAAAACTTGCACAAGATGCAGTAATGGCCTCCAGTGTCCAAAGGAAGGAAAGAGATCATCCCTGTACAATAATGGCCTCTCTAGGTTTTGGTATGACATGACTGTCGGTGGGTAAAGACTTGAGTACCTCAGTTGTCCATTATTCAGGGTAAGAAATTGCCTGTATGTTGGTCTTCAGGCTTTAGGATCTGGCATCAGATAGGGGAGTCCTGCTCTTCCCTTCTTCTGAAGCTACTGCTTTCCTTAAGGATATAGCATCCCTGTGCCAGTTTTGATGTCCTGCTCTATGGCCAAGGAAGTTGATTTTCTTGAGGCTTTAGTATCTGGCAGAGACTAGTGAAATCTGCTGTTTCCTCTTCCCTGGGCGATTTATTGTGGAAATGGCTATGGCATTGTAGTTTTATTCATGAACCATAGAGACACTGAAAATATAGAGCAGTAACATTTGCAGTCACTTCTCTCTCTGTAACCAAAGGCAATAAAGTATGGAAAATAAAGTATAGCACTTGAAACTTACTTGTTAATATCCTGATGTCTTTTACGGATTTACAGGATCAACTTTGCATTCTTGGTTTGCATTATCACTGTGTTCTTGCATAAAGAGTCTCTTGTACTTGATTTTTCCTACTTCTCAGTCCATTTGTATATATGAAAGAAAAGAGGGCTTTAAATTCATTGAAAGTCAATTATTTATTGATGATGTCAGACAGGCATTTAATACTTCATTTGTTAATAATAAACAAACCTATTCCATTTTTGCTTGAATAATTACTTGATTCCTCCCCTGATTATTTGGTCACTCTGACAAAATGTTATTTGGGAGTTGCTCACTATTTTATCTTTAAGGTTATGTAGCTCATTTGAGTGAGAAATTTTGTACCTCATCATTTAGTCCATAACATGCTGATTAACCTTCAGTCCTATCACATGAGTGTCTCAATGTTTAGGTTCTTTGATTCCCAAATAAGGAGAACAGCAGCTGCTAAAGCACGAATGCAAGGTGCCCATCCCTGTGTGGTGAGGTCTAGTTTTATTGACTGGTATGCTACACGTGCAAATGGGGGCACAGATGAAGCCCTTGGGCACCTAGGGCATAGCCCTATCATTCTGTTACATAGAGGGAAGGGCTGAATTATGTCTGTAAGGTTTAGGGTCAGCCATTTGAAGATCTGCAAGGCGGCAGTTCATAAATCAATGCTAGGACGTGGGAGGCAGAGCCAGGCTAAACTTGGTGAGCTAGAGGCTAGCATGTGCTAGAGAAGGAAATCCAGGACAGGCACAAAAGCTACACAGAGAAACCCAATTTCTAAAAAAACAAACAAACAAACAAAAAAACAGAAAAAAAGGAAACAAAAGGACCACAGAGAGTGCTGTCAGATGCACTTGCAGCCCAGTGTCACAATCAGAAAAGTGCAGAGAGGAATGGAGCATTTCTTTTTGATAGGTAGATTTTGGGACAAAGCAGCTGAAAACTCACTCAGCCCACTAGCCAACATCAGACAGTTTTGTACTGTTAGTTGGTGTCAGAGCCCTGGTTAAATTACGTTTTATCCTGTGCTCCCCTTTCAGTTTCTGTGCTTCTTTAAGAACACAGGACGGGGGGAGGATAAATGAGTCAGCAGCTCTGAGGGAGATCTCTAAATTCACTGATGTCATTTGCTTTCTATTCCTGGGTTTGAGATCTCATACCTTATTGGTTCCTAATCTATGTCTATTCAAATAGGAGGCAGTCCGATCAAATAAAAATGCCTGTGTCGCGTCTGTCTCGACCAGCAAGGAAGACACAACATCGAGCTCTTTTTTAAGCTGTTTTATTTCAGGTCCTCTCAAAATCTGTGTCCTTTGTTCTTCTCCCCTAGGGAGAGCCCGCCCAGCCTTATATAGGTCTCAGACCACCAGCCATCATGCGCCACATGGGATTCCTGGATAGGTGCACGTATGCCTTAGCAAGCCGAAATTTAAAGCCAAGCCAAATAAGGAGTTGTTTAACATAGAGAGCACTCGCCATCGGGAGGGCGGGGGGCGAAAGCCAGAGCCATCTCAAGAATGCAGCTTCACGCAGCTCTCTACAGTTCCCCCTTTTTGTTTTAGACAACAGGCAAGAGTAGAGGTTTGATCTCTGAGAAAATAAGAACCTGTACTAATGCTATCCAGGTGTCATCCACCTAGAGAGTACCAGACCAGTTCAGCATCCTTTTTTCAGAGGCGGGAGATAGATGCCAACCCGCATGCAATCAAACATGCTCTTCTTGAGGTCAGTGTTATTTCGACCTCAAGTGCAGTGCCATGCCTCGCAACCTGTGCTTCAAGACTGCAGCTTTACTAGCCAAGCCTGAGGGGACTGACCAGCCTCAATGGCGGTAAATGCTTGGATAATCATGGCTGCCTGACGGCGCTGTGCAAACCTCATCTTATGGAAACACCACAGGCAAACAAGGAAGGCAAGTATCACAAGAACCAACAAGGCACCTAGTCCCGCCCACTCCTTCAAAAAATTAAAGGACTGATGAATCCAAGTCAGAAGTTCCTCCGCTGTGGCCACATGGACCCGTGTGCTGTTGACCGCAACAATCTCGTTCCTCAAGGTCGCTGTTAAATTATCAAACTCAGCAGTCCAGGCTCCTGTAATCATAGCACTCAATTGTTTAGAAAGATTAGCTGCTCGAGTCCAATTCTCATAGGTAATAGAGGTAATGCACAACCCAGTCATGGGTGCTATGCAAGCAGAAGTAAGTACTCCCTCCATAATATCAATTTGTTCTTGTAATAAATCTACCCTCTGATTAAGTAATGTGATCCCACGATGTAGATGCACATTAATAGCATTTTGACTTTGTAGGGCTTTGGCAGTATTACTCGACAGTTCATTTAGTGCTTGTGCTGTCGGGACAGATGTGGCCATGGATGCAGCAGCCAACCCTGCAGCAGTAGCTGATAATGCAATGGCTGTTACTATTGTTGCTGTAATGCCAAAGTCTCTTTTTTGCCTACTTAAGACCACTGGTAATTGTGCATCATCGATACGGACGGGTACAGGAATATAGGTGGGTACACGCATCACAATAGCGGAATCATGCTCAGAGGCATTCCAGCATTGTGCAAGAAAACATTTCTGAGATGAACAATTCAACATTCCACCCGAATAATTAAACAGCAGGAACAAGAAAGGGGGCCACACACAAACCGGGGTAGGACTAAAACGAACTGACTTAGAATGGGTACAATTCAGGGTGACATCTGATTCAAACATCATCCCCATATGTACTGAATAACTACAATTCTGAAAAGCACCCCCTTTTACAAACCCCAAAGCATTAAGCTGGGTACAGGCACTGCGGGAATTACACAATACCCATGAATCAAAGGGATTAGAAAATGTTGCCTGTAAAGGATTATTATAAGAAAAATTAAACCCATTAAAGGAATTATTATATGGACTTACTTTCAATGATAAAGAAAAGGTCCTATTAAGATTAACAAAATTGGGTTGTAGGGTGCTTTGGCATCCTGTCCATGCCGGAGGCCAGGTGACAGAGCTCATACATCTAGGTAATAGGGATGGTTGTTGAGGAGGACTAGCACCTCCTTTACTTATGGCTCTGGGTGTAACTCCTTGCAGAAGTATTGCAGTACCATGACCAACAGAGGTGGTGGACCTATTGACTAAATGATGAAAAACACCTAAAACATGATGATGCAACACCAAGCATGGATTTTCACTAATATTTTTTTGTGACATAGAAAAACATAAGGTATTATACAAAGAAACCCAAGTAAAATTATCTATGGCTTTTACATCATCAAATGGCAAAGAGGGCCATTCTAAGGTATCATTAGTAGTAAATATGAAAGGCAATATCCCTGAATCAGATGTCAAAGGAAGAGGATAGGGCCATGTTTTTAGGACGGCCCATAATTTAGTTTCCCTCTGTATTGTTCCTGGGAACATCAGCATCATCGTAATCATAATTGCCAGTAACCTTTTTATGGTCATTTTTTTTTCTTTTCCGGTCCGGTTGTATCTTCCTCACGAGTCGCTCTGGAATCCAGATTGGATCTTGTTGACCCTGTGGGAAAACACAAAGAGAGCCTCGTGCCCATGCAAGCACGGGATCAGGTCCATGCCAGATACCTGTCAAGGCATCTTTCCATTTTACCATCCCTTTAGAGGGACTGTGTTGACATTGATGTCTATCTGCAGCTGAACAGTTTGATCCATCCAAATTTAAAAAATTTAAGGTAAATAATGTAAGAGAGAGTCTATCCTTAGGGGTACGGCTATGGCCTATTCCCCCTTTTTGTTTTTGAAGCAGTTCCTTTAAGGAGCGATGTGCGCGCTCCATAATGCCTTGACCCTGGGGATTATAGGGCAGGCTATGTACAAGTTGAACATCCATTTGACGGCAGAAGGAGGCAAACTTGTGACCCGTGTAAGCAGGACCGTTGTCTGTTTTTATTTGTTGTGGTTTGCCCCACGCTGTCCATGCCTCTAGGCAATGGGTGATCACGTGAAATGCCTTCTCACCTGCCATTGGGGTGGCGTGGATGACTCCAGAACAAGTGTCAACAGAAACATGGACATATTTGACCCGTCCAAATTCAGAGATATGTGTAACATCTATTTGCCATATTTTTAGAGGGAGCAAACCCCGAGGGTTGACTCCTAATGCAGGAGGGTGCTGAAAAATGACACATTGAGGACAATCTAGAACTACCTTACGTGCATCAGCACGTGAGAGAGAAAACCTTTGTTGTAATGTTTTAGCATTAACATGATATTTCTTGTGGAATTTTTGTGCTCGTTGCACTGCTGAGGCCATAAACATCCACTCTTGCCTGGTATAGAGGTCTACAACATTGTTGCCCTCAGCTAATGGGCCTGGTAGGCCAGTATGAGCACGAATATGTTGTGCAAAGAATGGATTTTTCCGCTGCCAAATCAATTGTTGCAATTGGCAAAAAACCGACTGTACGGGACTAGAGGATTTAAGAGGCCCTGTACATTCAAGAATTCTTAAGGCATTAACAACATAGCAGGAATCTGATACCAAATTAAATGGAAATGGACAAACCTTAAAAACTTTTAGAGCAATTAAAAGTTCCACCTGTTGAGGTGCGCCTGGTAAATATTGGTGCTTCACAGGCTCCCCTGAGCCCACCATATAGGACCCGCAACCTGTTTTAGATCCGTCAGTAAAAACAATGGCAGCTCCGGGAATTGGCCGGGAAGTAGTTATTTTAGGAAAGACTACAGGATGTTCCTTAAAAAAATTCAATAATGGATGTTTTGGATAATGGCAATCTATATGCCCCGCATAGCTACAGTGCAATTTGGCCCAATCATCAACAGTAGCATATAAAACTTTTACCTGATTGACATTATAAGGTACAATCAGCATTTGCGGGGAAGTTCCAAAATATTGTAAGCACTGTTGAATACCTTGCTGGGCAAGTAGTGCCACAGTTGTGGGATAATATTCAATGGATTTTGCAGGGGAAATTTTAGTGTAAACCCACAATAAAGGTCCATCCTGTCATAAAATACCGGTGGGCTGCAAAAAGGTGGGCAGAATGCATAATACAATTGTGTTGGGATCTCGAACTCTCTGAAGAAAGGCTTCCTGTAATCTATCCTCAACTTTGTATAGTGCTTCACGTGCTTCTGTGGTTAACTGTCTAGGGGAATCCAAAGCCGCGTCACCTGCTAATGTATCATAAAGCGGCTTTAGCTCATAATTTGTCATTTTTAAACTGCCTCTTATCCAATTTATGTCCCCTAATAATTTTTGAAAATCATTTAATGTACATAAATGATCTTTTCTCAATTCTACCTTTTGAGGCCTAATCTGTTGACTGGTAATCTTAGAGCCTAAATAAGTAACCACCTGATCCTGTTGTACCTTCTCAGGAGCGATGTACAGCCCTTTAGCTCTTAACACTGTCCCTAAAAAGTGATATGTAGCTTGTAAAACATCCTTTTCTTTTGCTGCGAGGAGGATGTCGTCCATATAATGGACACATCTAACAGCAGGGAAGCGGGCCCTTAATGGCTCTAGAGCTTGTGCTACAAACAACTGACACATAGTAGGACTGTTGGCCATGCCTTGTGGTAGGACAATCCACTGATATCTCTTATCTGGCTCTTTATGATTAGTAGATGGCACTGTAAATGGAAATCTTTCATTATCCTTGTCATGCAAGGGGATGGAGAAAAAACAATCTTTAATATCGATCACAATAATGGGCCAGTTCTCTGGTAAGGCTGATAATAATGGAAGACCTCTCTGTACAGGCCCCATAATATTTATCTGGTCATTTATTGCTCTAAGGTCATGCATTGTCTTTGCAGAGTCTCAATCTGAGTAAGTGTAAATGCAGCGGTAACACCATAACTTTTCACAGACTCGGCTATAGACTTGACAAGTTTAAAATCCAAAGGTTCATGATATCTTTGATTCTGATTATCTACAAAAACAGGACAAGCCACCTGCATCTCTCTCCTAACCTCCCTCCACAGCTGTGGGTGGAGGCTGCTGCTGACCGGAGACGCTCCGGGAGCTGCTGTCGCAGCCTCAGGGTAAGGGGGAGGAGCAGAGGGGATTAAGGACCCACAAACGTTTTTTTTTTGTCTTTCTCTCTTACCTTGTTTTTAATCTTTACTTTTTGTAATGCTCTAACTAGAGACTCTATCTCCTCCGAACCGAGAGAAGAGTCAGTAGATTCGGGGTCTTCAAAGTCCGATAGGGAGGGATAGAGTCGTGTCTCCTTTTTTTTTTGTTGTTTACTGTCCTTGGATTTTACAGATTTCGCCTTTTCAGACCCCGCCTTCTCTGATCGCTCCTCTTGTAACTGCTCTAGGGCGGCTTGTCCGCTTTCCAAAGCATCGCCACAGCGTTGATCCTCTAAGCAGCCACGTACTAATCTCCAAACTGGTCTCACCCCCGGTTTCAGGGTCCCCTGTTCTGCTGCGAAGTCTAAGTCTCGTCCCAATTTTTCCCAGGAGGACACTGTGAGACTCCCAGAAACAGCAAACCATGGGGCCACGACATCGCATTTCTCTAAGAATCTTTGTAAAGTTCCCTTCTTTATCTTTAAGTCTTTAGTTAGAAGCAGCTCATTGAGAGCTATAAAAATTGGGTGTGAGAAGGAAGTGCCCATCCTTGTACAACCCTTTGTTTTTAACCTAAGATATTTCTCGGAGCTTCTGCCAAAAAGCCCCAGTTTACAAGTTCACTTTTGCTCCACGCGTCCGCGGAGATATAACAGCCAAACTAGTTTTGTTTCAATATATACCGTCTGCTTTGGACGCAGCTCTGCGATACCGCTCTCTCTTTATCTACAGAAGAGAGCAAAACCCGCTTTTGTCGCGGTTTCCCAATTAACCCGGGGACTTACCAGGTATACCTACCCTGACAGCAAGAAGTTCTGAGCTCCCTTTCTTCAAAGAGTTTTTCCCCGTACGGGCCACCAATTGTCGCGTCTGTCTCGACCAGCAAGGAAGACACAACACCGAGCTCTTCTTTAAGCTGTTTTATTTCAGGTCCTCTCAAAATCTGTGTCCTTTGTTCTTCTCCCCTAGGGAGAGCCCGCCCAGCCTTATATAGGTCTCAGACCACCAGCCATCATGCGCCACATGGGATTCCTGGATAGGTGCACGTATGCCTTAGCAAGCCGAAATTTAAAGCCAAGCCAAATAAGGAGTTGTTTAACATAGAGAGCACTCGCCATCGGGAGGGCGGGGGGCGAAAGCCAGAGCCATCTCAAGAATGCAGCTTCACGCAGCTCTCTACATGCCTGCACTGAAAGGTTTTACCAGCCGGACTCCTGGCTAAATTCCAGCTTGCAGCTGGAATTAGGCAGGAGTTCTGTTCAAAACACCTCCAGAGAATGAATACTGTCCCTGAGAGCTGCAAAAGACCAAGGAAATATATACCTAGAGATAGGCAGGGATTTGTGAGGATTCCCCACACTCCTGCTCCGAGTCACCTGCACCTGTGTGCTGTGCAGGAAATGTGCCACTAAATCCACTGCTTCACCTTAGTATCTGTGATTCTTGCCTCAGTCTAGAATTGTGCATTATCACATTGTTGGCAAAGAAGTTTTACGTTGGGAAAAATACCTGACATAAAACAGGGATATATTTATCATTTGCTCCCGCAGTGGACCCATTTAAAAAATGACTGAGTCAGGGAATATTCTCACAGCCACCTGGGATTCTGTGAAAATTTCAAGTGTCAAATTCCACATAAAGTGCATTTGGGGAATCTAAAATGGCATATCGGAAACTGTTACCTGAAAGGTACAGTTGAAAGCCACAAATCACAATCAGCCATCAGAAAGGCTCTCAAGTAGACATCCAGGGCCAAGTAGCTGGTGCATGATCACCCCCTACTTACCATGGGATGCTTTTCTCATTTGGGAATGGCATTCTGGTCCTAGGATACATTACCTTTTTTCCAGTCATCCATTTTCAGTTTCGTTTTTAAGGCTGCAGCGCTGCAGCACACATTTACTTGAGAGGGTGAAATGACTCAGCAGCTCTGAAGCAGATCTCAAAGAGTACCACAGGATTTGCTTTCCATTGGTAGATTTGAGATCACTCTCCTGATTGGTTCCTATGCAAAGGGCATTCCTGACTCCCACATTTCCCCAGAGTACTCTTGCTTAGAAGCAGCAGGAAATATTAGGTAGATTGATAAGGAGGGGGGAGTAACAGGCAGAAATAACAGATTAGACTCCAGATTGCCTGGATTTAAATCCATGTGGCATAGGGTATTTAAAGAAATGCCAAGGGGTGGAGGAAAAGACCTCCCCCCAGCACAGCACATTGTATACACTCTTAGTCACCTGTACTCAGGCCCATGGTCCAATAATCCTCTCTATGCAAACTTCCTGGGTAAATGCGCTCTAACAGGTTCCTATTCCAGACACAAATGGAAAGCACACCCACCCTGTTCAGAGGCAAGGAGAGCTAATACAGTTGTCAGCAGAGCAGGTTCTTACCTGTCTGGCTCTGGCTATATTTGGGGTCTCAGGTGCTCATGGGTATAACCAAAACCCTATTGTCTATTGACCTAGACAAAGCTGATTGATCCTAACATGCACAAGAAAAGGAGCCTTTGGAAATTCACAAAGTCAGACATTGTTTGATTCCCACCATTACAGCCCTGATTCAACTAATCCTGCCAAATGTGCAGCAAGCAGATCCTGCTTCTGCATATACTGCTTGTCTTTAAAGATGAGGCCTCCTCTGTTGGTTTGAATTCACTTGATATGTTCCTATCTTGTAGAGACTAGAGGAATCCTGCCCTTTTCTTCTTCTCAAGTTACTTCTTCCCTTAACAATATGGCATCTGTGTGTCAGGCCTGAAGTTCTGCTCTATGGGCAAGGAAGATAATTTTCTTAAGTCTTTAGTATCTGCAGAGACTAGCAAAATCCTGCTCTTTCCTCTACCCTGGGAGATCTATTGTGGGGATGCCTAGGGCACTGTACATTCCATCATGATCTTCAGAGTCACTGAAAATATTGATTAGTAATATTTTTAGACACTACCCTACCTATCACCTAAGAAAATAAAATATGGATCATAAATTATAGCACAGGAAAATTACTTGTTATCATCGTTTTGCCATATAGGTTCACACAGACTCAACTTTGCATTCTTGTTTTGCTTTATTACTGTGTTCTGGCATGCAGAATCCCTTGTACATATTCTTTTCTTAATTGTTAAGAAATTCCAATATATGAAATCTGACAGGGCATGAGCCTGGTTGGAAATCAAACATTTATTGCTGATTTCAGAGAGTTATTCAGTACTTCCCTGTAAAATAATAAACACACCATATTTCCTTTTTCCTTTTGTATTTATTTTTGTATGCATTGAATAAGTGCAGATCTTATCTTGTGTCTCCACCCACAACTCTGAATTCCTATGTCCTATAGTAAAGTTGAGACTGGAAAATGTTGGTACATTGGAATCATCAACCACCTCTGATTCTCCATGGTTCTTTCTGCCATCTCTTCAACACAAATATGTGGGGATCTCAGGTATTGTTTTGCAGAAGACATTAAACTTCAGAACATAATACCCAAAGCCTCTCTGGCTCTATAGTAAGACCCACTCTGCACATCATTGTGTTGTTTCCCAACTATTGTGTGAAGCATGTCTGTGATTAGGGCCAAATGATGAACATATATTGTGGGGCGTTTACCCAACCACATCCACAGTTCCCCAGAGTTTTCTTGAGTGCCAGCAGCAGGAAATATTAGATAGAAGGATTTATTGCGGAGAATATCACGGAGATAAACAGATAGAAAATAAAGGATAGCCTCGAGAGGGCCTGGAACCTATTCCAATGGGCCCTGATTGTCTCTGCCCCAGGGTTTTTATAGAGACGCCAAGGGGTGGAGCAAAAGACCTCCTCCCCCAGCACAGCCAAGTGCAGACCATCTCAGACACCTGCACTCAGGCCCATAGTCCTAATCATCCTCTATGTGGACATGCTGGGTAAAGCCACGAGGAACCCGAGAATGGGCTCCCACAGGTCCCCCTTTCTTAATATATAAAAAAAATAACTATTAATGGCTTACAGCAATCTCCATAGCTGTTACACCTCCCAGTATGGGAGTAGAGGATGATAAGGATGGCATTTCTCTTTTGAATTAGGTCCAAGGTGACTATAGCAGTCTTAGCTGCCTCAAGCCCTTTCTAAGCAAAAAACTCTTAAGGCGACTACAAACTTAAAGAATCCCTTAGCTTCATCATTACCATTAACAGGTTAACATAAATATTTCTATACATAGTCACAATTTTCTGTCTTACAACACAAAGCAGATTCTTAACAGAACCTTTTGAATTAGCATATACGGTGCTAAATATAGTTAACAATTTTCTCCGTCTTACAACTTTAACTGTTAATCATTTGAATTTTCTTGCTAACAGAACATAGGAAAAACTTCGATGTATTCACATCAAACTTAAATATTCCTTACTCCACAAAACCAGGGTGCATAAATATAATTTCTGAAAACATAATTCAACCTCATAACTCCTCTTCTTTATATTTTTTAAACAAAATCTCAAACCTAGTTAGAAGAACCCAAACTCATACAATTCCTACAAACCCATATTGAAAAGCAATATTTTCAATCTAACCATTAACACTTTGAAAACTTATCAAAACATCCAAAAGAATAAAACTCTTAACACTTTAAAAGTAATCTCTTAGTATACCCCATTTGCATTTCTTACTAACAAAAACATGACATTAATCCACTCAAACAACTTTTGAAATTAGACTAAGGAATATTAACTCTCCCCCTTTTCTTTATAATTTAAGCAAAATCTCAAGCCTAGTTAGAAAACCAAACTTTTCCATTTAAACAGTTCCATTTATAACACAAAACCAGTTCTGTAAGTAATTTCATTTTTACATAAACAGTTCCATAAAACAATTCATGAATCAACAGTTAATAAAACATATGCATACACAAAACTGCATCTTGATTCAAGGTAGAAATAAATTTCTTCATTTAAACAGTAACATTTTTAACCCAATTCCAGAAAACAGTTCCTAGGTCATTACTATGAATAAACTCAAAATTGTCCCATATCAATGAAATCTCTATTGTTCATTTCAATAGTCCCAACATTCAAATGATAAATTCTGGTACTAGCCTTCCAAATATGAGAAATCCATAACCAAAATCTTTTTGTAGTTTTATCTCATTTTAAGTTCAAAAAGTTCAAACAAGAAATAAATTCTGGTATCAGGCTTTCACTTCAAAATATGAAGAGACGTTTATAACCAAAACTTTTTGCAGTTAACAATTTTTGTTCAAACAAGTGTCTCTGAACTTATTCTCAAGCCAGAGACATTTTTAGGTACAGTAGTATTCTAAACCGCACCGTTTTTAATATTAGCTCAGGTTTTTCTGTGTTGCGTCGATTTTCCACGGATCTCAGCTGTGGATGCCTTGTGCTGGTTCTGGCATCCGCCATTCTTAGCTTCTTAGTGACTTCTGGAACTTTTTTAAACTGCTCAGACTGCCTACTTTGCAGTCTGCTGGGACACTACCTTCTGTGTCTCAGGTTCTTTCACCATATACATTAGGAATAGATTCATATTTAACATTTACACTGTTTTACAAATTCACATATAACATTAACATCTACTTATTTATACTCTTTAAGGGAACTATAGAACTACTTTAGCAAATATATTTCTTATTACTTCTTATATACTTCTTATCTATTTCTTATTTAAACTTACATTTACAACTAGTATCTTCACTTTTTACAAGCTTATTACTACATGTCTTAAGACTACCTTAGATATTTCTTGCAAGCTTATATTCTTAAAGGAACTCTATAGATCTATTTTACAAACTTGTATAGGGCTACCATTAGCATATATTTAACTTAGCAAATACCTAAAGATTTCTTAACACAGATCTAACGAGAATTTTTATAAACTCACATATCTTATTTTCATCTTTTTCCATTTCTTACTCTTAATTATTATCACTATCTCTATTAGAAAGATTCTCTTAACTAGACAGGAAGTACGTACATCATTTCTAAAGTTTAGAATTTATAGTCAGCTTTGCTATAAAGCACTGGGATTTAGTGAGTGTTGTTATAGAATTGTGATAGTTGTTGCTAGGGGACTGTAACATCTTCGGGACGAAGCCACACTCCAAAGTTGCCAGTTCTCTCAGCCGTTCCGGACTGGCAGAGATGCACTGTCAGCGGTAGACGGTTTTTAACTAGAGGCTGTTCCTTCACCCAAATTCATAATAGCTCCCTTAAGTACTTCAATTCAGACAAACGTTTCTATTACAGCAGTACTTTTGGTTTGTTCTACGGAAAAACTTCACTTCACAGTGAGGGTGAAATTACCGTATTTAGCTGCTGTAAGGTCTTTGTCAAATACCACACAGCTATTAGGTGATATAAAGTATTTTTCCAAAGGAGCTAGTAAAGCCAAAAGCGGCACAGCTCCGAACTCTGTTTCCTCACTGCCTGCATCAACCAGTGACAAAACCCCAGAAACACTGATCAAGCCACTTTCATTCTGGTTCCTTTATAGGAACATCATTGGAGCTGACCTTTCTTAGTTCCATGCTCCTTACCAGAAGCTCCGGTAAACACCGAGCTTTATTCTCCTCTTGTGAAAAAGCACAAACACGTCCTCAATTCCATATTAACACAGGATCGGGACCCTTCCATAATCCCAAGCAGGGATCTTTCCATTTCTCATTACCCTCAGCTAAAGGACCAGGAAGATTGGAGTGAGCTCTAATATGGCCCACAAAGCATGGCAGCTTTCTTTTGTGGAATAGCATCTTGAATTTATTGAAACATTTTGACTTGGTTGTTGTTAGTTCCAATATTTTCACCAAAACTGTTACTATTCAAAGGAGTCAAGAACATAGATGTTCTTTCATGAAACATATCCTTCATTAGCTTACTCTGAGAAAAAGCATTTTCAGGATTTAGCATTTTCATTTTATTAGCTTTAACTTCTGATGTTATTAGTAGCAGCTGTGATATTTAGCATTGATTTCTTATAAGGAACTTTCAGGTGAAGCAACTCTTTTGTAAGACAGCTAGATTTTCTGAAGTTTGTTTCCCACTATAAAGTAGTCATTTCTTTTTGAATGCCTGTTTCTTATCCCCTTAATTAGATTTGCAAAGGAATCACTCATTGCAGGCTGTTTGTTCAAGAGGTAAATAATTTAATTTCACATAAGTTTCTTCATATCTAAGACAACGTTCAGTGTATAAACTGCTTTCCCTTGTTTTAAGGATTTTAAAGTGGCTTGTTTGCTCTTAAGTTAGCTTTTTGTCTTCCAACTACCATAAAAATTTTGCACAGCTATTCGGGTAAATAAGGCATTTTACCAATGGAGCCCCAAACCGTGAAGCACCTAGTTCCATATCCTTTCAATTTTTCCAATGGAACTGACACTTAAACTCTTAGATGATTTTCCTCCTTATTCTTTTAATGGCTGTATTTTAAGTTTACCATGAATGTATTTTCGAGCTGACAAGTGTTTCAGGGCAGTGTCGCCATCTTTAGCGGAAAAACTACCTTTCCCAGAATGCATTTCCCTTATATCAGTCCATAATAATATCAGTCCCTTAAATCAGTCCTTTATATCATTTCCCTTATATCAGTCATTTCCCATAGTCCTTTTTGGGTCTGAGAGTCAACTGGTTCTTTTGCCAGACTTGCTTACAAATTCTTGCCCGGGAGGTTTGAACAAAGTTTTTTGCTTTTGCAGCGAGAGATTTGGACAAGCATTTTACATTTTCAGCTTTGGCACATTGGGAGATTTCTATTCTCTCAACTGGCTTTAACAGGTGTTTTTCCTTCATCAGACACTGGCCCCCAAATCAGAACTGCACCTGCCTCCTTAGCGCGCATTGAGGCTGGCATTTCTGTTAGCAACTTTCCTTGGGGCTTGTCTTTGTCTTAGCCAGTCAGTGAAAAACATTTACAACAGAGTTTTTCCATAGCTCCTTCAGAGATTTTCTCCCACTGATTTTATTCTCATTTTGCTTGTTCCTTCCTTCCCCAGATGTAGAGCTTCAGGTATCTGTCTGCGGCTCTGTTCCTCTGCTAGCTGCTTTTGGAGGTAGGGGCTTTTTTTTCTCCCTCCAAATCTGCCTCAAATTCTAGCAGCTTTTTCAGGTCATATATTTTCTGGGGAGGATTATGTCCATTCTGTTTCTTCGGAGTCTTTCTCCCAGACAGATCCCAGTTTGGTCTCAATTAATCCCCTCTCCCCCAGAAACAGTTTCCGACACTACAGTGGTGGCTTTCCCTGCTCCTGAAGGTAGGGCTTTTTTGTCCATTTGTTTTCTGGGTCTGTGTGGTTTGCATACAGACTGAAAATCTAACAGGGGAGGTTTTTGCCATTTCTTAACTCCCATTAGGACAGGTGTTTTGCCTTATCAGGCCATCACCTGGCCCAGTCCCCCAGTGGGTTGTGTTTGCTTGTCTGGGTGCTCAAGGACAGAGCTTATGCCAGAGGAAATCACCCCTTAGGGCTACACTCCCCCTCATCTCATGGGAGTCAGTTGAAACAAAGCTTTTCTCAAAGAGGTGCTTTCTCTGACAGAAAAGACTTTACTCCTGGATAGTTCTGTTCTGCCCTGACTGGGCTCTTTCCCGAGACAGCGTTCTGACTCAGCAGCACAACTGCTTCAGACACAGTTCAGCTTTACTGTTTTCCCAGAAAGGTCCTTTCTCTGATAGGAAAGGTTTTTCTCAGTTTTCTTTTTGCAGCTGTGGACCTATCAACCCGGGACTTGTAGGAAAGTGGACAACTGTGCTGTTCCCACTGGCTTTAGCTTTGGTTGTTCATTAGCAACCTTCCCCTGGGACCTGCACCTTCCTGCCTCAGCTCTGTGCTCCAGGAAGTTTACCACTGCAGGAACCCTAGTATCCCTGAAATGCACTCCAACTCAGAGACGCTGGCCAGTCGCCTCTGGGTTTTTGGTCAGAAGTGAGGATACAATGCTAACAGTTTGCATGCTTCAGGGGATCTTTGCATTAGGACAATTAGGAGCACCTTTTCATTCTGAAATGCTCACTCAGAAACAAAACCCTTGATGCCTCAGCTTGGCTGTAACTGAAAAGCTTGGCTTTTTTACTTTTCTCACGTAAAGTTTCCAGCCCTTTTGGGCTCTCTGTAGCTCTTTATCCACACTCTCCCAAGTGTTTCCCTCAGGGTACTCTGACCCACTGCCTTTTACTAGTTTGAAGAGACAGCTTAGAAGAGGTTTTTAGGAACTTGTCCCTGCCTCCTGCATTGCAGGGAGGATTTTTAAAGTTTGAAAGAACTTAGGTTTTGCTGTCTTAAGAGGTTTGTTGTTTTCCCTTAGAGCTAATCACAGGTGGTCCCCATACTAATATCTTCAGGTGATTCTAATTTTTGCCCTTTTGAGAGAAAGTTAAAGGCTTTAGTTTTTAAGTTTGAGAGCTTTTAGTTTGAGAAAGATTAAGGCTTTTTAGAGAGATTCCCCCCCCCCCCAAGTTTTCCAAGAAAAGCTTTATAGTTTGAGAAAGATTTTTTTCCCCAGGAGGAAGACCAACTTTTCCCAAAACTTCCCAACTTTAAACTTTTTGGCTTTTTACACCCCCATTTTTGCCTCAGGGAGAAATCACTTTCTCCAGCTGCTTGGACTTAGCATTTCAGCTGTTCCCAGGTCAAAAGCTTCCATAGGAAACTTTTTCTTCCCCATAAGCTCAGAGAAGAGCTTTTTTACTACCCGAAAAGCCCAAAGAAATTTTTTCCCCCAGTTTGCATTCATAGCCCCCAAAGTTAGAAAATTGAAGAGTTTTTCTGTCTAGTTGCCTTACTAATTTTTTCCTACACAATATTACACTTCTAAGTTTTCACTATACTATATTACTACCCTATGCCTTATACTTATTTTTCACAGATAGAAATTGAGAAAGCGGCCGGGCGGTGGTGGAACACGCCTTTAATCCCAGCACTCGGGAGGCAGAGCCAGGAGGATCTCTATGAGTTTGAGGCCAGCCTGGACTACCAAGTGAGTTCCAGGAAAGGCGCAAAGCTACACAGAGAAACCCTGTCTCGAAAAATCCAAAAGAAATTGAGAAAGCGATACAAGATAGAAAATTTTGACAGAAAAGAATTTCGCTGCAGCATCGGACATCCTTCCAGTCTGCTTTCCTTTTCTCTCGAGGATAAAACCCCTGCCTCTCAATATATATATATAAAATATATATTTTCCATAACACCGGCATGCCTTATCCACTGGCAGGGCTGACTCAGCACTTTCGCCAAAAACTCTGTAATAAAACTATTATTTTCCTTTATCTTTAGTCCCTATTACTTTGTCTTTAGTCCCTGTTCATTTGTCTTTGGTCCCCCCTTTTTTTAGTCCCCCCTTTTTTTCTTTAGTCCCTTTTTTTCGTTTTTCTTTAGTCCCTGTTCATGGCGCCATTCTGTGGGGTGTTTACCCAACCACCCCCACAGTTCCCCAGAGTTTTCTTGAGTGCGAGCAGCAGGAAATATTAGATAGAAGGATTTATTGCGGAGAATATCGCGGAGATAAACAGATAGAAAATAAAGGATAGCCTCGAGAGGGCCTGGAACCTATTCCAACAGGCCCTGACTGTCTCTGCCCCAGGGTTTTTATAGAGACGCCAAGGGGTGGAGCAAAAGAACTCCTCCCCCAGCACAGCCATGTGCAGACCATCTCAGACACCTGCACTCAGGCCCGTGGTCCTAATCATCCTCTATGTGGACATGCTGGGTAAAGCCACGAGGAACCCGAGAACGGGCTCCCACAATATATGTTAGTATATCCCTGTCATTAGGACTTAGTTAATTTCTCTATGACCTTGGCAGAAGGAAAGAAATTGTTTTTATATGAGTCTGTCATTTGAAAGTTGCTCACTATTTTCCCTTTCAGGATATGTAGCATCTGAGAGAAGGAAATTTTTTTCTTCCACATTTTAATCCACTAACATACAGAATAAACTTCTGTCCTAACATATGCAGTCAATCCCAGCGAAACTTCTAAATAGCACCAGATGGATTTGTCTTCTATGATGACATTAATATGTAGGGACTTCAAAAAGAGCTTCTTTCCATCATATTATGTGGTGTAAGTATATTTTTGAAATGGTCTGTGGAGATTCACGGTTACACTAAAGGCATACCTTTGGACATAATTTCAAAGAAATAACAAATTGCTGTCACATGAGTGAGAAACTCTGACACTTATTCACAGTATAAGGAATTATGTTTTCATAATATCTCTCTATATATTCTATTATGCATTTCAATTAATTATAATATTTATGTAAATTGTATGTGTATAGGTTTGAGTTTGCTCATGCATATACATATATATATATATATATATATATATACATATACACAGATACATATGCATTAGTACACTATCTTGACACAGTTTAGAATTCTATTCAATCATACATTTAGTTTATTTCACAAATCTTTTTGCTCCTTCAATTTAATATCAGCACTGCAAACTATTAAAATAAACACCTCTGTTTACTAACATCATTTTACCTAATTTACATCTACAAATGTATACTTAACTAACTCACCCTCTATATAGAATATGGTGTTTAGGTATAGACATTTTAGTATTTTTTTTTTTTTTGGATTTTTGGGATAGAGTTTCTCTGCATAGTTTTTTTCTTGTCCTGGATCTCACTGTGTAGACCAGGCTTGCATAGAACTCACAGAGATTTGCCTGCCTCGGCCTCCCGAGTGCTGGCATTAAAGGCATGTGACACAATGCCTGGCACCTTATAAAGTCTTTACCATTTGAGCAGTTGTGATATTGTGTAATACTAATGTAAAATATGCTATTTTTTATGACCGTAGCAGTCAATGTTACATGTGGCTGCAAGGATAAATAGTTACAAGACAGTATGAAATTACATGTTTTCAGTGAAGTTAGAGATGAAAGTTCTCTTTCTGGGTCTACTTTCTCCATGGCCATGTGGAATATGCTAGTTTATGATATTGAGCAGAGTGTGTCTTCCTGTCAATGACAAATATCTGCATTTCTGAAAAAAATTAGTGTGAGAACTCAAGATATATCTTTGGGTCCCAAAACATTGGGACAATTTGAACAGGTAACTTCTGGTCAAATATATGATATTTTGAAATGGCTGGTAAAACCATCAGCTTTACCTTGTTGATTTGTAATCATTTAAGCTGCAATTTTGCCTTCATATAGAAGGATGATTAGAAGTGAGCATAATAGGTCCATCTATGTCTTAAGAGATTGTTTCTATCATCCTAATAGTGTAAAAATTTGTTATAAGGACATCCTATATAAAACAAAAAATGGTCCAGCAAAATTTAACCAAATACTGTGCTTTTATATACTGGAGAATCCACATGATTTTTCTTTTAGGATATGTGTGTGTGGATTACAAAAGAACAGCAGAGACACTGGTATGGGTATATTTTTAAACATACTGTAAACAATTTAGACATTTTTTCTCTGTCTGGATCTCTCTTTAATAATCAAATGTGTTGTTTTTGATCTCATGAGACAGATCTTGACCTACTATTACAGTTTCTGTTTTAGAGGACTCAAGTTATTGTATGTTTTGGCTCATGACATTTGTTGTTGTCACATCCCCCCCACCTGGATGTGACAGCTAACGGTGATCTGGACTGTCCAGACTCTCTCTGAGAGTCCAACTTCATGGCTGAGCTAACAAGAGCCATGACTACTGCTACAGCTCTTGCAAATGTAACTGTGTAATCACTTCTAGGGGCTTACAGTAGACAACATAATTGCTGAGAATATAAACATATGTATGTTTTTCTTTAATAAAATAAATTTATCTTACTATATTTTTTATCATTAAGACACTGTGAGATATTATATTACTGTTGGCACTATTTTGAAGAAAGCATGAAATCCACATTTTTTTCTTCAATCCTAATAGATTTTTGTAGAGCGCCTAATAGATATAAAGATATTATGTATTATTATTCAACTACATGTAAAACTATGATTATAATTTATAATTATGCAACAATATGTGTAATTATATATCATAATTATAATTCTACTACGTAAGAAAACACACATAAGTTTCTGACACAAACCAATCACAGAGATAGCACCCAGATGCACTTGACAGCTCGCAGTCACAATCAGCAAAGTCGAGATAGGAATGAAGACTTTCTTGTAAATAGATAGAATCTAGGCCAATCAGCTGGAAGTTCTCTCAGCACATCTATTATTTATTTTATTGCTATTTACCATGTGAGAGAAAACAAAAAGTGCAATAAACCCCACTGGAAGAAAGTTAATTGCAAGGGCAAAGAGGGATTGTGCAATAGGCTTACTAGAAGTGAATGGTGTGGAAAAGGTGGCCAGGGAATGGGTAGAATCTGCTATTGTTGGTTGCCTGAGCATGTGCTCATGGTCTTGTGCAGCTATGTCCACATGCACATAATTTACTTAATGAAGCTTCAAGCATATTCCATGTTCATCTAGCACAGGGATTACAAAGGATGCAAGGATCTGGGATGACTAAGCAATGTGCCTGACTAATGGTCAGTGCATGCATGGTTATTTAGTTAGGTGTGGATAGGATTTGTAACATTCCTACTACACTTGTAGTTATAGGAAAACATAGGGAGTTAAGGGTGGCAGATAAATGGGAATGGGGGTTCTGTGACACTCAGAACTGCTTCAAGCTGACTAGTTAGGCATTAAGTAATATTGGGGGTAGGGAAGGGGGCTTTCCAAGAGGTAGCTGGACAATTGGAAGTAGCTAAATATTTTCTTCTGGTTTGGGCCCTGTGAAATTGACAAGTTGCTGGAGATGCAGAAAAAGAATGTGAGAAAAAAATTATCTTGCGGGGTCCCCAGGAAGAGGAAGGTACATCCTATGACCAGTGAAGGTTGAAAGATACATATCTAACGGTGATCTGGACTGCCCAGGTAGATCCAAGCTGGCTGTAGGGCTTAGAAGAAGTTTAAAATTTACCAAGAATACAAATGTTAAAAATATTATGAAGCAATCAAAAGGAATTTAAAATCTTGAGCTGCTAGCCATGATATTATAATGTTAAGTACTCTGCTGCTATCAGAATTTTATTGTTTAATGTTAGCAAAAGCAATAGAAAAAGAGAGACAGATACAGAGACAAAGACAAAGAAAGAGAAAGAGAGAGAAATGGAGAATGTAGGTAGAGTTTTCCAGGTCCTGCCTGGTCCAAAGTCAGGAAAAATCTCTCTCACCCACCATTCCTGAAGCTGCTCAGACCCAACCAAATAAACACATAGAGACTTATAGTGCATATAAACTGTATGGCCATGTCAAGCTTCTTGCTATCTGTTATTCTATCTTAAATTAACGCATTTCTATTACTCTATACTTTGCCATGTGGCTCGTGCCTTACTGGTATCTTACATCATGCTTCTCCTCCCTGCTGCTGGCAGTGTTTCTCTGCCTCAGCCTTCATGTTCCCAGAATTAACTTCTCTGCTCATCTTGCCTATACTTTCTGTCTGGCTACTGACCATCAGCATTTTATTTATACAGAACGATATCCCCAGGAGGAGAAGGAGAGGGAGAGACAGAAATGTGGATCATGCTTTATTTTTTTTTTTACCATTTTCAATTAGGTATTTTTATCTTCTCCTGAGACAAACCTTAAGGCACGTGATTCCTTTATTTTTTGAGTATTGAACAGACACAGGAGATAAATTTTTGAGGGCATTTAACAATGATAGATTGTTATATTAAAGTTTGATTTTACAAAGTGAAGACCCTTTTGACAATGAGGTGTTTATACCTCTGGTCTATTAGGGTTTCTTACCAGTATATTTTCATATTTCTTGTGTCTCCGGATGTATGGCTGATGTTGGTCTTGTAACAATTAGCTGGGTAGTTAATTAGAAATTTGAATATGTTATTAGAGTCAAGAGAGGGAAACTGATGAAGCAGAATATGTCAGTAGGGACAGGAGAACTTGAAGAGGGAATCAGGAAGAAGAAAAACTTATGGAGTTCACAATTCAGTGAGAATTAATGTGTGTGAGAAAGCACATTCTTTTGAAATTGGTAACAAGGCATTAATCTAGATGTCCTCTGGAAGTTAAGAGACTGGGGCCCTGTTTGTTTTACTGTGTATGAGGAAGAATTTCTCTTGGGTGAGTACAGGATATAAGTTTTCAGGCTGTGGAGATGTATTCAGTGGGGAAAGCCCTCAAGTTTAGCCCCTGTGGGTGGTTACAAGAAGTCACTTGAAGGGTACCTTCCATTTAGTGTAAAGGGTTGAGGTTTGCTGGACTGGAGGGGAAAGAAGGACCTGATCCCCAATGAGGATAGAAGTTTGGGCATGGATTCTCACATGGCTGGTGTAAGGAGTAGTCACCAAAATTCCACAGGAGACATCAGAGGTGATAGTGCAGAGGAGTGAGGAGGTGATCAAGGAGAGGTAAAGGTTTGGATCAGAAGCCAAGTGTTAGAGCTAGTCACCCATACATGAGTTCAAATGGTGGGATTGATTGGGCTTGCTTTGTAAGTGTCCAGATCATGAAAAGAGCTAAAAACAATAATATCTCCAAATCAGGGTGAATTTCTGGTGGCATCTTAATAAGTTTGTGTTTTAAAAATTATTGGTATACTGTACCTTGCCTGAGGACTTATGATGGTAAGGGATATGAAAATATCAAAGTGTATTAAGAGCTTAAATATGGTCTGGAAAATCTGGAAGGTGAACTCCAGACTAATATCAGACTGAAGAAATTCAGGGATCCCAAATCCTGGAGAAAGAGGTCAGGGATTGTCTGAGGCCACTTATTAGAAATATGAAATATCTCTACACAACTCGAAAATGAGTCCTGAACCATGAGGAGTCATTTAATTCATCTGACTGTGGGCATATGGGTAACATTGAGCTTCCAGTCAGTCCTAGGTAGGTACACTCTAACCTGGTTGGTTTGGAAATGTGGGCTCCAAAATGTGGAACTGTATTCTATCTTCTGACAACTTTTATGGTAGGCAGTTATAGATTTTAAGGACTGAAAGTCCTCAGAGGTAGGTGTAGCTGAAGTTATCTGTTCCTTCCCAGATCCCATCACACTCAGAAACAAGCAAACACACAGAGACATATTATTACAAACTGTATGGCCTAATGGCTTAGGCTTCTCATTAGCTGTTCTTATATCTTAAATTAGCCCATTTCTATTAATCTGTAAGTTGTCATGTGTCTCTTGGCTTACCGTTTTTTAAACTTGTTGCTTCTCATCATGGCAACTGGCCGCATCTCCCTCACTCAGCCTTCCACTTCCCCGAATTCTTCTCTCTCTTTGTCCCACCTATACTTTCTGCCTGGCTATTGGACAATCAACACTTTATTTATTAACCAATCAGAGCAACATATTCAGAGCATACAGAACATCCCACTGCAGGTAGGCTGTAGGTTCCCTTCTATGAACTGAGACAGAGCAAGAATATTAGGTTGAAAGAGCTGGTGTAGATAGGACAGAATTTGCGTAGTGACAGGAGATGACTGTGAGGATGTGGGTTGAAATATATGTATTGCCTGTGGTGAAGGACATGAGTCTGGGCTCTAGACTGCCACTGACTGTCCTAGATGCCAGGTTGATACACTTATTTCACTTAGAGATGATAGCGCTGTCAATCTGATGAGAATGAGAATGAATAATTCCTATTAAATTTGGGAAATAGGAAGCTTTTATCATGACCATTATTTGACTTAATTATGAATTGTCCTTTTGCTGTGAGAAGCCAGTGCTTTTTCCAGATATGAGTGCGGTGAAGGGGAATATGAAAAGTATATTTGGCAGCTAGTGGTAGTGGCACATGCCTTTATTATCAGAACTTGGGAGTCAGACCCAGGCAGATGTCTGTGAGTTCAAAGCTAGCATGGTCTACAGAGCAAGGTTCAGGAGAGGCACCAAAATTACGCACAGTTATTTGTCTTGCAAAACAAAAATAAAAAGCATATTTGGAGTATGTATAAATTTAGGAATTGCCCGTGTGCCAAGTGGAAGGTACAGGTGAGAGACATTAGCTCATCCTGTTGGTTAGTAATGTATGTATTTGATTCTACCATCCAATATCTGACACCAAGGCATATCCTGCTTTATGGGTCCCATCATGTAAAAGGGAGCAGCCATCTCTGTACCAGGTATAAGTGGCCTGAGGGAATGTGCACTCCTGTATGTGTGAAGGATGAGGAAAAATTCCTTTAGGATTTAAGTGCAGTAGTGAGATGTGGAATAGTCAGCACTAGTTCTAGGAAGGAGGATTAAATATAAACAAGTGGGCGAGTCTGGAAAGTTAGTGTGGTATCTTCCAGTAATATCATTTGGAAAGAGAAAACTCAGAAAGTTGGAAAAATTTGTAAGACTTTATAAGTTAAAAGAAGGGACTAATTATGGTGGGAAGATGATGCTTTAGGTAACCCAAAGGTTAGTTTCTTTGATTCACTATTAAGTAGCTTAACAGCCTCCAAATCACATATAATTGGTGACCTTCCCTGTGTGGTGAGGTGTAGGTTTTTTTGACATGTATGCTACAGGTGCAATGGAGCGTCCCTGCTGGTGCCTTAGAGTTCTAAGGGTATATCACTCTCTGTTACATAGACGGAGAAGGGATGGTTGAGTTGATCAGAGAGGTGTAGTGCAGAGTCTTGAAGCAGAGCCCAGTGGAATTTCTGGAGAGGATTAATAATAGGATGAATGAAGGATTCAAGCAGGATCCCTGAGCTGCCTCATATATGGGGTGAGCCAGGAGATTAAAAAGATTGAACAGAGGATTACAAGTAGTCAGGTTATTTCTAGAAAGGATAGAATATCCTGTTTAGTAGAGCAGCTTTCACACGATTGAATTAGATACGTTCTATCTGAATTTATAGCTCGTATGGTTTGGAAGTGTTTACACCCAAATAGGTGACCTGAGGAGTGGAGGGAGAGCTGCATTTTGGAACTTGAGACTCCATAACTCCAGGTGAACAAAAAATTTAGAAGAGGAGAGATATTAGTTTGACTAACTTATACTTATGGGCCACAGAGTAGAATGTTATCTACTAATTGTAAAAGTTAAAGCCAATGAGGGACAAGGAGTGCAAGCCAGAAGCTGGGGATTGATGAAAAATTTATGGGATGTCCATAAATCTGTGTCAAGACAGTCCAAGTTAGCTGCATATACAGGTAAGTGTCAGTGTCTGTCCATGATAAGGACAAGATATTTTGAGACAGAGTGCTGAGAGGTATGGAAATGAAGGTATCCATGAGATCTAGAACTTAGTAGTGTGTGGTTTCTGAAGGGATAGTGTAGAGAATTGTGTAAAGTCCAGGCATTACAGGATTGAGAGGACCCCTGAAGATCTAATGAACTGCAGGTGTAGTGATATTTTATTTGTGCTAAAATGTTTTGCTATTTTTTTTATGCTTTACTAAAGCTTGCTAGAGATCAGGCATGAAAGGCCAGCCATTTTAAGTAACCAAATGTCAGGCAGCACACACCCTCAATCAGATGACTTATCAGACAGTGTCTCTGTGTGCTTAAGGCCATACTAGGGAAGAGAGCAAACCATGGTGACATACTCCATTAACTCTAGTACCAAATATAAAGACGCTGGGGTTTTGTATAGACATACAATGTAAAAAAGAGATAGCTGGGCTAATATAGCCAATTAAAGGGCATAAGAGCAAGGCAATAAAAGAATGTGTAAGACAGCAAGTAGCTTGCATTTGGAAGCTGTATGGTTGGTGAGATAAGGTTTGCTTGTGACTTTTCCAATTTCCCTGATCTTTAAGTCTTCACCCTGTATTTGGCCCCGTGTTTTTTGTTTAGTGAGACCATTTAGAAACTTGTCTACATGCAGGTCTTAAATCAGGTGGTAGATTCTACTAGGCTTCTTTTTTTTTTTTTTTTTTTTTTTGGTTTTTCGAGACAGGGTCTCTCTGTGTAGCTTTGCGCCTTTCCTGGAACTCACTTGGTAGTCCAGGCTGGCCTCGAACTCACAGAGATCCGCCTGGCTCTGCCTCCCGAGTGCTGGGATTAAAGGCGTGCGCCACCACCGCCCGGCTCTACTAGGCTTCTTAACTCTAAATATAGAGGTGTTAAAGGAGAAGAATTTGGATAAAGTAGCTTCTTTCTGAGAAGATCAGGGATGATAGGCTTAAGTCCTCTATGGCTCCAGAGTGAAAGATTGTACTGAGTTTGAGTGATGTACCAGGTAGGGGGCTGGAACTGGATAACAATAGAGTGATGGTTTCTAGCAACAGGAGGTGTCTGGCCATCCACGACTTTGGGGTCCACATTAGAGATTGAAAGGGAAATGACATGTCAGAGATAGAGGGCTGAGTGTCAAAGAGGAGGAGGAGAGGAGCTGCTGACAAATTTGTGGTAGGGAAGTGTGGGCACAAATGAAATAGAAACTAGTACCTTAGTTAAAAAACTTCTTCCCATTAGGTACACAGGGCAGGTTTGCACATACAAAAGTGTGTGTAAGAGATATATCCCTAAAAATACATTTAGGTCGTGGTGTTTGGTGAGGTAAGTAAGGCTGTCCCCCTACCCAGACAACAGGAAGATTGGAATAACAGGTCAGATCCCAAAACTTGCATAGGATGCAGTAATGTCCTTCAGTGTCCAAAGGAAGGAAATAGATCATCCCTATACAATAATGGCTACTCTAGGTTTTGGTATGACATGACTGTCCTTGGGTAAGGACTTGAGTACCTCAGTTGTCCATTACCCAGGGTAAGAGATTTCCTGTATGTTGGTCTTTGATTGATGTCCCCATGTCATGAGTTACACAGGGACAGTCAACTGACCTATGTCCTTATTGATAGCATTTTGGATGAGGCCCAGGAGTCCTGCATGGTGCAGAGCTATCTCAAGCCCAATGGCCTTCTCTAAAACATTTAAAACAGGCACCTGGAGGCCTTCATGTGGCTGATCAGATAGCCTGTGCTAGATTTGACAGTGTTGTTGGCAGGCTTATTCATGACTCACATAGGTATGTCATGCAGGAACATAGACTATGTAATCAAGCTGCATGCAGGTTACATAACCACATACCTTAGGCAATCTTAGTAGGCAAGGCCATGGGATTCCTAAGCTATCTTCATGACTGATAGACAGAGGATGCACAGTCATGTAGTTAGGGGGTGGCTCGTACATATAACACCACAAGAGACAATAAGCCAGTAATCTACTGTTAGTTGGAGGGTGAGACCATGGTAATTTCATTTTATCCTTTGTTCACTTTTCAGTTTCCCTGCTCCTTTTACAACACATATGAAGGAGGGAGAGAAAGATTAGTCAGCAGCTCCAATGGACATCTCCAAATTCATTGCCGTCAATTCCTCTCCCTTCTACTTTAGACAGCTCTCTTCTTATTTGTTCCTAATCTGTGTGTATGTGAATATGAGTCAGACAGATGGATAAAAATGCTTGCAGTCTACATTTTCGATGGAATGCAGGACTGCAAGGAGTTTGTAATTCCTAGAAAGGAGAGAATATCCTGTTTAGTAGAGCAGCTTGCAAAAGACTGAATTGGATGCTTTCTATCGTAAGCTATAGCCTAGTATAATTTGGTGATGTTTATACCCAAATAGGTGAATTGAGGAGTGGAGAGGGGGATTTTGGAATTTGATACTCCATAACTACAACTGTACAAAAAATTTGAAGAGGAGATGTGTTAGTTTGACTAACTCATACCAGGAAACAGAGGAAAGCATGGTGACATACATCTTAAGGCCAGTACCAATCATATAGACCTGAAATTCTGTACAGACATACAATGTAAAAAAGAGATAGCTGGGCTAATATTGCCAATTAATGGGCATAAGAGAAATGCAATGAAGGCGTGGGTAAAACAGTAAGTAGCTTGCTTTTGGAAGCTGCAGTAATGGTGAGGTAAGGTTTGCTTGTGACTTTTCCAATTTCCCTGATCTCTAAGTTTTCCAACCCTATATTTGGCACCATGTTTTATATTTACTGAGAACATTTAGAAACTTGTCTACATACAGGTCTTAAATCAGGTGGTATCTTCTATTAGGAGTCTTAACTCTAAATATAGATGTGTTAAAAGGAGAAGAGTTTGGATGAAGTAGCATTTCTCTAAGAAGATGAGGGATGATAGGCTTAAGTCCTCTAAGGCTCTGGAGTGAAAGAGTGTACTGAGATTGAGTGATGTACCTGGTTGTGTGCTGGAACTGGACCACAATAGAGTGATGGTTTCTAGCAACAGCACAGTTCTGGCTATCCAAGACTATAGGGTCCACCTGAGAGATTGAAAGGGAAATGACATGTCAGAGATAGTGGGCTGAGTGTCAAGGAGGTGGACGAGAGGAGCTGCTGACAAATCTGTGATAGGGAAATGTGGGCATAAATGGACTAGAAGCTAGTGCCTTAGTTAAAAAATCTCTTCCAATTAGGGGCAAAGGGAAGGTTTGCACTAAGAAAACTGGGTTTAAGAAATATACCTGTGAAAATACAATTAAGACATGGGGTTTGGTGAGGTAAGTAAGGCTGTTCCCCTACCCAGATTACAAGGAGATTGGAATGACAGGTCTGGCATGACTGTTTTTGGTTCAGGATCTGGGTACCATCAATTGTCCATCACCAAGCCTAGGACATTGGCTGGAGGGGTGTTATTCAATTGATGTCCCCATGACATGAGCTACAGAGGGGCAGTCTACTGACCCATGTCCCTTTAGATAGCATTTTGGATGAGGCCCAGGTGACCCACATGGGACAGGGAAATCACCAGCACAATGGCCTTCTCTACCACATTTAAAACAAGGACCTGAGTTCCTCTTGTGGCTGGTCAGATAACCTGTGCTAGATTTGACGGTCCTGTTTGTAGGCTTTCTCATGTCTCCCATGGTACACCTTTAAAGCCACTGCTAAGACTTCTGACTGTGGGTTCAGGGGCCTTTTCTCTGGAAGCCTAAGTTTGGCCCTAATATTGGGGAAGATCTGTTAGACAAAGTAGGTCATAAGGAGTTGTCTGCCCTGTGGGCATTTAGGATCTAGATTAGTATGTTGAAAGAGAACTTTTGAAATTTGTTGTAGAATATTAGACTTGTTCTCCTGCTTACCTTGAGTTATGTGTTTTAACTTTTCATAATTTACTGGCTTGAAGGCAACCTTAGGAAGACTTAAAGGGAAGCAGCTCATAGAGTGATCCTAGGAAGAGAGTCATCTAAGGTATTGTAATACCAATGTGGGACCTGATCCAGGAGGATGGGCTGCATTAGTCTGGTAGATCATGTCCACATGTATTCTAGTCTATTCTCAAACTTGTCTGCTCTCCACAGGATGTAGATTATAAGCAACGATCATGTATATATCATGAAAGGTGAGACTATCGGAATGAGTAATTTATTAATATTATTTAATAAAGGAAGTTGAAGTAGACATTTAAGAACCCAGTATTTTGTCTATTTGAGAATGGTCTGCCAGTGAGAAAGGGACATGTGCTTTAACCAGTCTATATTCCCTGACTACCTTTCTCAAAGGGAGAATAGCCACTAGGTTGGCATGACAGGGTTTGGGTTCCTTAGCAGCTCAATAACCCATGACAATAGGAAGAAAGTAGGGGTCTATGTTAGGAAGTTGAAGCAGCCAGATATTATGTAAGGGGAAGGTGAGGAAGGAGCAAAAGGAGCAGTTTCTCAGAAAAGGGAATGGGAGATTGGAAAGGCACGAGTTCATTAGCAGGTTTTAAAGCAGTAAGAATTGGTTCCTTAGATTCATGAGGCATAGATAGGAGGAGGACATGGGCAGATAATAGGAAACAGGAATGGTGGTTTTAGAGCTGAGCTAGAAAAAGCCTTGGATATAAACTAACCATGTCCATTTGCATGTTTGCTGGCATAAGTTAGATTATTCCCGTAAAATACTGGAGTCCAGTGTGCCATTAGGTAGCCATTTTTTATTGTTGTCTAAGGGATTCTTAAGCTATTTTTTTAGTGCAAAGGCTGAAAAACTTAGAGGTCTTTAATTGAGACATTAAGTTGAGAATTCTAAGAGTTTCTAATAGGCATCCCAGAGAAGATGTGCGGCTAATATTATTGGAAGTCTTGTTTCCCATGGCTATGATAAAGAAAGGAAATCCATCCATCAATCGATCAATCAATAAACAAAATACAAATAAACGTGATCTAAATTCTAAAATCACACAGTTTCTGAGATAGTATGAGGATCATTTTTTTAGCACAAGTCACTCAGCTCTTTGTCAAGCAAGAAGAGTGTTGCCTGGGACAATAGCCCAAGGATGAGAGTCTGACAGACAAGAACCAAATGAGAATGATATCTCAGACTGCAGTCCTAGGGAATGGCTCATGGTTTAGCCTGTATTGTGGGATGATGAGAGCCAATGAAGACTGTGGATGAATGTTCCTAAGAATACCTGAAGGAAGCCTGATGATCAGTGGTCATTCCCATGGGTTCAAGGGACAGTTTAAGCTGGCTGGTATAGGGATAACTCACCAATAGAATGAGTAATCTGGCAGCCAGGCAAATGGAAAGTGGGTAATAGAAAATAAATGAAACTTGGTACAGGACTCTGGACCCAGGGTGCTAGGAAGGTTCTCTTTGTCATGCAGCAACAGTGTTCTTTATTTGTAGTGCTATTTACTGTTCAAGAGAAAAGAAGAGGTGCAAAGAAACCCACTGTAAGTATTATTATTGTGGGAGGGAAAAATGGGATTGTGCAATAGGTCTACAAGAAATGAATGGTGTGGAGAAAGGGGTTGGGGAACAGATTGAATCTGCTTTTATACTTCCCCTCTAGCATGCTCATATGGACTTTCATAGCCATGCCATGCAGGTGCATAGTCTATGTAATCAAGATGCATGCAGTTTACATTATCACATACCATAGGGATACATAGTAGGCAAGTCCCTGGGATGACTAAACTATCTTCCTGACTGATGGAGATAGGATGCACAGTCATGTAGTTTTGGGGTGGCTTGGGTTCATAACATTACAAGACACCATCAGCCTGTTTTCTACTGTTAGTTGGAGGCAGAGCCCAGGGTAAATACATTTTATCCTGTGTTCCCCTTTCAGTTTCCCTGCACATTTTAGAACACACAGGGAGGAGGGAGACAGAGATGAGTCAGTAGCTCTGATGGAGATGTCCAAATTCATTGACGTCATTTGCTTTCTATTCTACTTTAGACAGCTCTCTCCTTATTGGTTCCTGATCTCTGTGTATTTTAATATGAGTCAGTCAGATGGAATAAAAAGGCTTGCAGTCCACAGTTTCAATAGCCAGGCTCCTGGCTAAATTCCAGCTCATAGCTGGATTTAGCCAAAGCCTGACTGGAAACAACACAGGAGAATGATAACTGTCCCAGAGAACTGCAGCATTCAGAGGCAGTAGAAACATAGGATAGGCAGGGATTGGGGGGGATTTCCCACACTTCTGCTATGAGTCACCTGCCTCTGTTTGCTCTGTGGGATATGTGATCCTTCCTCTGAAGACACTGCTTAAACTTTAATATTTGTGATCACAGCCTCAGATTTGAATCCTCCACTATCTGCAAGGAAGATTTACATTGGGAAAAAATACCTGACAAAAAGCAGGGATGTATTGATTATATGCTCCCTCAGAGGAGCCATTAAGAAAATGATTGTGTCAGTGACAATTCTCACTTAACCACCTGTGACTCTATGAAAATTTCAAGTATCAGATTCCACAAATAATGGCATTTGTGGAATCTAAAGTGGCATATTGGGAACTCTTACCTGAAAGGTACAATTTGCAGCCCAGAATCACAATCAGCCATCAGCAGGTGGAAAGTGAGGCTGTCAGGTAGATAGCCAGGAACCAGGGACAAGTACCTGGGTATGTGATCAACCTCTAATTACCATGGGATGACTTGCTCCTTTCAGAATTGCATTCTGGGCCGTCTAGCATTCATTACATCATTTCCTGTCATCCACTTTCATTTTCAATGTTTCCACTGGAGCACACATTGGGTTGGGAGGGTGAAATGTATAAGCAGCTCTGAAGGGATCTCACAGAATACCACAGGAATTTTCTTTCCATTGGTGAATTTGAGTTCACTTTCCATATTGTTTCCTGTGGGTTAGGCCATGTCCCACCCCCTCATTTGTCCAGAGAATTCTCAAGTAGAACCTGCAGGAAGTATTCTTTAGAATGATATAGGTGAGTGAAACAGATAGAAAATACAGGATTGCTTTGAGAGTGCCTGTATACTAATCCATCTAGCATAATGTCTCTGCCCTAGTGTATTTTAAGGAAGGCCAAGCGCTGAAGAAAAGACCTCACCTCAGTAAAGACAAGTATAGGCCATCTCAGATTCCTGCCATCAGGGCAGTGGTCCAATCATTACTCTAAGCAGACATGCTGGGTAAAGCCTAAATTAGCTCTATCAGGTTTCTGTTACAAACAAAGTTTGAAAGCACATACTCCTCCATCGGAGGAGAGAGGAGCAAATTAAATTTTCAGCAGAGCAAGTTCTCACAAATCAGCCTCTTGTTGTATTAAGGGTCTCAATTACTCATGGATATAATCATAACCCTATTTTACATTGGCCTAGACAAGGCAGCTTATTCTTTACATAGAAGGGGAGACAGAGTCCATGAAAATTAGCAAAGTCAAAGATTGTATGTTTTCTAGCATTACAGATCAGAGTCAAATGATCCTGTCAAATGCGTAGCCAGCAGATTCCTGCTTCTGCAGCTACAGCTTCTTTTTAAAGATGTGGACTCCCTGTTTTGGTTTGAATTCACTTCAGGCTTTTGTATCTGGTTGAGACTTGGGGAGACCTGCTCTTTCCTTCTTCTGAAGCCACTGCTTACCTTAAGGGTATGGCATCCCTGTATCTGTATTTAAATGCTGCTCTAGAAGCAGCTTAGTTAATTCTCTTGAGGCTTTAGTATATGGCAGAGAGTAATGAAATCCTGCTTTTTCCTCTACCCTGGGAGATTTATTGTGGAAATGGCTATGGCATTGTAGTTTTATTCAGAAAACTTAGAGTCATTGAAAGTATGGATCATTAACATCTGCAGACACTTCTGTATCTGTCACCAAAAGCAAAATGTATGGAAAATGAAGAATGTCACAGGAAACTTAGTTCTTATTATCGTGTTGCCATTTAGCTTATCACAAGTTCAAATTTGCATTCTTGGTTTGCATTATCACTGTGCACTGGCACACAGAATATCATGTAGGTGATTTTTCCTACTTCTCAGCCCATTCCTATATCTGACAACAAACAGGTCATTAGTTTGTTGAAAATCAATTTTTTATTGATGATGACAGAGAGATATTCAATACTTCCCTTGAAAACAATAAACACACATGATTCCTTTTTGTTGAATATTTCTTTTAGTATGCATTGAAATAGTGTAGATCTTATCTTGTGTCTCCCCCCTCAGACTCTGAATTCTTATGTCTGATAGTAAATTTAATACTGGAAAACTATGGTATGTTGGAATCAGCAACATCCTCTGAATCTTTTGGAAGCTTTCTGCCATCTTTTCAATACAAAATATGTGATTCTCAGGTAGAGATATACACATTAAACATCAGAACATGGTACTTTAAAGCATCTCAGGCTCTTTAGAAAACCCTTGTCTGCATATCATTTTGTTGTTTCCCAATTATTGCGTGAAGTAATATATCTTATTGTGGCCAAATGATGCACATATATTTGAGTACATCAATGTCATTAGGACTCTGTTTATTTCTATATGACTCTGGCGGAAGAAAGAAACTATTTTTGTAAAATCTGTCACCATTTGTGTCTCAGGTTCCTGGATATTAAATGCAGTATGGGGTATTCCTTCCAATTATCGATCTTCATCATAAACCTCCTAATGATTGTATTCCTCCCCTGATTATTTGGCCACTAGGACAAAATTATATTTGAGTGTTGCTCACTGTTTTTCTTTTAGAGTATGCAGCTCATGAGAGTGGGAAGTTATGTTTCTCCTCATTTAATCCACTAACATGCAGATTAACCTTCACTCCTATCACATGTAGTCAATCCCAGGGAAATGTCTAAATAGCAGCAAGTGGAATTTTGTTCTATGATGACAGAAAAGTGTATGGACTACAAAAATAGCTTTTTTCCCCATCATATTAGAATGTGTAAATATATTTTTGAAATGGTCTATTAAGCTCCAGTTTGGCGCTAAATGCATATACTTTTGTCCATGAAGTAAAGCAAATAACAAATTACTGCCACATTAGTGAGAAAACACTGACACCCTTCATAGGATAAGGGATTCATTTTCCACAATATCTCTCCGCTTGTTCTTTGATGTATTTCAATTACATTATAACATTATGTAAGTTTATGTATGTGTATATGTAGGAGTTTGCTTATGCATATATATACACATTCACAGATACGTATGCACATGTACACTTTCTTGACATAGTTTTTAATTTCATACATGAGTGCTGAATTTAGATTATTTCACTCTCCTTTTTTTTCCTATCCTACTGTATAATATCTGCACTGTAAATTGTCAAAATAAATACCACTATTTATTAAAATTATTTTACCAAATTATACATGTAAAAATGTATACATAACTAACTCACACAGTGTACAGAATGCTGATGAGGTGTAGCCATTTGAGCATTTGTAGTTGAAAGTACTATCAGTGTTATTGTACAGTGTAAATGGATTCTTTCTATCTTAGCATCCAATATTTGTGCAAGATTTTCTGCTAAGTGGGGATCTTGAGAAAGTTTCCCATCTGTGTTGCCATTATCATTTGTGGTGTTACTCTGCTAAGCACTTTAAGTTGATTCGTTGCCTTCATGTAATATTTTGTTGGCACTCAAATTGTCTAATATTTGTGCTTGTTAATTCCCTATCTTTCTTAGAAGACACTGTCTTCATGCAGAAATCCTTTTTGTTTTAATATGAACTGTGTCTGACCATTGCATGAAATATTTTCTTATTCAAAGATTAAGGGTGAGTTTCTGGATTGATCAGGTTACATGAGACAAAACATTATAAGTTCTATGCCGTTTGAGTAGATTTGGCATTCTGTAATAGTGATATAAATGATGTTTTTTTTCCATTTTTTTGGTATTTTGAGACAGGGATTTTCTGTGTAGCTTTGTACAGTTCCTGGAACTCACTCTGTAGTCCAGGCTGGCCTCGAACTCACAGAGATATCCCTGCCTCTGCCTCCAGAGTGCTGGCATTAAAGGCGTGTGCCACAACTGCCTGACAATGCTTTTTTTCTGACAGTCACAACCAATGTTGCCTGTGGTATAAGCATAAATACTTAGAAGACTGTCAGAAATTATATGATTTCAGAGAAATTTCAGATGAAGGTTCTCCTTCTGGGTCTTGTACCTTCCTGCCCATGTGGAATATACTAAGATATTATATTCCATAGAGCTTGTGTTTAGGCCTATGTTATATGTCTGCATTTCTGAAAAAGGTTATAGTGAAAACTACTCCTGTCTTTCCATATGAAACCATCAATATCCTATGCAGGGCTAAATGTTGGTAAATTATGGCAGTTGAAAGAGCTGGTAAAGTCATCAAATTTACCTTGTTGTTTTGTAGTCCTGTTAGCTGCAATTTTACCTTAATAAAGCAGAATGATTATATGTGGAGATAACAGGTCTATCAATGGCTTAAGGGACTGTTTATAACATGCTCATAATGTAATCTATTGTTAAAAGGACCTCCCTTTTTAAGAACAACAATGATCACACATAATTTTACCAAATTCTGTGCTTTGTGTACAGGAGACTCCTCAGCATTTTTCTTGTATAATGTGTATGTGTGTGAAATTGTGTGTGGAGTACAAAAAACAGCAGAGAAACTGGTATGTGTATATTTTTCAACACACTGTTACATGTCTAGACATTTTTTTTTCTGTCCGAATCTGTCTTTACTGAATATCTGTATTGTTTTTGACCTCATAAGACAAATTCTAAAGTCCTATGATAGTTGCAGCTTAGCAAGGCTCAGCTAAGCATATGGTTTGGCACATACCATTTGTGGTTGGCTCTTCCCATCCCGCCCTCCCCGTTTGTCCAGGAGCCTAGTCTCATGGCTTAGCAATCAGGAGCCATGATTACTGCTGTACCTCTGAGAAGTTGTTGGGCCCATTCAGTCATTGAGTAGCATATGCCCTACTGCTTATTAACACCATTTAATCCACATTCTTTTCCATATATGCTGTCATTAGTACCTTTGACCTTGGCCATTCTGACAGGTATCTTAGAGATGGTATGTTAGAGGAATTTGAATTTGCATTTCCTGGTCTCTAAGGGTGTTTAACACTTCTTTAAGTATACCTGGGCCATTCAAGATTCTCCTGTTGAGAATATTCTCTTTAAATCTGTCCCCCATTTTTACTGGCATTATTTGGAATTTTTATGCCTGGATTCTTGTGTTCTTTACATATTTTTTATATCAATCCTTGGTCAGATGTGAAGTTGGTGAAGATTTTTTTCCCATCCTGTGGGCTGCTGTTTTGTCTTTTTGGCAGCATTTCAGGGAGGGCCCCAGCTACTTCTCCTAGCAATAAAGAGAGAGGTACTGAAGTGGCCTTCCTCATTATTCTTATTGGTGACTGTAATAATGGTCTTCATAGAGTCTTCATCCAGTACCTGATGGCACAAATGCAGAGATCCAGATTCAAGCCTTGGCTTGAATCACATCTTAGAGTTCAGAACATAGGATATAGGGATTATATGAGCAGGGGGACATCAAGATCATGATGAGAAAAAAAAAACCACATAGACAGATGAACTGAGATTTTAGGGTCTCATGGATTCTGGAAGGACAGCCAGGGAGCTGGCATGTGACTGGGCTAAGCCCTCTGCATCTGGGAGACAGTTTTGTACTTGGTCTTTCATGTGACCCCTAGCAGTGGGACCAGGACCTGTCCCAAATGCATGGGCTGGCTCTTGGAAACCTATTCTCTGTGGCAGGATGCCTTACTTAGCCTTGATGCAGGGGGGCAGAGGTTGCTCCTGCCTGAAAATGATATGCAGTGCTTTGTTGATTCCCAAGAGAGACCTTACCCCATTTGAAAGGAGAGGGAAGAAGGACTGCGGTTTTGAAGGGAGTTACAGGGAGAGTATGGGAGCAAGAAAGAATGGGAAATTGTCATTGAAACATGAAATAAAATGAAAAAAAAAGCAAAGAATACACGAGGAAACAATAAAACAAGTTAATCCATTTAATGTTTGGTCAGAAAGCTTCTTAAAAGTGCCATGCCCCTATTTTTAGCCTGTACCCAGTCAGGAAGCCTGATCTTAAATGAGCCGTCCATCTGTTTCCCACTAGCAATAGCTTAGCTGAGGAAAGTCAGTGATCAGTGAGTCACCATTAGCCCTTATTGTGAGTGCTTAGCATCATTTTTGTTGATTTTTTTCAGTCTTATGTGTAAATTCTGGCCCCATGTAGGAATGCCATTTGTAGCTCAGGTTTTGTGTCCCAACAGACTATTCCCAAATAAAAACACGGAGACTTATTAATAATTATAACTCAAGTTTATTACTAGCTAACTAATACATTTTAAATTAACCCATAATAATGACCTGTGCTTTGCCATGTGGAGTGGTTCCTTTTCACAGTATTGCAAGTTCACATCCTTCTCTCTTAGTCTCTTCACAATTCTGGGACTCATCCCTTCTTCACAAAAACCACATTGTCTTGTGCTCCTGCCAAAATTCATATTGCCTAGGTATAAACCAGTCAGGTTAAATCAATCACAGTGATATATATTCAGACACTGTAAAGGAATATTCCACATCCTGTTCTTAGGTTTTTTTCATACACACTCCCTTATTTAAATTTCTAAGGAGACATTGATTTCCATACCTGCTGTCTACTTGACAGGTTTTACATTAAAATCTATATGAGAAATATTTGTGATATGTAATAAATTATAGTCTAAAATATTTATTCTTTAAATATTTCACTTATTAAGCTTGACTTCATCCTGATTCTCAGCCCTAAAATCTGAAGAACAACCACATTTCATGGAATCTAAAACTGCCCAGGTGATAGTTAATTTTGTACCACAGACTTAGCTGAGATCCACAGCTGCCATAATGTTTAGGATAAACGTTAGAATATACAGTGTGCATTTGGAAATATATCAACATGGTGAACTTATTATATATATGTAGGTTGTAATATATATTGGCTAACGCAATATCACCTCATTTCCCCTTTTTTTCCTAAAATAAAAAAGCTTATAAGTAATACAATGTTGCTAGAGTTTTCCTACCTGACCCACAGTCAGGACAAATCTCTCTCACCCGCCAGTCCCAAGCCGCTCAAACCCGATCAAGTAAACACAGAGACTTATATTGGTTACAAACTGTATGGCCGTGGCAGGCTTCTTGCTAACTGTTCTTACAGCTTAAATTAATCCATTTCTATTAATCTATACCTTGTCACGTGGCTTGTGGCTTACCGGTACTTTACATCTTCCTTATCCTGATGGCGGCTGGCAGTGTCTCCCCCTCTCAGCCTTCCACTTCCCAGCTCTATTTTCCTCCTTGTCCCGCCTATACTTCCTGCCTGGCCACGGGCCAATCAGTGATTTATTTATTGACCAATCAGCAACACATTTGACATACAGACCATCCCACAGCACCTCCCCTTTTCTTTTCTTAAAAAGGAAGGTTTTAACCTTTATACATCTCCAAAGTCAGTTTGGTATAGTTGGGAATTTGGGCGTAGCTTCTCTTACTACTTTTTGCTGGAGGGGGGCGTTGTATCTTCTGGGGAAACAAAGAAAATTTTAGGATCATGGAGTAGTCCGTGAGGCTGTATCATCTGAGCCAGTTGTCTTGAAACGGTTCTGGATGTTGGATCATCTGGGCCATGGTGTCATCGGAGACCTTTCAGGGGGTCTTGGCTGGTCAAACCTGATGTATCTTACTCTGGAACAAATCTATAGCCTCTTGCTTTCTGTGGAAACAAAAGAGACTCTTTTCCAAAGCAACATATCCTTACATCCAAATTTTGAAGTCAAAGTATCTTTAAAATATACATACTGGTTTAACTCAGCTTTCTTTACAATCAAATATCTTTCTGTAGTTAAGAATCCCAAAGACAACACAATCCAGACTCTCTGTGTAATAGTCATCTCTACATGGTTTATTTTTTATATTAATTTTACTGTCTCTTTAAAGACTTTATTTTTTAAAACCATGTATTTGTTTTTATACTGTATATATCACCTTTTTTTGTCTCTTTCAAGCCTATGTATATTTTACACATATTTTAAACTATTACATCTGAATTTGTCTTATTGTGAATCTATTGCTTTAAGCTGCAGCAGCTGTGGCTGCTGGCTCTGCCCACCTCAGCTTCCCAACATGGTGTGGTACTTTACCGCCAGCTCTGGGAGCTATCGTGGGTCTATGTTTTTATCCAAGCAGCATGTAGTCCAGAAACCTCTTTTTTTGTTTTGTACTAGCAAAGGCTAAATCCACAATGTAGCTTAATGTGCCATTTGCAGAGGCCTCATTCCTGCCATACTGCAGGTCGAGCTCGAACTCCAGCAACCCGCCAGTAGCTCAAACCGGCAGCTGCCGCTAATTTGAGAGAGACAATTAGGAAGCTGTTTTTAGCTCCATTTTAGAATCTTTTTTTTTAGGTTTTAGGTGGAAACTCTTGCCCCACGTTGGGCACCATTTGTTGCTAGAGTTTTCCTACCTGACCCACAGTCAGGACAAATCTCTCTCACCCACCAGTCCCAAGCCGCTCAAACCCGACCAAGTAAACACAGAGACTTATATTGGTTACAAACTGTATGGCCGTGGCAGGCTTCTTCCTAACTGTTCTTGCAGCTTAAATTAATCCATTTCTATTACCCTATACCTTGTCACGTGGCTTGTGGCTTACCGGTACTTTACATCTTCCTTATCCTGATGGCGGCTGGCAGTGTCTCCCCCTCTCAGCCTTCCACTTCCCAGCTCTATTCTCCTCCTTCTCCTGCCTATACTTCCTGCCTGGCCACGGGCCAATCAGTGATTTATTTATTGACCAATCAGCAACACATTTGACATACAGACCATCCCACAGCAATACAAGAAAAACTGTATCCAATAAGTATATACAATATATTTAGTCAGCCTTTTGGGACCCTGACAATGGTGCCCCAATGCTAGCTGAAACAGTTCCAGAAGAGAATATATAGTCCCATGTTCACTGTTCAAAAAATGCTGAAATGCTGGGTCAAAAGGAAACTCCCTGGCATAGATGGCCAAGTATAATGCCCATTGACATAACAGAAATATAGGTTCAGAGTTGTAAATAGATGATTCATTAACTGAAATGGTTCTGCAATAAGATAAGACTCTTGACTTTAATTGTGTAGAACCAAGAGGTATTATGTAAGACCATAATCTGGTTGTACTTAAAGATTAGAAGGACAGAGCCTTTAAAATGGCAATAGAGCCGGGCGGTGGTGGCGCACGCCTTTAATCCCAGCACTCGGGAGGCAGAGCCAGGCGGATCTCTGTGAGTTCGAGGCCAGCCTGGTCTACAAAGTGAGTTCCAGGAAAGGCGCAAAACTACAGAGAAACCCTGTCTGGAAAAACCAAAAAAAAAAAAAAATGGCAATAGATACAGATGTTGAGCCCTAGAAAAATCTGTTAGTTTATAGTTTTTAGGACAGGTATGATTCATGATTGAGTCCTATCATTTGTACTCCTTAAGGGGGAATGTGAAGGGGCCCCAAAATAGCTTAACCACACAGCAGCCATGACAGGCTAAAGGTCCTAAACAGCTTCTGTGACAGGCTTACTGCCAGGCAACACCCAGATCCAGGAAAAGCTTTAAGCTGATACCACCCAGGGATTCACCCAGGGATGAGGAAGTAACTGACATCCCAAACATTCCAAAAATTAGATAAAGTAGCCAGATGTCCTTGAGTCTAGCACACACCTATTTTTTTGTTTGTTTGTTTTAGTGATACCCCTACACAATTTTCAGCCAATCAGAAACCTTTCATCTCATCATTTCTATATCTTCCATTTTTTTTCTTTTTTGAGTAGAATCAATAATCTACACAATTCTATAACCTCTTTTTTCTTTTTTTCTATTTTTTTTAAAACAAGAACTCTCAATCTAATCTCCTTTATTTAGCTTCTTTTCTGACCATTAAAAATTATCTTGTAACCAAGCATTATAAACAATGATAATTACCCATAAATTTGAGCAACCTAAAACCTCCCACTCTACTTCCTGGGCATGTGGGCATAATTTCTTAAAATTATTTCTGGCTTTTTTAGGGTGAAGACAACTTTTGGGGATCCTGAAAAAAAATTGGGGGTTACTTGTCAAGTCCTGGGAAAAGTATCAGTATCATTTGTTATCTAATCTCTGCATAGTGCAAAAGTGCAGAGCTTGTCTCAGTCCATGATGGAGTTGTCTGTGAATCTGGATCATCTCAGCTAGCCAACGGGAAATTTCCTGAGCAGTTTGTAGTCCAAAGCTGATCTTTGGGTGATATTAAACAGCTTAATGGCTTTATCATAGTCCATGTGGAATCATCATTGTGGGATCCTATAATTCTTTTGAAGATTTCAAATTTACTCTTAGGCATGGCCTTGGATTCCTATAGAAATGTTTTTCTTATTTTTATTTCATTTAATTGTTTTTGTGCCTCCTCTGCATTTTGGAACTTGAAGAGGGAATAAGGAAGAAGAAAAAAAATTATGGGGTTCACAATTCAGTGGGATTGAATGGTATGTGAGGAAACCACATTTTTTGGAATTGGTGATGAGGCATTAATCCAGATGTCCTCTGGAAGTTAAGAGACTGGGGCCCTGTTTGTTTCACTGTGTATGAGGAAGATTTTCTCTTGGGTGAGGGCAGGATAAAACGTTTCAGGCTGTGGAGATGAATGCAGTGGGGAAATCCCTCAAGTTTATCACCTGTGGAGGGTTACAAGAAGTACCTTGAAGGGTACCTTCCATTTAGTGTAAAGGGGTAAGGTTTGTTGGACTGGAGGGGGAAAAGGACCTGATTCCCAATGAGAATAGAGTGTTGGACATGGATTATCACATGACTGGTGTTAGGAGTAGTTAGCTTTTCTTATATCTAAAATTAACCCATTTCTATTAATCTATAAGTTGCCATGTGACTCATGGCTTAACAGTCTCATTACATGTTGCTTCTCAACATGGATTCTGGTAGCATCTCCCTCACTCAGCCTTCCACTTCCACCATTTCACCTCTCTCTTTGTCCTGCCTATACTTCCTGCCTGGCTACTGGTCATTCAGTATTTTATTTATTAACCAATCAGAGCAAGACATTCAGCCCATACAGAAAATCCCACAGCAGGTAGTCTGTAGGTTCCTTTCCATTAATTGAAACAGATCAATAGTATTAGCGTAAAAGAGCTGGTGTAGATACAACAGAATTGGCATAGTGACAGGAGATGACTGTGAGGATATGGGTTGAATTATATATATTGCCTGTGGTGAAGGACATGAGTCTGGGCTCTAGACTGCCACTGTTCTAGATGCTAGGTTGATATAATTATTTCCCTTAGAAATGATAGAGCTGTCAGCCTGATGAGATTGTCATTGAAAAATTCCTATTACATTCGGGAAATAGGAAGCTTTTATCATGACCAACATTTGGCCTGAGTTAGTTATGAATTGTCCTTTTGCTGTGAGAATCCCATGCTTTTTCCAGATATGAGTGTGGGATAGGAGGATATGCAAAGTATATTTGGAAGCTGGTGGTGGTGGCACATGCCTTTAATACCAGCACTTAGGAGTCAGACCCTGTCAGATATCTATGAGTTCTAAGCTAACATGATCTACAGAGCGAGATTCAGGAGAGTTACCAAAACTACACAGAGTTAGCTGTCTTGCAAAACAAAAATAAAATCATATTTGGAGTATGTATAACCTTTAGGAATTGCCCCTGTGTCAATTGGAAGGTATAGGTGAGAGACATTAGGGAGGTGTGGTGCAGAGTCCTGAAGCAGAGCCTGAAGCAGAACACTTATCAGACAGAGTCTCTGTGTGTTCAAGGCCATACTAGGGAACAGAGCAAAGCATGGTAACACAGTCCTTTAAGGCCATTACCAAACATAAAGACCTGGAGTTCTGTACAGACATACAATTTAAAAAAGAGATAGCTGGGCTAATATAGCCAATTAAAGGGCATAAAGGCAAGGCAATGAAAGCATGTGTAAGACAGAAAGTAGCTTGCATTGGGAAGCTGCAGGGTTGGTGAGGTAAGGTTTGCTTGTGACTTTTCCAATTTCCCTGATCTCTAAGTCTTCACCCCTATATTTAGCACTGTGTTTTTTATTTAATTTTACCTTTTAGAGACTAATCTACATGCAGATCTTAAATCAGGTGGTATATTCTATTAGGCTTCTTAACTCTAAGTATTGAGGTATTAAAAGGAGAAGTGTTTGGATGAAGGAGCATCTTTCGGAGAAGTTCAGGGATTATAGGCTTAAGTCCTCTAAGGCTCTGGAGTAAAAGATTATACTGACTTTGAGTGATGTACCAGGTAGGGTACTGGAACTGGATCACAATAGAGTGATGGTTTCTAGCAACAGAAGGGTTCTGGCTATCCAAGACTATGGGGTCTACATGAGAGATTGAAAGGAAAATGTCGTGTCAGAGCTAGTGGGCTGAGTGTCTAGGAGGAGGAGGAGAGGAGCTGCTGACAAATCTGTAGTAGGGAAATGTGGGCACTAATGAACTAGAAGTTGGCGCCTTAGCTAAAAATTTTCTTCCCATTCTGCAAACACAGGACAGGTTTCCACATACAAAACTGTGTGTAAGAGATATTCCCATGAAAATATATTTAAGTCATGGGGTTTGATAAGGTAAGTTATGGTGTCCCTCTACACAGACAACAGGGAGATTTGAATGACAGGCAAGACCCCAAAACTCCCCCAGGATGCAGTAAAGAACTCCAGTGTCCAATGAAGGAAATGGATCTTCCATATATAATAATGGCTACTCAAGGTTTTGGTATGACATGACTTGTTGGGTAAGGACCTGGGTACCTTCAATCCTCCATTACCCAGGGTAGGAGATAGCCTGTATGTTGGTCTTTCATTGATGACCCCATGTCATGAGTTACACAGGGTCAGTCAACTAACATATGTCCATATCAATAGCATTTAAGATGAGGCCCAGGTGACCTACATGAGGCTGGGGTTGTCTCAAGCCCAATGGCTTTCTCTACAAATTTTTAAAGAGGAACCTGGAGGCCTTCATGTGACTGGTCAGATAGCCTATGCTAGATTTGACAGCCTTGTTTCCAGGCTTATTCATGTCTCAGATAGCTATGCCATGCAGGAACATAGACTATGTAATCAAGCTGCATGCAGGTTACATAATCATATACCATTGGGTAACTTACTAGGCAAGGCCCTGGGATGCCTAAGCTATCTTCCTGACTGATGGACAGAGGATGCACAGTCATGTATTTAGGGGTGGCTGGTACACATAACACCACAAGAGACCATAAACCAGTAATCTACTGTTAGTTGGAGTGAGAGCCCATGGTAATTTCATTCTATAAGGTGTTCCTTTTTCAGCTTCCCTGCTACTTTTACAATATACAGGAAGGAGAGAGAGATAGATGAGTCAGCAGATCCAATTGAGATCTCCAATTCTTTGCCGTCATTTGCTTTCCATTCTATTTTAGACAGCTCTCTTCTTATTGGTTTCTAATCGATGTGTATTTGAATATGAGTCAGAGAGACGGAATAAAAAAGCTTACAGTCCAAAGTTTCAATAGCCAGGCTCCTGGCTAAATTCCAGCTAATAGCTGGATTTAGCCAAAGCCTGACTGTAAACAACACAAGAGAAGGATAACTGTCCCAGAGAACTGATGCAGACAGAGGCAGTAGAAACACGGATAAGCAGGGTTTGGTGGTATTGCCCACACTCCTGCTCTGAGTCACCTGCACCTGTTTGCTCTGCTGGAAAATCCTCCTTCCTCTGAAGCCACGGCTTCAGCCTTAACACCTGACAGAAACCAGCGATGTATTGATTATATGCTCCCTTAGAGGACCCATTAAGTAAATGACTGTGTCTGTGACAATTCTCACTTAGCCTCCAGGGACTCTATGAAAATTTCAAGAATCAGATTCCACAAAAAAGTGCACTTGGAGAATTTAAAATGGCATATCGATAACTCTTATCTAAAAGGTACAATTTGCAGCCCAGAATCACAATCAGCCATCCGCAGGTTGAAAGTGAGGCTTTCAGGTAGATAGCCAGGAAACAGGGCCAAGTACCAGGTACATGATCACCGTCTAGTTTCCATGAGAAGTTCTTCTCTTTTGAGAATTGAAATCTGGGCGTAAAATTCAATACATCATTTCCTGTCATCCACTTTCAGTTTCGTTGTTTTGACTGCATCACACATATTGTTGGGAGGGTGAAATGACTCAGCAGCTCTGAAGGAGATCTCAAAGACTACCCCAGGATTTGCTTTCCATTGGTGGATTTGAGTTCACTCTCCATATTGTTTATTGTGTGTTGTGCCATGTTCCACCCCCTCATTTCCCCAGAAATTCTCATGTAGAAGCATCAGGAAATATTATTTAGAAGGATTTAGGAAAGAGAAACACAAAGAAAATACAGGATAGCTTGAGAGTGTTTGAATCCTAATCCATCCAGCATCTACTGCCCCTGCCCTTGGGTGGTTAAAGCAATGACAAGGGGTGGAGAAAAGACAACCCCCCTGCAAAGACAGGTACAGGTCATCTCAGCCACCTGTACTCAGACCCATGATCCACTCATCCTCTCTAAGCAGACCTGCTAGGTAAAGCCTAAATGGACTCCAACAGGTTCCTATTCCAAACAAAATTTGAATGCACACCCTCCTACATCAGAAGCATAAGAGCTAAAAAAAATTGTCAGCAGAGCAGTTTCTCACCATTCAGCCTGTGGGTATAATCTGGGTCTCAGTTGCTTAGTAGCACACTATAATATGATTGTTATTTGGTGCCCACAAGGCAGAATCCTCCTGTAATACAAGGAGAGACAGATCCCGTGAAAATTACCAAATCAAAGTTTGTTTGATTCAAGCATTACAGATCTGAGTCACCTGATCTTGTCAAATGTGCAGCAAACAGATTCTTGCTTCTGCAGCTATGGCTTCTCTTTAAAGATGTGGTCTCTCCTTCTCAGTTTGAATTCACTTCAGGCTTTAGGATCTGGCATAGGCTACGGGAGTCCTGCTCTTCCCTTCTTCTGAAGCTACTGCTTTCTTTAAGGATATAGCAGTCCTGTGCAAGTTTTGATGTCCTGCTCTATGGGCAAGGAAGGTGAATTTCTTGAGGCTTTAGTATCTAGCAGAGACTAGTGAAATCCTGCTGTTTCCTCTACCATGGGAAATTTATTGTGGGAATGGCTATGGCATTGTAGTTTTATTCATGAACCATAGAGACACTGAAAATATGGAGCAGTAATATTTGCAGTCATATCTCTATCTGTCACCAAAGGCAATAAAATATGGAAAATGAAGTATAACACTGGAAACTTACTTGTTAATATCTGTATTCCATTTACATATTCACAGGATGAAATTAGCATTCTTGGTTTGCGTTATCACTGTGTTCTTGCATAAAGAGTCTCTTGTACTTGATTTTTTCCTACTTCTCAGTCCATTCTTATATATGAAAGAAAAGAGGGCATTAACTTCTTTTGAAGTCAATTAGTTGTTGATGATGACGGACAGGCATCTAATACTTCATTTGTTAATAATAAACATACCTGTTCCTTTCTGTCTTGAATAATTACTTGATTCTTCCCCTGATTATTTGGCTACTATGACAAAATCATAATTGAGAGTTACTCACTATTTTCTCTTTTATGGTATGTAGCTCATGAGAGTGAGAAATTTTGTTCGTCATCATTTAGTCCACTAACATGCAGATTAAACTTCAGTCCTATCACATGTAGTCAATCTCAGTGAAACTTGTAAATAGCAGCAATTGCATTTCTGTTCTATGATGACATAAGTTTATAGGTACTTCAAAAATAGTTTATTTTCATCATATTGGCATGTGTAATTTATATTTATATTTTGGAAATCATCTTTTAAGTAAGTATATTTTTAAAACTGTCTTTTAGACTCCAGTCTGGCACTAAAGGCATACTTTTGTCCATGAAGTAAAACAAGTAACACATTACTGCCACGTTAGTGAGAAAACACTAACACCCTTCATAGTATAAGGGATTCAGTTTTCACAATATCTCTCTACTTGTTCTATGATGCATTTCAATTACACTATAATATTATATAAGTTTATGTATGTGTATATGTATGAGTTTGCTTATGCATATGTATACATATACACAGATACATATGCATGTGTATCCTTTCTTGACAGAATTTTGAATTTCATGCATAAGTGCTCAATTTAGATTATTTCACACTCCTTTTTTTCCATCCTACTCTATCTCCCTGCCTCTGCCTCCTGAATGCTGGGATTAAAGGCGTGTGCCACTACCACCAGGCAATGCTTTTTTTTTTTTGACAGTCACAGCCAATGTGGCCTGTTGTTATGAGGATAAATATTTAGAAGACTGTCAGAAATTATATGATTTCAGAGAAGTTGCAGATGAAGGTTCTCCTTCTGGGTCTTCTCCCTTCCTGGCCATGTGGAATATACTAAGATATTATATTCCACAGAATTTGTGTTCTTGTCTATATTATATGTCTTCATTTCTGAAAAAGGTTAGAGTGAAAACTAGACCTGTCTTTGCATATGAAATCTGCAATATCCTATGAAGGACTAAATGTTAGTAAATTATGACATTTCTTTTCTTTTTCTTTTCATTTTTTGAATTTTATTTTTCTTTATTAGTAAATTTTCTACTCACTGGTCATGCAATCCACAGACCCCCTCTTCCCTCCTCCCACCCCCAGTCCTCTTTCCCCAGCCATCACACATCCCCACATCCCCCAAATCCAGGTCTCCCATGGGGAGTCAGCAGAGCCCAGCTCACTGACCCTAGGCAAGTCCAAGCCCCTTCCCATTGCACCAAGGCTGTGCAAGGTGTCACACCACAGGCACCAGATTCCCAGAAGCCTGGCCATGTACCAGGGACAGATGCCGATCCCCGTGACTGGGTGCCCCCAAACAGATTGAACCAAACAACCATCTTCCGTGTCCAGAGGGCCTAGTCCATCCCAGGGGGCTCCACAGCCACCAGTCTACAGTTCATTGGTTTCCACTAGTGGGGTCCATCATCTCTGCACATCCTCCCATCATGATCTCCACGTCCCTCACCTGCCGCATCTCTACTCTCTTTCATCATTTGGATTCCTGGAGCTCAGCCTGGTACCTGACCATGGATCTCTGTATCTGCCTCCATCTGTCACTGGACAAAGGATCTACGCTGACAGCTAGGTTATTTGCTAGGTAGGTCACCAGAGTAGACCGGTCCAGGCACCATCTGGACCATTGCCAGCAGAACAACTTAGGGTCATCCTTGTGAATTCCTGAGAGCCTCCCCTCACCCTGCCTCTTCCTATTCCCATGATGTCCTCATTTATCATGGTATCTTCCTCCCTGCCCTCCTTTTTTAAACTTTTAATCAAAAAATTAAATTTAAAACAATTAATTTTTGATAAAAAATTTAATAAAAGAATACACTAGGAAACATAAAAAAAAAGTTAATCCATTTAATGTTTGGTCAGAAAGCTTCTTAAAAGTGCCATTCCCCTTTTATGAGCCTGTACCCAGTCAAGAAGCCTGCTCTTAAATGAGCCATCCATCTGTTTCCCACTAACAATAGCTTAGCTGAGGAAAGCCAGTGATCAGTGAGTCACCATTAGCCCTTATTTTGAGTGCTTAGCATCATTTTTGTTGATTTTTTTCAGTCTTATGTGTGAATTCTGGCCCCACGTAGAAATACCATTTGTACCTTGGGTTTTGTGTCCCACCAGACTATTCCCAAATAACCACACAGAGACTTATTAATAATTATAACTCAAATTTATTACTAGCTAACTCATACATTTTAAATTAACCCATAATACTTATCTATGCTCTACAATGTGGAGTGGTTCCTTTTCTCAGTATGGCAGGTTTACCTCCTGCTCTCTTAGGCTCTTCACAATTCTGGGACACCTCCCTTATTCCCAGAAACCTTGTTGTCTGGTCCTCCTGCCTAACTTTATCCTGCCTAGGTATAAACCAGTCAGTTTCTTTATTAAATAAATCACAGTGACATATATTCAGACAGTGTAAAGAAATAATCCACATGCTGTTCTTAGAATTTTTCATAAACACCCCCATTTTATTTAAATTGCTATGGAGACATTGATTTCCATCCCTGTTGTAGGTTTGATAAGTTTTACATAAAAATCTATATGTAGAAATATTTGTGAAATATAATTATATATATATATATATATATATATATATATATACTAAAATATGTGTATTTTTTCTTTAAATATTTCACTTATTGAGCAGGGACTTCATCCTGAATCTTAGCCCTAAAATCTGAAGAACAACCACATTTCATGGAAATTGAAACTGCCCAGGTGATGCTTAATTTCATACCATCGACTTAGCTGAGATCTACAGCTGCCATAATGTTTAGGATAAAAGTTAGAATATACAGTGTGCATTTGGAAATATATCAACATGGTGAATTTATTATATATATGTAGGTTGCAGTGTATATTGGGGAATGCAATATCACCACATATCTCCTTGTTTTCAAAAATATAAAAGCTTATAACTAATACAAGAAAAACTATATCCAACAAGTATATACAATATATTCAGTCAGCCTTTTTGGGGCCCTTACAATGGCGCTCCAATGCCAGTGTGAAGCAGTTCCAGAAGAGACTATGTCCTCCCATGTTCCCTGTTCAGAAAAAGCTGAAATGCTGGGTTAAAAGTAAATTACCTTGCATAGAGTTAAGATGGCCAAATATAATTTTAATTGACATAACAGAAATAAAGTTTCAGAGTTGTAAATAGATGATTCATTAACTGACATGGTTCTGCAATAAGATAAGACACTTGACCTTCATTGTGTGGAACCAAGAGGTATTGTAAAAGACAATAATTGGGTTGTACTTACAGATTAGTACTACAGGGCCTTTAAAATGGCAATAGATACAGATGTTGAGCCCTAGAAAAAGCTGTTAACTGATGGTTCTTAGGACAGGTATGATTCATGATTGAGGCCTATTATTGGTACTTGTAAAGGGGGAATGTGAAGGGGCCCCAAAATGGCTTGACCACACAGCAGCCATTACATACTTAAGTTCCTAGACCCAGTTTCTGTGACATTCTTATTGGCAGGCAACACCCAGATCCAGGAAAAGCCTTAAGCTGATACCAGGGATTCACCCAGGGATGAGGAAGTACCTGATATCCCAAAAATTCCAACCATTAGATAAGGTGGCCAGATGTCCTTGAGTCTACAACACACTTATTTTTTGTTTATTTGTTTTACTGATACCCCTACACAATTGTCAGCCAATCAGGTACCTTTCATCTCATCATTTCTATATCTTCCATTTTTTTCTGTTTAGAGTAAATTCAATAATCTACACATTTATATATCCTCTTTTTTTCTTTTTTTCCTCTTTTTTTAAACAAGACCCCTCAATCTAATCTCCTTTATTTAGCTTTTTTGTCTGACCATTAAAAATTAACTTGTATCCAAGCACTATAAACAAGGATAATTAACCATAAGCCATTGAACAACCCAAAACCTCCCACTCCACTTCCTGGTCACGTGGGCATAGTTTTCTTAAAATTACTTCCTTCTTTTTGAGGGTGAAGACAACTTTTGGGGATCCTGAAAAAAAATTTAGGGGTTACTTGTCAAGTCCTGGGAAAGGTAGCAGTGACATTTGTTATCTAGTCTCTGCATAGTGCAAAAGTGCAGAGCTTGTCTCAAGTCCTTGATGGAGTTGTCTGTGAATCTGGATCATCTCAGCTAGCCAACTTGAAATTGTCCTGAGGAGTTTGTAGTCCAATGCTGATCTTTGGGTGATATTAATCAGCTTAATGGCTTTATCATATTCCATGTGGAATCATCATGGTGGGATCCTGTCATGCTTTTGAAGATTTCAAATTTGCTGTTAGGCATGGCCTTGTTTTCCTACAGAAATTCTCTTTTTCTTTTCTTTGTTTTATTTGTTCTTGTGCCTCCTCTGTGGTTTCAAGAAATCACAGTCTGATAAAAGTCTGTCTCTTGGAACCACGAACCTTCTTCCATAGAAGAGAATATCTTAACAGCATTTCTCCCCACCACTTGCCTCGCCAAACTTCACCAAACTGACCTTTGTCAATGCTTCCCTGTAACATCATGGGGCTGGCAATTATTCTCTGAGCAAGCAGTAGTAAACCATTAATCTCCTACAGCAGCAACACCATCAACACCAACATGATGAGAAGCAGTTTATAGATCGGAGCAGCAGCAGCATCCAAAGTCTCACCAGCACCATTTGTAGCCTGGAACAGCCCCAGTCACAGGAGATTCTTAAACTCAGGGTTGTGTGTTCGAGGCCCAAATTGGGAACCAGATATAACATGAATCTTAAAAGTTCTTATTAATAAAAAACTCAGTGTCAGTTTTAGAGTGAATTTTGAAAGATCAGAGGAGGAGAATAAGCCCCAGCCAATGTCACATGGATTTTCAGTTAAGTGTGGAAATTTGAGAGAGTTTCCCATCTGTGTTGGAATTACAATTTATGATTTCTTTGTACTAACCATTTTTGATTGTTTCCTTGCTTTCATGTAGTAATTTGTTGGTGCTCAAATTTTGCAATATTTATGCTTCTTTTTTTTAATTCCCTGTCATTCTTAGAAAACAATGTCTTCACAGCAGACATCCTTTTCCTTTAATAAGAACTGTATGTGACCTTTGCATTTAATATTTTCTTATTCTAAGAATAATGGTGAGTGTTCTGGTTTGAATATGTGGCCTGAGACAAGACATTACAAGTTCTATGCCATTTGAGAAGTTGTGGAGTTGTGTAATAGTGATGTAAATGATGCTTTTTTTTCTGGCAGTCACAGCCAATGTTGCCTGTGATTATAAGGATGAATATTAAGAAGAATGTCTGAAAAACTTATGATTTCAGAGAAGTTGCAGATGAATGATAGCCTTCTGGGTCTACTGTCTCCCTGGCAATGTGCACCATGCTAACTTATTATATTGGCCAGATTTTTGTGTTCCTGTCAGTGAGATATTTCTTATTTCCTGAAAAGAGTTAGAGAGTAAACTTCAGACATGTGTTTGCATAAGAAACTAGCAATACGCTATGGAGGGCTAAATGTTGGTAATTTGTGACATTTGAAAGAGCTGGTAAAATCATCAACATTACCTTGTTGTATTGTAGTCCTGTTACCTGCAGTTTCTCCATAATAAAACAGAATGATTATAATTGAACATAATAGATCTATCAGTGGCTGAAGGGACTGTTATTAAAATCCTTCTAGGGAAACAATTGTTAAAGTGACATCCCTGGTTAAGAACAACATTGATTGCACATAATTTTCCCAAATTCTGTGCTTTTATGTACAAGAGACACCTCAATATTTCTCTTTTATGATGTGTGTGTGGATTACAAAAGAACAACAGAGACACTGGTATGTGGTATAATTTTAAGCACACTGTTACATGTCTAGATTATTTTTATGGGAATATTTTTTTTACTGAATATCTGTATTGTTTTTGACCTCATGGGACAAATCCTAAAAACTTATGAAAGTTGCACATTAACAGGGCTCAGCTTAGTGTATGGGTTGGCACCCATCATTTGTGGTTGACTTTTCATCCTTGTTTTGCTGAGAGCCTAGCTTCATGGCTTCGCTATCAGGGAGCCATGATTACTGCTGCAGCTCTGGGAGGTTGGTGGTCCATGCGGACAGTGAATAGCAAACTGCCAACAGCTTATAAACACCATTTAATCTACATGCTTTAGAACATAGGCTGCCATTAGTGTATTTGTTCTTAGCCTTTCCCGACAGCTATAAAAATAAAACAAAATAAATGACATCCATGTGTCTGTCCTGAAGTACTATGTATCTGTAAGTAAGACAAATCATTACAGATTTACGAATCTGACAGACACTTGGAGGGTCCTGCTCATTCCTATCTGCTATTTATTTTTCAGCACAGTTTACCCTTTGAGAGATACTTGAGGTACATTGAAACCCACTATCAGAGTTTATTAGGCAATGGGAAAAGGGAAAAGGTGCATTGGATTATGGACATAACCTTTGTGGATAGGGTGCAGAGGAATTGGTGGAACCTGTCTTTATGGGACTACTCAGCATGGGCATATGGGCCTATGCAGCTATGCCATGCATGTGCCTAGACAGGTTACATGTTCATGTTGCTCGCAAATTATGTGACCAAGCAATGAATGTATTACTTAGGACATAAGGTCCTCTGGTGACGAAACATCTTTCCTGGCTGCTGGACTGTGCATGTTTTTATGGAGATGGGAGTGTGGCTAGGAAGAATAACAATCCAGATTTGTTTTTCTTATTAAAAAATAAGTGGGTTAGGGGATACAGGTGAATGGGAGTGGGGACAGACTTTCTCCCAGAAATGCTTTCATCTGAGGCAGTGTGCAAAGTTTAACTTTTGTGGGTATAGAAGGGGACATTTTTGAGGTAGCTGGACTTTCTGTGGTAGTTAATTGTGTTCTACAGTGTATGATCTTTGGACTATTCCTTTGCTTCTTGGATCTTGCTGTGATAATCTGACAAGGTACTGGCAGGCTAAAGAGGTAATTTATTAAAAACATTATTGGAGGAGTCCCAAAAGGGGTCCCAGATGGTGCAAGGAGGGACCTGATATCAGAAAACTCTGAATGATTCAGATCTGAAGTGTTTCTGCCATGTCCATGTAGTTCGAAGGTGACTTTGTAGCTTCCAAGTATTTTCAAACATAGTAAGGGTCAATCACAGGAAATTTAAAATCTTCATTTTCATTTATATTTTAGAACTCTGCTATCAGAATTTAATGGTTAAGCTGGTGGTGGTGGCACATGCCTTTAATACCAGCACTTGGGAGTCAGACCCAGGCAGATGTCTGTGAGTTCAAAGCTAGTGTGGTCTACAAAGCGAAATTCAGGACAGGCACAAAAAATACACAGAGTTATCTGTCTTGAAAAGAAAAATAAAAAGCATATTTGGAGTACGTATAACCTTTAGGAATAGCCCATGTGCCAACTAGAAGGTACAGTTGAGAGACATTAGCTCAACCTGTTGGTTAGTAGTGTATGTCTTTGATTCTAACACCCCTGTATCTGACACTTTGGCATATCCTGCTTTGTGTCCAATCGTGTAAAAAGGAGCAACCATCTGTGTACCCGGTATAAATGGCCTGAGGCAATGTGCACTCCTGTATGTGTGAAGGATGAGGCAAAAATTCCTTTAGGATTTAAGTGCAGTAGTGAGATGTGGAATAGTCAACACTCGTTCGAGGAAGAAGGATTGAAATTTTAACAAGTGGACAAGTCTGGAAAGTAAGTGTGGCATCTTCCAGTAATAATACTTGGAGAGATAAAAACACGGAAGTTGAAAAAGTTTGCAAGACTTTATAAGTTAAAAGATGGAACAAATTATGGTGGGAAGGTGATGGATTAGGTGACCCAAAATTTAATTTCTTTGATTCACTATTAATTATATTTTAATTGGCCAATGTAGCCAATTAAAGGGCATAAGAGCAAGATAATGAAAGCATGTGTAAGACAGCAAGTAGCTGCATTTGGAAGCTGCAGGGTTGGTGAGGTTAGGTTTGCTTGTGACTTTTCCAATTTTCCTGATCTCTAAGTTTTCCAACCCTATATTTGGCACTGTGTTTTTCATTTAAAGAGACCATTTAGAAACTTGAATACATGCAGGTCTAAATCGGGTGGTATATTCTATTAGGATTCTTACTCTAAATATAGAGGTGTTAAAAGGAGAAGTGTTTGGATGAAGTAGCTTCTTTCTGAGAAGTTCAGGGATGATAGGTTTAAGTCCTCTAGGGCTCTGGAGTGAAAGAGTGTACTGAGTTTGAGTGATGTACCAGGTAGGGTGCTGGAACTTGATAACAATAGAGTGATGGATTCTAGCAATAGAAGGAGTCTGGCCATCCATGACATTGGAGTCCATATTAGAGATGGAAAGGGAAATGACATGTCAGAGATAGAGGGCTGAGTGTCAAAGGGGAGGAGGAGGAGAGGAGCTGCTGACAAATCTGTGGTAGGGAAATGTGGGCACAAATGAAATAGATGTCTGTGCCTTAGCTAAAAAAATCTCTTCCCATTAGGTGCACAGGGCAGGTTTCCATAAACAAAAATGTGTGTAAAAGATATACCCATGAAAATATATTTAAGTCATGGTGTTTGGTGAGGTAAGTAAGGCTGTCCCACAACCCAGATAACAGGGATATTGGAATGACAGGTAAGACCCCAAAACTTGCACAAGATGCAGTAATGGCCTCCAGTGTCCAAAGGAAGGAAATAGATCATTCCTGTACAATAATGGCTTCTCTAGGTTTTGGTATGACATGACTGTCGGTGGGTAAAGACTTGAGTACCTCAGTTGTCCATTATGCAGGGTAAGAAATTGCCTGTATGTTGGTCTTCAGGCTTTAGGATCTGGCATCAGATAGGGGAGTCCTGCTCTTCCCGTCTTCTGAAGCTACTGCTTTCCTTAAGGATATAGCATCCCTGTGCCAGTTTTGATGTCCTGCTCTATGGGCAAGGAAGTTGATTTTCTTGAGGCTTTAGTATCTGGCAGAGACTAGTGAAATCTGCTGTTTCCTCTTCCCTGGGCGATTTATTGTGGAAATGGCTATGGCATTGTTGTTTTATTCATGAACCATAGAGACACTGAAAATATAGAGCAGTAACATTGGCAGTCACTTCTCTATCTGTCACCAAAGGCAATAAAGTATGGAAAATAAAGTATAGCACTTGAAACTTACTTGTTAATATCCTGATGTCTTTTACGGAATTACAGGATCAACTTTGCGTTTTTGGTGTGCATTATCATGGGGTTCTTGCATAAAGAGTCTCTTGTACTTGATTTTCCTAATTCTCAGTCCATTTGTATATATGAAAGAAAAGAGGGCATTAACTTCATTGAAAGTCAGTTATTTATTGATGATGGCAGACAGGCATTTAATACTTCATTTGATAATAATAAACAAACCTATTCCATTTTTTCTTGAATAATTACTTGAGTCCTCCCCTGATTATTTGGTCACTATGACAAAATGTTATTTGGGAGTTGCTCACTATTTTATCTTTAAGGGTATGTAGCTCATTAGAGTGAGAAATTTTTTTCCTCATCATTTTGTCCATAACATGCTGATTAACCTTCAGTCCTATCACATGAGTGCCTCAATGTTTAGGTTCTTTGATTCCCAAATAAGGAGCACAGCAGCTGCTAAAGCACGAATGCAAGGTGCCCATCCCTGTGTGGTGAGGTCTAGTTTTATTGACAGGTATGCTACACGTGCAAATGGGGGCAAGATGATGCCCTTGGGCACCTAGGGAATAACCCTATAGTTCTGTTACATAGAGGGAAGGGCTGAATTATGTCTGTAAAGTTTAGGGTCAGCCATTTGAAGACCTGCAAGGCAGCAGTTCATAAAGCAATGCTAGGACTTGGGAGGCAGAGCCAGGCTAAACTTGGTGAGCTAGAGGCCAACATGTTCTAGAGAAGGAAATCCAGGACAGGCACAAAAGCTAAACAGAGAAACCCAATTTCTAAAAAACAAACAAACAAACAAAAAACAGAAAAAACGGAAACAAAAGGACCACAGAGAGTGCTGTCAGATGCACTTGGCAGCCCAGTGTCACAATCAGAAACGTGCAGAGAGGAATGGAGCCTGTCTTGTAGATAGGTAGATTTTAGTACAAAGCAGCTGAAAACTCACTCAGCCCACGAACCAACATCAGACAGTTTTGTACTGTTTGTTGGAGTCAGAACCCTGGTTAAATTACGTTTTATCCTGTGCTCCCCTTTCAGTTTCTGTGCTTCTTTAAGAACACAGGAGGCAGGGAGGATAAATGAGTCAGCAGCTCTGATGGAGATCACTAAATTCACTGATGTCATTTGCTTTCTATTCCTGGATTTGAGATCTCACACCTTATTGGTTCCTAATCTATGTCTATTCAAATAGGAGGCAGTCCAATGAAATAAAAATGCCTGCACTGAAGGGTTTTACCAGCCGGGCTCCTGGCTAAATTCCAGCTTGCAGCTGAAATTAGGCAGGAGTTCAGTTGAAAACACCTCCAGAGAACGAATACTGTCCCCGAGAGCTGCAAAAGACAAAGGAAATATATACCTAGAGATAGGCAGGGAAATGTGAGGATTCCTAACACTCCTGCTCCGAGTCACCTGCACCTGTGTACTGTGCAGGAAATGTGACACTAAAGCCACTGCTTCATCTTAGTATCTGTGATCTCTGCCTCAGTCTAGAATTGTGCATTATCACATTGTTGGCAAAGAAGTTTTATGTTGGGTAAAATACCTGACATAAAACAGGGATATATTGATCATTTGCTCCCACAGTAGACCCATTTAAAAAACGACTGAGTCAGGGAATATTCTCACAGCCACCTGGGATTCTGTGAAAATTTCAAGTGTCAAATTCCACATAAAGTGCATTTGGGGAATCTAAAATAGCATATCGGAAACTGTTACCTGAAAGGTACAGTTGTAAGCCAAAAACCACAATCAACCATCGGCAGATGGAAAGCAAGGCTTTCAAGAATACATCCAGGGCCAAGTAGCTGGAAGCATGATCACCCCCTACTTACCATGGCATGCTTTTCTCATTTGGGAATGTCATTCTGGTCCTAGTATACATTACCTTTTTTCCAGCCATCCATTTTCAGTTTCGTTTTTATAGCTGCAGCGCTGCAGCACACATTTACTTGAGAGGATGAAATGACTCAGCAGCTCTGAAGCAGATCTCAAAGAGTACCACAGGATTTGCTTTCCATTGGTAGATTTGAGATCACTCTCCTGATTGGTTCCTATACAAGGGGCATTGCTGAATCCCACATTTCCCCAGAGTACTCTTGCTTAGAAGCAGCAGGAAATACTAGGTAGAAAGATAAGGAGGTGGGAGTAACAGACAGAAATAACAGATTAGCCTCCAGATTGCCTGGATTTAAATCCGTGAGGCATAGGGTATTTAAAGAAATGCAAAGGGGTGGAGGAAAAGACCTCCCCCCAGCACTGCATATTGTATACAATCTTAGACAACTTCACTCAGGTCCATGGTCCAATAATCCTCTCTATGCAAACTTCCTGGGTAAATGGGCTCTAACAGGTTCCTATTCCAGACACAAATGGAATGCACAGCCTCCCTGTTCAGAGGCAAGGAGAGCTAATGCAGTTGTCAGCAGAGCAGGTTCTTACCTGTCAGGCTCTGGCTATATTTGGGGTCTCAGGTGCTCATGGGTATAACCAAAACCCTATTGTATATTGACCTAGACAAAGTTGATTGATCCTAACATGCACAAGAAAAGGAACCCTTGGAAATTCGCAAAGTCAGACATTGTTTGATTCCCACCATTACAGCCCTGATTCACCTAATCCTGCCAAATGTGCAGCAAGCAGATCCTGCTTCTGCATATACTGCTTGTCTTTAAAGATGAGGCCTCCCTCTGTTAGTATGAATTCACTTGATATGTTCCTATCTTGCAGAGACTAGAGGAATCCTGCCCTTTTCTTCTTCTCAAGTTACTTCTTCCCTTAACGATATGGCATCTGTGTGTCAGGCTTGAAGATCTGCTCTATGGGCAAGGAAGATAATTTTCTTAAGTCTTTAGTATCTGCAGAGACTAGCGAAATCCTGCTCTTTCCTCTACCCTGGGAGATTTATTGTGGGGATACCTAGGGCACTGTACATTCCATCATGATCTTCAGAGTCACAGAAAATATCGATTAGTAATATTTGTAGACACTACCCTACCTATCACCTAAGAAAATAAAGTAGGGATCATAAATTATAGCACAGGAAAATTACTTGTTATCATCATTTTGCCATATAGGTTCACACAGACTCAACTTTGCATTCTTGTTTTGTTTTAGTACTGTGTTCTGGCATGCAGAATCCCTTGCACATATTCTTTTCTTAATTGTTAGGCCATTCCAATATATGAAATCTGACAGGGCATGAGCCTGGTTGGAAATCAAACATTTATTGCTGATTTCAGAGATTTATTCAGTACTTCCCTGTAAAATAATAAACACACCCTATTTCCTTTTTCCTTTTGTATTTATTTTTGTATGCATTGAACAAGTGCAGATCTTATCATGTGTCTCCACCTATGTCCTATAGTAAAGTTGAGACTGGAAAATGTTGGTACATTGGAATCATCAACCACCTCTGATTCTCTTTGGTTCTTTCTGCCTTCTCTTCAACACAAATATGTGGGGATCTCAGGTATTGTTTTGCAGAAGACATTAAACTTCAGAACATAATACCCAAAAGCCTCTCTGGCTCTATAGTAAGACCCACTCTGCACATCATTGTGTTGTTTCCCAACTATTGTGTGAAGTATGTCTGTGATTAGGGCCCAGTGATGAACATATATGTTAGTATTTCCCTGTCGTTAGGACTTAGTTAATTACTCTATGACCTTGGCAGAAGAAAAGAAATTGTTTTTATATGAGTCTGTCATTTGAAAGTTGCTCATTATTTTCCCTTTTATGGTATGTAGCATCTGAGAGAGGGAAATTTTTTTCTTCCTCATTTTAATCCACTAACACACACAAAAAAACTTCTGTCCTAACATATGCAGTCAATCCCAGCGAATCTTCTAAATAGCACCAGATGGATTTGTCTTCTATGATGACATTAATATGTAGGGACTTGAAAAGGAGCTTCTTTCCATCATATTATGTGGTGTAAGTATATTTTTGAAATGGTCTGTTGAGATTCACGGTTACACTAAAGGCATATCTTTGGACATAATTTCTAAGAAATAACAAATTGCTGTCACATGAGTGAGAAACTCTGACACTTATTCACAGTATAAGGAATTATGTTTTCATAATATCTCTCTATATATTCTATTATGAATTTCAATTAATTATAATATTTATGTAAATTGTATATGTGCATAGGTTTGAGTTTGCCCATGCATATATATATATATATATATATATATATATATATATATATATATATGCATCGATACATATACACATATTCATATGCATTAGTACACTATCTTGACACAGTTTAGAATTCTATTCATGCATACATTTAGATTATTTCACAAATCTTTTGGCTCCTTCAATTTAATATCAGCACTGCAAATTATTAAAATAAACACCTCTGTTTACTAATGTTATTTTACCTAATTGTTCATCTACAAATGTATACATAACTAACTCACCCTCTATATAGAATATGGTGTATAGGTGTAGCCATTTTAGCATTTTTTTTGGGGGGGGGGATTTTTGGGATAGGGTTTCTCTGCATAGTTTTTTTCCTGTCCTGGATCTCACTGTGTAGACCAGGCTTGCATAGAATTCACAGAGATTTGCCTGTTTGGCCTCCCGAGTGCTGGGATTAAAGGCATGTGACACAATGCCTGGCACCTTATAAAGTCTTTACCATTTGAGCAGTTGTGATATTGTGTAATACTAATGTAAAATATGCTATTTTTTATACTGTAGCAGTCAATGTTACATTTGGCTGCAAGGATAAATAGTTACAAGACAGTATGAAATTACATGTTTTCAGTGATGTTAGAGATGAAAGTTCTCTTTCTGGGTCTACTTTCTCCATGGCCATGTGGAATATGCTAGTTTATTATATTGGGCAGAGTGTGTCTTCCTGTCAATGACAATTATCTGCATTTCTGAAAAAAAATTAGTGTGAGAACTCAAGATATATCTTTGGGTCCCAAAACATTGGGACAATTAAAACAGGTAACTTCTGGTCAAATTTATGATATTTTGAAATGGCTGGTAAAACCATCAACCCTACCTTGTTGATTTGTAATCATTTAAACTGCAATTTTGCCTTCATAATGAAGGATGATTAGAAGTGGACATAATAGGTCTAGCTATGTCTTAAGGGATTGTTTCTAACATCCTAATAGTGTAAAAAATTGTTAAAAGGACATCCTATATAAATCAAAAAATGGTTCAGCAAAATTTAACCAAATCCTCTGGTTTTATATACTAGAGAATCTACATGATTTTTCTTGTAGGATATGTGTGTGTGGATTACAAAAGAACAGCAGAGACACTGGTATGGGTATATTTTTAAACACACTGTAAACAGTCTAGGTGTTTTTTTCTGTCTGGATCTCTCTTTAATGATCAGATGTATTGGTTTTGATCTCATGGGACAGATCCTGAACTACTATGACAGTTCCAGTTTTACAGGACTCAAGTTTTTGTATGTTTTGGCTCGTGACTATCCCTGTGTGGTGAGGTGTAGTATTTTGACAGGTATTGCCCAGGTGCTATGGAGGGTCCCTGGTGGTGGCCTAGAGACCTAAGGGCATATCACTCTCTTTCTGTTACATAGAAAGAGAAAGGAAGAGTTGATCAGGGTGGTATAGTGCAGAATAATGAAGAAGAGCCTATTGGAAGTTCTGGAAAGGATTAATATTTGGGTACATGAGGGTTTCATGCAGGATCCCTCAGCTGCCTCATATAAGAGGTGAGCAAGGACATTAAAAAGATGCAATGCAGAACTACAAGAAGTCAGCTATTCCTAGAAAAGAGAGAATATCCTGTTAGGTAGAACAGCCTGCAAAAGACTGAATTAGATGCTTTCTATATGAAGGAATAGCCTAGTATGATGTGGAAATGTTTACACTCAAATAGGTGACCTGAGGAGTGGAGAGCTGGATTTTGGACCTTGAGAATCCATAACTCCAGTTGTACAAGATTTTACAAGAGGTAGGAGCTAGTTTGACTTACTTATATTCTGTGCCACAGAGTAGAATGCTATCTACTTATTGTATTAGTTAAAGTCAATGAGGGAGAAGGAGAGCAAGCCAAATGTTGGGGATTGATGAAATAATTATGGGATGTCCATTAATCTGTGTGTCAAGACAGTCCAAGTTAGCTTCATATACAGGTAAGTCCAGAATAAGGAAAAGATACTTTGAGACAGAGGGTTGAGATGTATACAAAAGAAGGGATCCTTGAGATCTGGAACTGAGAAGTGTGTGGTTTCTGAAGGGATAGTGTCAAGAATTGTGTAAAGTTTAGGTATTACAGGATGGAGAGGACCACTGCAGATTTAATGAGCTGCAGGTGTAGTAATATTTTCTTTGTGCTGAAATGTGGTGATATTTTATTTTTGCTTTATTAAAGCTTGCTGGAGTTCAGGCCGGAAAGGCCAGCAATTTTAAGTAAACAAACATTCAGGCAACACACACCCTCAATCAGATCATTTATTAGACAAGGTCTCTGTGTGCAAGGCCATACTAGGGAACAGAGCAAAGCATGGTGACACACTCCTTTAAGGCCAGGACCAAAGATAAAGACCTGGAGTTCTGTACAGACATACAATGTAAAAAAGAGATAGCTGGGCTAATACAGCCAATTAAAGGGCATAAGAGCAAGGCAATAAAGGCATACGTAAGACAGGATATAACTTGCATTAGGAAGCTGCAATTTTGGTGAGGTAAGGTTTTCTTGTGTCTTTCCAATTTCCCTGATCTCTAAGACTTTCACCCCTATATTTGGCACCGTGTTTCTTATTTAATGAAACCATTTAGAAGCTCGTCTACATGCAGGTCTTAAATCAGGTGGTATATTCTATTAGGCTTCTTAACTCTAAGTATAGAGGTGGTAAAAGGAGAAGAGTTTGGATGAAGTAGCATTTCTCTGAGAAGTTCAGGAATGATAGGCTTAAGTCCTCTAAAGTGTCATAGAGAAAGAGTGTACTGAATTTGAGTGATGTACCAAGTAGGGTGCTGGAACTGGATAAAAACAGAGTGATAGTTTCTAGCAATAGAAGGAGGCTGGCTATCCAAGACTATGGGGTCCACATGAGAGATTAAAAGGGAAATGACATGTCAGATTTAGTGGCCTGAGTGTCCAGGAGTAGGACGAGAGGAGCTGCTGACAAATCTGTGGTAGGGAAATGGGGGGACAAATGAACTAGAAGCTAGTGCCTTAGCTACAAAATCTCTTCCCTTAGGCACACAGGGCAGGTTTCCATAAACAAAACTGTGTATAAGAGATATACCCCTGAAAATACATTTAAGTCTTGTGGGTTGATGATGTACGTAAGGCTGTCCACCTACCCAGACAACAGGGAGATTGGAATAACAGGTAAGACCCCAAAACTCCCTTAGGATACAGTAAGTGTCTCCCATGCTCAAAGGAAGGAAATGGGTCATCCCTATACAATAATAGTTATTCTAGGTATTGGTATGACAAAACTGTTGTTGGGTAAGGACCTGGGTATCTTCAATCGTCCATTACACAGGGGAGGAGATTGCCTGTATTTTGGTCTTCCAAATTGACTCTGAAGGTTGGAAGTATTTTTAAACATATTAAGGGGCAACCACAGGGAATTTAAAATCTTCATCTGGTCGCCATGATATTATAAATTTTAGAACTCTGCTATCAAAATTTTATTGCTTAGTGTGTGTGTGTGTGTGTGTGTGTGTGTATGTGTGTGTGTGTGTGTGTGTGAGAGAGAGAGAGAGAGAGAGAGAGAGAGAGAGAGAGAGAGAGAGAGAGAGAGAGAGAGAATATCATGGAAATTGTTTTTATTGTCATTTTAATTATCAATCAGGCCTTTTATTTTCACCTGAGACAAACCATAAGGAGACACATGTGATTAATTGCTTAGGGCATTAAACAGTGAGAGATTATTATACTATATTCTGGGTTTTTTTTTTTTAGTCCAGGCTCTATTTTTGTCTTGGGATCTAAATACCTCTGGTTATTTTTTCTTACCACCTGGGTATATTTTGATGATCCTTGTACCTCAGACTCTATGGCTAATGGTGGTCCTGTAAAAATTAGGTGAACAGTTAACTAGAAATTTGACTGTTCTGTTAGAGTCACAGACAGAAATTGATGAAGCAGGATATGTTGGTAGGGACAGGAGAACATGAAGACAGAATCAAGAAGAAGAAAAAAATATATGGTATTCCCAATCCAGAGGGATTGAGTACAGTTGTGGAATAAAACCTCATTTTTTTCTGGAATTAGTGACAAGGCATTAATTCTGATGTCCTCTGGAACTTAAGAGAAGAGAGCCCTGGTTTTTTTCACTGTGAATGATGAAGAATTTCTCTTGGGTGAGGGCAGGATAAATGGTTTCAGGCAGGAGAGATGTATGCAGTGGGGGAAGCACTCAACCTTAGCAGCTGTGAGAGTTAAAAGAATTACCTTGAAGGATACCTACCATTTAGGGGGAAAGTGATGAGGATTGCTGGCCTGGATGGGAAAGAAGGACCTGATGCCCAATGAGGATTGGGAATCAACAGGGATTATCACAAGGCTTAGGTAAGGAGGGTCAGCAATATTCCACAGGAGACAGCAGACATGATACAGTAGAGGAGTGAGCAGGTGATCAGGGAGAGGTGATGGTTTGGATAGGAGGCCAGCATTTAGAGTTGGTCTCCCATGCATGAGTTCAAATGCTGGAATGGAAAGAGCCTGCTTGGGAAGTCATCAGCGCCTGAAAATAGCTAGTGACAATAATTTCAACCAGTCAGTGTGAAGTTGCTCTGGCAGTTTAATAAGAATAAGTTTTAAAGAACTGTTGGTATGCTTTACCTTCCCTGAAGACGTAGGATCGTAGGAGATATGAAAATGCCATGGTACATTAAGAGCATTCGATATGATCTGGTAAATCTTGGATGTGAATTCCAGACAATTATGAGACTGAAGGAAGGCAGAGATCCCAAACAGGCAGTTTATCTCCCAGAGGTGGATGCCAGTGACTGGCTGAGGCCATTTATTAGAAACTAGAAATGCCTCTACCTAACTTGAAAATGAGTTCAAGACCATGAGGAGATACTCAATTCATCGGACATTGGGCCTTAGAGTAAAATCAAGCTGCCAGTCAGTTCCTGGAAAGGAAATTCTAGCCTGTTGTGTGGAAAAAGTTTGGCTCCAATATTTGGAATTGGGATTTGACTTTTTTTTTAAATTTCACAGGAGGCATTAATAGTTCTTAGAACTGTAAGTCCTCAGAGGTATGCTGTAGGAGGGCTTTTATGAATTGAGACAGGGCATGACTATTAGTGTGAAAGAGCCGATGGAGATAGGACAGAATTAGCCTAATGTCAGGATTTGACTGTAATGATGTGGGCTGCTTTGTATGGATTCCCTGTGATGAAAGTGGCATGTCTGGGCCCTTTAGGGACACTCTACTTCATACCTTGTCAGTCTGCTTTATTCTCTTAGAGATGGTGGAACTGTTGAAGTAATTACACTGACAGAGGATGATTCCTATAGCTTTTGGGAGTTGGAAGGCTTTGAGCATGGCTTTATTTGGCCTGAGTTAGATAAGAATCCTCCCTTTGCTGTAAGGAGTCTATGCTTTTTCCACATAGCAGCATGGGACATTATGTTATTAAAAGTCTATTTGGAGACTATATAACAATTAGGGATTGCCTCAGGTCCAATTGGGAGGCACGGAGAAAGCTACCAGCCAAGCCTGTTGTTTAGTAATATGTTTGCGTTGTTTAGTAATATGCCTGTGCTTTTACCACCTTGGCATATTACACTATGTTATAGAACACTTTATGTGTCCCTCATGTGAAAAGCAGCTGCCATCTGTTTATTATGAATAAGTGGCCTGAGGAAATGTGCCCTCCTGTGTATGTGAAGAATTTTAAAATAGTTCCTCTGGATTTAGTACAGGAAAGAGAGAGAATGATCAGGGTTAGGTTGAGGAAGGTGGCTTGAAATATGAAGGGGTGGACAAAACTGGAAAGTAAGTGTGGCATCTTAAAGTATTACCACCTGGAGAGAAAGAACTCAAGAATGAGGTGAAGTTTGGAAGACTTTATAAGTTAAAAGATGGGACAGGTTATAGTGGGAGAAGAGAGTTGTGAGTGACCCAAAGTTTAGGTTCTTTGATTCCCAAATAAGGAGCACAGCAGCTGCTACTGCACGAATGCAAGGTGCCCATCCCTGTGTGGTGAGGTCTAGTTTTATTGACAGGTATGCTACATGTGCAAAAGAGGGCACAGATGATGCCATGGGCACCTAGGGCATAACCCTATCTTTCTGTTATGTAGAGGGAAGGGCTGCATTATGTCTGGAAGGTTTAGGGGCTGCCATTTGAAGACCTGCAAGGGGCAGTTCACAAATCAATCCTAGGACTTGGGAGGCAGAGCCAGGCCGAACTTGGTAAGCTAGAGGCCAGTATGTTCTACAGAAGGAAATCCAGGACTGGTACCAAAGCTGCACAGAGAAACCCAATTTCTAAAAAACAAACAACAACAACAAAAAAAACAGAAAAAAAGGAAACAAAAGTACCACAGAGACAGCAGCCAAATGCATTTGACAGCTCACAGTCACAATCAGCAAGGTAGAGACAGGAATGAAGACTTTCTTGTAAATAGATAGAATCTAGGCCAATCAGCTGGACGTTCTCTCAGCACATCTGTTCTTTATTTTGTTGCTATTTACCATGTGAGAGAAAACAAAAAGTGCAATAAACCCCACTGGAAGAATGTTAATTGGGAAAGGCAAAGAGAGATTGTGCAATAGGATTACTAGAAGTGAATGGTGTGGAAAAGGAGGCCAGGGAATGAGTGGAATCTGCTATTGTTTGTCACCTGAGTATGTGCTTATGGTGCTTATGGTCTTGTGCAGTTATGTCAACATGCACATAGTTTACTTGGTCAAGCTGTGAGCAAATTCCATGTTCATCTAGCACAGGGATTACATAGGATGCAAGGATCTGGGATGACTAAGCATTCTGCCTGACTGATGGACAGTGCATGCATGGTTATTTAGTTAGGGGGTGGCTAGGAATTTTCACATTCCTACTACACTTGTAGTTATTGGAAATCGTGAGGGGTTAAGGGTGGCAGATAAATGGGAATGGAGGTCCTTTGCCACCCAGAACTGCTTCCAGCTGACTTGTTGGGCATTAAGTAATTTTGAGGGTAGGGAAGGGGGCTTTTCAAGAGGTAGCTGAACAATTGGAGGTAGCTGAATATTTTCTTCTGGTTTGGGCCCTGTGAAATTGACAAGATGCTTGAGAGGCAGCAGAAGAATTTCAGAAAAAAATTTATCCTTCAGGGTTCCCAAGGAAGAGGGAGGTACATCCTATGACCAGTATAGTTTGAATGATACTTACCTGAAGGGGATCTTGACTGTTCAGGTGGATCCAAGCTGGCTGTAGAGCTTGGAAGAAGTTTCAAGTTTGCCAAGAATACAAATGTTAAACATATTATGAAGCAACCAAAAGGAATTTAAAATCTTGAACTGTGAGCCATGATCTTACAATGTTTAGTACTGTGCCTATTTCAGAATTTTATTGGTTAGGGTTAGCAAGAGAGAGAGAGAAAGAAAGAGAGAGAGAGAGAGAGAGAGAGAGAGAGAGAGAGAGAGAGAGAGAGAGAGAGAGAGAGAGGAGAGAGACAGTTTTCCTGGTCTTGCCTGACCCACTCTCACGAAAAATCTCTCCCACCTGCCATTCATGGAGCTGCTCAGACCTAAATAAGTAAACACACAGAGACTCAAATTGCATATAAACTGTATGGACATGTCAGGCTTCTTGCTATCTGTTCTTATATTTTAAATTAAGCCATTTCTATTACTCTATACTTTGCCATGTGGCTCGGGGCTTACCAGTATCTTACATCATGCCATCATACTTCTCCTCCTGGCTGCTGGCTGCATTTCTGTGCCTCAGCCTTTCTTCACAGAATTCTCTTCTCTGCTCATTCCTGTCTATACTTCCTGCCTGACTACTGGCCATTCAGCATTTTATTTATAGAGAATGATGTTCAGAGCAGGGGAAGGAGAGGGAGAGAAAGCAATGTGGATCACACTTTATTTATTTATTTTTTTTTTTGGTTTTTCGAGACAGGGTTTCTCTGTGTAGCTTTGCGCCTTTCCTGGAACTCATTTGGTAGTCCAGGCTGGCCTCGAACTCACAGAGATCCGCCTGGCTCTGCCTCCCGAGTGCTGGGATTAAAGGCGTGCGCCACCACCGCCCGGCCGACACTTTATTTTTTTACCATTGTCAATTAGGAATGTTTATCTTCTCCTGAGACAAACATTAAGTCACCTGTTTCCTTTCTTACTTTAATATTGAGAAGACACAGGTTATAACTTGCTGAGGGCATTTAACAATAATAGATTGTTATATTAAAGTTTGTTTTTACAGTGTAAAGACCCTTTTGACACTTAGGTGTTTATACCTCTGGTCTATTAGTGTTTCTTACCAGTATATTTTGGGTACATTTTGATATTTCTTGTGCCTCTGGATCTATGGCTGATGCTGGTCTTGTAACAATTAGCTGGATACTTAATTAGAAATTTGAATATGTTATTCGAGTCAACAAAGGGAAACTGATGAATTATAATATGTCAGTAGGGACAGGAGAACTTGAAGAGAGAATCAGGAAGAAGAAAAAAACCTTATGGGGTTCAAAATTCAGTGGCATTGAATGGTGTGTGAGGAAACCCCATTCTTTTTTTTTTTTTCTTTATTTCTTTATTTATTTATTTTTTTTATTAATTTATTATGCAATACAATTCAGTTCTACATATCAGCCATGGATTCCCTTGTTCTCCCCCCTCCCGTCACCCTCACCTTCCCCCCAACCCCCCCCATTCCCATCTCCTCCAGGGCAAAGCCTTCCCCACAGACTGAGGTCAACCTGGTAGACTCAGTCCAGGTAGGTCTAGTCCCCTCTTCCCAGGCCGAGCCAAACAATCCTGCATAGGCCCCAGGTTTCAAACAGCCAACTCATGCAATGAGCACAAGATCTGGTCCCACTGCCTGGGTGCCTCCCAAACAGATCAAGCCAATCAACTGTCTCATCCATTCAGAGGGCCTGATCCAGTGGGGACCCCTCAGCCATTGGTTCATAGTTCATGTGTTTCCATTCATTTGGCTATTTGTCCCTGTGCTTTATCCAACCTTGGTCTCAACAATTCTCGCTCATATAAACCCTCCTCATTCTCGCTAATTGGACTCCCAGAGATCCACCCGGGGCCTAGTCATGGATCTCTGCATCCAGATCCCTCAGTAGTTGGATGGGGTTTCTAGCACAACAATTAGGGTGTTTGGCCATCCCATCACCAGAGTAGGTCAGTTCGGGCTGTCTCTCGACCACTGCCAGCAGTCTGTTGTGTGGGTATCTTTGTGGATTTCTGTGGGCCTCTCTAGCACTTTGCTTCTTCCTATTCTCATGTGGTCTTTATTTACCATGGTCTCCTATTCCTTGTTCTCCCTCTCTGTTGTTGATCCAGCTGGGATCTCCCGCTCCCCCAAGCTCTCTTTCCCTCAACCCTCCAGGCTGTTCATGTAGATCTCATTCCATTTCTCTGTCATTGGGTGATCCCTGTGTCTTTCTTGGGGTCCTGTTTTCCAGGTAGCCTCCCTGGTGATGTGAGTAGCAGACAAGTCATCCTTAACCCCATTCTTTTGGAATTGGTGACAAGGCATTAATCTAGATGTCCTCTGGAAGTTAAGAGACTGGGGCCCTGTTTGTTTCACTGTGTATGAGGAAGAATTTCTCTTGGGTGAGGGCAGGATAAAAGGTTTCAGGCTGTGGAGATGTTTCCAGTGGGGAAAGCCCTCAAGTTTATCACCTGTGGGGGGTTACAAGCAGTAACTTGAAGGGTACCTTCCATTTAGTTTAAAGGGTTGAGGTTTGCTGGACTGGAGGGGGAAAAGGACCTGATCCCTAAAGTGGATAGAGGGTTGGGCATGGATATCACATGGCTGGTATAAGGAGTAGTCAGCAAAATTCCAGAGGATACAGCAGAGGTGATAGAGTAGAGGCGTAAGGAGGTGATCTATGAGAGGTAAAAGTTTGTATCAGAGGCCAGGGGTGCAATTAATAGGGATTTCTTGGAAAGTGTCCAGAGCATGAAATGAGCTAGAAACAATAATTTCACTGAGGCAGGCTTAATTTCCTGTGGCATCTTAATGAGGTTGTGTTTTAAAGATTATTGGTTTACTATACCTTCCCTGAGGACTTATGATAAGGGATATGAAAATGCCAAGGTATATTAAAAGCTTTAGATCTGGTCTGGAAAATCTGGAAGGTGAACTAATATCAGACTGAAGAAATGCAGGGATCCCATATCCTGGAGAAGGAGTCAGGAACTGTCTGACGCCACTTATTAGAAACAAGAAATATCTCTATACAACTAGAAAATGAGTCCATGACCATAAGGAGACATTTATTTTGTCTGACTGTGGGCATATGGGTAAAATTGAGCTGCCAGTCAGGCTTAGAAGGTACCCTCTAACCTGGTTGGTGTGGAAATGTGGACTCCAGAATGTGGAACTGTATTCTGTCTTCTGACAACTTTTACAATAGCCAGAAATAGGTTTAAGGAATGTAAGTCCTCAGAGGTAGGTGTAGCTGATGTTATCATGTTACTTTCGAGATCCCATGGTACTCAGAATCAAGCAAACCCCTGGAGACTTATATTATTTACAAAGTGTATGGCCGAATGGGTCAGGCTTTTTGTTAGCTGTTCTTATATCTTAAATTAACCCATTTCTATTAATCTGTAAGTTGCCATGTGGCTCTTGGCTTTCCATTTTTTTAACATGTTGCTTCTCATCATGGCAGCTGGCATCATCTCCCTCACTCAGCCTTCCACTTCCCCAAATTCTCCTCTCTCTTTGTCCCACCTAGACATCCTGCCTGGCTACTGGCCAATCAGCAATTTATTTATTAACCAATTAGAGCAACACATTCAGAGCATAAAGAACATCCCACAGCACTTCCCCTTTTATTTTTTTATCAAAAAGGAAGGTTTTACTTTTCACATAGTAAAATTACAAATAACAAAACAATTATCATGCAAGAATTATAGTTAAAATATCTAGTCTGTTTGTATCTGCCAAAATTATCGAAGATATCCTATTTATCCTATATTTGTGAGTCTAAGGATTCATATCTAATTTACCCTTAATCATAACTAAGGAAAATTATAACTATCTAGTCTTCAACTACATCAAAGACCTCAGAAGAATATACTATTACCTGAGAAATGGAAGAACGATGCAAGCAATTTTCAGGAGTCTTGTGAGAGTAGACAGAGACAGCTGGTAGCCTGGACAGTCATCCAAAGTTCCTTTATACAGATGGGGTATCTGTCTTCAGCCCAGAGGCCTAGAGTCTCTCAGTCACTTCTCTCTCTCTCTCTCTCTCTCTCTCTCTCTCTCTCTCTCTCTCTCTCTTTCTCTCTTGCACGTGAGCAACGCTCTATCTCTCTTCATTTTTTCAAGACAGGATTTCTCTTTTTAGCTTTTTGCTTTTCCTGGAACTCACTTTGGAGACCAGACTGGCCTTGAACTCCCAGGGATCCACCTGCCTCTGCCACCTGAGTAATGGAATAAAAATTTTGTACCACCACTGCCAGTCTTCTCAATCACTTCTCTCTGTGTCCTGTAGAATGTCTGGCAGTTTCCTTGACAAAACAGGAATGTAAAGTACCATTTTGCCAAACAAAGTTCAGTGGTCATCTTCCTATGTTTCCTGCATGTCGAGTCATATATTTTATCAATTAGTCCAGGCAAGAAAAGTTTCTTGCCCAAATGGCTATTTTTGCAAAGAAGAAGATAAACTCCATACGGAGTGTCTTCAATGTCCATCCTCCTCTGAAATAATTTGGTGATGCCAGGAGCAGACATGTCTAAATGCCCGGAATGTCTAAATTTTTAAAACTACTTTAAATGCCATATTCTGTAGGTCTTAGAAGTTTTTGAAGATTACCTACCAAACTGAAATATGTCTATGTATACCAAGAAATCTTAACTGAATATAAGTTTAACTATCATAGTTTATTAGTCTGTATTTTTAATTATCTAATACAGTCTAAATTAATTACATAAACATAATATCTTAAACAAAAGTAGAAGTATATATACAGAATTTCAAAATTAAGTTTAAACTTGGATCAGTAACCAAAATCTCTAGCAATGTAAAACATTTTAAACAAGTTGTTCTTTAAAAGTAGATTCAATAATCTACCCTTTCTTCCTATCATATCTATGTCCTATCCCCCATTTTTATTTTTAGAATGAGATTGTATTTAAATCAACCATTTTTAAATAAAAATATTGCTTTATTTCTATCCCCCACCAGAGGGCTCTTTATGGGACAAAAGGATCTCTCAACCTCTGTTTTAGCAATATACTTGAGTTTAGAGAAGGGGTGAGCTAATTTCACCTCCAATGCAAGCTTGGCCCATTTGGGAATTTGAGCGCAGCTTCTCATACTACTACCTGTTGCATGAGGATGCACGATTCTTATGGGGATATAAAGAAAATTTTAGGATTATGGGATAGGCCTTCATGTGGCTGGTCAGATAGCCTGTGCTAGATCTTACAGTCTTGTTTGAAGACTTATTCATGACTCACATAGCTATGCCATGCAGGATCATAGACTATGTAATCAAGCTGCATGCAGGTTACACCATAGGATAACTTAGTAGTCAAGGCCCTGGGATGCCTAAGCTATCTACCTGACTGATGGACAGAGGATGCACAGTCATGTAGTTAGGGGGTGACTGGTACATATAACACCACAAGAAACCATAAGCCAGTAATTTACTGTTAGTTGGAGTGAGAGCCCATGGTAATTTCATTTTATGATGTGTTCCCTTTTCAGTTTCCCTGCTCCTTTTTCAACATACAGGAAGGAGGGAGGGACAGATGAGTCACAGCTCTAATGGAGATCTCCAAACCCATTGCCGTCATTTGCTTTCCCTTCTACTTTAGATAGCTCTCTTCTTATTGGTTGTGTATTTGAATATGAGTCAGACAGATGGAATAAAAAGGTTTGCAGTCCACAGTTTCAATCGCCAGGCTCCTGGCTGAATTCCAGCTCATAGCTGGATTCAGCCAGAGTCTGACTGTAAACAACACAAGAGAAGGTTAACTGTCCCAGAGAACTGCTGCAGACAGAGGCAGTAGAAACACGGATAAGCAGGGTTTGGTGGTATTGCCCACACTCTTTTTCTGAGTCACCTGCACTCCTTGCTCTGTCAGAAATGTCCTCCTTCTACTGAAGCCACTGCTTCAGCCTTAATACCTGACAGAAACCAGTGATGTATTGAATATATGCTCCCTCAGAGGACCCATTAATAAAATGACTGTGTCAGTGACAATTCTCACTTAGCCACCTGGGACTCTATGAAAATTTCAAGAATCAGATTCCACAAATAAGTGCACTTCGAGTATCTAAAATGGCATATTGATAACTGTTACCTGAAAGATAAAATTTGCAGCCCAGAATCACAATCAGACATCCACAGGTGGAAAGTGAGGCTTTCCGGTAGATAGCCAGGGAACAGGGCCAAGTACCATGTATATGATCATCTAGTTTCCATGAGATGTTCTTCTCTTTTGAGAATTGTATTCTGGGGCTAAAATTCATTACATAATTTCCTGTCATCCACTTTCAGTTTCGTTGTTTGGGCTGCAGCTCACATATAGTAGGGAGGGTGAAATGACTCAGCAGCTCTGAAGGAGATCTTAAAGACTAACACAGGATTTTTTTCCATTGGAGGAATTGAGTTCACTCTCCACATTGTTCCCTGTGTGCTGTGTCATGCCCCACCTACTCATTTCCCCAGAAATTCTCGAGTAGAAGCAGCAGGAAATATTATTTAGAAGGATTTAGAAAAGAAAAACACATAGAAAATACAGGACAGCTGTGAGAGTGCCTGTATCCTAATCCTTCCAGCATCCAGTGTCTCTGCCCTTGGGTAGTTAAAGCAATGCCAAGGGGTGGAGAAAAGACAACCCCCCTGCACAGAGAGGTACAGGTCAACTCAGCCACTTGCACTCAGAACCATGATCCAATCATCCTTTCTAAGCAGACCTGCTGGGTAAAGCCTAACTGGGCTCCAACAGGTTCCTATTCCAAACAAAATTTGAATGCACACACTCCTCCATCAGAAGCAAGAAGAGATAAAAAATTGTCAGCAGAGCAGTTTCTCACCAGTCAGCCTGTGGGTATAATCTGGGTCACAGTCGCTTATGAGCACACTAAAATCTGATTGTTATTTGGTGCCCACAAGGCAGATTGCTCCTATAATACAAGGAGAGACAGATCCCATGGAAATTACCATATCAAAGATTGTTTGATTCAAGCATTACAGATCTGAGTCACCTGATCCTGTCAAATGTGCAGCAAGCAGATTCCTGCTTCTGCAGCTATGACTTCTCTTTAAAGATGTGGTCTCTCCTCGGTTTGAATTCATTTCAGACTGTAGGATCTGTCATTGCCTAGGAGAGTCCTGCTCTTCCCTTCTTCTGAACCTACTGCTTTCCTTAAGGATATATAATTCCTGTGCCAGTATTGATGTCCTGTTCTATGGGCAAGGAAGATGATTTTCTTGAGGTATTAGTATCTGGCAGAGACTAGTGAAATCCTTCTGTTTCCTCTACCCTGGGAGATTTATTGTGGGAAGGTCTATGGCATTGTAGTTTTATTCATGAACCATAGAGTCACTTAAAATATGGAGCATTAAAATTTGCAGTCACTTCTCTATCTGTCACCAAAAGCAATAAAGTATGAAAAATAAAGTATAGGACTGGAAACTTGCTTGTTAATATCCTGATGCCTTTTAGGTATTCACAGAATCAACTTTGCATTCTTGGTTTGCATTATCACTGTGTTCTGGCATAAAGAGTCTCTTGTACATGACTTTTTTCTAATTCTCAGTCCATTCCTATCTATGAAAGAAGAGAGGGCATTAACTTCATTGGAAGTCAATTATTTATTGATGATGGCAGACAGGCATTTAATACTTCATTTGATAATAATATACACAGTTGTTTCATTTTTTCTTGAATAATTACTTGATTTCCCCCCTCTTATTATTTGGCCTTTATGACAAAATTATATTTGAGAGTTACTCACTATTTTCTCTTTTCGAGTATGCAGCTCATGACAATTTTGTTCCTCATCATTTAGTCCACTAACATCCAGATTATCCTTCATTCCTATCACATATAGTCAATCCCAGTGAAGAGTGTAAATAGCAGCAATTTGCATTTCTGTTCTATGATGTCATAAGCTTGTAGGTACTTCAAAAATAGTTTATTTTCATCATATTGGCATGTGTAAGTACATTTATATTTTTGAAATCATCTTTTAAGTTCCAGTTTAGCACTAAAGATATACATTTGTCCATGTAGTAAAACAAATAACACATTACTGCCACATTAGTGAGAAAAAACTGACACTCTTCATAGTATAATGGATTCAGTTTTCACAATATCTCTCCACTAGTTCTATGATGTATTTCATCAACATTATAACATTGATATAAGTTTATGTATATGTATATGTATGAGTTTGCTTATGCATATGTATAAATATATACAGATACATATGCATGTATAGATGTTCTTGATGTATTTTTTAACTTAATACATGAGTACTGAATTTAGATTATTTTGTAATCCTTTTTTCCATCGTACTGTATAATATCTGAACTGTAGATTGTCAAAATAAATACCATGGTTTATTAAAATTATTTTTATCAAATTGTACATATAATGTTTTTACATACCGACCTCACACACTGTACAGAATGTGGTGATTATGTGTAGTCATTTGAGCATTGACCTTTTGTCATTGAAATGATTATCATTTTTAGTGTACATATTAAATGGATTCTTTCTATTTTAGCATCCAATATTTGTGCAAGATTTTCTGCTAAGTAGGGATATTGAGAGAGTTTCCCATCTATGTTGGCATTATCATTTGTGCTTTTACTGTGCTCACCATTTTAGGTTGATTCGTTGCCTTCCTGTAATATTTTCTTGACACTCAAATTGTCTAATATTTGTGCTTTTTAATTCCCTAACATTCTTAGAAGACACTGTCTTCATGCAGACATCCTTTTTGTTTTAATAGGATCTGTGTCTGATCATTGCACGAAATATTTGCTTCTTCAAAGAATAATGGTGAGATTCTAGATTGATTAGTTGATATGAGACAAAATATTATAAGTTATACTCCATTTGAGTAGATTTGGAGATCTGTTTTAGTGATGTAAATGATGCTTTTTTTAGACTGTAACAGCCAATGTGGCCTGTTGTTATGAGGATAAATATTTACAGACTGTCAGAAATTACATGCTTTCAGAGAAGTTGCGGGTGAAGGTTCTCCTTCTGTGTCTTGTTCCTTCCTGGCCATGTGGAATATACTAAGATATTATATTCCATAGAGTTTGTGTTCTGGCCTATGTTTTATGTCTGCATTTCTCAAAAAGGTTGTAGTGAAAACTAGACCTGTCTTTCCATATGAAACCATCAATACCCTATGCAGTGCTAAATGTTGGTAAATTATGGCATTTGAAAGAGATGGTAAATTTATCAACTTTACCTTGTTGTTTTGTAGTCCTGTTAGCTGCAATTTTACCTTAATAAAGCAGAATGAATATAAGTGGAGATAACACGTCTATCATTGGCTTAAGGGACTGTTTATAACATGCTCATAATGCAAACAATTGTTAAAAGCACCTCCCTTTTTAAGAACAACAATGATCACACGAAATTTTACCAAATTCTGTGCTTTTATGTACAGGAGACTCCTCAGCATTTTTATTGTATGATGTGTGTGTGTGTGTGTGTGTGTGTGTGTGTTTATTACCAAATTACATCAGAGACACTAATATATATATATATATATATATATATATATATATATATATATAATGTATATATATTTATTTTTAACACAATGTTATATGTCTTGTCATTTTTTTCTGTCTCATTCTTTCTTCAATGAACATCTGTAGTGTTTTTGACCTCATGACACAAATCTTAAATTCCTATGATATTTGCAGTTTAACAAGACTCAGCTTAGGATATGGAATATCACACAACATTTATGGTTGCCTCTTTTCCCCTCCCTCTCCCTTTCTCTGAGAGACTATCTTCGTGACTTAGATATCAGGAGCCGTGATTACTGCTACAGCTCTGGGAAGCTGTTGGGTCAATTCTGTCACTGAGTAGCATGTGTCCCACTGCTTATAAATACCATTTAATCCACATGCTTTCAACATATGATACAATTAGTACTTTTTATCTTGGCCATTCTGACAGGTGTCTTAGGGACGGTTTCTTACTAGCAGTTTGATTTGTATTTCCCTGGTCTCTAAGGTTGTTTAACACTTCTTTAAGTGTCACTGGGATATTAAATTATTTTATTGAGAATATTTTCTTTAAATCTGTCCCCAATTTTTACTGGCCTTATTTGGTATTTTTATGCCTGGTGTCTTGTGTTCTTTATATATTTTTTATATCAATCCTCTGTCAGATATGTAGCTGGTGAAGATTTTTTTCCATCTTGTAGGCTACTGTTTTGTTTTATTGACAATATTTCAGGGAGGGCGCCAGCTATATCTCCTAGTAAAAGGGAGAGTGGTCCCAAACTGACCTTCCCCTGAATCAGATTGGTGACTATACTAATGGTCTTCATAGAGCCTTCATACAGTACCTGATGGAACAAATGCAGAGATCCAGATTCAAGCTGTGGCTAGAGATTTTAGGGTGAAGAACGTAAGATATAGGGACTATATGAGCAGGGGAACATCAAGATTATGATGAGAAAAACCACATAGACAGATGACCTGAGGTTTTATGGGTTTGTGGACTCTGGAAGGACTGCCAGGGACCTAGCATGTGACTGGGCTGAGTCACATCCCCATCTGGGAGACATTTTTGTAGCCTGGTATTTCATGGGAGCCCTAGCAGTGGTACCAGGACATCCCTGATGTGTGAGTTGGCTCCTGGAAACATATTCTCTATGGTTGGATGCCTTATTTAGCCTTGACACAGCGCTGACAAGGTTGCTCCTGCCTCACCTTAATATTAAGTGCTATGTTGAGTCCCAAGAGAGACCTTACCCCACTTGAAAGGAGAGAGAGGAAGGATTGGGGATTTGAATGGACTTACAGGGAGAATGTGTCAGCAAGAAAGGGTGTGAATACATCGTTATTTCATGAAATAAAAAGTAAAAAAAATAAAATTAAAAAAGACTACATAAGGAAACATGAAAAAAAAGTAAGTCCATTTAAATGTTTTGTAAGTAAGCTTCTTAAAAGTGTCATGCCCTTATGAGTAGCTTGTACCCAGTCAAGAAGCCTGCTCTTAAATGAGACATTCATCTGTTTTCCACTAGCAATAGGTTAGCTGAGGAAAGTCAGTGATCAGTAATCTACTATTAGCCCTTATTTTGAGTGCTTAGCATCATTTTTGTTGATTTTTTTCTATCTTATGTGTAAATTGTGGCCCCACGTAGGAATGCCAATTGTAGCTCCTGTTTTGTATCCAACCAGACTGTTCTCAAATAACTTACAGAGACTTATTAATAATTACAACCCAAGTTTATTAACAAAACAAACCACAGCCAATGAAATATGGATTTTCTATTAAGTGTGGAAATTTGAGAGAGTTTCCCATCTGTGTTGGCATTACAACTTGTGATTTCTTTGTACTAACCATTTTGATTGTTTCCTTGCTTCCATGTAGGATTTTGTTGGTGCTCAAATTTTTGAATATTTATGCTTCTTAATTCTCTGTCATTCTTAGATGGCACTGTCTTCACAGCAGACATCCTTATACTTTTAATAAAATTTGTGTGTGACCATTGCATTTAAAAATTTTCATATTCTCGGAATAATGATGAGTTTTCTCGTTTGAATATGTGGCCTGAGACAAGACATTACAATTTCTATGCTTTTTCAGAAGTTGTGGAGTTGTGTAATAGTGATGTAAATGATGCTATTTTTCTAGAAGTCACAGCCAATGTTTCCTGTGATTATAAGGATGAATATTTTGAAGAATGTCTGAAATCTTATGTTTTCTGAGAATTTGCAGATGAATGATATCATCTGGGTCTACTATCTCCCTGACAATGTGCACTACGCTAGCTTATTATATTGGGCAGATTTTTGTGTTCCTGTCAGTGAGGTATTACTTAATTCCTGAAAAGAGTTAGAGTGTATACTTCAGACATGTGTTTGCATAAGAAACCAGCAATACTCTATGAAGGGCTAAATGTTGGTAACTTATGACATTTGAAAGAGCTGATAAAATCATCAACATTACCTTGTTGTATTGTAGTGCTGTAACCTGCAATTTTTCCATGATAAAACAGAATGATTATAAGTGAACATAATAGATCTCTCAGTGGCTTAAGGGACTTAAAACAAAATAAATGACATCCATGTGTCTGTCCTGAAGTACTATGTATCTGCAAATAAGACAAACCATTACAGATTTAAGAATCTGACAGACACTTGGAGGGTCCTGCCCATTCCTCTGTTATTTATTTTTCAGCACTGTTTACCCTTTGAGAGAAACTTGAGGCATATTGAAACCCACTATCAGAGTTTATTAGGCAAAGGAAATAGGGAAAAGGTGCATTGGATTATGGAAATAACCTTTGTGGTTAGGGTGCAGAGGAATTGGTGGAACCTGCCTTTATGGGAATTCTTAGCATGGGCATATGGGCCTATACAGCTGTGCCATGCATGTACATAGATAGATTAAATGTTCATGCTGCTTATAAATTATGTGACCACGCAGTACATGTATTACTTAGGACGTAAGGTCCTTTGTTGACTAAACATCTTTCCTGGCTGCTGGGCTGTGCATGTTTCATCTTGTAGCTGGGGGTGTGGCTAGGAAGTGTAACAATCCAGACTTGTTTTTCTTATAAAAAATAAGGGGTTAGGGGATACAGGTGAATGGCAGTGGTGACAGATTTTCTCCCAGAAAAGCTTTCATCTGAGGCAGTGGGCATTGGTTAACATTTGTGGGTATAGAAGGGGGCATTTTTGAGGTAGCTGGACATTCTGTGGTAGTTAATTGTGTTCCACAGTGTATGGCCTTTGGACTGTTCCATTGCTTCTTGGATCTTGCTGTGATAATCTGACAAGGTGCTGGCAGGCCAAACAGTTAGTTCAGAAAAAAAATATTATTGGGGGAGGTCCACAAGGGGTCCCAGATGGAGCAAGGCGTATCTTGATATTAGAAAACTTTGAATGATAGAGATCTGACAAGTTTCTGCCCTGTCCATGTAGTTCCAAAGTGACTTTGTAGCTTGGAAGTATTTTCAAACATATTAAAGGACAATCACAGGGAATTTAAAATCTTCATTTTAATTTAGATATTAGAACTCTACTATTAGAATTTTAATGGTTAGTTGTATAGAGTGAGTGAGAGATAGAGATAGAGAGAGAGAGAGAAAGAAAGAGAGAAAGAGAGAAAGAGAGAGAGAATCATCGAACATGTTTTTATTTTTATTTTTCCTATCAATCAGGCCTTCTATTTTCACCTGAGGCAAACTGCAAGGAGACAGATGTGATTAATTACTGAGGACATTTAACAGTGTGAGATTATTATACCATAGTCTGTTTTTTGTAGAGTCCAGGCCCTTCTTAGTCTTGGGGTGTAAATATCTCTGGTTATTGTTTCTTACCATGTGGGTGTATTTTGATGGTCCTTGCACCTCAGGCTCTATGACTGAAGGTGGTCCTGTAACAATTAGCTGAGCAGTTTTATGTAGCTAGAGTTGTACTGTTCCTGCCTGTCTCACATTCATGACAAATCTCTCTCACCTGCCAGTCCCACAGCCACTCACACCCAACCAAGTAAACACACAGAGACTTATATTATTAATAAACTGTATGGCCATGGCAGGCTTCTAGATAGATGTTCTTATATCTTAAATTAACCCATTTCTATTACTCTATAAGTTGCCATGCTTCTCATGGCTTACTGGTATCTTAACCTCTTCTCATGGTGGCAGCTGGGAGCATCTCTCTGCTTCAGCCTTCCACTTCCCAGAATTCTCTTCTCTCCTTGTCCTGCCTATACTTCCTGCCAGGCTACTGGACAATCAGACTTTTATTTATACAGAGCAATACACAGAGCACCTCCCCCTTTTCTTTTTTTTTCACAAAGTAATGTTTTATTTTCACATATTAAAATTATATATAACAAAACAATTATCAAGCAAGAATTTCAGTTACAATATCTAGTCTATTTGTATTTTGCAAAATTAAAGAAGATATCCTATCTCTCCTATATTTGTGAGTCTAAGGTTTCATATCTAACATATCTTTTATCATAACTAAGAAAACTATAACTATGTATTCTTCAACTCCACCAAAGACCACAGAAGGATATAATATTACCTGAGAAATGGAAGAAAGATACAAGCAACTTCTAGAAGTCTTTCAAGAGTAGACAGAGACAGCTGGAAGCCTGGATAATCACCTAATGTTTCCTTGTAAAATTGGTTCATGTTCTTTAGCCCACAGTCATAGAGACCCTCAGTCACTTCCCTCTGTGTCCTTTAGATCATCTGGTATTTTCCTCTTTAAGAAGGAACCTGAGGACTATTTTGCCAAGCAAAGTTCAGTGGTCACCGTCCTATGGGTCCTGTATGTCCAGTTGATCAAGCAGTCCATGGAAGAACAGTTTGTTGCCCAAAGAGCTATTTTTGCCAAGAACAAGATTGACAGTGAATAATTCCTATTACATTTGGGAAATAGGAAGCTTTTATCATGACTATTATTTGGCCTGAGTGAGTTATGAACTGTCCTTTTGCTGTGAGAAGCCCATGCTTTTTCCAGATATGATTGTGGGACAGGAGGATATGCAAAGTATATTTGGAAGCTGGGTGGTGGTGGCACATGGCTTTAATACCAGCACTCAGGAGTCAGACCCAGGCAGATCTCTGTGAGTTCAAAGTTTCCATGGTTTACAGAGCGAGATTCAGGACAGGAACCAAATTTACACAGAATTATGTGTCTTGAAAAACAAAAATTAAAAGCATATTTGGGGTATGTATAGCCTTTAGGATTTGCCCTTGTGTCAACTGGAAGGTAGAGCCTGTTGGGTAGTAGTGTATGTCTTTGATTCTACCACCCCAGTATCTGAACTATGGTATATCCTGCTTTTAAGGTCCCATCATGTAAAAAGGAGCAGCCATCTGTGTACCTGGTATAAGTGGCCTGAGGCAATGTGACATCCTGTATGTGTGAAGGATGAGGAAAAATTCCTTTAGGATTTAAGTGCAGTAGTGAGATGTGGAATAGTCAGTACTAGTTCAAGGAAGGAGGATTGAAATTTTAACAAGTGGGCAAGTCTGGAAAATAGGTTTGTAATCTTCCAGTAATAACACTTGGAGAGAAAACACTCAGGATGTATGAAAATTTGTAAGACTTTATAAGTTAAAAGATGGTACAAATTATGGTGGGAAGAGAAAGTATTAGGTGAACCAATGTTTAATTTCTTTGATTCACTATTAAGGAGCTTAGCAGCCCCCAAATCACATATGATTGGTGACCATCACTGTGTGGTTATGTATAGTTTATTTGTCAGGTATGCTGCAGGTGCAATGGAGGGTCCCTGCTTGTGCCCTAGAGACCCAAGAGCATAGCACTGCATTTCTGTTACAAGGACAGAGAAGGGATGTGTTATCAGGGAAGTGTAGTACAGAGTCCTGAAGCAGAGGCTATGGAACTTCTGGAAAGGATTAATAATGGGGTGAATGTGGGGTTCATGCAGGATCCCTGAGCTGCCTCAAATAAGTGGTGAGCAATAAGATTAAACAGATGGAATGCAGGACAACAAGGAGTCTGCTATTCCTAGAAAGGAAAGAATATCCTGTTTAGTAGAGCAGCTTTCAAAAGACTGAATTAGATGCTTTCTATCGGAAGCTATAGCCTAGTATGATGTGGTGATATTTATACCCAAATAGGTGACCTGATGAGTGGAGATGTGGATTTTGAAATTTGAGACTCTATAACTCTAACTGTAAAAAAAAATTAGAAGAGGAGAGGTGTTAGTTTGACTAACATACACCAGGGAACAGAAAAAAGCATTGTGACATACATCTTAAGGCCAGTACCAATCATATAGACCTGAAATTCTGTACATACATACAATGTAAAAAAGAGACAACTGGGCTAATATTGCCAATTAATGGGCATAAGAGCAATACAGGCAATGCAATACAGGCGTGGGTAAAACAGTAAGTAGCTTGCTTTTGGAAGCTGCAGGGATGGTGAGGTAAGGTTAGCTTGTGACTTTTGCAATTTCCCTGATCTCTAGGTTTTTCAACCCTATATTTGTCACCTTGTTTTTTATTTAGTGAGAGCATTTAGAAACAGGTCTACATGCAGGTCTTAAATCAGGTGGTATATTCTATTAGGAGTCTTAACTCTAAATATAGGGGTGTTAAAAGAGGAAGAGTTTGGATGAAGCTGCATTTCTCTAAGAAGATGAGGGATGATAGGCTTAAGTCCTCTAAGGCTCTGGAGTGAAAGAGCGTACTGAGTTTGAGTGATGTACCTGGTAGGGTGCTGGAACTGGATCACAATAGAGTGATGGTTTCTAGCAACAGAATGGTTCTGGCTATCCAAGACTATAGGGTCCACCTGATAGATTGAAAGGGAAATGATATGGCAAATCTGTGATAGGGAAATGTGGGCATAAATGAAATAGAAGCTAGGGCCTTAGCTAAAAAATCACTTCCCATTATGGGCAAAGGGAAGGTTTGCACAAACAAAACTGGGTGTAAGAGATATTCCTCTGAAAATACAATTAAGTCATGTGGTTTGCTGAGGTGAGTAAGGCTGTTCCCCTATTGAGACAACAGGGAGATTGGAATGACAGGTCTAGCATGACTGTTTTTGATTCAGAATCTCTGTGGCATCAATTATCCCTCACCAAGCATAGGATATATGCTGGGGGTGTTATTCAATTGATGTACCCATGACATGAGCTACAGAGGGGCAGTCTTCTGACCTATGTCACTTTATATAGCATTTTGGATGAGGCCTGGGTGACCCACATGGGACAGCGCAAGCACCAGCACAATGGCCTTCTCTACAACGTTAAAACAGGGACATGGAGATCTTCTTGTGGCTAGTCAGACAACCTGTGCTAGATTTGACAGTCCTGTTTAGAGGCTTTCTCGTTTCTCCCTTGGTATACCTTTAAAGCCACTGCAAAGACTTCTGACTGTGGGGTCAGGGGCCTTTTCTCCAGAAGCCTAAGATTGGCCCTAACATTGGGGAAGATTTGTTAGACAAAGTAGGTCATAAGGAGTTGTCTCCCCTGTGGGCATTTAGGATCTAGATTAGTATGTTGAAAGAGAACCTTTGAAATTTGTTGTAGAAAATTAGACTTGTTGTCCTGCTTAACTTGAGTTATGTGTTTTAACTTTTCCTAATTTACTGGCTTGAAGGAAACCTTAGTAAGACTGAAAGGGAAGCAGCTCATAGAGTGATCCTAGGTAGAGAGTCATCTAAGGTATTATAATACCAATGTGGGACCTGATCCAGGAGGATGGGCTGCATTAGTCTGCTAGATCTTGTCCACATGTATTGTCCATTGGGTTGGCTCAAGCCCAATGGCTTTCTCTACAAATTTTTAAACAGGAACCTGGAGGCCTTCATGTGGCTGCTCAGATAGCCTGTGCTTGATCTTAGAGTCCTGTTTGCAGACTTATTCATGACTCACATAGCTATGCCATGCAGGATCATAGACTATGTAATCAAGCTGCATGCAGGTTACATAATTACACGCCATAGGTTAACTTAGTAGGCAAGGCCCTGGGATGCCTAAGCTATCTACCTGACTGATGGACAGAGGATGCACATTCATGTAGTTAGGGGGTGACTGGTACATATAACACCACAAGAAACCATAAGCTAGTAATTTACTGTTAGTTGGAGTGAGAGCCCATGGTAATTTCATTTTATGATGTGCTCCCTTTTCAGTTTTCCTGCTCCTTTTTCAACATACAGGAAGGAGGGAGAGACAGATGAGTCACAGCTCTAATGGAGATCTCCAAACCCATTGCCGTCATTTGCTTTCCCTTCTACTTTAGATAGCTCTCTTCTTATTGGTTGTGTATTTGAATATGAGTCAGACAGATGGAATAAAAAGGTTTGCAGTCCACAGTTTCAATCGCCAGGCTCCTGGCTGAATTCCAGCTCATAGCTGGATTCAGCCAAAGCCTGACTGTAAACAACACAAGAGAAGGATAACTGTCTCAGAGAACTGCTGCAGACAGAGGCAGTAGAAACACGGATAAGCAGGGTGTGGTGGTATTGCCCACAATCTTTTTCTGAGTCACCTGCACTCCTTGCTCTGCCAGAAATGTCCTCCTTCCTCTGAAGCCACTGCTTCAGCCTTAATACCTGACAGAAACCAGTGATGTATTGATTATATGCTCCCTCAGAGGACCCATTAAGAAAATGACTGTCAGTGACAATTCTCACTTAGTCACCTGGGACTCTATGAAAATTTCAAGAATCAGATTCCACAAATAAGGGCACTTCGAATATCTAAAATGGCATATTGATAACTGTTACCTGAAAGATAAAATTTGCAGCCCAGAATCACAATCAGACATCCACAGGTGGAAAGTGAGGCTTTCCGGTAGATAGCCAGGGAACAGGGCCAAGTACCATGTACATGATCATCTATTTTCCATGAGATATTCTTCTCTTTTGAGAATTGTGTTCTGGGGCTAAAATTCATTACATCATTTCCTGTCATCCACTTTCAGTTTCGTTGTTTGGGCTGCAGCACACATATAGTAGGGAGGGTGAAATGACTCAGCAACTCTGAAGGAGATCTCAAATACTACCCCAGGATTTGTTTTCCATTGGTGGAAATGAGTTCACTCTCCACATTGTTCCCTGTGTGTTGTGTCATATCCCACCTCCTCATTTCCCCAGAAATTCTCGAGTAGAAGCAGCAGGAAATATTATTTAGAAGGATTTAGAAAAGAAAAACACATAGAAAATACAGGATAGCTTTGAAAGTCCTTGTATTCTAATCCTTCCAGCATCTTCTCTCTCTGCCCTTGGGTAATTAAAGCAATGCCAAGGGGTGGAGAAAAGACAAACCCCCTGCACAGACAGGTGCAGGTCATCTCAAAGACGTGCACTCAGATCCATGATCCAATTATCCTTTCTAAGCCGAGCAGCTGGGTAAAGCCTAAATGGGCTCCAACAGGTTCCTATTCCAGACAAAACTTGAATGCACACCCTCCTCCATCAAAAGTAAGAAGAGCTAAAAAAATTTGTCAGCAGAGCAGTTTCTCACCAGTCAGCCTGTGGGTATAATCTGGGTCTCAGTTGTTTATGAGCACACTAAAATCTGATTGTTATTTAATGCCCACAAGGCAGATTGCTCCTATAATACAAGGGGATACAGATCCCATGGAAATTACCATATCAAAGATTGTTTGATTTAAGCATTACAGATCTGAGTCACCTGATCCTGTCAAATGTGCAGCAAGCAGATTCCTGCTTCTGCAGATATGGCTTCTCTTTAAAGATGTGGTCTCTCCTCGATTTGAATTCACTTCAGACTTTAGGATCTGGCATAGGCTAGGGGCGTCCTGCTCTTCCCTTCTTCTGAAGCTACTGCTTTCCTTCAGGATATAACATTCCTATGCCAGTCTTGATGTCCTGCTCTATGGGCAAGGAAGATGATTTTCTTGAGGTTTTAGTATCTGGCAGAGACTAGTGAAATCCTTCTGTTTCCTCTACCCTGGGAGATTTATTGTGGGAATGGCTTTGTCATTGTAGTTTTACTCATGAAACATAGAGTCACTTAAAATATGGAGCATTATCATTTGCAGTCACTTTTCTATCTGTCACCAAAAGCAATAAAGTATGAAAAATAAAGTATAGCACTGGAAACTTACTTGTTAATATCCTGATGCCTTTTAGGTATTCACAGAATCAACTTTGCATTCTTGGTTTGCGTTATCACTGTGTTCTTGCATAAAGAGTCTCTTGTATGTGATTTATTCCTAATTCTCAGTCCATTCCTATATATGGAAGAAGAGAGGGCATTAACTTCTTTGGAAGTCAATTATTTATTGATGATGGCAGACAGGCATTCAATACTTCATTTGATAATAGTAAACACAGTTGTTTCATTTTTTCTTGAAAAATTACTTGATTCCTCCTCCGATTATTTGGCCACTATGACAAAATTATATGTGAGAGTTACTCACCATTTTCTTTCTTAGAGTATGGAGCTCATGAGAGTGTGAAATTTTTTTCCTCATCATTTAGTCCACTAACATGCAGATTAACCTTCATTCCTATCACATATAGTCAATCCCAGTGAAGCTTGTAAATTGCAGCAATTGAATTTCTGTTCTATGATGATATAAGATTGTAGGTACTTCAAAAATAGATTATTTTCATCACATTGGCATGTGTAATTATATTTATATTTTTGAAATCGTCTTTTAAACTCCAGTTTGGCACTAAAGATATACATTTGTCCATGAAGTAAAACAAATAACACATTACTGCCACATTAGTGAGAAAACACTGACACTCTTCATAGTATAACAGATTCAGTTTTCACAATATCCCTCCACTAGTTCTATGATGCATTTCATCAACATTATAACATTGATATAAGTTTATGTATGTGTATATGTATGAGTTTGCTTATGCATATGTATTCATATTCGCAGAAACATATGCATGTTTACACGTTCTTGATATAATTTTTAATTTAATGTATGAGTACTGAATTTAGATTATTTTCCAATCCTTTTTTTCCATCCTACTGTATAATATCTGAACTGTAAATTGTCAAAATAAATACCATGGTTTATTAAAATTATTTTTATCAAATTGTACATATAAAGTTTATACATAACTACCTCACACACTGTACAGAATGTGGTGATTAGTGTAGTCATTTGAGCATTGACCTTTTGTCATTGAAATGATTATCCTTGTTAGTGTACATTGTAAATGGATTCTTTCTATCTTAGCATCCAATATTTGTGCAAGATTTTCTGCTAAGTGGGGATCTTGAGAGAGTTTCCCATCTATGTTGGCATTATCATTTGTGCTTTTACTGTGCTAACCATTTTTAGTTGATTTGTTGCCTTCATGTAATATTTTCTTGGCACTCAAATTGTCTAATATTTGTGCTTTTTAATTCCCTAACATTCTTAGAAGACACTGTCTTCATGCAGACATCATTTTTGTTTTAATAGGATCTGTGTCTAATCATTGCATGAAATATTTTCTTATTAAAAGAATAATGGTGAGATTCTGGATTGATCGGGTGACATGAGACAAAACATTATAAGTTATTCTCCATTTGAGTAGATTTGGAGATCTGTGTTAGTGATGGAAATGGCGCTTTTTTCCAGACTGTAACAGCCAATGTGGCCTGTTGTTATGAGGATAAATATTTAGAAGACTGTCAGAAATTACATGCTTTCAGAGAAGTTGCAGATGAAGATTCTTCTTCTGGGTCATGTACCTTACTGGCCGTGTGGAATATACTAAGATATTATATTCCATAGAGTTGGTGTTCTGGCCTATGTTATATGTCTGCATTTCTCAAAAAGGTTGTAGTGAAAACTAGACCTGTCTTTCCATATGAAACCAGCAATACCCTATGCAGGGCTAAGTGTTGGTAAATTGTGACATTTGAAAGAGCTGGTAAAATCAGCAACTTTACCTTGTTGTTTTGTAGTCCTGTTAGCTGCAATTTTACCTTAATAAAGCAGAATGATTGTAAGTGGAGATAACAGGTCTATCAGTGGCTTAAGGGACTGTGTATAACATGCTCATAATGGAAACAATTGTAAAAAGCACCTCCCTTTTTAAGAACAACAATGATCACACATAATTTTACCAAATTCTGTGCTTTCATGTACAGGAGAATCCTCAGCATTTTTCTTGTATGATGTGTGTGTGTGTTTGTGTGTGTGTGTGTGTGTGTGTGTTTGTGTGTGTGTGTGTGTGTTTGTGTGTGTGTGTTTATTACCAAATAACATCAGAAACACTAGTGTGTGTGTATATATATATATATATATATATATATATATATATATATGTATGTATATATATATACATATACATATATATATTTAACACACTGTTATATGTCTTGACATTTTTTCTCTCAGATTCTTTCTTTACAGAATATTTGTATTGTTTTTGACCTCATGACACAAATCTTATATTTCTATGATATTTGCAGTTTAATAAGGCTCAGCTTATGGCATGGAATAGCACACAACATTTATGGTTCGCTCTTTTCTCCTCCCCCCTTTCTCTAGTGCCAATCTTCATGATTACTGCTACAGCTCTGGGAAGCTGTTGGGTCCATTCTGTCACTGAGTAGCATATGTCCTACTGCATATAAACACCATTTAATCCACATGCTTTCAACATATGCTACCATTAGTACTTTTGATCTTGGCCATTCTGACAGGTGTCTTATGATTGGTATCTTACTGGCAGTTTGAGTTGTATTTCCCTGTTCTCTAAGGTTGTTTAACACTTCTTTAAGTGTAACTGGGATATTCAAATTTTTTGTTGAGAATATTCTCGTTAAATCTGTCCCCAATTTGTATGGGCCTTATTTGGTATTTTTATGCCTGGTTTCTTGTGTTCTTTGTATATTGTTATATCAATCCTCTGTCAGATATGTAATTGGTGAAGATTTTTTCCCATCCTGTAGGCTACTGTTTTGTCTTATTGACAACATTTCAGGGAGGGACCCAGCTACTTCTCCAAGTTAAATGGAGAGTGGTCCCACACTGGCCTTCCCCCTGAATCAGATTGGTGACTATACTAATGGTCTTCATAGAGCCTTCATCCAGTACCTGATGGAACAAATGCAGAGATACAGATTCAAGCTGTGGCTTGAGATCTTAGGTTTCAGAACATAACATATAGGGATGATATGAGCAGGGGAACATCAAGATTATGATGAGAAAATCCACATAGACAGATGACCTGAGGTTTTCTGGGCTCATGTACTCTGGAAGGACTGCCAGGGAGCTAGCATGTGCCTGGGCTAAGTCATATCTCCATCTGGGAGACATTTTTGTAGCCTGGTATTTCATGGGACCCCTAGCATTGGGACCAGGACATGTCACTAATGTATGCTTTGGCTCTTGGAAACATATTCTCTATGGTTGGATACCTTATTTAGCCTTGATGCAGCACTGATGAGGTTGCTCCTGCCTTATCTTAATATTAAGTGCTATGTTGATTCCCAAGAGAGACCTTACCCCATTTGAAAGGAGAGGGAGGAAGGATTGGGGATTTGAATGGACTTACTGGGAGAGTATGTGAGCAAGAAAGGATGGGAAATTATCGTTATTTCATGAAATAAATAGTAAAAAAAATAAAAAAGTCTTCATGAGGAAACATGAAAAAAATTAAATCCATTTAAATGTTTTGTAAGTATGCTTCTTAAAAGTGCCATGCCCCTATTAGTAGCCTGTACCCAGTCAAGAAGGCTGCTCATAAATGAGCCATTCATCTCTTTTCCACTGGCAATAGCTTAGTTTAAGAAACCAGTGATCAGTAATCCACCATTAGCCATTATTTTGAGTGCTTAGCATCATTTTTGTTGATTTTTTTCAGTCTTATGTGTAAATTCTGGCCCCATGTAGGAATGCAATTTGTAGCTCTTATTTTTGTATCCCACCAGACTGTTCTCAAATAACTCACAGAGACTTATTAATAATGATAACTCAAGTTTATTAACAGAACAAGCCACAGCAAATGTCACATGGATTTTCAGATAAGTGTGGAAACTTGAGAGAGTTTCCCATCTGTGTTGGCTTTACAACTTGTGATTTCTTTGTACCAACCATTTTTGATTGTTTCCTTGCTCTCATGCAGTTATTTGTTGGTGCTCAAATTTTGCAATATTTATGCTTCTTAATTCCCTATCATTCTTAGATGGCACTGTCTTCACAGCAGACATCCTTATCCTTTTAATAAAAACTGTGTGTGACCATTGCATTTAATATTTTCTTATTCTAAGAATAATGATGAGTGTTCTGGTTTGAATATGTGGCCTGAGACAAGACATTACAAGTTCTATGCCATTTGAGAAGTTGTGGAGTTGTGCAATAGTGATGTAAATGATGCTTTTTTTTCTGGCAGTCACAGCCAATGTTGCCTGTGATTATAAGGATGAATATTTAGAATAATATCTGAAATCATTTGTTTTCCGAGAATTTGCAGATGAATGATATCATCTGGGTCTACTATCTCCCTGGAAATGTGCACTATGCTAGCTTATTATATTGGCCATTTTTTTGTGTTCCTGTCAGTGAGATATTTCCTAATTTCTGAAAAGAGTTAGAGTGTAAACTTCAGACATGTGTTTGCATAAGAAACCAGCAATAGTCTATAAATGGCTAAATGTTAGTAACTTATGATATTTGAAAGAGCTGGTAAAATCATCAACTTTACCTTGTTGTATTGTAGTCCTGTTACCTGTAATTTTTCCATGATAAAACAGAATGATTATAAGTGAACATAATAGATCTCTCAGTGGCTTATGGGACTGTTATTAAAATCCTCCTAGTGTAAACAATTGTGAAAATGACCTCCTGCTTAAGAACAACAATGATCGCACATAATTTTACCAAATTCTGTGCTTTTAAGTACAAGAGACTCCTCCGTATTTCTCTTTTATGATGTGTGTGTGTGTGTGTGTGTGTGTGTGTGTGTGTGTGTGTGTGTGTGTGTGTGTGTGGATTACAAAAGAACAACAGAGACACAAGTATGTGGTATATTTTTAAGCACACTGTTACATGTTTAGATTATTTTTCTGCCATTATCTCTTTTTTTTTTACTGAATATCTGTATTACTTTTGACCTTATGAGACCAATCCTAAACTCCTATGATAGTTGCAGTTTAATAGGGCTCAGCTTAATGTATGGATTGACACATTTCGTTTGTGGTTGGATTTTCATCCTTGTTTCACTGAGAGCCTAGCTTCATGGCTTAGCTATCAGGGAGCCATGATTTCTGCTGCAGCTCTGGGTGGTTGTTGGTTCATGCTGACAGTGAGTAGCAAACTGCCAACTGCTTATAAACACCATTTAGTCTACATGCTTTAAAACATAGGCTGCCATTAGTGTATTTGTTCTTGACTTTTCCCGACAGTTATAAAAATAAAACAAAATAAATGACATCCATGTGTCTGTCCTGAAGTACTATGTATCTGCAAATGAGACAAACCATTACAGATTTAAGAATCTGACAGACACTTGGAGGGTCCTGCCCATTCCTCTGTTATTTATTTTTCAGCACTGTTTACCCTTTGAGAGAAACTTGAGGTATATTGAAACCCACTATCAGAGTTTATTAGGGAAAGGGAATAGGGAGAAGGTGCATTGGATTATGGAAATAACCTTTGTGGTTAGGGTGCAGAGGAATTGGTGCAACCTGCCTTTATGGGACTTCTTAGCATGGGCATATGGGTCTATACAGTTGTGCCATGCTTGTGCCTTGATAGATTACATGTTCATGCTGCTCGCAAATTATGTGACCACGCAGTACATGTATTACTTAGGACGTAAGGTCCAGTGGTGACTAAACATTTCCTGACTGCAGGGCTGTGCATGTTTCATCATGTAGCTGGGAGTGTGGCTAGGAAGTGTAACAATCCAGACTTGTTTTTCTTATAAAAATAAGGGGTTAGGGGATACAGGTGAATGGCAGTGGTGACAGATTTTCTTCCAGAAATGCTTTCATCTGAGGCAGTGGGCATTGGTTAACTTTTGTCGGTATAGAAGGGGACATTTTTGGGGTAGCTGGACATTCTGTGGTAGTTCATTGTGTTTCACAGTGTATGGCCTTTGGACTGTTCCATTGCTTCTTGGATCTTGCTGTGATAATCTGACAAGGTGCTGTCAGGCCAAAGAGTTAGTTCAGAAAAAAATATTATTGGGGGAGGTCCACAAGGGGTCCCAGATGGAGCAAGGAGTATCCTGATATTAGAAACTTTGAATGATACAGATCTGAAGTGTTTCTGCCCTGTCCATGTAGTTCCAAAGTGACTTTGTAGCTTGGAAGTATTTTCAAACATATTAAAGGACAATCACAGGGAATTTAAAATCTTCATTTTAATTTAGATATTAGAACTCTATTATCAGAATTTTAATGGTTAGTTGTATAGAGTGAGTGAGTGAGAGAGAGAGAGAGAGAGAGAGAGAGAGAGAGAGAGAGAGAGAGAGAGAGAGAGAGAAAGAGTGAGAGTCAATGGGCTCGCCTTATATTTAAGGCAACTTTTATATGCGGTTCACCCATCGGTTTGCGTCGAGAGAAAGAGAGAGAGAATCATCGAACATGTTTTTATTTTTATTTTTACTATCAATCAGGCCTTTTATTTTCACCTGAGGCAAACTGCAAGGAGACAGATGTGATTAATTACTAAGGACATTTAACAGTGTGAGATTATTATACCATAGTCTGTTTTTGTAGAGTCCAGACCCTTCTTAGTCTTGGGCTGTAAATACCTCTGGTTATTGTTTCTTATCACCTGGGTATATTTTGATGGTCCATGCACCTCAGGCTCTATGGCTGATGGTGGTCCTGTAACAATTAGCTGAGCAGTTTTATATAGCTAGAATTTTACTGTTCCTGCCTGGCTCACAATCATGACAAATCTCTCTCAACTGCCAGTCCCATAGCCACTCACACCCAACCAAGTAAACACACAGAGACTTATATTATTAATAAACTGTATGGCCATGGCAGGCTTCTAGATAGATGTTCTTATATCTTAAATTAACCCATTTCTATTACTCTATAAGTTGCCATGCTTCTCATGGCTTACTGGTATCTTAACCTCTTCTCATGGTGGCAGCTGGCAGCATCTCTCTGCCTCAGCCTCCCACTTTCCAGAATTCTCTTCTCTCCTTGTCCTGCCTATACTTCCTGCCAGGCTACTGGACAATCAGACTTTTATTTATACAGATCAATACACAGAGCACTTCCCCTTTTCTTTTTTTTCACAAAGTAATGTTTTATTTTCACATATTAAAATTATATATAACAAAACAATTATCAAGCAGAAATTAGGTTACAATATCTAGTCTATTTGTATTTTGCAAAATTAAAGAAGATATCCTATCTCTCCTTTATTTGTGAGTCTAAGGTTTCATATCTAACATATCCTTTATCATAACTAAGAAAATTATATCTATGTATTCTTCAACTCCACCAGAGACCTCAGAAGGATATAATATTACCTGAGAAATGGACAAAGAAGCAAGGAACTTCTGGAAGTCTTGCAAGAGTAGACAGAGACAGCTGGAAGCCTGGATAATCACCTAATGTTTCTTTGTAAAGTTGGTTCATGTTCTTTAGCCCACAGTCCTGGAGACCCGCAGTCACTTCCCTCTGTGTCCTTTAGATCATCTGGTATTTTCCTCTTTAAGCAGGAACCTGAGGACTATTTTGCCAAGCAAAGTTCAGTGGTCACTTTCCTATGGATCCCGTATGTCCAGTTGATCAAGCAGTCCATGGAAGAACAGTTTGTTGCCCAAAGAGCTATTTTTGCCAAGAACAAGATTGACAGTGAATAATTCCTATTACATTTGGGAAATAGGAAGCTTTTATCATGACTATTATTTGGCCTGAGTGAGTTATGAACTGTCCTTTTGCTGTGAGAAGCCCATGATTTTTCCAGATATGAGTGTGGGACAGGAGGATAGCAAAGTATATTTGGAAGCTGAGTGGTGGTGGCACATGCCTTTAATACCAGCACTCAGGAGTCAGACCCAGGCAGATCTCTGTCAGTTCAAAGCTAGCATGGTCTACAGAGCGAGATTCAGGACAGGAACCAAATTTACACAGAATTATGTGTCTTGAAAAACAAAAATTAAAAGCATATTTGGAGTATGTATAGCCTTTAGGATTTGCCCTTGTGCTAACTGGAAGGTAGAGACTGTTGGGTAGTAGTGTATGTCTTTGATTCGACCACTCCAGTATCTGACACTATGGCATATCCTGTTTTTAGGGTCCCATCATGTAAAAAGGAGCAGCCATCTGCTTACCTGGTATAAGTGGCCTGAGGCAATGTGACATTGTGTATGTGTGAAGGATGAGGAAAAATTCCTTTAGGATTTAAGTGCAGTAGTGAGATGTGGAATAGTCAGTACTATTTCTAGGAAGGAGGATTGCAATTTTAACAAGTGGGCAAGTCTGGAAAATAGGTTTGTAATCTTCCAGTAATAACACTTGGAGAGAAAACACTCAGGAAGTAGGAAAATTTGTAAGACTTTATAAGTTAAAAGATGGGACAACTTATGGTGGGATGAGAAAGTATTAGGTGAACCAGTGTTTAGTTTCTTTGATTCACTATTAAGGAGCTTAGCAGGCCCCAAATCACATATGATTGTTGACCATCACTGTGTGGTTATGTATAGTTTTTTTGTCAGGTATGCTGAAGGTGCAATGGAGAGTCCCTGCTTGTGCCCTAGAGACCCAAGAGCATATCACTGCATTTCTGTTACATATACAAAGAAGGGATGTGTTAATCAGGGAAGTGTAGTACAGAGTCCTGAAACAGAGGATATTGGAACTTCTGGAAATGATTAATAATGGGGTGAATGAGGGGTTCATGCAGGATCCCTGAGCTGTCTCAAAAAAGTGGTGAGCAAGAAGATTAAAGAGATGGAATGCAGGACTACAAGGAGTCTGCTATTCCTAGAAAGGAGAGAATATCCTTTTTAGTAGAGCAGCTTTCAAAAGACTGAATTAGATGCTTTCTATCGGAAGCTATAGCCTAGAATGATGTGGTGATGTTTATACCCACCTGATGAGTGGAGAGCTGGATTTTGGAATTTGAGACTCTATAACTCCAGCTGTAAAAAAAAAATTAGAAGAGCAGCGGTGTTAGTTTGACTAACATATACTAGGGAACAGAAGAAAGCATGGTGACATACATCTTAAGGCCAGTACCAATCATATAGACCTGGAATTCTGTACAGACATACAATGTAAAAAAGAGATAGCTGGGCTAATATTGCCAATTAATGGGCATAAGAGCAACGCAATACAGGCCTGGGTAAAACAGTAAGTAGCTTGCTTTTGGAAGGTGCAGGGATGGTGAGGTAAGATTAGCTTGTGACTTTTCCAACTTCCCTGATTTCTAAGTTTTTCAACCCTATATTTGGCACCTTGTTTTCTATTTAGTGAGAACATTTAGAAACTGGTCTACATGCAGGTTTTAAATCAGGTGATATATTCTATAAGGAATCTTAACTCTAAATATAAAGGTGTTAAAAGTAGAAGAGTTTGGATGAAGCAGCATTTCTCTAAGAAGATGAGGGATGATAGGCTTAAGTCCTCTAAGGCTCTGGAGTGAAAGAGTGTACTGAGTTTATGTGATGTACCTGTGTGCTGGAACCGGATCACAATAGAGTGATGGATTCTAGCAACAGAACGGTTCTGGCTATCCAAGAATACAGGTCCACCAAAGAGATTGAAAAGGAAATGACATGTCAGAGATAGAGGGTTGAGTGTCAAGGAGGAGGACAAGAGGAGCTGCTGACAAATCTGTGATAGGGAAATGTGGGCACAAGTGAACTAGAAGTTAGTGCCTTAGCTAAAAAATCTCATCCCATTAGGGGCAAAGGGAAGGTTTGCACAAACAAAACTGGGTGTAAGAGATATACCTCTGAAAATACAATTAAGTCATGTGGTTTGCTGAGGTGAGTAAGGCTGTTCCCCTATTGAGACAACAGGGAGATTGGAATGAGAGGTCTGGCATGACTGTTTTTCTTCAGGAACTAGGTACCTTCTATTGGTGAAATTATTAAGGCCATTCCACGTAGTTAAAAGGAGATTTATTTAATGGCGTAACTTACAAATTAAGGAATAAGTAGGTCGCGGAGTCTGGGGAAGGTGTATCACAGTCCAGCAGTGTTCTCTGGAGCTCTGCTCGGTCCACCTCTCCAGTCCAGGGTCCTGCAACAGAGAGAGCTCCAGCCGATCCAGCTCTCGGGTCCCCCAGCAACTCCCTTGGCCCCGCCTTGTAGGCGTGACAGTTGCCGAAGTCTCAATGGGGGTTGGAATTTCCAGATCAAAGCTGGAATGGCTATGCACTACACCTTCAATTCTTCATCACCAAGCCTAGGATATTTGCTGGGGGTGTTATTCGATTGATGTACCCATGACATGAGCTACAGAGGGGCAGTCTGCTGACCTATGTCCCTTTAGATAGCATTTTGGATGAGGCCTGGATGACCCACATGGGACAGGGCAAGCACCAGCACAATGGCCTTCTCTACCACATTTAAAAAAGGGACATGGAGGTCTTCTTGTGGCTGGTCAGATAACCTGTGTTAGATTTGACAGTCTTGTTTAGAGGCTTTCTCATTTCTCCCTTGGTACACCTTTAAAGCCACCACTAAGACTTCTGACTGTGGGGTCAGGGGCCTTTTCTCCAGAAGCCTAAGATTGGCCCTAACATTGGGGAAGATTTGTGGTGGGCATTTAGGATCTAGATTAGTATGCTGAAGGAGAAACTTTGAAATTTGTTGTAGAAAATTAGACTTGTTCTCCTGCTTAATTTGAATTGTGTGTTATAACTTTTCATAATTGACAGGCTTGAAGGCAACCTTAGGAAGACTTAAAGGGAAGCAGCTCATAGAGTGATCCTAGGTAGAGGTCATCTAAGGTATTATAATACCAATGTGAGACCTGATCCAGGAGGATGGGCTGCATTAGTCTAGCAGATCTTGTCCACATGTATTCTAGTCTGTTCTCAAACTTGTCTGCTTTTCTCAGGAAGTAGGTTATTAACAATGATCAGGTATATATCATAAAAGGTGAGACTATAGGAATGAGTGTTTTATTAATATTATTTAATAAAGGAAGTAGAATTAGACATTTAAGAACCCAGTTTTTGTCTATTTGAGAATGTTCTGCCAGTGAGAAAGGGACATGTGCTTTAACCTGTCTATATTCCCTGGCTACCTTTCAAAAAGGGAAATGGCCACTGGGTTGGCATGACTGGGTTTGGGTTCCTGAGCAGTTCAATAACCCATGACAATAGGAAGAAAGTAGGGGTCTGTGTTGGGAAGTTGAAGCAGTCAGATATTAGATAAGGGGAAGGTGAGAGAGGAGCAAAAGGTGCAGTTTCTCAGAAAAGGGAATGGGAATTTGGAAAGGCAGGAGTTCATTAGCAGGTTTTAAGGCAGTAAGAATTGGTTCCTTAGATTCATGAGGCATAGATAGGAGGACATGGGCAGATGAATAGGAAACAGGAATGGTGGTTTTAAAGCTGAGCTAGAAAAAGACTTGAACATAAAGTAACCATGTGCATTTGCATGTTTTCTGGCAGAAGTTAGATTATTCCTGTAAAATACTGGAGTCCAGTGTGTCATTATGTAGCCATTTTTTATTGCTATCTAAGGGATTTTTAAGCTATTTTTTTAGTGCAAAGGCTGATAAACTTAGAGGTCTTTAATTAAGGCATTAAGGTGAGAGTTCTAAGAGTTTCTAATAGGCATCCCAGAGAAGATATGCGGTTAATATTACTGGAAGTCTTGTTTCCCATGGCTATGATAAAGAAAGGAAATCAATCAATTAATCAATTAATCAATAAACAAAATACAAATAAACATGATCTAAATTCAAAAATCACACGGATTCTGAGATAGTATGAGGATCATTTTTTTAGCACAAGTAACTCAGCTCTTTGTCAAGCAAGAAGAGTTTGGACTGCGTCAATAGCCCAAGGATGAGAGTCTGACAGACAAGAATCAAATGAGAATGATATCTCAGACTGCAGTCCTGGGGAATGGCTAATGGTATAGCCTGTATTGTGGGATGACGAGAGCCAATGAAGACTGTGGATGAATGTTCCCAAGAATACCTGAAGGAAGCCTGATGATCAGTGGTCATTCCCATGGGTTCAAGGGACAGTTTAAACTGGACAGTATTGGGAAAACTCACCAATAGAATGAGTAATCTGGCACCAAGGCAACTGGAAAGTGGGTAATAGAAAATAAATGAAACTTGGTACAGGACTCTGGACACAGTGTGCTAGGAGGGATCTCTTTGTCATGCAGCAACCATGTTCTTTATTTGTAGTGCTATTTACTGTTTAAGAGAAAACAAGAGTTGCAAAGAAACCAACTATAAGTATTATTATTATGGGAGGGAAAATGGGATTGTGCAATAGGTCTACTAGAAATGAATGGTGTGGAGAAAGGGGTTGGGGAACCGATTGAATCTGCTTTTATACTTCCCCTCTAGCATGCTCATATGGACTTATATAGCTATGCCATGCAGGTGCATTCTCTATGTAATCAAGCTGCATGCAGTTTACATTATCACATACCATAGGGTTACTTAGTAGGCAAGTCCCTGGGATGCCTAAGCTATCTTCCTGACTGATGGAGATAGGATGCACAGTCATGTAGTTTGGGGGTGGCTTTGGTTCATAACACTACGAGACACCTTCAGCCTGTTTTCTACTGTTAGTTGGAGGCAGAGCCCAAGGTAAATAGATTTTATCCTGTATTCCTCTTTCAGTTTCCCTGCCCATTTTAGAACACACAGGGAGGAAGGAGACAGAGATGAGTCAGCAGCTCTGATGGAGATGTCCAAATTCATTGTTGTCATTTGCTTTCTATTCTACTTTAGACAGCTCTCTCCTTATTGGTTCCTGATCTCTGTGTATTTTAATATGAGTCAGTCAGATGGAATAAAAAGGCTTGCAGTCCAAAGTTTCAATAGCCAGGCTCCTGGCTAAATTCCAGCTCATAGCTGGAATTTAGCCAAAGCCTGACTGGAAACAACACAGGAGAATGATAACTGTCCCAGAGATCTGCAGCTGTCAGAGGCAGTAGAAACATAGGATAGGGAGGGATTGGGTGTGATTTCCCACAATTCTGCTATGAGTCACCTGCATCTGTTTGCTCTGTGGGATATGTGATGCTTCCTCTGAAGACACTGCTTAAGCTTTAATATTTGTGATCACAGCCTCAGATTTGAATCCTCCACTATCTGCATGGAAGATTTACTTTGGGAAAAAATACCTGACAGAAACCAGGAATGTATTGATGTTATGCTCCCTCAGAGGACCCATAAAGAAAATGACTGTGTCAGTGACAATTCTCACTTAGCCACCTGCGACTCTATGAAAATTTCAAGTATCAGATTCTACAGATAAGTGCATTTGTGGAATCTAAAGTGGCATATCGATAACTGTTATCTGAAAGGTACAATTTGCAGCCCAGAATCACAATCAGCCATCCGCCAGTGGAAAGTGAGACTTTCAGGTAGATAGTCAGGAAACAGGGCCAAGTACTGGGTACATGATCACCGTCTAGTTTCCATGAGATGTTCTTCTCTTTTGAGAATTGAATTCTGGGGGTAAAATTCATTACATCACTTCCTGTCATCCACTTTCAGTTTCGTTGTTTTGGCTGGAGCACACATATAGTTGGGAGGGTGAAATGAGTCAGCAGCTCTGAAGGAGATCTCAAAGAGTACCCCAGGATTTGCTTTCCATTGGTGGAAATGAGTTCACTCTCCACATTGTTTCCTGTGTGTTGTGCCATGTCCCACCTCCTCATTTCTCCAGAAATTCTCGAGTAAAAGCAGCAGGAAATATTATTTAGAAGGATTTAGAAAAGAAAAACACATAGAAAATACAGGACAGCTGTGAGAGTGCCTGTATCCTAATCCTTCCAGCATCCAGTGTCTCTGCCCTTGGGTAGTTAAAGCAATGCCAAGGGGTGGAGGAAAGACAAACCCCCTGCACAGACAGGTGCAGGTCATCTCAGCCACCTGCACTCAGAACCATGATCCAATTTTCCCCTCTAATTGGACATATTCGGACAAACCTTACCTCACCAACCCTGCAGCTTTTCTCTCTAATCGGACCTAAATGGTCTTGAACAGGTTCCTATTCCAAACAAAATTTGAATGCACACCCTCCTCCATCAGAAGCAAGAAGAGCTAATAAAGTTTTCAGCAGAGAAGTTTCTCACAATTCAGACCTGTGGCTATATTCTGGGTCTCAGTTGCTCATGAATACACCAAAATTCGATTGTTACTTGGTGTACACAAGGCTGATTGCTCCTGTAATACAAGAGGAGACAGTGCCCATTGAAATTACCAAATCAAAGATTGTTTGATTCCCAGCATTACAGATCTGAGTCACCTTATCCTGTCATATGTGTAGCAACCAGATTCCTGCTTCTGCAGCTATTGCTTCTGTTTAAAGATGTGGTCTCCCTGTCTTGGTTTGAATTCTCTTTGGGCTTTAGGATCAGGCATCTGCTAGGGGAGTCCTGCTCTTCCCTTCTTCTGAAGCTACTGCTTTCCTTAAGGATATAGCATCCCTGTGCCAGTCTTGATGTTCTGCTCTATGGGCAAGAAGGTGAATTTCTTGAGGCTTTAGTATCTGGCAGAGACTAGTGAAATCCTGCTGTTTCCTCTACCCTGGGAGATTTATTGTGGAAATGGCAATGGCATTATAGTTTTATTCATGAACCATAGAGACACTGAAATTATGGAGCAGGACATTTGCAGTCAATTCTCTATCTGTCACCAATGGCAATAAAGTATGGAAAATAATGTATAGCACTGGAAACTTGCTTGTTAATATCTGTATGCCATTTACGTATTCACAGGATCAACTTTGCATTCTTGGTTTGCATTATCACTGTGTTCTTGCATAAAGAGTCTCTTGTACTTGACTTTTTCCTACGTCTCAGTCAATTCTTATATATGAAAGAAAAGAGGGCATTAACTTCTTTGGAAGTCAATTAGTTGTTGATGATGGCAGACAGGCATTCAATACTTCATATGATAATAATAAACACAGTTGTTTCATTTTTTCTTGAAAAATTACTTGATTCCTCCTCTGATTATTTGGCCACTATGACAAAATTATATTTGAGAGTTACTCACTATTTTCTCTTTTAGAGTATGTAGCTCATGAGGATTTTGTTCCTCATCATTTAGTCCACTAACATGCAGATTAACCTTCAATCCTATCACATATAGTCAATCCCAGTGAAGCTTGTAAATAGCAGCAATTGCATTTCTGTTCTATGATGATATAAGATTGTAGGTACTTCAAAAATAGTTTATTTTCATCATATTGGCATATGTAAGTATATGAATATTTTTGAAATTGTCTTTTAAGCTCCATTTTGGAACTAAAGATTTTTCTTTTGTCCATGAAGTAAAACAAATAACACATTACTGCCACATTAGTTAGAAAACACTGACATTCTTCATAGTATAACGGATTCAGTTTTCACAATATCCCTCCACTAGTTCTATGATGCATTTATCAACATTATAACATTGATATAAGTTTATGTATGTGTATATGTATGAGTTACTTATGCATATGTATACATATATGCAGATACATACACAGGTGTACACATTCTTGATATAATTTTTAATTTAATGCATGAATACTGAATTTAGATTACTTTGTATTCTTTTTTCCCATTCTACTGTATAATATCTGAACTGTAAATTGTCAAAATAAATACCACTATTTATTAAAATTATTTTTACCAAACTGTACATAAAAGTGTACACATAACTACCTCACACACTGTACAGAATGTGGAGATTAGGTGTAGCCATTTGAACATTGACATTTGTCCTTGAAAGAATTAACATTGTTAGTGTAGAGTGTAAATGAATTCTTTCTATCTTAGCATCCAATATTTTTGCAAGATTTTCTGCTAAGTAGGGATCTTGAGATAGTTTCCCATCTATGTAGGCATTATCATTTGTGGTTTTACTCTGCTCACCATTTTAGGTTGATTCGTTGCCTTCATGTAATATTTTTTGGCACTAAAATTCTCTAATATTTGTGCTTTTTTAATTCCCTAACATTCTTAGAAGACACTGTCTGCATGCAGATAAACTTTTTGTTTTAATATGATCTGTGTCTGGTCATTGCATGAAATATTTGCTTCTTCAAAGAATAATGGTGAGATTCTGGACTGATCAGGTGATATGTGACAAAACATTATAAGTTATACTCCATTTGAGTAGATTTGGAGATCTCTATTAGTAATGTAAATGATGCTTTGTTTTCCAGACAGTAGCAGCCAATGTGGCCTGTTGTTATGAGGATAAATATTTTGAAGACTGTCAGAAATTATAAGCTATCAGAGAAGTTTCAAATGAAGGTTCTCCTTCTGGGTCATGTACCTTACTGGCCGTGTGGAATATACTAAGATATTATATTCCATAGAGTTTGTGGTCTTGTCTATGTTATATATCTGTATTTCTGAAAAAGTTTATAGTGAAAACTAGACCTGTCTTTCCATATGAACCCATCAATACCCTATGCAGGGCTAAAAGTTGGTAAATTATGACATTTGAAGGAGCTGGTAAAGTCATCAACATTACCTTGGTGTTTTGTAGTCCTGTTAGCTGCAATTTTACCTTAATAAAGAAGAATTATTATAAGTGGAGATAACAGGTCTATCAATGGCTTAAGGGATTGTTTATAACATGCTCATAATGTAAACAATTGTTAAAAGGACCTCCCCTTTTAAGAACAACTGTGATCACATGTAATTTTACCAAATTCTGTGCTTTTATGTACAGGAGACTCCTCAGAATTTTTCTTGTATGATGTGTGTGTGTGTGTGTGTGTGTGTGTGTGTGTGTGTGTGTGTGTGTGTGTGTGTGTGTGTGTGATTACAAAATAACATCATAGACAGTGGTATATGTATATTTTTAAACACACTGTTATATGTCTTGACATTTTTTCTGTCTGATTCTTTCTTTACAGAATATTTGTATTGTTTTTGACCTCGTGAGACAAATCCTAAATGCCTATGGTATTTGCAGTTTAACAAGGCTCAGCTTAGGGTATGGAACAGCATACAACATTTATGGTTGACTCTTTTCCCTCCCCCTTTATCTGAGAGCCTGTCTTCATGGCTTAGCTATCAGGAGCCGTGATTACTGCTGTAGCTCTGGGAAGCTGTTGGGTCCATCCTTCACTGAGTAGCATATGTCCCACTGCTTATAAATACCATTTAATCCACATGCTTTCAACATATGCGACCAATAGTACTTTTGATCTTGGCCATTCTGACAGGTGCCTTAGGGATGGTATCTTACTAGCAGTTTGATTTGTATTTCCCTTGTCTCTAAGATTATTTAACACTTCTTTAAGTGTAACTGGGATATTCAAATTCTTTTGTTGAGAACATTCTCTTTAAATCTGTCCCCAATTTTCATTGGCCTTATTTGGTATTTTTATGCCTGGTTTCTTGTGTTCTTTATATATTTTTTATATCAATCCTCTGTCAGATATGTAGTTGCTGAAGATTCCCCCCCCCCCTTAGGCTACTGTTTTGTTTTATTGACAATATTTCAGGGAGGGCCCCAGCTATTTCTCCTAGTAAAGGGGAGAGGCGTCCCAAACTGGCCTTCCCCCTGAATCAGATTGGTGACTATACTAATGGTCTTCATAGAGCCTTCATCCAGTACCTGATGGAACAAATGCAGAGTTCCAGATTTATCCCATGGCTTGAGATCTTAGGGTGAAGAACATAAGATATCGGGATTATATGAACATTAATATTATGATGAGAAAAACCACATAGACAGATGATCTGAGGTTTTCTGGGCTCATGGACTCTGGAAGGACTGCCAGGGAGATGGCATGTGACTTTGCTAAGTCACATCTGGATCTGGGAAACATTTTTGTAGCCTGGTATTTCATGGGACCCCTAGCATTGGGACCAGAACATGTCCCTGATGTGTGAGTTGCCTCTTAGCAACATATTCTCTATCGTTGGATGCCTTATTTAGCCTTGATGTGGCGCTGAGGAGGTTGCTCCTCCCTCACCTTAATATTAAGTGCTTTGTTGATTCCCAAGAGAGAACTTACCCTATTTGAAAGGAGAGGGAGGAAGGATTGGGGATTTGAATGGACTTACTGGTAGAGTATGTGAGCAAGAAAGGATGGTAAAGTATCATTATTTCATGAAATAAAAAGTAAAAAAAAATATTAAAAAAGACTACATGAGGAAACATGAAAAAAAAGTAAATAAATTTAAATGTTTTGTAAGTAAGCTTCTTAAAATTGCTATGCCCCTGTTTTTAGCCTATACCCAGTCAAGAAACCTGTTCTTAAATGAGACATTCATCTGTTTTCCACTAACACTAGCTGGGGAATGCCAGTGATCGTTAATCCACCATTAGCCCTTATTCTGAGTGCTTAGCATCATTTTTGATTATTTTTTTTCAGTCTTATGTGTAAATTCTGCCCCCATGTAGGAATGCCATTTGTAGCTCGTGTTTTGTGTCCCACCAGACTGTTCTCAAATAACCACACAGAGACTTATTAATAATGATAACTCAAGTTTATTAACAGAACAAGCCACAGCCAGCATCACATGGATTTTCCGTTAAGTGTGGAAATTTGAGAGAGTTTCCCTTCTGTGTTGGAATTACAACTTGTCATTACTTTGTACCAACCATTTTTGATTGTTTCCTTGCTTTCATGTAGTATTTTGTTGGTGCTCAGATTTTAGATATTTATGCTTCTTAATTCCCTGTCATTCTTAGATGGCACTGTCTTCACAGCAGACATCCCTATCCTTTTAATAAAAACTGTGTGAGAGCATTGCATTTAATATTTTCTTATTCTAAGAATAATGATGAGTGTTCTGGTTTGAATATGTGGCCTGAGACAAGAATTACAAGTTCTATGCCTTATGAGAAGTCGTGGAGTTGTGTAATAGTGATGTAAATGATGATTTTTTTTATTCTGGCAGTCACAGCCAATGTTGCCTGTGATTATAAGGATGAATATTAAGAAGAATGTCTGAAATCATATATTTTCAGAGAAGTTGCAGATGAATGATATCATCTGGGTCTACTATCTCCCGGGCAATGTGCACTATGCTAGTTTATTATATTGGGCGGTTTTTTGTGTTCCCGTCAGTGAGATATTTTTTAATTCCTGAAAAGAGTTAGAGTGTAAACTTCAGACATGTGTTTGCATAAGAAACCAGCAATACTCTATAAAGGGCTAAATGTTAGTAACTTATTTCAATTGAAAGAGATGGTAAAATCATCAAATTTACCTTGTTGTATTGTAGTCCTGTTACCTGCCATTTTCCCATGATAAAACAGAATGATTATAAGTGAACATAATAGATCTCTCAGTGGCTTAAGGGACTGTTATTAAAATCCTCCTAGTGTAAACAATTGTTAGAATGACCTCCTGCTTAAGAACAACATTGATCGCACATAATTTTACCAAATTCTGTGCTTTTAAGTACAAGAGACTCCTCAGTATTTCTCTTTTATGATGTGTGTGTGGATTACAAAAGAACAACAGAGACACTGGTATGTGGTATATTATTAAGCACACTGTTACATGTCTAGATTATTTTTCTGCCATTATCTTTTTTACTGAATATCTGTATGGTTTTTGACCTTATGAGACCAATCCTAAACTCGTATGATAGTTGCAGTTTAACAGGGCTCAGCTTAATGTATGGGTTGGCACATATCGTGTGTGGTTGGATTTTCATCCTTGTTTCACTGAGAGCCTAGCTTCATGGCTTAGCTATCAGGGAGCCATGATTACTGCTGCAGCTCTGGGAGGTTGTTGGTCCATGCTGACAGTGAGTAGCAAACTGCCAACTGCTTATAAACACCATTTAGTCTACATGCTTTGAAACATATCCTGCCATTAGTGTATTTGTTCTTGGCCTTTCCTGACAGCTATAAAAATAAAACAAAATAAATGACATCCATGTGTCTGTCCTGAAGTACTATGTATTTGCAAGTAAGACAAATCATTACAGATTTAAGAATCTGACAGACATTTGGGGGGTCCTGCTCATTCCTATCTGTTATTTATTTTTCAGCACAGTTTACCCTTTGAGAGAAACTTGAGGTACATTGAAACCCTCTATCAGAGTTTATTAGGCAAAGGGAATAGGGAAAAGGTGCATTGCATTGTGGAAATGACCTTTGAGGTTAGGGTGCAGAGGAATTGGTGAAACCTGCTTTTATGGGACTTCTCAGCATGGGCTTATGTCCTATGCAGTTATGCCATGCATGCACCTAGATAGGTTACATGTTCATGTTTTCGCAAATTATGTGATCACACAGTGCATGCATTACTTAGGACTTAAGGTCGCGTGGTGACTAAATATCTTTCCTGGCTGCTGGAATGTGCATGTTTCAACATGCAGCTGGGAGTGTGGCTAGGAAGTATCACAATCCATACTTGTTGCTCTTATAAAAAATCAGGGGTTAGGGGATACAGGTGAATGGGAGTTGGGACAGAGAGTCTCCCAGAAATGCTTTCCTCTAGGGCAGCGGGCATTGGTTAACTTTTGTGAGTATATAAGGGTAGATTTTGAGGTAGCTGGACATTTTGTGGTAATTAATTGTGTTCCACAGTTTATGGTCTGTGGACTATTCCATTGCTTCTTGGATCTGCTGTGAGAATCTGACAAGTTGCTGTCCAGGCAGAAGAGGAAGTTTAGAAAAAAATTTTATTGAGGGAGGTGCACAAGGGGTCTCACATGGAGCAAGGAGTGTTCTGATATCAGAAAACTTTAAATGATACAGATCTGAAGTGTTTCTTACCTGTCTATGTAGTTCCAAGATGACTCTATAGCTTGGAAGTATTTTTAAACATATTTAAGGACAAACCCAGGGAATTTAAAATCTTTATCTGGTTCCCATGATATTATAAATTTTAGAACTCTGCTATCAGAATTTTATTGGTAGAATGTCAGGCAGTATCCTGGATGAAGCATGGACCTAAAGGTCCATTTTGCCAAACAAAGTTCAGTGGTCACATTCCTATGGTTTGTACATGTCCAGTCATACATTATTTCAAGTAGTACAGGCAAGAACAGTTTCTTGCCCAAATGGATATTTTTGCAAAGGAGAATATAAACTCAATATGGAGTGTCTGCAATGCCCATTCTCTTCTCTGAAGTAAATTGTTGACACTAGCAGCAGAAACGTCTCATTGTACTGAACTTCTAAATTTTTAAAATATTTTAAATGCCCTATTCTGTAGGTCTTTGAAGTGTTTGAAGATTGCCTGCCTAACTGAATTATGTCTATGTATACCTAGAAAACTTAACATGACTATATGTTTGACTATCATAGGAGACTAATTATTAATCTGTATTTTTAATTATCTAGTACAATCTAAATGAGTTACATAAACATAATATCTTAAAGAAGAGTAGAAATATATGCACAGTATAACAAAATTAAATTTAAACTTGAATCAATAACTAAAATCTATAGCAATGTGAAATGTTTTAAACAAGATGTTCGTAGAAAGTAGATTCAATAATCTACCCATTCTTCCTATCATATCTTGATGCTATCCCCCATTTATATTTTTAGAAAGATATTGTATTTAAAATCAACCCTTTTTAAAATAAAAATATTGCTTTATTTCTATCCCCCACCAGAGGGCCCTTTATGGTACAAAATAATCTCTCAACCTCTGTCTTAGCAATATGCTTGGGTTTAGAGAAGGAGTGAGCTAATTTCACCTCCAATGCCAGCTTGGTATATTTGGGAATTTGGGCGCAGGTTCTCAAACTATTTCCTGCTGGATGAGGGTGCTGCATTCTTATGGGGACATAAAGAAAATTTTAGGATTATGGGGTAGTCCATGAGCTTGTATTGTCTTACAGAAAGCTCTGTGTAACTCAGTGGGAATAGGTCATGCCCACATGCCTGGAACCCACCATAGAGTAGTTCAAGCCCACTTGTTGCAGTATCCTATGACCCTCATGACACATGGTTCCTCTTCCTTTTGCAATTGGTTATTTTCAGATTTCAGGTGGAAACTCGAGCAGTTGGGTGCCTTTGTAGCTGAAGTTATCCTGTTTCTGCCCGGCTCCTGCTGCCCTCAGACACAAGGAAATACCCTGAGACTTACATTACTTACAAACTATATTGACTAATGGCTCAGGATTCTTGTTAGCTGTTCTTATATCTTAAATTAACCAATTTCAATTCATCCATAAGTTGCCATGTGACTTTTGGCTTACCAGTATCATTACATGTTGCATCTTATCATGGCTTCTGGCAGCTTCTCCCTCACTCAGCCTTCCACTTTCAAGAATTATCCTCTCTCTTGGTCCTGCCTATACTCTCTGCCTGGCTACTGGACAATCAGCCCTTTATTTATTAACCAATCAGAGCAACACCTGCAGAGCACACAGAACATCCCACAGCAGATAGGCTGTAGGCTCTCTGTTATGAACTGAGACAGAGCAAGACCGTTAGCATTAAGGAGCTGGTATAGATAGGACAGAATTGGCCTCGTGACAGGAGATGACTGTGAGGATGTGTGTCAAAATATATGTATTGCCTGTGGTGAATGACATGAGTTTGGCCTCTAGCCTGCCACTGTCCTAGCTGCCTGGTTGGTACAGTTATTTCCCTTAGAGGTGATAGAGCTGTCAATCTGATGAGATTGTCAGTGAATAATTCCTATTACATTTGGGAAATAGGAAGCTTTATCATGACCATTATTTGGCCTGAGTTAATTATGAATTGTCCTTTTGATGTGAGAAGCCCATGCTTTTTCCAGATATGAACGTGGGACAAGAGGATATGAAAAGTACATTTGAAATTGGGTAGTGGTGGCACATGCCTTTAATACCAGCACTCGGGAGTCAAACCCAGGCAGATATCTGTGAGTTCAAAGTTAATGTGGTCTAAAGAGTAAGTTTCAGGACAGGAACCAAAATTACACAATGTAATCTGTCTTTCAAAACAAAAATAAACAGCGTATTTGGAGTATGTAAAACATTTAGGAATTGCCCCTGTGCCAACTAGAAGGTACAGGTGAGAGATATTAGCTCAGCCTGTTGGTTAGTAATGTATGTCTTTTATTCTACCACCCCATCATCTGCAATTATAGCATATCCTACTTTATGGTTCTGATCATGAAAAAAGGAGCAGCCATCTGTGTACCAGGTATAAGTGCCCTGAGGCAATGTGCACTCCTGTGTGTGTGAAGGATGAGGCAAAAAAACCTTTAGGATTTAAGTGCAGTGGTGAGATGTGGAATAGTCAGCACTAGTTCAAGGAAGGAGGATTGAATATTAACCAATGGGCAAGTATGCAATGTAAGTGTGGTATTTTCCAGTATAAACACTTGAAGACAAAAACTAAGGAGGTAGGAATAATATGTAAGACTTTATAAGTTAAAAGAAGAGAAATAATTATGTGACCCAAAGTTTAGTTTCTTGGATTCACTATTAAGGAGATTAGCAGCCCCCAAATCACATATGATTGGTGACCATCCCTGTGTGGTGAGGTGTAGTTTTTTTGACAGGTATGCTCCAGGTGCAATGGAGGGTTCCTGTTGGTGCCCTAGATTCCCAAGGGCATATCACTCTCTTTCTGTTACATAGACAAAGAAGGGATGAATTGATCTGGGAGGTATAGTGCAGAGTCCTGAAGCATTGCCTCTTGGATTTCAGGAAAGTATTAATAGTGGGGTGAATGAGGGATTATTTCAGGATCCCTGAGCTGCCTCATATAAGAGGTTTGCCAGGACATTGAAAATATGAAACGCAGGATTACAAAGAGTTAACTATTTCGTGAAAGGTTAGAATATCGTGTTTAATAGAGTAGCCTGCAAAACACTGAATTAGATGCTTTCTATCTGAAGCTAATGCCTAGTATGATGTGGTAATGTTTACACCCAAATAGGTGAATTGAGGAGTAGAGAGCTGGATTTTAGAACTTGAGATTCCATAACTCCAGCTGTACACAAAATTTAGAAGAGGAGAGGTGTTAGTTTGAATAACTTCTACTTATGAGCCACAGAATAGAATGTTATCTACCTATTGTATTCGCTAAAGCCAATGCGGGAGAAGGAGAGCAAGCCAGAAGCTGGGGATTGATGAAGTATTTGTGAGATGTCCATGAATCTGTGTGTCAAGACAGTCCAAGTTAGCTACATATACAGGTAAGTGTCAGCATCTGTCCAGGATAAGGACAAGATATTTTGAGACAGAGAGCTGACAAGTATAGGAAAGAAGTTATCCTTGAGATATAGTACTGAGTAGTGTTTGGTTTCTGAAGGGATAGTGTAAACAATTGAGTATAGTCCAGGCATTACAGAATTGAGAGGACCCTGAAGATCTAATGAGCTGCAGGTGTATTGATATTTTATTTGTGCTGAAATGTGGTGATATTTTATTTATGCTTTATTAAAGATTGATGGAGATCAGGTGGGAAAGGCCATCCATTTTAAGTAAATTAAATTTCAGGCAGCACACTTATCAGACAGGGTCTCTGTGTGTTCAAGGCCATACTAGGGAACAGAGCAAAGCATGGTGACACACTCCTTTAAGGCCAAGACCAAATATAAAGACCTGGAGTTCTGTACAGACATGCAATGTAAAAAGAGATAGCTGGGCTAATATAACCAATTAAAGGGCATAAGAGAAAGGCAATGGAATCATGTGTAAGGCAGCAAGTAGCTTGCATTGGGAAACTGCAGGGTTGGTGAGGTAAGGTTTGCTTGTGACTTTTTCAATTTCCCTGATCTCTATGTCTTTACCACTATATTTGACACAGTGTTTTTTATTTAATGACCATTTAGAAACTATTCTACATGCAGGTCTTAAATCAGGTGGTATATTCTATTACGTTTCTTAACTCTAAGTATAGAGCTGTTAAAAGGAGAAGAATTTGGATGAAGTAGCATCTTTCTGAGAAGATCAGGGATGATAGGAATCAGTCCTCTAAGGCTCTGGAGTGAAAGTGTGTACTGAGTATGAGTGATGTACCAGGTAGCATGCTGAAACTGCATAAAAATAGAGTGATGGTTTCTAGCAACAGAAGTGTTGTGGCTATCCAAGACTATGGGGTCCACATCAGAGTTTGAAAGGGAAATGTTATGTCAGAGCTGGTGGGCTGAGTGCCAAGAAGGAGGAGGAGAGGAGCTGCTGACAAATCTGTGGTAGGGAAATGTGGGCACAAATGAACTAGAAGCTAGTGCCTTAGCTAAAAAATATCTTCCCATTATGTCCACAGGGGAGGTTTCCACACACAAAACTGTGTGTAAGAGGTATTCTCATGAAAATACATTAAAGTCATGGGGTTTGGTGAGGTAAATTAGGGTGTCCCACTTCCCAGGGAGATTGGAATGACAGGTAAGTCCCCAAAACTCCCACAAGATGCAGTAAGGGCCTCCAGTGTCCAAAGGAAGGAAATGGATCCTCCCTATATAATAATGGCTACTCAAGGTTTTGGTATGACATGACTGTTGTTGGGTAAGGACCTGGGTACCTTCAATCGTCCATTACCCAGGGTAGGAGATTGCCAGTATGTTGGTCTTCGATTGATGTCCCCATGTCATAAGTTACACAGGTTCAGTCAACTAAACTATGTCCATATCAATAGCGTTTTAGATGAGGCCGAGGTGACCTATATGGGGCAGGGGTTGGCTCAAGCCCAATGGCTTTCTCTACAAATTTTTAAACAGGAACCTGGAGGCCTTCATGTCACTGGTCAGATAGCCTGTGCTAGATTTGACTGTCTTGTTTGCAGGCTTATTCATGTCTCACATAGCTGTGCCATTCAAGAACATAGACTATGTAATCAAGCTGCATGCAGGTTACATAATTACACACCATAGGGTAACTTAGTAGGCAAGGCCCTGGGATGCCTAAGCTATCTTCCTGAGTGATGGACAGAGGATGCACATGTAGTTAGGGGATGACTGGTACACATAACTCCAAAAGAGACCATAAACCAGTAATTTGCGGTTAGTTGGAGTGAGAGCCCATGGTAATTTCATTTTATACTGTGTTCCCTTTTCAGCTTCCCTGCTCCTTTTACAACATACAGGAAGGAGGGAGAGACAGATGAGTCAAAGCTCTAATGGAGATCTCCAAATTCATTGCCGTCATTTGCTTTCCCTTCTACTGTAGACAGCTCACTTCTTATTGGTTGTATATTTATATATGAGTCAGACAGATGGAATAAGAGACCTTGCAGTCCACAGTTTGAATTGCCAGGCTCTGGCTAAATTCCAGCTCATAAATGGATTCAGACAGAGCCTGACTGTAAACAACACAAGCAAACGATAACTGTCCCATAGAAGTGCTGCAGACAGAGGCAGTAGAAACACGGATAAGCAGGGTTTGGTGGTATTGCCCACACTCCTTCTCTGAGTCACCTGAACCTGCTTGATCTGCTGGAAATGTCCTCCTTCCTCTGAAGCCACTGCTTCAGCCTTAATACCTGACAGAAACCAGTGATGTATTGACTATATGCTCCCATAGAGGACCCATTAAGAAAATGACTGTGTCAGTGACAATTCTCACTTAGCCACCTGGAACTCTATGAAAATTCAAGAAGCAAATTCCACAAATAAGTGTATTTCGGGAATCTAAAATGGCATATCGATAATGTTACCTGAAAGGTACCATTTGCAGCCCAGAATCACAATCAGCCATCCACAGGTGGAAAGTGAGACTTTCAGGTAGATAGACAGGAAGCAGGGCCAAGAACTAGGTACATGATCACCGTATAGAATCCATGAGATGTTCTTATCTTTTGAGAATTGAATTCTGGGCCTAAGATTCATTACATGATTTCCTGTCATCCACTTTCACTTTTGTTGTGGCTGCACATATAGTTGGGAGGGTGTAATGACTCAGCAGCTCTGAAGGAGTTCTCAAAGAGTACCCTAGAATTTGCTTTCCATTGGTGTAATTGAGTTTACTCTCCATATTGTTTCCTGAGTGATATGCCAAGTCCCACCTCCTCATTTCCCCAGAAATTCTCTAGTAGAAGCAGCAGGAAATATTATATAGAAGAATTTAGGAAAGAAAAACACATAGAAAATACAGGATAGCTGTGAGAGTGCTTGAATCCTAATCCATCCAGCATCTACTGTCTCTGCCCTTGGGTAGTTAAAGCAATGCCAAGGGCTGGAGAAAACACAACCCCCCTACACAGACAGGTGCAGGTTATCTCAGCCACCTGCACTCAGAATCATGATCCAATCATCCTCTCCAAGTAGACCTGCTAGATAAAGCCTAAATGGACTCTAACAGGTTGTATTCCAAACAAAACTTGAATGCACACACTCCTCCATCACAAGCAAGAAGAGATAAAAAAATTGTCATCTGAGCAGCTTCTCACTAGTCAGCCTGTGGGTATAATCTTGGTCTCTGTTGCTTATGAGCACACTAAAATCTGATTGTTATTTGGTGCCCACAAGGCAGATTGCTCCTGTAATACAAAGGGAGACAGATCCCATGGAAATTACCAAATCAAAGATTGTTTGTTTCAAGCATTACAGGTCTGAGTCACCTGATCCTGTCAAATGTGCAGAAAGCAGATTCTGGCTTCTGCAGCTATGGCTTCTGTTTAAAGATGTGGTCTCTCCTCTGTTTGAATTCACTTCATTCTTTAGGATCTGGCATAGGCTAGAGGAGTCGTGCTCTTCCCTTCTTCTGAAGCTACTGCTTTCTTTAAGGATACAGCATCCCTGTGCCAGTCTTGATGTCCTGCTCTATGGGCAAGGAAGTTGATTTTCTTGAGGCTTTAGTGTCTGGCAGAGACTGGTGAAATCCTGTTGTTTTTTCTACCCTGGGAGATTTATTGTGGGAATGGCTTGGCATTGTGGTTTTATTCATGAACCATAGAGTCACTGAAAATACGGTGCAGAAACATTTGAAGTCACTTCTCTATCTCTCACCAAATGCAATGAAATATGGAAAATAAAGTATAGCACTGGAAACTTACTTGTTAATATCCTGATGCCATTTACAGACTCACAGGATCAACTTTGTATTCCTGGTTTGCATTATCACTGTGTTCTTACATAAAGAGTCTCTTGTATGTGATGTTTTTCCTAATTCTCAGTCCATTCCTATATATGAAAGAAGAGAGGGCATTAACTTCATTGGAAGTCAATTATTTATTGATGATGGAAGACAGGCATTCAATGCTTGATTTGATAGTAATAAACACAGATTTTTCATTTTTTCTTGAATAATTACTTGATTCTTCCCCTGATTATTTGGCCACTATGAGAAAATTATATTTGAGAGTTACTAATTATTTTCTCTTTTAGGGTATTTAGCTCATGAGAGTGAGAAATTTTCTTCCTCCTCATTTAGTCCACTAACATGCAGATTAACCTTCAGTCCTATTACCACATGTAGTCAATCCCAGTGAAGCTTGTAAATAGCAGCAGACTGATTTCTATTCTATGATGACATAAGATTGTAGGTACTTCAAAAATAATTTTTTTCATAATATTGGGAAGTGTAAGTATATTTTTGAAATGGTCTTTTAAGCTCCAGTTTGGCACTAAAGATATGCTTTTGTCCATGATGTAAAACAAATAACACATTACTGCAACATTAGTGAGAAAACACTGACACTCTTCATAGTATAAGTGATTCAGTTTTTACAATATCTCTTCACTTGTTCTATGATGCATTTCAACAACATTATAACATTGATATATGTTTATGTATGCGTATATGTATGAGTTTGCTTATGCATATGTATACAAATACACAGATACATATGCATGTGCACACTTTCTCGTTATAGTTTTTAATTTAATGCATGAGTACTGAATTTAGTTTATTTTTCCATCCTATTATATAATACCTCCATTGTAAATTTTCAAAATAAATACCACTATTTATTAAAATTGTTTTTCTAAATTGTACATATAAAAATAAATATATGACTAACTCACACAGTGTACAGAATGTGGTGATTAGGTGTAGTCATTTGAGCATTGACCTTTTGTAGTTGAAAGGACTATCAGTGTTAGTATACAGTGTAAGTGGATTCTTTCTATCTTAGCATCCAATATTTTTGCTAGATATTCTTCTAAGTGGGGATCTTGAGAGAGTTTCCCATCTATGTTGGCATTATTATTTTACTGTGCTAACCATTTTTAGTTTATTCATTACCTTCATGTAATATTTTCTTGGCACTCAAATTGTCAAATATTTGTGCTTTTTAATTCCCTGTCTTTCTTAGATACACTGTCTTCATGAACACATCCTTTTTGTTTTAATATGATCTGTGTCTGATCATTGCATAAAGTATTGTCTTATTCAAAGAATAATGGTGAGATTCTGGATTGATCATGTGACATGAGACAAAATATTATAAGTTATACTCCATTTGCGTAGATTTGGAGATCTGTATTAGAGATGTTAATGGCGCTTTGTTTTCAGACAGTAAGAGACAATGTGGCCTGTTGTTATGAGGATAAATATTTAGAAGACTGTCAGAAATTATATGCCTTCAGAGAAGTTGCAGACAAAGGTTCTCCTTCTGGGTCTTGTACCTTCCTGGCCATGTGGAATACACTAAGATATTATATTCCATAGAGTTTGTGTTCTGGCCTATGTTATATGTCTACATTTCTCAAAAAGGTTGTAGTGAAAACTAGACCTGTCTTTCCATATGAAACCAGCAATACCCTATGCAGGGCTAAGTGTTGGTAAATTGTGACATTTGAAAGAGCTCGTAAAATCATCAACTTTACCTTGTTGTTTTGTAGTCCTGTTAGCTGCAATTTTACCTTAATAAAGCAGAATGATTATAAGTGGAGATAACAGGTCTATCAATGGCTTAAGGGACTGTTTATAACAGGCTCATAATGTAAACAATTGTTAAAAGCACCTCCCTTTTTAAGAACAACAATGATCACACATAATTTTACCTAATTCTGTGCTTTTATGTACAATATACCCCTCAGCAATTTTCTTGTATGATGTGTGTGTGTGTGTGTGTGTGTGTGTGTGTGTGTGTGTGTGTGTATGTGTGTTTATTACAAAATAACATCAGTGACACTGGTACATGTATATTTTTAAACACACTGTTATATGTCTTGACATTTTTTTCTGTCTTATTCTTTCTTTATTGAATATCTGTACTGTTTTTGACCTCATGAGACAAATCCTAAATGCCTATGGTATTTGCAGTTTAACAAGGCTCAGCTTAGGATATGGAATGGCGCACAACATTTATGTTTTGCTCTTTACCCCTTCTTCCCCCCCACTTTCTCTTCGAATCTATCTTCATGGCTTAGCTATCAGGAGCCGTGATTACTGCTGTAGTTCTGGGAAGCTCTTGGGTCCATTCTTTTACTGAGTAGCATTTGTCCCACTACTCATAAACACCATTTAATCTACATACTTTCAACATATGCTACCATTAGTACCTTTGATATTGGCCATTCTGACAGGTGTCTTAGGAATGGTATCTTAGTGGTAGTTTGATTTGTATTTTCCTGATCTGTAAGGTTGTTTAACACTTCTTTAAGTGTAACTGGGATATTCAAATTCTTTTGTTGAGAACATGCTCTTTAAATCTATCCCCAATTTTTACTGGCCTTATTTGGTATTTTTATGCCTGGTTTCTTGTGTTCTTTATATATTTTTTAAATCAATCCTCTGTCAGATGTGTAGTTCGTGAAGTTTTTTCCCATCCTGTAGGCTACTCATTTTGTCTTATTGACAACATTTCAGGGAGGGCCCCAGGTATTTCTCCTAGTAAAGGGAGAGTGGTCCCAAACTGGCCTTCCACCTGAATCAGATTGGTGACTATACTAATAGAGCCTTCATCCAGTACCTGATGGAACAAACGCAGAGTTCCAGATTCATGCCATGGCTTGAGATCTTAGGGTGAAGAACGTAAGATATAGGGATTATATGAGCAGGGGAACATCAAGATTATGATGAGAAAATCCACATAGACAGATGACCTGAGGTTTTGTGGGCTCATGGACTCTGGAAGGACTTCCAGGGAGCTGGCATGTGACTGGGCTGAGTCACATCTCCATCTGGGAGACATTTTTGTAGCCTGGTATTTCATGGGACCCCTAGCAGTGGGACCAGGTCATGTCCCTGATGTGTGAGTTGCCTCTTGGAAACATATTCTCTATGGTTGAATGTCTTATTTAGCCTTGATGCAGTGCTGAGAAGGTTGCCCCTGCGTCAACTTATTATTAAGTGCTTTGTTGATTCCCAAGAGAGACCGTACCCCATTTGAAAGGAGAGGGAGACGGTTTGGGGATTTGAATGGACTTACTGGGAGAGTATGTGAGGAAGAAAGGATGGGAAAATATTATTATTACTGAAAAAAACGTATAAAAAACTACATGAGGAAACATGAAAAAAAGTAAATCCATTTATATGTTTTGTAAGTAAACTTCTTAAAAATGCCATGCCCCTTTTTTGTAGCCTGTACCCAGGCAAGAAGCCTGCTCTCAAATGAGCCATTCATCTGTTTCCCACTAGTAATAGCTTAGCTGAGGAAAGCCAGTGATCATTAATCCACCATTAGCCCTTATTTTGAGTGTAAGCATCATTTTTGTTGAATTTTTTCAGTCTTATGTGTAAATTCTGGCCCCATGTAGGAATAACATTTGTATCTCGTGTTTTGTGTCCCATCAGACTATTCCCAAATAACCACACAGACACTTATTAATAATTATAACTCAAGTTTATTACTAGCTAACTCATACATTTTAAATTAACTCATAATAGTTATCTGTGTTCTGCCATGTGAAGTGGATCCTTTTCTCAGTATTGCAAGTTCACCTCATCATCTCTTAGTCTCTTCACAATTCTGGGCCTCCTCCCTTCTTCCCATAAACCTCATTTTCTGGTTCTCCTGCCAAAATTTATCCTGCCTAGGTATAAACAAGTCAAGTTCTTTATTAAAACAATCACAATGATATATATTCAGACAGTGTAAAGAAATATTACACATGCTATCCATGGTTTTTTTTTTCCTACCCACTCCCATTTTATTTAAAATGCTGTGGAGACATTGATTTCCATCCCTTTTGTCTGTGTGAAAAGTTTTATATTAAAACTTATTTGAAGAAATATTTGTGATATATACATACATGATAATTAATCATAAGCCATTGAATAACCAAAAACCACCCACTCCACCACTTGGGCATGTGTGCATAGTTTTCTTAAAATTGCTTCTTGCTTTTGAGGGAAAAGACTACTTTAGGAGTTCCTGAAAAATTGGGGGTTACTTGTCAAGTCCTGGGAACTGTAGCAGTATCATTTGTTATCTAGACTCTGCATAGTGCAAAAGTGCAGAGCTTGTCTCAGTCCTTGATGGAGTTGTCTGTGAATCTGGATCATCTCATCTAGCCAACTTGAATTTGTCCTGAGCAGTTTGTAGTCTAAAGCTGATCTCTCAGTGGTGTTAATCAGCTTAATGGCTTTATCATAGTCCATGTGGAATCTTCATTGTGGGGTCCTGTCATGCTTTTGAACATTCAAATTTACTGTTAGGCATGGCCATGGTTTCCTACAGGAATTTTCTTTTTTTTTTCTTTATTTTATGTAATTGTTTTTGTGCCTCTTCTTTGGTTTGGGGCAATTACATTATGAATAATGTCTGTCTCTTGGAACCATGAACATTCTTTCCTAGAAGAGAATCTCTTTAACAGCAATTTCTCCCCACCACTGGCCTCACCAAACTTTCCCAATCTGAACTTTGCCAGTGCTTTCTTGTAACATGATAGTCCTGACAATTTTTCTCTGAATAAGCAATAGTAAACCATTCAACTCCAGTAGTAGCATCACCATCAACACCAACATGATGAGAAGCAGCTTGTAGTTCAGAGCAGCAGCAGAAGCCTCCATAGTCTCACCGCCACTGTTTCTGGCCTGGAACAGCCCCAGCAACAGGAGACTCAATCTCAGGGTTGTGCCTTCAAGCCCCACATTGGGCACCAGATGTAACATGAATCTTAAAATGTCATATTAATAAAAAACTGGGTGCCAGCTTTTAGGGTGAATTTCTGAAAGATCAGAGGAGCAGAATAAGCCATAGTCAATGTCACATGGATTTTCAGTTAAGTGTGGAAATTTGAGAGATTTTCCCATCTGTGTTGGCTTTACAACTTGTGATTTCTTTGTACCAACCATTTTTGATTGTTTCCTTGCTTTCATGTAGTATTTTGTTGGTGCTCAAATTTTGCAATATTTATGCTTCTTAATTCCCTGTCATTCTTAGATGGCACTGTCTTCACTGCAGTCATCCTTACCCTTTAATAAGAATTGTGTGTGACCGGTGCATTTAACATTTTCTTATTCTAAGAATAATGATGAGTGTTCTGGTTTGAATATGTGGCCTGAGACAAGACATTACAAGTTCTATGCCATTTGAGAAGTTGTGGAGTTGTGTAATAGTGATGTAAATGATGCTTTTTTTTCTGGCAGTCACAGCCAATGTTGCCTGTGATTATAAGGATGAATATTAAGAAGAATGTCTGAAATCTTATGATTTCAGAGAAGTTGCAGATGAATGATAGCCTTCTGGGTCTACTGTCTCCCTGACAATGTGCACCATGCTAACTTATTATATTGGCCAGATTTTTGTGTTCCTGTCAGTGAGATATTTCTTATTTCCTGAAAAGAGTTAGAGGGTAAACTTCAGACATGTGTTTGCTTAAGAAACTAGCAATAAGCTATGGAGGGCTAAATGTTGGTAATGTGTGACATTTGAAAGACCTGGTAAAATCATCAACATTACCTTGTTGTATTGTAGTCCTGTTACCTGCAGTTTCTCCATAATAAAACAGAATGATTATAAGTGAACATAATAGATCTATCAGTGGCTTAAGGGACTGTTATTAAAATCCTTCTAGGGTAAACAATTGTTAAAATGACATCCCTGCTTAAGAACAACATTGATTGCACATAATTTTCCCAAATTCTGTGCTTTTAAGTACAAGAGACTCCTCAGTATTTCTCTTTTATGATGTGTGTGTGGATTGCAAAAGAACAACAGAGACACTGGTATGTGGTATAATTTTCTTTTTTTTTCTTTTTTTTTTTGTTTTTTCGAGACAGGGTTTCTCTGTATAGCTTTGTGCCTTTCCTGGGACTCACTTGGTAGCCCAGGCTGGCCTCGAACTCACAGAGATCCACCTGCCTCTGCCTCCGGAGTGCTGGGATTAAAGGCCTGCGCCACCACCGCCTTTAATTTTAAGCTCACTGTTATATGTCTAGATTATTTTTCTGCCAATATATTTTTTTACTGAATATCTGTATTGTTTTTGACCTCATGGGACAAATCCTAAACATCTATGAAAGTTGCACTTTAACAGGGCTCAGCTTAGTGTATGGGTTGGCACCCATCATTTGTGGTTGGCTTTTGATCCTTGTTTTGCTGAGAGCCTAGCTTCATGGCTTAGCTATCAGGGAGCCATGATTACTGCTGCAGCTCTGGGAGGTTGTTGGTCCATGCTGACAGTGAGTAGCAAACTGCCAACTGCTTATAAACACCATTTAATCTACATGCTTTGAAACATAAGCTGCCATTAGTGTGTTTGTTCTTGGCCTTTCCCGACAGCTATAAAAATAAAACAAAATAAATGACATCCATGTGTCTGTCCTGAAGTACGATGTATTTGTAAGTAAGAAAAATCATTACAGACTTAAGAATCTGACAGACACTTGGAGGGTCCTGCTCATTCCTAGCTGTTATTTTTTTTTCAGCACAGTTTACCCTTTGAGAGAAACTTGAGGTACATTGAAACCCACTATCAGAGTTTATGAGGCAAAGGGAAAAGGGAAAAGGTGCATTGGATTATGGACATAACCTTTGTGGATAGGGTGCAGAGGAATTGGTGGAACCTGTCTTTATGGGACTTCTCAGCATGGGCATATGGGCCTATACAGCTGTGTCATGCAGGTGCCTAGACAGGTTACATGTTCATGTTGCTCGCAAATTATGTGACCAAGCAATGAATGTATGACTTAGGACATAAGGTCCTCTGGTAACTTAACATCTTTCCTGGCTGCTGGACTGTGCATGTTTTTATGGAGATGGGAGTGTGGCTAGGAAGAGTAACAATCCAGATTTGTTTTACTTATTAAAAAATAAATGGGTTAGGGGATACAGGTGAATGGGAGTGGGGACAGACTTTCTCCCAGAAATGCTTTCATCTGAGGCAGTGGGCATTGGTTAACTTTTGTGGGTATAGAAGGGGTCATTTTTGAGGTAGCTGGACATTCTGTGGTAGTTAATTGTGTTCTACAGTGTATGATCTTTGGACTATTCCTTTCCTTCTTGGATCTTGCGGTGATAATCTGACAAGGTACTGGCAGGCTAAAGAGGTAATTTATTAAAAACATTATTGGAGGAGGCCCAAAAGGGGTCCCAGATGGAGCAAGGAAGGACCTGATATCACAAATCTTTGAATGATACAGATCTGAAGTGTTTCTGCCATGTCCATGTAGTTCGAAGGTGACTTTGTAGCCTGGAAGTATTTTCAAACATAGTAAGGGTCAATCACAGGGAATTTAAAATCTTCATTTTCATTTATATTTTAGAACTCTGCTATCAGAATTTAATGGTTAAGCTGGTGGTGGTGGCACATGCCTTTAATACCAGCACTTGGGAGTCAGACCCAGGCAGATGTCTGTGAGTTCAAAGCTAGCATGGTCTACAAAGCGAGATTCAGGACAGGCACAAAAAATACACAGAGTTATCTGTCTTGAAAAGAAAAATAAAAAGCATATTTGGAGTACGTATAACCTTTAGGAATAGCCCATGTGCCAACTAGAAGGTACAGTTGAGAAACATTAGCTCAGCCTGTTGGTTAGTAGTGTATGTCTTTGATTCTAACACCCCTGTATCTGACACTTTGGCATATCCTGCTTTGTGTCCCATCATGTAAAAAGGAGCAGCCATCTGTGTACCAGGTATAAGTGGCCTGAGGCAATGTGCACTCCTGTATGTGTGAAGGATGAGGCAAAAATTCCTTTAGGATTTAAGTGCAGTAGTGAGATGTGGAATAGTCAACACTCATTCGAGCAAGAAGGATTGAAATTTTAACAAGTGGGCAAGTCTGGAAAGAAAGTGTAGTATCTTCCAGTAATAACACTTGGAGAGAAAAAAACACGGAAGTTGAAAAAGTTTGTAAGACTTTATAAGTTAAAAGATGGAACAAATTATTGTGGAAAGGTGATGGATTAGGTGACCCAAAATTTAATTTATTTGATTCACTATTAAGGAACTTAACAGCCCCCGAATCACATATGATTGGTGACCCTCCCTGTGTGGTGAGGTGTAGTTTTTTGACAGGTATGCTACAGGTACAATGGAGCGTCCCTGCTCTTGCCCAAGAGTCCCAAGTGTATATCATTCTCTTTCTGTTTCATAGACGGAGAAGGGATGGATGAGTTGATCAGGGAATTGTAGTGCAGAGTCCTGAAGCAGAGCCCATTGGAATTTCTGGAAAGAATTAATAATGGGGTGAATAAAGGATTCATGCAGGATCCCTGAGCTGCCTCATATAAGCGGTGAGCCAGGAGATTAAAAAAAAATTAAACACAGGATAATAAGGAGTCAGCTTTTTTTAGAAATGATAGAATATCTTGTTTAGTAGAGCAGCCTGCAAAAGACTGAACTGGATGCATTCTATCTGAAACTATAACCTTGGATGATGTGGTAATGTTTACACCCAAATAGGTGACCTGAGGAGTGGAGAGCTGCATTTTAGAACTTGAGACTCCATAAATCAAGGTGTACAAAACATTTAGAAGAGGAGAGATATTAGTTTGAGAAACTTATACTTGTGGACCACAGAGTAGATTGTTATCTACTAATTGTAAAAGTTAAAGCCAATGAGGGAGAAGGAGAGCAAGCCAGAAGCTGGGGATTGATGAAAAATTTGTGGGATGTCCATAAATCTGTGTGTCAAAACAGTCCAAGTTAGCTACAAATACAGGTAAATGTTAGCGTCTGTCCAGGATAAGGACAAAATATTTTGAGACAGAGTGTGGAGAGGTCTGGAAAAGAAGGTATCCTTGAGACCTAGAACTGAGTAGTGTGTGGTTTCTGAAAGGATGGTGTAAAGAATTGAGTAAAGTCCAGTCATTACAGGATTGAGAGAACGCCTGAAGATCTAATGAACTGCAGGTGTAGTGATATTTTATTTGTGCTAAAATGTGTTGCTATTTTACTTATGCTTTATTAAAGCTTGCTGGAGATCAGGCATGAAAGGCCAGCCATTTTCAGTGAACATAAATTCAGGCAGCACACACCCTCACTGAGAACACTTATCAGACAGGGTCTGTGTGTGTTCAAGACCATACTAGGGAACAGAGCAAACCAGGGTGACACACTCCATTAACTCCAGTACCAAACATGAAGACATTGGGGTTTTGTAGAGACATACAATATAAAAAAGAGAGATAGTGGGGCCAATGTAGCCAATTAAAAGGCATAAGAGCAAGATAATGAAAGCATGTGTAAGACAGCAAGTAGCTTGCATTTGGAAGCTGCAGGGTTGGTGAGGTTAGGTTTGCTTGTGACTTTTCCAATTTCCCTGATCACTAAGTCTTCACCCCTATATTTGGCACTGTGTTTTTCATTTAAAGAGACCATTTAAAAACTTGAACAAATGCAGGTCTAAATCATGTGGTATATTCTATTAGGATTCTTAACTCTAAATATAGTGGTGTTAAAAGGAGAAGTGTTTGGATGAAGTAGCTTCTTTCTGAGAAGTTCAGGGATGATAGGCTTAAGTCCTCTAAGGCTCTGGAGTGAAAGAGTGTACTGAGTTTGAGTGATGTACCAGGTAGGGTGCTGGAAATGGATAACAATAGAGTGATGGTTTCTAGCAATAGAAGGAGTCTGGCCATCCACGACATTGGAGTCCATATTAGAGATTGAAAGGGAAATGACATTTCAGAGATAGAGGGCTGAGTGTCAAAGAGGAGGAGGAGGAGATAACCTGCTGTCAAATCTGTGGTAGGGAAATGTGGGCACAAATTAAACAGATGTCAGTGCCTTAGCTAAAAAAATCTCTTCTCATTAGGTGCACAGGGCAGGTTTCCATAAACAAAAATGTGTGTAAAAGATGTACCCATGAAAATATATTTAAGTCATGGTGTTTGGTGAGGTAATTAAGGCTGTCCCTCAACCGAGACAACAGGGATATTGGAATGACAGGTAAGACCCCAAAACTTGCACAAGATGCAGTAATGGCCTCCAGTGTGCAAAGGAAGGAAATAGATCATCCCTGTACAATAATGGCTTCTCTAGTTCTTGGTATGACATCACTGTCGGTGGGTAAAGACCTGAGTACCTCAGTTGTCCATTATGCAGGTTAAGAAATTGCCTGTATGTTGGTCTTCAGGCTTTAGGATCTGGCATCAGATAGGGGAGTCCTGCTCTTCCCTTCTTTTGAAGCTACTGCTTTCCTTAAGGATATAGCATCCCTGTGCCAGTTTTGATGTCCTGCTCTATGGGCAAGTAAGTTGATTTTCTTGAGGCTTTAGTATCTGGCAGAGACTAGTGAAATCTGCTGTTTCCTCTTCCCTGGGCGATTTTTTGTGGAAATGGCTATGGCATTGTAGTTTTATTCATGAACCATAGAGACACTGAAAATATAGAGCAGTAACATTTGCAGTCACTTCTCTCTCTGTCACCAAAGGCAATAAAGTATGGAAAATAAAGTATAGCACTGGAAAATTACTTGTTAATATCCTGATGTCTTTTACGGATTTACAGGATCAACTTTGCATTCTTGGTTTGCATTATCATGGGGTTTTTGCATAAAGAGTCTCTTGTACTTGAATTTTCCTACTTCTCAGTCCATTTGTATATATGAAAGAAAAGAGTTCATTAACTTAATTGAAAGTCAGTTAGTTATTGATGATGGCAGACAGGCATTTAATACTTCATTTGGTAATAATAAACAAACCTATTCCTTTTTTTCTTGAATAATTACTTGATTCCTACCCTGATTATTTGGTCACTATGACAAAATGTTATTTGGGAGTTGCTCACTATTTTATCTTTAAGGGTATGTAGCTCATTAGAGTGAGAAATTTTGTTTCTCATCATTTAGTCCATAACATGCTGATTAACCTTCAGTCCTATCACATGAGTGTCTCAATGTTTAAGTTCTTTGATTCCCAAATAAGGAGCACAGCAGCTGCTACTGCACGAATGCAAGGTGCCCATCCCTGTGTGGTGAGGTCTAGTTTTATTGACAGGTATGCTACACGTGCAAATGGGGGCAGAGATGATGACCTTGGGCACCTAGGGCATAACCCTATCTTTCTGTTACATAGAGGGAAGGGGTGAATTATTTCTGTAAGGTTTAGGGTCAGCCATTTGAAGACCTGCAAGGCGGCAGTTCATAAATCAATGCTAGCACTTGGGAGGCAGAGCCAGGCTAAACTTGGTGAGCTAGAGGCCAGCATGTGCTAGAGAAGGAAATCCAGGACAGGCACAAAAGCTACACAGAGACACCCAATTTCTAAAAAACAAACAAACAAACAAAAAACAGAAAAAAGGAAACAAAAGGACCACAGAGAGTGCTGTCAGATGCACTTGGCAGCCCAGTGTCACAATCAGAAACGTGCAGAGAGGAATGGAGCCTGTCCTGTAGATAGGTAGATTTTAGGACAAAGCAGCTGAAAACTCACTCAGCCCACCAGCCAACATCAGACAGTTTTGTACTGTTAGTGGGTGTCAGAGCCCTGGTTAAATTACGTTTTATCCTGTGCTCCCTTTTCAGTTTCTGTGCTTCTTTAAGAACACAGGAGCGGGGGAGGATAACTGAGTCAGCAGCTCTGATGGAGATCACTAAATTCACTGATGTCATTTGCTTTCTATTCCTGGGTTTGAGATCTCACACCTTATTGGTTCCTAATCTATGTCTATTCAAATAGGAGGCAGTCCGATGAAATAAAAATGCCTGCACTGAAAGGTTTTACCAGCCGGGCTCCTGGCTAAATTCCAGCTTGCAGCTGAAATTAGGCAGGAGTTCTGTTCAAAACACCTCCAGAGAATGAATACTGTCCCTGAGAGCTGCAAAAGACCAAGGAAATATATACCTAGAGATAGGCAGGGATTTGTGAGGATTCCCCACATTCCTGCTCCGAGTCACCTGCACCTGTGTGCTGTGCAGGGAATGTGCCACTAAAGCCACTGCTTCACCTTAGTATCTGTGATCTCTGCCTCAGTCCAGAATTGTGCATTATCACATTGTTGGCAAAGAAGTTTTATGGTGGGAGAAATACCTGACATAAAACAGGGATGTATTGATCATTTGCTCCCGCAGTAGACCCATTTAAAAAATGACTGAGTCAGGGAATATTCTCACAGCCACCTGGGATTCTGTGAAAATTTCAAGTGTCAAATTCCACATAAAGTGCATTTGGGGAATCTAAAATGGCATATCGAAAACTGTTCCCTGAAAGGTACAGTTGAAAGCCCCAAATCATAATCAGCCATCGGCAGGTGGAAAGCAAGGCTTTCAAGTAGACATCCAGGGCCAAGTAGCTGGAAGCATGATCACCCCCTACTTACCACAGCATGCTTTTTCTCATTTGGGAATGGCATTTTTGTCCTAAGATACATTACCTTTTTTCCAGTCATTCATTTTCAGTTTCGTTTTTATAGCTGCAGCGCTGCAGCACACAATTACTTGAGAGGGTGAAATGACTCAGCAGCTCTGAAACGGATCTCAAAGAGTGTCACAGGATTTGCTTTCCATTGGTAGATTTGAGATCACTCTCCTGATTGGATCCTATGCAAGGGGCATTCCCAACTCCCACATTTCCCCAGAGTAGAATGATAAGGAGGGGGAGTAACAGAAATAACAGATTAGTCTCCAGATTGCCTGAATTTAAATCTGTGTGGCATAAGGTATTTAAAGGAATGCCAAGAGGTGGAGGAAAAGACTTCCCCCAGCACAGCACATTGTATCAGGCCCATGGTCCCATCATCCTCTCTATGCAAACTTGCTGGGTAAATGGGCTCTAACAGGTTCCTATTCCAGACACAAATGGAAAGCACACACCCCTTGTTCAGAAGCAAGGAGAGTTAACACAGTTGTGAGCAGAGCAGGTCCTTACCTGTCAGGCTCTGGCTATATTTGGGTTGTCAGGTGCTCATGGGTATAACCAAAACCCTATTGTACATTGACCTAGACAAAGCTGATTGATCCATGCACAAGAAACAGAGCCCTTGGAAATTTGCAAAGTCAGACATTGTTTGATTCCCACCATTACAGCCCTGATTCACCTAATCCTGTCAAATGTGCAGCAAGCAGATCCTGCTTCTGCATATACTGCTTGTCTTTAAAGATGAGGCCTCCCTCTGTTAGTTTGAATTCACTTGATATGTTCCTATCTTGCAGAGCCTAGAGGAATCCTGCCCTTTTCTTCTTCTCAAGTTACTTCTTCCCTTAACGATATGGCATCTGTGTATCAGGCTTGAAGTTCTGCTCTATGGGCAAGGAAGATAATTTTCTTAAGTCTTTAGTATCTGCAGAGACTAGCGAAATCCTGCTCTTTCCTCTACCCTGGGAGATTAATTGTGGGGATGCCTAGGGCACTGTACATTCCATCATGATCTTCAGAGTCACTGAAAATATCGATTAGTAATATTTGTAGACACTACCCTACCTATCACCTAAGAAAATAAAATATGGATCATAAATTATAGCACAGGAAAATTACTTGTTATCATCGTTTTGCCATATAGGTTCGCACAGGCTCAACTTTGCATTCTTTTGCTTTATTACTGTGTTCTGGCATGCAGAATCCCTTGTACATATTCTTTTCTAATTGTTAGGCCATTCCAATATATGAAATCTGACAAGGCATGAGCCTGGTTGGAAATCAAACATTTATTGCTGATTTCAGAGATTTATTCAGTACTTCCCTGTAAAATAATAAACACACCATATTTCCTTATTCCTTTTGTATTTATTTTTGTATGCATTGAATAAGTGCAGATCTTTTCTTGTGTCTCCACCCACAACTCTGAATTCCTATGTCCTATAGTAAAGTTGAGACTGGAAAATGTTGGTACATTGGAATCATCAACCACCTCTGATTCTCCATGGTTCTTTCTGCCATCTCTTCAACACAAATATGTGGGGATCTCAGGTATTGTTTTGCAGAAGACATTAAACTTCAGAACATAATACCCAAAAGCATCTCTGTCTCTATAGTAAGACCCACTCTGCACATCATTGTGTTGTTTCCCAACTATTGTGTGAAGTATGTCTGTGATTAGGGCCAAGTGATGAACATATGTGTTAGTATATCCCTGTTGTTAGGACTTAGTTAATTTCTCTATGACCTTGGCAGAAGGAAAGAAATTGTTTTTCTATGAGTCTGTCATTTGAAAGTTGCTCACTATTTTCCCTTTCAGGGTATATAGCATCTGAGAGAGGGAAATTTTTTTCTTCCTCATTTTAATCCACTAACACACAAAATAAACTTCTGTCCTAACATATGCAGTCAATCCCAGCGAATCTTCTAAATAGCACCAGATGGATTTGTCTTCTATGATGACATTAATATGTAGGGACTTCAAAAAGAGCTTCTTTCCATCATATTATGCGGTGTTAGTGTATTTTTGAAATGGTCTGTTGAAATTCACGGTTACACTAAAGGCATACCTTTGGACATATTTCAAAGAAATAACGAATTGCTGTCACATGAGTGAGAAACTCTGACACTTATTTACAGTATAAGGAATTACGTTTTCATAATATCTCTCTATATATTCTATTATGCATTTCAATTAATTATAATATTTATGTAAATTGTATATGTGTATAGGTTTGAGGTTGCTCATGCATATATATATATGTATATATACATATACACAGATTCATATGCATTAGTACACTATCTTGACACAGTTTAGAATTCTATTTTGTATACATTTAGATTATTTCACAAATCTTTTGGCTCCTTCAATTTAATATCAGCACTGCAAACTATTAAAATAAACACCTCTGTTTACTAATGTTATTTTACCTAATTGTTCATCTACAAATGTATACATGACTAACTCACCCTCTATATAGAATATGGTGTTTAGGTGTAGCCATTTTAGGAATTTTTTTTTGTTTGGATTTTTGGGATAGGGTTTCTCTGCATAGTTTTTTTCTTGTCCTGGATCTCACTGTGTAGACCAGGCTTGCATAGAACTCACAGGGATGTGCCTGCCTCGGCCTTCCGAGTGCTGGCATTAAAGGCATATGACACAATGCCTGGCACCTTATAAAGTCTTTACCATTTGAGCAGTTGAGATATTGTGTAATACTAATGTAAAATATGCTATTATTTTATGACGGTAGCAGTCAATGTTACATGTGGCTGCAATGATAAATAGTTACAAGACAGTATGAAATTACATGTTTTCAGTGAAGTTAGAGATGAAAGTTCTCTTTCTGGATCTACTTTCTCCATGGCCATGTGGAATATGCTAGTTTATGATATTGGGCAGAGTGTGTCTTCCTGTCAATGACAAATATCTGCATTTCTGAAAAAAAATTAGTATGAGAACTCAAGATATATCTTTGGGTCCCAAAACATTGGGACAATTTGAACAGCTAACTTCTTGTCAAATTTATGACATTTTGAAATGGCTGGTAAAACCATCAACTTTACCTTGTTGATTTGTAATCATTTAAGCTGCAATTTTGCCTTCATAAAGAAGGATGATTAGAAGTGGGCATAATAGGTCTATCTATGTCTTAAGGGATTGTTTCTAACATCCTGATGGTATAAAAAATTGTTAAAAGGACATCCTATATAAAACAAAAAATGGTCCAGCAAAATTTAACCAAATACTGTGGTTTTATATCCTGGAGAATCCACATAATTTTTCTTGTAGGATATGTGTGTGTGGATTACAAAAGAACAGCGGAGACACTGGTTTGGGTATATTTTTAAACACACTGTAAACAGTTTAGACATTTTTTCTCTGTCTGGATCTCTCTTTAATAATCACATGTGTTGTTTTTGATCTCATGAGACAGATCCTGACCTACTATGACAGTTTCTGTTTTAGAGGACTCAAGTTATTGTATGTTTTGGCTCATGGCATTTGTTGTTGTCACATCCCACCACCTGGATCTCTGAGAGCCCGAATTCATGGCTCAGCTAACAAGAGCCATGACTACTGCTACAGCTCTTTCAAATGTAACTGTGTCATCACTTCTAGGGACTTATAGTAGACAACATAATTGCTGAGAATATAAACATATGTGTATTTTTCTTTTATAAAATAAATTTATCTTACTATATTTTTTATCATTAAGACACTGTGAGATATTATATTACTGTTGGCACTATTTTGAAGAAAGCATGAAATCCACATTTTTTCCTTAATCCTAATAGATTTTGTAGAGCACCCTAATAGATATAAATATATTATGTATTATTATTCAACTACATGTAAAACTATGATTATAATTTATAATTATGCAACAATATGTGTAATTATATATCATAATTATAATTCTACTACATAAGAAAACACACATAATTTTCTGACACAAACCAATCACAGAGACAACAGCCAGATGCACTTGACAGCTCACAGTCACAATCAGCAAAGTCGAGACAAGAATGAAGACTTTCTTGTAAATAGATAGAATCTAGGCCAATCAGCTGGAAGTTCTCTCAGCACATCTATTATTTATTTTATTGCTATTTACCATGTTAGAGAAAACAAAAAGTGCAATAAATCCCAGTGGAAGAATGTTAATTGGGAAGGGCAAAGAGGGATTGTGCAATAGGCATACTAGAAGTGAATGGTGTGGAAAAGGTGGCCAGGGAATGGGTGGAATCTGCAATTGTTGGTTGCCTGAGCATGTGCTCATGGTCTTGTGCAGCTATGTCCACATGCACATAATTTACTTGATGAAGCTTCAAGCATATTCCATGTTCATCTAGCACAGGGATTACAAAGGATGCAATGATCTGGGATGACTAAGCATTGTGCCTGACTAATGGTCAGTGTATGCATGGTTATTTAGTTAGGTGTGGATAGGATTTGTAACATTCCTACTACACTTGTAGTTATAGGAAAACATAGGGAGTTAAGGGTGGCAGATAAATGGGAATGGGGGTTCTGTTCCACCCAGAACTACTTCAAGCTGACTAGTTGGGCATTAAGTAATATTGGGGGTAGGGAAGGGGGCTTTCCAAGAGGTAGCTGGACAATTGGAGGTAGCTAAATATTTTCTTCTGGTTTGGGCCCTGTGAAATTGACAAGTTGCTGGAGATGCAGAAAAAGAATGTGAGAAAAAAATTATCTTGCGAGGTCCCCAGGAAGAGGAAGGTACATCCTATGACCAGTGAAGGTGAAAGATACATATCTAACGGTGATCTGGATTGCCCAGGTGGATCCAAGCTGGCTGTAGGGCTTAGAAGAAGTTTAAAATTTACCAAGAATACAAATGTTAAAAATATTATGGAGCAATCAAAAGGAATTTAAAAATCTTGAGCTGCTAGCCATGATATTATAATGTTAAGTACTCTGCTGCTATCAGAATTTTATTGTTTAATGTTAGCAAAAGCGATAGAAAGAGACAGACAGAGACAGAGACAAAGACAAAGAAAGAGAAAGAGAGAAGAATGGAGAATGTAGCTAGAGTTTTCCAGGTCCTTCCTGGTCCAAAGTCAGGACAAATCTCTCTCACCCACCATTCCTGAAGCTGCTCAGACCCAACCAAATAAACACACAGAGACTTACAGTGCATATAAACTGTATGGCCATGTCAGGCTTCTTGCTATCTGTTCTTATATCTTAAATTAACGCATTTCTATTACTCTATACTTTGCCATGTGGCTCGTGCCTTACTGGTATCTTACATCATGATTCTCCTCCCTGCTGCTGGCAGTGTTTCTCTGCCTCAGCCTTCATGTTCCCAGAATTCCCTTCTCTGCTCATACTGCCTATACTTTCTGTCTGTTTACTGACCAATCAGCATTTTATTTATACAGAATGATATCTCCAGGAGGAGAAGGAGAGGGAGATAAAGGAATATGGATCATGCATTATTTTTTTTTTACCATTTTCAATTAGGTATTTTTATCTTCTCCTGAGACAAACCTTAAGGCACATGTTTCCTTTAATTTTTTAGTATTGAACAGACACAGGAGATAACTTGCTGAGGGCATTTAACAATGATAGATTGTTATATTAAAGTTTGATTTTACAAAGTGAAGACCCTTTTGACAATGAGGTGTTTATACCTCTGGTCCATTAGGGTTTCTTACCAGTATATTTTGGGTATATTTTGATATTTCTTGTGTCTCCAGATGTATGGCTTATATTGGTCTTGTAACAATTAGCTGGATATTTAATTAGAAATTTGAATATGTTATTAGAGTCAAGAGAGGGAAACTGATGAAGCAGAATATGTAGTAGGGACAGGAGAACTTGAAGAGGGAATCAGGAAGAAGAAAAAACTTATGGAGTTCACAATTCAGTGAGAATGAATGTGTGTGAGAAAGCACATTCTTTTGAAATTGGTAACAAGGCATTAATCTAGATGTCCTCTGGAAGTTAAGGACTGGGGCCCTGTTTGTTTTACTGTGTATGAGGAAGAATTTCTCTTGGGTGAGGGCAGGATATAAGGTTTCAGGCTGTGGAGATGTATTCAGTGGGGAAAGCCCTCAAGTTTAGCCCCTGTGGGGGGTTACAAGAAGTCACTTGAAGGGTACCTTCCATTTAGTGTAAAGGGTTGAGTTTTGCTGGACTGAAGGGGAAAGAAGGACCTGATCCCCAATGAGGATAGAGGATTGTGCATGGATTACCACATGGCTGGTGTAAGGAGTAGACACCAAAATTCCACAGAGACAGCAGAGGTGATAGTGCAGAGGACGGAGGAGGTGATCAAGGAGAGGTAAAGGTTTGGATCAGAAGCCAGGGGTTAGAGCTAATAACCCATACATGAGTTCAAATGGTGGGATTGATAGGGCTTGCTTTCTAAGTGTCCATTATCATGAAAAGAGCTAAAAACAATAATATCACCAAATCAGGGTGAATTTCTGTTGGCATCTTAATAAGATTGTGTTTTAAAAATTATTGGTATACTGTATATTCCCTGAGGACTTATGATGGTAAGGGATATGAAAATATCAAGGTGTATTAAGAGCTTAAATATGGTCTGGAAATTCTGGAAGGTGAACTCCAGACTACTACCACACTGAAGAAATTCAGGGATCCCAAATCCTGGAGAAGGAGGTCAGGGATTGTCTGAGGCCACTTATTAGAAATATGAAATATCTCTACACAACTCGTAAATGAGTCCTGAACCATGAGGAGTCATTTAATTCGTCTGACTGTGGGCATATGGGTAAAATTGAGCTGCCAGTCAGGCCTTGGAAGCGACCCTCTAACCTGGTTAGTGTGGAAATGTGGGCTCCAAAATGTGGAACTGAATTCTGTCTTCTGACAACTTTTACAGTAGGCAGTTATAGATTTTAAGGACTGAAAGTCCTCAGAGGTAGGTGTAGCTGAAGTTATCCTGTTCCTTCCCAGATCCCATGGCACTCAGAACCAAGCAAACACACAGAGACATATTATTACAAACTGTATGGCCTAATGGCTTAGGCTTCTCATTAACTGTTCTTATATCTTAAATTAACCCATTTCTATTAATTTGTGAGTTGTCACGTGTCTCTTGGCTTACTGTTTTTTAAACATGTTGCCTCTCATCATGGCAACTGGCCGCACCTACCTCACTCAGCCTTCCACTTTCCCGAATTCTTCTCTCTCTTTGTCCCACCTATACTTCCTGCCTGCCTACTGAACAATCAGCACTTTATTTATTAACCAATCAGAACAACATATTCAGACATACAGAACATCTCACTGCAGGTAGGCTGTAGGTTCCCTTCTATGAACTAAAACAGAGCAAGAATATTAGGGTGAAAGGGCTGGTGTAGATAGGAGAGAATTTGTGTAGTGACAGGAGATAACTGTGAGGATGTGGGTTGAAATATATGTATTGCCTGTGGTGAAGGACATGAGTTTGGGCTCTAGACTGCCACTGACTGTCCTAGATGCCAGGTTGATACACTTATTTCACTTACAGATGATAGAGCTGTCAATCTGGTGAGAATGAGAATGAATAATTCCTATTAAATTTGGGAAATAGGAAGCTTTTATCATGACCATTATTTGACTTGAGTTAATTATGAATTGTCCTTTTACTGTGACAAGCCAGTGCTTTTTCCAGATATGAGTGCGGTAAAGGGGGATATGAAAAGTTTATTTGGCTGCTAGTGGTAGTGGCATATGCCTTTAATACCAGCACTTGGGAGTCAGACCCAGGCAGATGTCTGTGAGTTCAAAGCTAGCATGGTCTACAGAGCAAGGTTCAGGAGAGGCACCAAAATTACACAGAGTTATTTGTCTTTCAAAACAAAAATAAAAAGCATATTTGGAGTATGTATAAATTTAGGAATTACCCGTGTGCCAAGTGGAAGGTACAGGTGAGAGACATTAGCTCAGCCTGTTGGTTAGTAGTGTATGTCTTTGAGTCTACCACACCAGTATCTGACACTATGGCATATCCTGCTTTACGGGTCCCATTATGTAAAAAGGAGCTGCCATCTGTGTACCAGGTATAAGTGTCCTGAGGCAATATGCACTCCTGTGTGTGTGAAGGATGAGGCAAAACTTCCTTTAGCACTAGTTCTAGGAAGGAGGATTGAATATAAACAAGTGGGCAAGTCTGGAAAGTAAATGTGGTATCTTCCAGTAATATCATTTGGAAAGAAAAAACTCAGAAAGTTGAAAAAATTTGTAAGACTTTATAAGTTAAAAGAAGGGACTAATTATGGTGGGAAGATGATGCTTTAGGTGACCCAAAGGTTAGTTTCTTTGATTCACTTTTAAGTAGCTTAACAGCCCCCAAATCACAAATAATTGGTGACCTTCCCTGTGTGGTGAGGTGTAGTTTTGTTGACAGGTATGCTGCAGGTGTAATGGAGGGTCCCTGCTGGTGCTCTAGAGTTCTAAGGGTATATCCCTCTCTGTTACATAGACAGAGAAGGTATGGATGAGTTGATCAGGGAGGTGTAGTGCAGAGTCTTGAAGCAGAGCCCAATGGAATTTCTGGAGAGGATTAATAATAGGATGGATGAAGGATTCATGCAGGATTCCTGAGCTGCCTCATATGTGGGGTGAGCGAGGAGATTAAAAATATTGAACACAGGATTACAAGTAGTCAGCTTATTTCTAGAAAGGATAGAATATCCTGTTTAGTAGAGCAGCCTGCACAAGACTGAATTAGATACTTTCTGACTGAAGCTATAGCCTAGTATGATGAGATGATGTTTACACCCAAATAGGTGACCTGAGGAGTGGACAGCTGCATTTTGGAACTTGAGACTCCATAACTCCACCTGTACAAAAAATTTAGAAGAGGAGAGGTGTTAGTTTGAATAACTTATAATTATGGGCCACAGAGTAGAAAGTTATCTACTAATTGTAAAAGTTAAACCAATGAGGGAGAAGGAGAGCAAGCCAGAAGCTGGGGATTGATGAAAAATTCATGGGATGTCCATAAATCTGTGTCAAGACAGTCCAAGTTAGGTACATATACAGGTAAGTGTCAGCGGCTGTTCAGGATAAGGACAAGATATTTTCAGACAGAGGGCTGAGAGGTATGGAAAACAAGGTATCCATGAGATCTAGAACTGAGTAGTGTGTGGTTTCTGAAGGGATAGTGTAAAGAATTGTGTAAAGTCCAGGCATTACAGGATTGAGAGCCCCCTGAAGATCTAATGAACTGCAGGTATAGTCATATTTTATTTGTGCTAAAATGTGGTGATATTTTATTTATGCTTTATTAAAGATTGCTGGAGATCAGGCAGGAAAGGTCAGCCATTTTAAGTAACCAAATGTCAGGAGTCACACTCTCAATCAGATGACTTATCAGACAGGGTCTCTGTGTGTTCAAGGCCATACTAGGGAACAGAGCAAAGCATGGCGACATACTCCATTAACTCTAGTACCAAATATAAAGACGTTGGGGTTTTTTACAGACATACAATGTAAAGAAGAGATAGCTGGGCTAATATAGCCAATTAAAGGACATAAGAGCAAGGCAATAAAAGCATGTGTAAGACAGCAAGTAGCTTGCATTTGGAAGCTGCATGGTTGGTGAGATAAAGAGTGCTTGTGACTTTTCCAATTTCCCTGACCTCTAAGACTTCACCCCTGTATTTGGCACTGCATTTTTTGTTTAGTGAGACCATTTAGAAACTTGTCTACATGCAGGTCTTAAATCAGGTGGTAGATTCTATTAGGATTCTTAACTCTAAGTATAGAAGTGTTAAAAGGAGAAGAATTTGGATGAAGTAGCTTCTTTCTGAGAAGTTCAGGGATGATAGGCTTAAGTCCTCTAAGGCTCTGGAGTGAAAGTGTGTACTGAGTTTGAGTGATGTACCAGGTAGTGTGCTGGAACTGGATAACAATAGAGTGATGGTTTCTAGCAACAGGAGGTGTCTGGCCATCCATGACTTTGGGGTCCACATTAGAGATTGAAAGGTAAATGACATGTCAGAGACAGAGGTCTGAGTGTCAAAGAGGAGGAGGAGAGGAGCTGCTGACAAATCTGTGGTAGGAAAATGTGGGCACAAATAAAATAGAAACTAGTGCCTTAGTTATAAAACTTCTTCCCATTAGGTACACAGGGCAGGTTTGCACATACAAAAGGGTGTGTAAGAGATATACCTGTGAAAATACATTTAAGTCATGGTGTTTGGTGAGGTAAGTAAGGTTGTCCCCCTACCCAGACAACAGGGAGATTGGAATGACAGGTCAGACCCCAACAACTTGCATAGGATGCAGTAATGTCCTTCAGTATCCAAAGGAAGGAAATAGATCATCCCTATACAGTAATGGCTAGTCTAGGTTTTGGTATGACATGACTGTCCTTGGGTAAGGATTGATTACCTCAGTTGTCCATTACCCAGGGTAAGAGATTTCCTGTATGTTGGTCTTTGATTGATGTCCCCATGTCATGAGTTACACAGGGGCAGTCAACTGATCTATGTCCTTATTGATAGCATTTTGGATGAGGCCCAGGTGGCCTTCATGGTGAAGGGCTGTCTCAAGCCCAATGGTCTTCTCTACAACATTTAAAACAGGCACCTGGAGGCCTTCATGTGGCTGGTCAGATAGCCTGTGCTAAATTTGACAGTCTTGTTTGCAGGCTTATTCATGACTCACATAGCTATGCCATGCAGGAACATAGACTATGTAATCAAGCTGCATGCAGGTTACATAACCATATACCTTAGTCAAACTTAGTAGGCAAGGTCATGGAATGCCTAAGGTATCTTCCTGACTGATAGACAGAGGATGCACAGTCATGTATTTACGGGGTGGCTGGTACACATAACCCCACAAGAGACAATAAGTCAGTAATCTACTGTTTGTTGGAGGGTGAGCCCATGGTAATTTCATTTTATCATTTCTTCCCTTTTCAGTTTCCCCCTCACCTTTTACAACACACATGATGGAGGGAGAGAAAGATTAGTCAGCAGCTCCAATGGACATCTCCAAATTCATTGCCGTCAATTCCTCTCCCTTCTACTTTAGACAGCTCTCTTCTTATTGGTTCCTAATCTATGTGTATTTGAATATGAGTCAGACAGATAGAATAAAAATGCTTGCAGTCTACAGGTTCGATGTAATGCAGGACTACAAGGAGTTTGCCATTCCTTGAAAGGAGAGAATATCCGGATTAGTAGAGCAGCTTGCAAAAGACTTAATTAGATGCTTTCTATCAGAAGCTATAGCCTGGTACGATGTGGTGATGTTTATACCCAAATAGGTGACCTGATGAGTGGAGAGCTGGATTTTGGAATTTGATACTCCATAACTACAACAGTTCAAAAATTTAGAAGAGGAGGTGTGTTAATTTGAATAACATATACCAGGGAACAGAGGAAAGCATGGTGATATACATCTAAAGGCCAGTACCAATCATATAGACCTTGAATTCTGTACAGACATACAATGTAAAAAAGAGATAGCTGGGCTAATATTGCCAATTAATGGGCATAAGAGCAATGCAATACAGTCATGGGTAAAACAGTAAGTAGCTTGCTTTTGGAAGCTGCAGGGATGGTGAGGTAAAGTTTGCTTGTGACTTTTCCAATTTCCCTGATCTCTAAGTTTTTCAACCCTATATTTGGCACCGTGTTTTATATTTAGTGAGAACATTTAGAAACTGGTCTACATGCAGGTCTTAAATCAGGTGGTATATTCTAGTAGGAGTCTTAACTCTAAATATAGAGGTGTTAAAAGGAGAAGAGTTTGGATGAAGTAACATTTCTCTAAGAAGATGAGGGATGATAGGCTTAAGTCCTCTAAGGCTCTGGAGTGAAAGAGTGTACTGAGTTTGAGTGATGTACCTGGTTGTGTGCTGGATCTGGATCACAATAGAATGATGGTTTCTAGCAACAGAACGGTTCTGGCTATCCAAGACTATAGGGTCCACCTGAGAGATTGAAAGGGAAATGACATGTCAGAGATAGTGGGCTGAGTGTCAAGGAGGAGGACGAGAGGAGCTGCTGACAAATCTGTGAGAGGGAAATGTGGGCACAAATGAACTAGAAGCTAGTGCCTTAGCTAAAAATCTCTTCCCATTAGGGACAAAGGGAATGTTTGCACCAAGAAAACTTGGTGTAAGAGATATACCTGTGAAAATACAATTAAGACATGGGGTTTGTTGAGGTAAGTAAGGCTGTCCCCCTACCCAGATTACAGGGAGATTGGAATGACAGGTCTGGCATGACTGCTTTTGGTTCAGGATCTGGGTTACATCAATTGTCCATCACCAAGCCTAGGACATTGGCTGGAGGGGTGTTATTCGATTGATGTCCCCATGACATGAGCTACAGAGGGGCAGTCTACTGACCCATGTCCCTTTAGATAGCATTTTGATGAGGCCCAGGTGACTCACATGGGACATGGCAGGCACCAACACAATGGCCTTCTCTACCACATTTAAAACAGGGACCTGGAGGTCCTCTAGTGGCTGGTCAGATAACCTGTGCTAGATTTGACAGTCCTGTTTGTAGGGTTTCTCATGTCTCCCATGGTACACCTTTAAAGCCACTGTTAAGTCTTCTGACTGTGGGTTCAGGGGCTTTTTCTCTGGAAGCCTAAGATTGGCCCTAGCATTGGGGAACATCTGTTAGACAAAGTAGGTCATAAGGAGTTGTTTGCCCTATGGGCATTTAGGATCTAGATTAGTATGTTGAAAGAGAACATTTGAAATTTGTTGTGGAAAATTAGACTTGTTCTCCTGATTAACTTGAGTTATGTGTTTTAACTTTTCATAATTTACTGGCTTGAAGACAACCTTAGGAAGACTTAAAGGGAAGCAGCTCATAGAGTGATCCTAGGTAGAGAGTCATCTAAGGTATTGTAATACCAATGTGGACATGATCCAGGAAGATGGGCTGCATTAGTCTGGTAGATCTTGTCCACATGTATTCTTGTCTGTTCTCAAACTTGTCTGCTCTCCTCAGGATGTAGATTATTAGCAATATTCATGCATATATCATGAAAGGTGAGACTATAGGAATGAGTAATTTATTAATATTATTTAATAAAGGAAGTAGAATTAGACATTTAAGTACCCAGTATTTTGTCTACTTGAGAATGTTCTGCTAGTGAGAAAGGGACATATGCTTTAACCAGTCTATATTCCCTGACTACCTTTCTCAAAGGGAGAATGGCCACTGGGTTGGCATGACTGGGTTTGCGTTCCTTAGCAGCTCAATAACCCATGACAATAGGAAGAAAGTAGGGGTCTGTGTTAGGAAGTTGAAGCAGCTAGATTATCAGATAAGGGGAAGGTGAGGGAGGAGCAAAAGGAGCAGTTTCTCAGAAAAGGGAATGGGAGATTGGAAAGGCAGGAGTTCATTAGCAGGTTTTAAAGCAGTAAGAATTGGTTCCTTACATTCATGAGGCATCAATAGGAGCACATGGGCAGAGGAATAGGAAACAGGAATGGTGGTTTTAGAGCTGACCTAGAAAAAGCCTTGGATATAAACTAACCGTGTCCATTTGCATGTTTGCTGGCATAAGTTAGATTATTCCTGTAAAATACTGGAGTCCAGTGTGCCATTAGGTAGCCATTTTTTATTGTTGTATAAGGGATTCTTAAGCTATTTTTTTTAGTGCAAAGGCTAATAAATTTAGAGGTCTTTAATTAAGGCATTAAGTTGAGAGTTCTAAGAGTTTCTAATAGGCATCCCAGAGAAGATGTGCGGCTAATATTATTGGAAGTTTTGTTTCCCATGGCTATGATAAAGAAAGGGTTAAATGTATAAGCAGCTCTGAAGGGATCTCACAGAGTACCATTGGAATTTTCTTTCCATTGGTGAAGTTGAGTTCACTTTCCCTATTGTTTCCTGTGGGTTAGGCGATGTCCCACCCCCTCATTTGTCCAGAGAATTCTCAAGTAGAACCTGCCGGAAGTACTATTTAGAATGATGTAGGTGAGTGAAACAGATAGAAAATACAGGATTGCTTTGAGAGTGCCTGTATCCTAATCCATCCAGCATACTGTCTCTGCCCTAGGGTATTTAAAGGAAGGCCAAGGGGTGAAGAAAAGACCTCACATCAGTACAGAAAAGTGTAGACCATCTCAGATTCCTGCTCTCAGGAATCATTACATACCGTGGTCCAATCATTACTCTAAGCAGACATGCTGGGAAAAGCCTAAATTAGCTCTATCTGGTTTCTCTTACAAACACAATTTGAAAGCACACACACCTCCATCAGAGGAAATGGGAGCAAATAAAATTTTTCGCAGAGCAAGTTCTCACCATCAGCCTCTTGTTGTATTAAGGGTCTCAGTTTCTCATGGATATAATCATAACCCTATTTTACATTGGTCCAGACAAGGCAGCTTGTTCCTTACATAGAAAGAGTGACAAAGTCCATGGAAATTAGCAAAATCAAAGAGTGTATGTTTTCTAGCATTACAGATCAGAGTCAAATGATCCTGTCAAATGTGTAGCAAGCAGATTCCTGCTTCTGCAGCTACAGCTTCTTTATAAAGATGTGGACTCCCTGTTTTGGATTGAATTCACTTCAGGCTTTTGTATCTGGTTGAGACTTGGGGATACCTGCTCTTTCCTTCTTCTGAAGCCACTGCTTACCTTAAGGATATGGCTTCCCCGTGTCAGGATTGAAGTGCTTCTCTAGAAGCAAGGGAGTTAATTCTCTTGAGGCTTTAGTATCTGGCAGAGAGTAATGAAATCCTGCTTTTTCCTCTACCCTGGGAGATTTATTGTGGAAATGGCTATGGCATTGTAGTTTTATTCAGAAACCTTAGAGTTATTGGAAATATGGAGCATTAACATCTGCAGACACTTCTCTATCTGTCACCAAAGGCAAAATGTTTGGAAAATAAAGTATGTCACAGGAAACTTACTTCTTATTATCCTGTTGCCATTTAGCTTTTCACAAGTTTAAATTTGCATTCTTGGTTTGCAATATCACTGTGCTCTGGCACACAGAATATCATGTAAGTCATTTTTCCTACTTCTCAGCCCATTCCTATATATGAAACCAAACAGGTCATTAGTTTGTTGGAAGTCAATTATTTATTGATGATGACAGAGAGATATTCAATACTTCCCTTGAAAATAATAAACACACATGATTCCTTTTTGTTGAATATTTCTTTCAGTATGCATTGAAATAGTGTAGATCTTATCTTGTGTCTCCCCCCTCAGACTCTGAATTCCTATGTCTGATAGTAAATTTAATACTGGAAAACTATGGTATGTTGGAATCAGCAACAACCTCTGAATCTATTGGAAGCTTTCTGCCATCTTTTCAATACAAAAGTATGTGATTCTCAGGTAGAGATGAACACATTAAACATCAGAACATGGTACTTTAAAGCGTCTCAGGCTCTTTAGAAAACCCTTGTCTGTATACCATTTTGTTGTTTCCCAATTATTGCCTGAAATAATATATCTTATTGGGGCCAAATGATGCACATATATTTGAGTACATCAATGTCATTAGGACTCTGTTTATTTCTATATGACTCTGGCAGAAGAAAGAACCTATTATTGTAAAATCTGTCACCATTCTGGTCTCAGGTTCCTGGATATTAAATGCAGTATGGGGCATTCCTTCCAATTATCGGTCTTCATCATAAACCTCCTAATGATTGTATTACTCCCTTGATTAATTTGCCACTAGGACAAAACTGTATTTGAGAGTTGCTCACTATTTTTCTTTTAGAGTATGCAGCTCATGAGAATGGGAAGTTATGTTCCTCCTCAGTGAATCCACTAACATGCAGATTAACCTTCACTGCTATCACAAGTAGTCAATCCCAGGGAAACTTCTAATTAGTAGCAATTGGAATTTTGTTCTATGATGACAGAAGAGTGTATGGACTACAAAAATAGCTTTTTCCCCATCATATTAGAATGTGTAAGTATATTTTTGAAATGGTCTGTTAAGCTCCAGTTTGGCACTAAAGGCATACTTTTGTCCATGAAGTAAAACAAATAACACATTACTGCCACGTTAGTGAGAAAACACTGACACCCATCATAGTATAAGGGATTCAGTTTCCACAATATCTCTCCACTTGTTCTATGATGCATTTCAATTACATTATAACATTATGTAAGTTTATGTATGTGTATATGTAGGAGTTTGCTTATGCATATATATATATATATTCACACATACGTATGCAAGTGTACACTTTCTTGACATAGGTTTTAATTTCATGCATGAGTGCTGAACTTAGATTATTTCACTCTCCTTTTTTCCCATCCTACTGTATAATATTTGCACTGTAAATTGTCAAAATAAATACCACTATTTATTAAAATTATTTTACCAAATTGTCCACATAAAATTGTATACATAACTAACTCACACAGTTTACAGAATGGGGTGATTAGGTGTAGCCATTTGAGCATTTGTAGTTGAAAGTACTATCAGTGTTAGTGTACAGTGTAAATGGATTCTTTCTATCTTAGCATCCAATATTTGTGCAAGATTTTCTGCTAAGTGGGGATCTTGAGAAAGTTTCCCATCTATGTTGGCATTATCATTTGTGGTGTTACTCTGCTAAGCACTTTAACTTGATTCGTTGCCTTCATTTAATATTTTGTTGGCACTCAAATTGTCTAATATTTGTGCTTGTTAATTCCCTATCTTTCTTAGATGACACTGTCTTCATGCTGACATCCTTTTTGTTTTAATATGAACTGTGTCTGACCATTGCATGAAATATTTTCTTATTCAAAGATTAATGGTGAGTTTCTGAATTGATCGGGTTACATGAGACAAAACATTATAAGTTCTATGCCGTTTGAGTAGATTTGGCATTCTGTAATAGTGATATAAATGATGCTTTTTTTCTTCTTTTTTTCTTTTTTTTGATATTTAGAGACAGGGTTTTTCTGTGTAGCTTTGTACAGTTCCTGGAACTCACTCTGTAGTCCAGGCTGGCCTCGAACTCACAGAGATATCCCTGCTTCTGCCTCCTGAGTGCTGGCATTAAAGGCGTGTGCCACAACTGCCTGACAATGCTTTTTTTTTCTGACAGTCACAATCATTATTGCCTGTGGTATGAGGATAAATATTTAGAAGACTGTCAGAAATTATATGATTTCAGAGAAGTTTCAGATGAAGGTTCTCCTTCTGGGTCTTGTACCTTCCTGCCCATGTGGAATATACTAAGATATTATATTCCATAGAGTTTGTGTTTTTTGTCAATGTTATATGTCTGCATTTCTGAAAAAGGTTATAGTGAAAACTACTCCTGTCTTTCCATATAAAACCATCAATACCCTATGCAGGGCTAAATGTTGGTAAATTATGGCATTTGAAAGAGCTGGTAAAGTCATCAACTTTACCTTGTTGTTTTGTAGTCCTGTTAGCGGCAAATTTTACCTTAATGAAGCACAATGATTATATGTGGAGATAACAGGTCTATCAATGTCTTAAGGTACTGTTTATAACATGCTCATAATGTAAACAATTGTTAAAAGGACCTCATTTTTAAGAACAACAATGATCGCACATCATTTTACCAAATACTGTGCTTTGTGTACAGCAGACTCATCAGCATTTTTCTTGTATAATGTGTATGTGTGTGAATGTGTGTGTGGAGTACAAAAAACAGCAGAGCAACTGGCATGTGTATATTTTTCAACACACTGTTACATGTCTAGACATTTTTTTTTCTGTCCGAATCTGTCTTTACTGAATATCTGTATTGTTTTTGACCTCATAAGACAAATTATAAAGTCCTATGATAGTCGCAGCTTAGAAAGGCTCAGCTAAGCATATGGATTGGCACATACCATTTGTGGTTGGCTCTTCCCATCCCACCCTCCCCATTTGTCCAGGAGCCTAGCTTCATGGCTTAGCAATCAGCAACCATGATTACTGCTGTAGCTCTGAGAAGTTGTTGGGCCCATTCAGTCATTGAGTAGCATATGTCCTACTGCTTATTAACACCATTTAATCCACATTCTTTTCCATATATGCTGTCATTAGTACTTTTGACCTTGGACATTCTGACAGGTATCTTAGAGATGGTTTGTTAGAGGAATTTGAATTTGCATTTTCCTAGTCTCTAAGGGTGTTTAACACTTCTTTAAGTATACCTGGGCCATTCAAGATTCTTCTGTTGAGAATATTCCCTTTAAATCTGTCCCCCATTTTTACTGGCATTATTTGGTATTTTTATGTCTGGATTCTTATGTTCTTTATATATTTTTTATATCAATCCTTGGTCAGATGTGAAGTTGATGAAGATTTTTTTCCCATCCTGTGGGCTGCTGTTTTGTCTTTTTGGCAGCATTTCAGGGAGGGCCCCAGCTACTTCTCCTAGCAATAGAGAGAGAGGTACTGAAGTGGCCTTCCTCATTATTCTTATTGGTGACTGTAATAATGGTCTTCATAGAGTCTTCATCCAGTACCTGATGGCACAAATGCAGAGATCCAGATTCAAGCCTTGGCTTGAATGACATCTTAGAGTCAAGAACATAGGATATAGGGATTATATGAGCAGGGGGACATCTAGATCATGATGAGAAAAAAAAAAACATAGACAGATGAACTGAGATTTTAGGGGCTCATGGATTCTGGAAGCACAGCCAGGGAGCTGGCAGGTGAATGGACTAAGCCCTCTGCATCTGGGAGACAGTTTTGTACCTTGGTCTTTCATGTGACCCCTAGCAGTGGGACCAGGACCTGTCCCAAATGCATGGGCTGGCTCTTGGAAACCTATTCTCTGTGGCAGGATGCCTTACTTAGTCTTGATGCAGGGGGGCAGAGGTTTCTCCTGCCTGAAAATGGTATGCAGTACTTTGTGATTCCCAAGAGAGACCTTACCCCATTTGAAAGGAGAGGGAAGAAGGATTGCGGTTTTAAAGGGAGTTACAGGGAGAGTATGGGAGCAAGAAATAATGGGAAATTGTCATTGAAACATGAAATAAAATGAAAAAAAAAGCAAAGAATACACGAGGAAACAATAAAACAAGTTAATCCATTTAACGTTTTGTCAGAAAACTTCTTAAAAGTGCCATGTTCCTATTAGTAGCCTGTACCCAGGCAAGAAGTCTGATCTTAAATGAGCCATTCATCTGTTGTCCACTAGCAATACCTTAGATGAGGAAAGTCAGTGATCAGTAATCCACTGATCCACTTATTTTGAGTGCTCAGCATCATTTTTGTTGATTTTTTTCAGTCTAATGTGTAAATTCTAGCCCCACGTAGAAATACCATTTGTAGCTCAGGTTTTGTGTCCCACCAGACTATTCCCAAATAAAACCAAGGAGACTTATTAATAATTATAACTCAAGTTTATTACTATCTAACTCATATATTTTCAATTAACCCATAATAATGACCCATGCTTTGCCATGTGGAGTGTTTCCTTTTCTCAGTATTGCAAGTTCACCCCCTTCTCTTTTAGTCTCTTCACAATTCTGGGACTGATCCTTTCTTCACAGAAACCACATTGTCTTGTTCTCCTGCCAAAATTTATCTTGCCTAGGTATAAACAAGTCAGGTTAAATCAATCACAGTGATATATATTCAGACATTGTAAAGGAATATTCCACATCCTGTTCTTAGGTTTTTTTCATACACACCCCCTTATTTAAATTTCTAAGGAGACATTGATTTCCATACCTGTTGTCTGTTTGACAGGTTTTACATTAAAATCTATATGAGGAATATTTGTGATATATATATATATATATATATATATAATAAAATATAGTCTAAATTATTTATTCTTTAAATATTTCACTTATTAAGCAGTGACTTCAACCTGAATCTCAGCCCTAAAATCTGAAAAACAAGCACATTTCATGGAACCTAAAACTGCCCAGGTGCTGCTTAATTTTGTACCACAGACTTAGCTGAGATCCACAGCTGCCATAATGTTTAGGATAAATGTTAAAATATACAGTGTGCATTTGGAAATATATCAACATGGTGAATTTATTATGTATATGTAGGTTGCAGTATATACAAAAAAACAGAAGAGGAGAGTTGTTAGTTTGAATAACTTATGCTTAGGGCCACAGAGTAGAATGTTATCTACTAATTGTAAAAGTTAAAGCCAATGAGGGAGAAGGAGAGCAAGCCAGCAACTGGGGAATGATGAAATATTTGTGGGATGTCTATGAATCTGTGTGTCAAGACAGTCCAAGTTAGCTACATATACAGGCAAGTGTCAGTGTCTGTCCAGGATGAGGAAAAGATATTTTGAGACAGAGGACTGACAGGTATAGGAAAGAAGTTATCCTTGAGATCTAGAACTGAGAAGTGTGTGGTTTATGAAGGGATAGTGTAAAGAATTGTGTAAAGTCCAGGCATTACAGGATTCACAGGACTCCTACAATCTAATGAGCTGTAGGTATACTGATATTTTATTTGTGCTGAAATGTAGTGATATTTTCTTTATGCTTTATTAAAGATTGCTGGAGATCAGGCAGGAAGGGACAGCCATTTTAAGTAAACAAAAAGATAGACAGCACACACCCTCAATCAGAACACGTGTCAGACAGAGTCTCTGTGTGTTCAAGGCCATACTGGGGAACAGAGCAAAGCATGGTAACACAGTCTTTAAAGCCATTACCAAATATAAAGACCTGGAGTTCTGTACAGACATACAATTTAAAAAAGAGATAGCTGGGCTAATATAGCCAATTAAAGGGCATAAGAGCAAGGCAATGAAAGCATGTGTAAGACAGCAATTAGCTTGCATAGGGAAGCTGCAGGGTTGGTGAGGTAAGGTTTGCTTGTGACTTTTACAATTTCCCTGATCTCTAATTCTTCACCCCTATATTTAGCACTGTGTTTTTTATTTAGTTTTACCTTTTAGAGACTCATCTACATGAAGATCTTAAATCAGGTGGTATATTCTATTAGGCTTCTTAACTCTAAGTATAGAGGTATTAAAAGGAGAAGAGTTTGGATGAAGTAGCATCTTTCTGAGAAGTTCAGGGATGATAGGCTTAAGTCCTCTAAGGTTCTGGAGTAAAAGATTATACTGACTTTGGGTGATGTACCAGGTAGGGTCCTGGGACTGGATAACAATAGAGTGATGGTTTCTAGCAACAGAAGGGTTCTGGCTATCCAAGACTATGGGGTCTACATGAGAGACTGAAAGGGAAATGTCATGTCAGAGCTAGTGGGCTGAGTGTCTAGGAGGAGGAGGAGAGGAGCTGCTGACAAATCTGTAGTAGGGAAATGTGGGCACTAATGAACTGGAAGTCGGCGCCTTAGCTAAAAATTTTCTTCCCATTCTGCACACAGGACAGGTTTCCACATACAAAAATGTGTGTAGAGGATATTCCCATGAAAATACATTTAAGTCACGGGTTTGATGAGGTAAGTTATGGTGTCCCTCTACACAGATAACAGGGAGATTGGAATGACAGGTAAGACCTCAAAACTCCCACAGGGTGCAGGAAAGAACTCCAGTGTCCAGTGAAGGAAATGGATCCTCCATATATAATAATGGCGACTCAAGGTTTTGGTATGACATGACTTATTGAGTAAGGACCTGGGTACCTTCAATCCTCCATTACCCAGGGTAGGAGATTGCCTGTATGTTGTTCTTTGATTGTTGACCCCGTGTCATGAGTTACACAGGGTCAGTCAACTAACCTATGTCCATATCAATAGCGATTAAGATGAGGCCCAGGTGACCTACATGGGGCATGGGTTGGCTCAAGCCCAATGGCTTTCTCTACAAATTTTTAAAGAGGAACCTGGAGGCCTTCATGAGGCTGGTCAGATAGCCTGTGCTAGATTTGACAGACTTGTTTGCAGGCTTATTCATGTCTCATATAGCTATGCCATGCAGAAACATAGACTATGTAATCAAGCTGCATGCAGGTTACATAATTACATACCATAGGGTAACTTAGTAGGCAAGGCCCTGGGATGCCTAAGCTATCTACCTGACTGATGGACAGAGGATGCACAGTCATGTAGTTAGGGGGTGACTGGTACATATAACACCACAAGAAACCATAAGCCAGTAATTTACTGTTAGTTGGAGTGAGAACCCATGGTAATTTCATTTTATGATGTGCTCCCTTTTCAGTTTCCCTTCTCCTTTTTCAACATACAGGAAGGAGGGAGAGACAGATGAGTCACAGCTCTAATGGAGATCTCCAAACACATTGCCGTCATTTGCTTTCCCTTCTACTTTAGATAGCTCTCTTCTTATTGGTTGTGTATTTGAATATGAGTCAGACAGATGGAATAAAAAGGTTTGCAGTCCACAGTTTCAATAGCCAGGCTCCTGGCTGAATTCCAGCTCATAGCTGGATTCAGCCAGAGTCTGACTGTAAACAACACAAGAGAAGGATAACTGTCCCAGAGAACTGCTGCAGACAGAGGCAGTAGAAACATGGATAAGCAGGGTTTGGTGGTATTGCCCACACTCTTTTTCTGAGTCACCTGCAGTCACTGCTCTGCCAGAAATGTCCTCCTTCCTCTGAAGCCACTGCTTCAGCATTAATACCTGACAGAAACCAGTGATGTATTGATTATATGCTCCCTCAGAGGACCCATTAATAAAATGATTGTGTCAGTGACAATTCTCACTTAGCCCCCTGGGACTCTATGAAAATTTCAAGAATCAGATTCCACAAATAAGTGCACTTGGAGTATCTAAAATGGCATATTGATAACTGTTACCTGAAAGATAAAATTTGCAGCCCAGAATCACAATCAGACATCCACAGGTGGAAAGTGAGACTTTCAGGTAGATAGCCAGGGAACAGGGCCAAGTACCATGTACATGATCATCTAGTTTCCATGAGATGTTCTTCTCTTTTGAGAATTGTATTCTGGGGCTAAAATTCATTACATCATTTCCTGTCATCCACTTTCAGTTTCGTTGTTTGGGCTGCAGCACACATATAGTTGGGAGGGTGAAATGACTCAGCAGCTCTGAAGGAGATCTTAAAAACTAACCCAGGATTTGCTTTCCATTGGTGGAATTGAGTTCACTCTCCACATTGTTTCCTGTGTGTTGTGCCATGTCCCATCTCCTCATTTCCCCAGAAATTCTTGAGTAGAAGCAGCAGGATATATTATTTAGAAGGATTTAGAAAAGAAAAACACATAGAAAATACAGGATAGCTTTGAGATTGCCTGTATAATAATCCTTGCAGCATCTAGTTTCTCTGCCCTTGGGTAATTAAAGCAATGCCGAGGGGTGGAGAAAAGACAACATCCCTGCACAGAGAGGTACAGGTCAACTCAGGCACCTGCACTCAGATCCATGATCCAATCATCCTTTCTACGCAGAGCTGCTGGGTAAAGCCTAAATGGGCTCCAACAGGTTCCTATTCCAAACAAAATTTGAATGCACACACTCCTCCATCAGAAGCAAGAAGAGATAAAAAAAAAATTGTCAGCAGAGCAGTTTCTCACCAGTCAGCCTGTGGGTATAATCTGGGTCACAGTCGCTTATGAGCACTCTAAAATCCTATTGTTATTTGATGCCCCCAAGGCAGATTGCTCCTATAATACAAGGGGAGACAGATCCCATGGAAATTACCATATCAAAGATTGTTTGATTCAAGCATTACAGATCTGAGTCACCTGATCCTGTCAAATGTGCAGCAAGCAGATTCCTGCTTCTGCAGATATGGCTTCTCTTTAAAGATGTGGTCTCTCCTTGGTTTGAATTCATTTCAGACTTTAGGATCTGTCATCGCCTAGGAGAGTCCTGCTCTTCCCTTCTTCTGAACCTAATGCTTTCCTTAAGGATATATCATTCCTGTGCCAGTATTGATGTCCTGTTCTATGGGCAAGGAAGATGATTTTCTTGAGGTTTTAATATCTGGCAGAGACTAGTGAAATCCTTCTGTTTCCTCTACCCTGGGAGATTTATTGTGGGAATGGCTTTGGCATTGTAGTTTTATTCATGAACCATAGAGTCACTTAAAATATGGAGCATTATCATTTGCAGTCACTTTTCTATCTGTCACCAAAAGCAATAAAGTATGAAAAATAAAGTATAGCACTGGAAACTTACTTGTTAATATCCTGATGCCTTTTAGGTATTCACAGAATCAACTTTGCATTCTTGGTTTGCATTATCACTGTTTTCTTGCATAAAGAGTCTCTTGTACATGACTTTTTTCTAATTCTCAGTCCATTCCTATATATGAAATTTGAGAGGGCATTAACTTCATTGAAAGTCAATTATTTATTGATGATTGCAGACAGGCATTTAATACTTCATTTGATAATAATAAACACCGTTGTTTCAGTTTTTCTTGAATAATTACTTGATTGCTCCCCTGATGATTTGGCCACTATGACAAAATTATATTTGAGAATTACTCACTTTTTTCTCTTTTAGAGTATGTAGCTCATGAGAATTTTGTTCCTCATCATTTAGTCCACTAACATCCACATTATCCTTCAGTCCTATCACATATAGTCAATCCCAGTGAAACTTGTAAATAGCAGCAGTTTGCACTTCTGTTCTATGATGACATAAGATTGTAGGTACTTCAAAAATAGTTTATTTTCATCATATTGGCATGTGTAAGTATATTTATATTTTTGAAATCATCTTTTAAGTTCCAGTTTAGCACTAAAGATATACTTTTGTCCATGTAGTAAAACAAATAACACATTACTGCCACATTAGGGAGAAAACACTGACACTCTTCATAGTATAACGGATTCAGATTTCACAATATCTCTCCACTAGTTCTATGATGCATTTCATCAACATTATAACATTGATTTAAGTTTATGTATATGTATATGTATATGTATGAGTTTGTTTATGCCTATGTCTACATATACCCAGATACATATGCATGTTTAGATGTTCTTGATATAATTTTTAATTTAATGCATGAGTACTGAATTTAGATTATTTTGCAATCCTTTTTTCCATCGTACTGTATAATATATGAACTGTAAATTGTCAAAATAAATTCAACTGTTTATTAAAATTATTTTTATCAAATTGTACATATAATGTTTATACATAACTACCTCACACACTGTACAGAATGTGGTGATTATGTGTAGTCATTTGAGCATTAAACTTTTGTCATTGAAATGATTATCATTGTTAGTGTACAGTGTAAATGGATTCTTTCTATCTTAGCATCCAATATTTGTGGAAGATTTTCTGCTAAGTAGGGATCTTGAGAGAGTTTCCCATCTATGTTGGCATTATCATTTGTGGTTTTACTGTGCTCACCATTTTTAGTTGGTTCGTTGCCTTCATGTAATATTTTCTTGGCACTCAAATTGTCTAATATTTGTGTTTTTTAATTCCCTATCTTTCTTAGAAGACACTGTCTTCATGCAGACATCCTTTTTCTTTTAATATGATCTGTGTCTGATCATTGCATGAAATATTTTCTTCTTCAAAGAATAATGGGTAAATTCTGGATTGAACAAGTGATATGAGACAGAACATTATAAGTTATTCTCCATTTGAGTAGATTTGGAGATCTGTATTAGTGATGTAAATGGAGCTTTTTTCCAGACTGTAACAACCAATATGGCCTGTTGTTATGAGGATAAATATTTTGAAGACTGTCAGAAATTACATGCTTTCAGAGAAGTTGTAGATGAAGGTTCTCCTTCTGGGTCTTGTACCTTCCTGGCCATGTGGAATACACTAAGATATTACGTTCCATAGATTTTGTGTTCTGGCCTATGTTATATGTCTACATTTTTCAAAAATTTGTAGTGAAAACTAGACATGTCTTTCCATATGAAACCAGCAATACCCTATGCAAGGCTAAGTGTTGGTAAATTGTGACATTTGAAAGAGCTGGTAAATTCAACAACTCTACCTTGTTGTTTTGTAGTCCTGTTAGCTGTAATTTTACCTTAGTAAAGCAGAATGAATATAAGTGGAGATAACAGGTCTATCAGTGGCTTAAGGGACTGTTTATAACATGCTCATAATGTAAACAATTGTTAAAAGCACCTCCCTTTTTAAGAACAACAATGATCACACATAATTTTACCAAATTCTGTCCTTTATGTACAGGAGACTCCTCAGCATTTTTCTTGTATGATGTGTGTGTGTGTGTGTGTGTGTGTGTGTGTGTGTGTGTGTGTGTGTGTCTGTGTTTATTAACAAATCACATCAGAGACACTAATATATATATATATATACACTAATATATATATACACTAATATATATATAATGTATATATATTTATTTTTAACACAATATTATATGTCTTGACATATTTTCTGTCTGATTCTTTCTTTAATGAACATCTGTCTTGTTTTTGACCTCATACACAAATCTTAAATTCCTATGATATTTGCAGTTTAACAAGGCTCAGCTTAGGATATGGAATATCACACAACATTTATGGTTGCCTCTTTTCCCCTCCCTCTCCCTTTCTCTGAGAGACTATCTTCATGATTAGCTATCAGGAGCCGTGAGTACTGCTACAGCTCTGGGAAGCTGTTGGGTCCATTCTGTCACTGAGTAGCATATGTCCCACTGCTTATAAATACCATTTAATCCACATGCTTTCAACATATGATACAATTATTACTGACAGGTGTCTTAGGGACGGTTTCTTACTAGCAGTTTGATTTGTATTTCCCTGGTCTCTAAGGTTGTTTAACACTTCTTTAAGTGTCACTGGGATATTAAATTCTTTTATTGACAATATTCTCTTTAAATCTGTCCCCAATTTCTACTGGCCTTATTTGGTATTTTTATGCCTGGTTTCTTGTGTTCTTTATATATTTTTTTATATCAATCCTCTGTCAGATATGTAGTTGGTGAAGATTTTTTTCCACCCTTAGGCTGCTGTTTGTCTTATTGACAATATTTCAGGGAAGGCCCCAGCTACTTCTTCTAGTAAAAGGGAGAGTGGTCCCAAACTGACCTTTGCCCTTAATCAGATTGGTGACTATACTAATGGTCTTCATAGAGCCTTCATCCAGTACCTGATGGAACAAACGCAGAAATCCAGGTTCAAGCTGTGGCTAGAGATTAGTGTCCAGAACATAAGATATAGGGATTATATGAGCAGGGGAACATCAAGATTATGATGAGAAAAACCACATAGACAGATGACCTGAGGTTTTGTGGGTTCTTGGACTCTGGAAGGACGGCCAGGGACCTAGCATGTGAGTGGGCTGAGTCACATCTGCATCTGGGAGACATTTTTGTAGACTGGTATTTCATGGGAGCCCTAGCAGTGGGACCAGAACATCCCTGATGCATGACTTGGCTCTTGGAAACATATTCTCTATGGTTGGATGCCTTATTTAACCTTTAATGCAGCACTGACAAGGTTGCTCCTGCCTCACCTTAATATTAAGTGCTATGTTGAGTCCCAAGAAAGACCTTACCCCACTTGAAAGGAGAGAGAGGAAGGATTGGGGATTTGAATGGACTTACGGGGAGAGTATGTGAGCAAGAAAGGATGTGAAAGTATCATTATTTCATGAAATAAAAAGTAAAAAAAAAAATTAAAAAGACTACATAAGGAAACATGAAAAAAAATAAGTCCATTTAAATGTTTTGTAAGTAAGCTTCTTAAAAGTGCCATGCCCTTATGAGTAGCTTGTACCCAGTCAAGAAGCCTGCTCTTAAATGAGACATTCATCTCTTTTACACTAGCAATAGCTTAGCTAAGGAAAGCCAGTGATCAGTAATCCAACATTAGTCCTTATTTTGAGTGCTTAGCATCATTTTTGTTGATTTTTTTCAGTCTTATGTGTAAATTGTGGCCCCACGTAGGAATGCCAATTGTAGCTCCTGTTTTGTATCCAACCAGACTGTTCTCAAATAACTTACAGAGACTTATTAATAATTACAACCCAAGTTTATTAACAAAACAAGCCACAGCCAATGAAACATGGATTTTCTATTAAGTGTGGAAATTTGAGAGAGTTTCCCATCTGTGTTGGCATTATAACTTGTGATTTCTTTGTACTAACCATTTTTTATTGTTTCCTTGCTTCCATGTAGGATTTTGTTGGTGCACAAATTTTCGAATATTTATGCTTCTTAATTCCCTGTCATTCTTAGATGGCACTGTCTTCACAGCAGACATCCTTATACTTTTAATAAAATTTGTGTGTGACCATTGCATTTAATATTTTCATATTCTCAGAATAATGATGAGTATTCTGGTTTGAATATGTGGCCTGAGAAAAGATATTACAATTTCTATGCTTTTTCAGAAGTTGTGGAGTTGTGTAATAGTGATGTAAATGCTATTTTTCTAGAAGTCACAGACAATGTTGCATGTGATTATAAGGATGAATATTTAGAAGAATATCTGAAATCTTATGTTTTCTGAGAATTTGCAGATGAATGATATCATCTGGGTCTACTATCTCCCTGACAATGTGCACTACGCTAGCTTATTATATTGGGCAGATTTTTGTGTTCCTGTCAGTGAGGTATTACTTAATTCCTGAAAAGAGTTAGAGTGTAAACTTCAGACATGTGTTTGCATAAGAAACCAGCAATACTCTATGAAGGGCTAAATGTTGGTAACTTATGACATTTGAAAGAGCTGGTAAAATCATCAACTTTACCTTGTTGTATTGTGGTGCTGTAACCTGCAATTTTTCCATGATAAAACAGAATGATTATAAGTGACATAATAGATCTCTCAATGGTTTAAGGGACTGTTATTAAAATCCTCCTTGTGTAAACAATTGCTAGAATGATCTCCTGCTTAAGAAGAACATTGATCGCACATAATTTTACCAAATTCTGTGCTTTTAAGTACAAGAGACTCGTCAGTATTTCTCTTTTATGATGTGTGTGTGAATTACACAGGAACAACAGAGACACAGGTATGTGGTATATTATTAAGCACACTGTTACATGTCTAGATTATTTTTCTGCGATTATCTTTTTTTACTGAATATCTGTATTGTTTTTGACCTCATGGGACAAATCCAAAATACCTATGATAGTTCCAGTTTAAAAGGGCTCAGATTAGTATATGGGTTGGCACATATCAATTGTGGTTGGCTTTTCATCAATGTTTCGCTGAGAGCCTAGCTTCATGGCTTAGCTATGAGAGAGCCATGATTACTGCTTCAGCTCTGGGAGGTTGTTGGTCCATGCTGACAGTGAGTAGCAAACTGCCAACTTCTTATAAACACCATTTAATCTACATGCTTTTCAACATAGGCTGCCATTAGTGTGTTTGTTCTTGGCCTTTCCCGACAGTTATAAAAATAAAACAAAATAAATGGCATCCAAGTGTCTGTCCTGAAGTACTATGTATCTGCAAGTAAGACAAATCATTACAGACTTAATAATCAGACAGACACTTGGAGGGTCCTGCCCATTCCTCTCTGTTATTTATTTTTCAGCACTGTTTACCCTTTGAGAGAAACTTGAGGTACATTGAAACCCACTATCAGAGTTTATTAGGAAAAGGGAATAGGGAAAAGGTGCATTGGATTATGGAAATAACCTTTGTGGTTAGGGTGCAGAGGAATTGGTGGAACCTGCCTTTATGGGACTTCTTAGCATGGGCATATGGGCCTATACAGCTGTGCCATGCATGTGCCTAGATAGATTACATGTTCATGCTGCTTGCAAATTATGTGACCATGCAGTACATGTATTACTTAGGACGTAAGGTCCTTTGTTGACTACACATCTTTCCTGGCTGCTGGGCTGTGCATGTTTCATCATGTAGCTGGGGGTATGGCTAAGAAGTGTGAAAATCCAGACTTGTTTTTCTTATAAAAAATCAGGGGTTAGGGGATACAGGTGAATGGCAGTGGGGACAGATTTTCTCCCAGAAATGCTTTCATCTGAGGCAGTGGGCATTGGTTAACTTTTGTGGGTATAGAAGGGGACATTTTTGAGGTAGCTGGACATTCTGTGGTAGTTAATTTTGTTCCACAGTGTATGGCCTTTGGACTGTTCCATTGCTTCTTATATCTTGCTGTGATAATCTGACAAGGTGCTGGCAGGCCAAAGAGTTAGTTCAGAAAAAAATATTATTGGGGGAGGTCCACAAGGGGTCCCAGATGGAGCAAGGAGTATCTTGATATTAGAAAACTTTTAATGATACAGATATGAAGAGTTTCTGCCCTGTCCATGTAGTTCCAAAGTGACTTTGTAGCTTGGAAGTATTTTCAAACATATTAAAGGACAATCACAGGGAATTTAAAATCTTCATTTTAATTTAGATATTAGAACTCTACTATCAGAATTTTAATGGTTAGTTGTATAGAGTGAGTGAGAGAGAGTCAGAGAGAGAGAGAGAGAGAGAGAGAGAGAGAGAGAGAGAGAGAGAGAGAATCATCGAACATGTTTTTATTTTTATTTTTACTATCAATCAGGCCTTTTATTTTATTTTCACCTAAGACAAACTGCAAGGAGACAGATGTGATTAATTACTGAGGACATTTAACAGTGTGAGATTATTATATCATAGTCTGTTTTTTGTAGAGTCCAGGCCCTTCTTAGTCTTGGGGTGTAAATATCTCTGGTTATGTTTCTTACCATGTGGGTATATTGTGATTGTCCTTGCACCTCAGGCTCTATGGCCGAAGGTGGTCCTGTAACAATTAGATGAGCAGTTTTATGTAGCTAGTATTGTATTGTTCCTGCCTGGCTCACATTCATGACAAATCTCTTTCACCTGCCAGTCCCACAGACACTCACACCCAACCAAGTAAACACACAGAGACTTATATTATTAATAAACTGTATGGCCATGGAAGGCTTCTAGCTAGATGTTCTTATCTCTTAAATTAACCCATTTCTATTACTCTATAAGTTGCCATGCTTCTCATGGCTTACTGGTATCTTAACCTCTTCTCATGGTGGCAACTGGCAGCATCTCTCTGCTTCTGCCTTCCACTTCCCAGAATTCTCTTCTCTCCTTGTCCTGCTTATACTTCCTGCCAGGCTACTGGACAATCAGACTTTTATTTATACAGAGCAATACACAGAGCACTTCCCCCTTTTCTTTTTTTTTACAAAGTAATGTTTTATTTTCACATATTAAAATTATATATAACAAAACAATTATCAAGCAAGAATTTCAGTTACAATATCTAGTCTATTTGAATTTTGCAAAATTGAAGAAGATATCCTATCTCTCCTATATTTGTGAGTCTAAGTTTCATATCTAACATATTTTTTATCATAACTAAGAAAATTATAACTATGTATCCTTCAACTCCACCAAAGACCTCAGAAGGATATAATATTACCTGAGAAATGGAAGAACGATACAAGCAACTTCTAGAAGTCTTGCAACAGTAGACAGAGACAGCTGGAAGCCTGGATAATCACCTAAAGTTTCCTTGTAAAGTTGATTCATGTTCTTTAGCCCACAGTCCTAGAGACCCTCAGTCACTTCCCTCTGTGTCCTTTAGATCATCTGGTATTTTCCTCTTTAAGCAGGAACCTGAGGACTATTTTGCCAAGCAAAGATCAGTGGTCACCTTCCTATGGATCCTGTATGTCCAGTTGATCAAGCAGTCCATGCCAGAACAGTTTGTTGCCCAAAGAGCTATTTTTGCAAAGTACAAGATTGACAGTGAATAATTCCTATTACATTTGGGAAATAGGAAGCTTTTATCATGACTATTATTTGGCCTGAGTGAGTTATGAACTGTCCTTTTGCTGTGAGAAGCCCATGCTTTTTCCAGATATGAGTGTGGGACAGGAGGATATGCAAAGTATATTTGGAAGCTGGGTGGTGGTGGCACATAGATTTAATACCAGCACTCAGGAGTCAGACCCAGGCAGATCTCTGTGAGTTCAAAGCTAGCATGGTTTACAGAGTGAGATTCAGGACAGGAACCAAATTTACACAGAATTATGTGTCTTGAAAAACAAAAATTAAAGGCATATTTAGAGTATGCATAACCTTTATGATTTGCCCTTGTGCCAACTGGAAGGTAGAGCCTGTTGGGTAGTAGTGTATGTCTTTGATTCGACCACCCCAGTATCTGACACTGTGGTATATCCTGCTTTTAAGGTCCCATTATGTAAAAAGGAGCAGCCATCTGTGTACCTGGTATAAGTGGCCTGAGGCAATGTGCACTCTTGTACGTGTGAAGGATGAGGAAAAATTCCTTTAGGATTTAAGTGCAGTAGTGAGATGTGGAATAGTCAGCACTAGTTTGAGTAAAGAGGATTGAAATTTTAACAAGTGAGCAAGTCTGGAAAATAGGTTTGTTATCTTCCAGTAATAACACTTGGAGAAAAAACACTCAGGAAGTAGGAAAATTTGTAAGACTTTATAAGTTAAAAGATGGAACAAATTACCGGGCGGTGGTGGTGCACACCTTTAATCCCAGCACTCGGGAGGCAGAGCCAGGCGGATCTCTGTGAGTTTGAGGCCAGCCTGGGTTGCCAAGTGAGTTCCAGGAGAGGTGCAAAGCTACACAGAGAAACCCTGTCTCGAAAAGCCAAAAAAATACAAAAAAAAACAAAAAAACATGGGGCAAATTATGGTGGGAAGAGAAAGTATTAGGTGAACCAGTGTTTAGTTTCTTTGATTCACTATTAAGGCACTTAGCAGCCCCCAAAACACATATGATTGGTGACCATCAGTGTGTGGTTATATATAGTTTTTTGTCAGGTATGCTGCAGGTGCAATGGAGGGTCCCTGCTGGTGTCCTAGAGACCCAAGAGCATATCACTCTCTTTCTGTTACATGGACGGAGAAGGGATGTGTTGATCAGGGAAGTGTAGTACACAGTCCTGAAGTAGAGGCTATTGGAACTTCTGGAAAGGATTAATAATGGGGTGAATGAGGGGTTCATGCTGGATCCCTGAGCTGCCTCAAATAAGTGGTGATCAAGAAGATTAAACAGATGGCATGCAGGACTAAAAGGAGTCTGCTATTCCTAGAAAGGAAAGAATATCCTGTTTAGTAGAGCAGCTTTCAAAAGACTGAATTAGAAGCTTTCTATCGGAAGCTATAGCCTAGTATGATGTGGTGATGTTTATACCCAGATAGGTGACCTGATAAGTGGAGAGGTGTATTTTGGAATTTGAGACTCTATAACTCTAACTGTACAAAAAAATTAGAAGAGGAGAGTTAGTTTGACTAACATATACCATTGAACAGAAGAAAGCATTGTGTCATACATCTTAAGGCCAGTACCAAACATATAGACCTGAAATTCTGTACAGACATACAATGTGAAAAAGAGACAGCTGGGCTAATATTGCCAATTAATGGGCATAAGAGCAATGCAATACAGCGTGTGTAAAACAGTAAGTAGCTTGCTTTTGGAAGCTGCAGGAATGGTGAGGTAAGGTTAGCTTGTGACTTTTGCAATTTCCCTGATCTCTAAGTTTTTCAACCCTATATTTGGCACCTTGTTTTTTATTTAGTGAGAGCATTTAGAAACAGGTGTACATGCAGGTCTTAAATCAGGTGGTATATTCTATTAGGAGTCTTAACTCTAAATATAGGGGTGTTAAAAGGGGAAGAGTTTTGATGAAGCAGCATTTCTCTAAGAAGATGAGGGATGATAGCCTTAAGTCCTCTAAGGCTCTGGAGTGAAAGAGTGTACTGAGTTTGAGTGATGTACCTGGTAGGGTGCTGGAACTATATCACAATAGAGTGATGGTTTCTAGCAACAGAACAGTTCTGGCTATACAAGACTATAGGGTCCACCTGAGAGATTGAAAGGGAAATGACATGTCTGAGATAGAGGGCTGAGTGTCAAGGAGGAGGAGGAGAGGAGCTGCTGGCAAATCTGAGATAGGGAAATGTGGGCATAAATGAACTAGAAGCTAGTGCCTTAGCTAAAAAATCACTTCCCATTATGGGCAAAGGTAAGGTTTGCACAAACAAAACTGGGTGTAAGAGATATTCCTCTGAAAATACAATTAAGTCATGTGGTTTGCTGAGGTAAGTAAGGCTGTTCCCCTATTGAGACAACAGGGAGATTGGAATGACAGGTCTGACATGACTGTTTTTGATTCAGGATCTGGGTGGCATCAGTTGTTCATTATCAAGCCTAGGATATATGCTGGGGGGTTATTCGCTTGATGTACCCATGACATGAGCTACAGAGGGGCAGTATTCTGACCTATGTCACTTTAGATAGCATTTTGGATGAGGCCTGGGTGACCCACATGGGACAGGCAAGCACCAGCACAATGGCCTTCTCTACAACATTTAAAACAGGGACATGGAGATCTTCTTGTGGCTGGTCAGATAACCTGTGCTAGATTTGACAGTCTTGTTTAGAGGCTTTCTCATTTCTCCCTTGGTACACCTTTAAAGCCACTGCTAAGACTTGTGACTGTGGGTTCAGGGGCCTTTTCTCCAGAAGCCTAAGATTGGCCCTAACATTGGGGAAGATTTGTTAGACAAAGTAGGTCATAAGGAGTTGTCTCCCCTGTGAGCATTTAGGATCTAGATTAGTATGTTGAAAGAGAACCTTTGAAATTTGTTGTAGAAAATTAGACTTGTTGTCCTGCTTAACTTGAGTTATGTGTTTTAACTTTTCATAATTTACTGGCTTGAAGGCAACCTTAGGAAGACTGAAAGGGAAGCAGCTCATAGAGTGATCCTAGGTAGAGAGTCATCTAAGGTATTATAATACCAATGTGGGACCTGATCCAGGAGGATGGGCTGCATTAGTCTGGTAGATCTTGTCCACATGTATTCTATTCTGTTCTCAAACTTGTCTGCTTTCCTCAGAAAGTAGGTTATTAGCGATGATCAAGTATATATCATGAAAGGTTAGACTATAGGAATGAGTAATTTATTAATATTATTTAATAAAGGAAGTAGAATTAGACATTTAAGAACCCAGTTTTTTGTCTATTTGAGAATGTTGTGCTAGTGAGAAAAGGACATGTGCTTTAACCAGTCTATATTCCCTGACTACCTTTCACAAAGGGAGAATGGCCAATGGGTTGAAATGACTAGGTTTGGGTTCCTTAGCAGCTCAATAATACATGACAATATGAAGAAAGTAGGGAGTCTGTGTTTGGAAGTTGCAGCAGCCAGATATCAGATAAGGGGAAGGTGAGGGAGGAGCAAAAGGAGCAGTTTCTCAGAAAAGGGAATGGGAGATTGGAAAGGCACCAGTTCATTAGCAGGTTTTAAGGCAGTAAGAATTGGTTCCTTAGATTCATGAGGCATAGATAGGAGCACTTGGGCAGATGAATAGGAAACAGGAGTGGTGGTTTTAGAGCTGAGCTAGAAAAAGCCTTGGATATAAACTAACCATGTCCATTTGCATGTTTGCTGTCAGAAGTTAGATTATCCCCATAAAATACTGGAGTCCTGTGTGCCATTAGGTAGCCATTTTTATTGTTGTTTAAGGGATTCTTAAGCAATTTTTTTTAATGCTTATTCTGATAAACTTAGAAGTCTTTAATTAAGACATTAAGTTGAGAGTTCTAAGAGTTTCTAATAGGCATCCCAGAGAAGATGTATGGCTAATATTATTGGAAGTCTTGCTTTCCATGGCTATGATAAAGAAAGGAAATCAATCATTCAATCAATCAATAAACAAAATACAAATAAACGTGATCTAAATTCTAAAATTACATGGTTTCTGAGATAGTATGAGGATCAGTTTTTTAGCACAAGTCACTCAGCTCTTTATCAAGCAAGAAGAGTGTGGGCTGGGGCAATCGCCCAAGGATGAGAGTGTCACAGACAAGAACCAAATGAGAATGATATCTCAGACTGCAGTCCTGGGCAATGGCTAATGGTTTAGCTTGTATTGTGGGATGACAAGAGCCAATGAAGACTGTGGATGAGTGTTCCCAAGAATACCTGAAGGAAGCCTGGTGATCAGTGGTCATTCCCATGTGTTCAAGGGACAGTTTAAGCTGGCTGGTATAGGGAAAACTCACCAATAGAATGAGTAATCTGGCAGCCAGGCAAATGGAAAGTGGGTAATGGAAAATAAATGAAACTTGGTACAGGACTCTGGACACAGGGTACTAGGAGGATTCTCTTTGTCATTCAGCAACAATGTTCTTTATTTGTAGTGCTATTTACTGTTCAAGAGAAAAGAAGAGGTACAAAGGAAACTACTGTAAGCATAATTATTGTGGGAGGGAAAAGTGGCATTATGCAATAGGTCTACAAGGAATGAATGGTGTGGAGAAAGGTGTTGGGGAACAGGTTGAATCTGCTTTTATATTTCCCATCTAGCATGCTCATATGGACTTACATAGCTACGATGCAGGTGCATAGTCTATGTAATCAAGCTGCATGCAGGTTACATAATCACATACCATAAGTTTACTTAGTAGGCAAAGCCCTGAAATGACTAAACTATCTTCCTGACTGATGGACGTAGGATGCACAGTTATGTAGTTTGGGGGTGGCCTCGGGTCATAACACTACAAGACACCATCAGCCTGCTTTCTCCTGTTAGTTGGAGACAGAACCCAGGGTAAATACATTTTATCCTGTGTTCTTCTACCACAGGATTTTGCTTTCCATTGGTGAAATTGAGTTCACTCTCCATATTGTTTCCTGTGGTTTTAGCCAAGTCCAACCCCCTCATTTGTCCAGAGAATTCTCAAGTAGAACCTGCAGGAAGTACTATTTAGAATGATATAGGTGAGTGAAACAGATAGAAAATACAGGATTGCTCTGAGAGTGCCTGTATCCTAATCCATCCAGCATACTGTCTCTGCCCTAGGGTATTTAAAGGAAGGCCAAGGGTGGAGAAAAGACCTCACCTCAGTACAGACAAGTATAGACCACATCAGATTCCTGCCCTCAGGGCCATGGTCCAATCATCCCTCTAAGCAGACATGCTGGGTAAAGTCTAAATTAGCTCTATCAGGTTTCTGTTACAAACACAATTTGAAAGCACACACTCCTCCATCAGAGGAAAGAGGAGCAAATAAAATTTTTAGCAGAGCAAGTTCTCACCAATCAGCCTCTTGTTGTATCAAAGGTCTCAGTTTCTATATAATCATAACCCTATTTTATAGTGGCCCATACAAGGCAGCTTGTTCCTTACATAGAAGGGGAGACAGAGTCCATGGAAATTAGCAAAGTCAAAGATTGTATGTTTTCTAGCATTACAGATCTGAGTCAAATGATCCTGTCAAATGTGTAGCAAGCAGATTCCTGCTTCTGCAGCTACAGCTTCTTTTTAATGATGTGGACTCCCTGTTTCTGGTTGAATTCACGTCAGGCTTTTGTATCTGGTTGAGACTTGGGGAGACCTGCTCTTTCCTTCTTCTGAAGCCACTGCTTCTCTTAATGGTATGGCATCTCTGTATCTGTATTGAAGTGCTGCTGTAGAAGCAAGGGAGTTAATTCTCTTGAGGCTTTAGTATCTGGCAGAGAGTAACAAAATCCTGCTTTTCCTTCTACCCTGGGGATTTATTGTGGAAATGGCTATGGCATTGTAGTTTTATTCAGAAACCTTAGAGTCATTGAAAATATGGAGCATTAACATCTGCAGACACTTCTCTATCTGTCACCAAAGGCAAAATGTTTGGAAAATAAAGTATATCACTGGAAACTTACTTTTTATCATTCTGTTGCCATTTAGCTTATCACAAGTTCAAATTTGTATTCTCAGTTTGGACTATCACTGTGTTCTGGCATACAGAATAGCATATAGGTGATTTTTTCTACTTTTCAGCCCATTCCTATATATGAAACCAAAAAGGTCTTTAGCTTTGTTGGAAGTCAATTATTTATTGATGATGACAGAGAAATATTCAATACTTCCCTTGAAACCAATAAACACACATGATTCCTTTTTGTTGAATATTTCTTTTAGTATGCTTTGAAACAGTGCAGACCTTTTCTTGTGTCTCCAACCCTCAGACTCTGAATTCCTATGTCTGATAGTAAATTTAATACTGGAAAACAATGGTATGTTGGAATCAGCAACAACCTCTGAATCTTTCAGAAGCTTTCTGCCATCTTTTCAATACAAAAGTATGTGATTCTCAGGTAGAGATGAACACATTAAATATCAGAACATGGTACTTTAAAGCGTCTCAGACTCTTTAGAAAACCCTTGTATGCATATCATTTTGTTGTTTCCCAATTATTGCCTGAAGTAATATATCTTATTGGGGCCAAATGATGCACATATATTTGAGTACATCAATGTCATTAGGACTCTGTTTATTTCTATATGACTCTGGCAGAAGAAAGAACCTATTATTGTAAAATCTGTCACCATTCTGTTCTCAGGTTACTGGATATTAAATGCAGTATGGGGTATTCCTTCCAATTATTGGTCTTCATCATAAACCTCCTAATGATTGTATTACGCCCCTGATTATTTGGCCACTAGGACAAAACTGTATTTGAGAGTTGCTCACTATTTTTCTTTTATGGTATGCAGCTCATGAGAATGGGAAGTTATGTTCCTCCTCAGTGAATCCACTAACATGCAGATTAACCTTCACTGCTATCACATGTAGTCATCCCATGGAAACTTCTAATTAACAGCAATTGGAATTTTGTTCTATGATGACAGAAGAGTGTATGGACTACAAAAATAGCTTTTTTCCCCATCATATTGGAATGGCTAAGTATATTTTTGAAATGGTCTGTTAAGCTCCAGTTTGGCACTAAAGGCATACTTTTGTCCATGGAGTAAAGCAAATAACACATTACTGCCACATTAGTGAGAAAACACTGACACCCTTCATAGTATAAGGGATTCAGTTTCCACAATATCTCTCCACTTGTTTATGATGCGTTTCAATTACATTATAACATTATATAAGTTTATGTATGTGTATATGTAGGAGTTTGCTTATGCATATATATACATATTCACAGATACGTATGCATGTGTACACTTTCTTGACATAGTTTTTAATTTCATGCATGAGTGCTGAATTTAGATTATTTCACACTCCTTTTTTTATCCTACTGTATAATATCTGCACTGTAAATTGTCAAAATAAATACCACTATTTATTAAAATTATTTTACCAAATTGTACACATAAAATTGTATACATAAGTAGCTCACACAGTGTGCAGAATGTGGTGATTAGGTGTAGCCATTTGAGCATTTGCAGTTGAAAGTACTATCAGTGTTAGTGTACAGTGTAAATGGATTCTTTCTATCTTAGCATCCAATATTTGTGCAAGATTTTCTGCTAAGTACGGATCTTGAAAAAGTTTCCCATCTATGTTGGCATTATCATTTGTGATGTTACTCTGCTAAGCATTTTTAGTTGATTCGTTGCCTTCATGTAATATTTTTGGCACTCAAATTGTCTAATATTTGTGCTTTTTAATTCCCTATCTTTTTTTTAGAAGACACTGTCTTCATGCAGAAATCCTTTTTGTTTTAATATGAACTGTGTCTGACCATTGCATGAAATATTTTCTTTCTTTTTTTTAAATTATATAATCATGTTTTAATTAAATATTTTAAAAAATCATCACAAGTTTCAAATGGCATTATTATTTTCTTTGATGATTGATTTACAGATAGTTAAATTGATTATACATTCAAAAATGTTACACAGAACCAATAATACAATAACCCACATGTTAATGAAATCCAGTCTCTTATACATAGTCGTGATCTACAAATATATTGAAAAGTTGTGAGTAACACAAATATATGCAATCACAAATATTACTTTGATTTAAATCTTCTTTGTTTATTCTCAAACTATTCTAGGACTTCTGCAATATATATTTTAGTTTTTTTTTATTTTGCAATACATTTCAGTTCTACATATCAGCCACGGATTTCCTTGTTCTCCCTACCTCGCCCCCCTCACCTACCCCCAGCCCACCCCCCATTCCCACCTCTCCAGGGCAAAGCCTCCCCTGCGGACTGAGATCAACCTGGTAGACTCAGTCCAGGCAGGTCCAATCCCCTCCTCCCAGGCCTAGCCAAGCAACCCTGCATAGGTCCCAGGATTCAAATAGCCAACTCATGCAAGGCACAGGACTCAGTCCCACTGCCTGGATGCCTCCCAAACAGATCAAGCCAATCAACTGTCTCACCCATTCAGAGGGCCTGATCCAGTTGGGGACCCCTCAGCCATTGGTTCATAGTTCATGTGTTTCCATTTGTTTGGCTATTTGTCCCTGTGCTTTATCCAACCTTGGTCTCAACAATTCTCGCTCATATAAACTCTCCTCATTCTCACTAATTGGACTCCCAGAGATCCACCCGGGGCCTAGTCATGGATCTCTGCATCTAGATCCCTCAGTCATTGGATGGGGTTTCTAGCACCACAATTAGGGTGTTTGGCCATCCCATCACCAGAGTAGGTCAGTTTGGGCTGTCTCTTGACCATTGCCAGCAGTCTGTTGTGTGGGTATATTTGTGGATTTCTGTGGGCCTCTCTAGCACTTTGCTTCTTCCTATTCTCATGTGGTCTTCATTTACCATGGTCTCCTATTCATTGTTCTCCCTTTCTGTTGTTGATCCAGCTGGGATCTCCCATTCCCCCAAGCTCTCTTTCCCTCGACCCTCGCCCTTCATTACCCCCACTCATGTCCAGGCTGTTCATGTAGATCTCTTCCATTTCTGCATCATTGGGTGATCCCCATGTCTTTCTTGGGGTCCTGTTTTCCAGGTAGCCTTCCTGGTGATGTGAGTAGCAGTCCATTCACCATTCTTCCACATCTAGTATCCTCCTATGAGTGAGTACATACCAAGTTTGTCTTTCTGAGTTTGGGTTACCTCACTCAGGATGATTTTTTCTAGATCCATCCAGTTGTCTGCAAACCTCATGATGTCATTGTTTTCTCTGCTGAGTAGTATTCCATTGTGTATATGTACCACATTGTTTATCCATTCTTCATTTGAAGGGCATCTAGGTTGTTTCCATGTTCTGGCTATTACAAACAATGCTGATATGAACATAGCTGAACAAGTGCTCTTGTGGTATGATTGAGCATTCCTTGGGTATATGCCCAAGAGTGGTATAGCTGGATCTTGGGGGAGATGGATTCCCAATTTTCTAAGAAAGCGCCATATTGATTTCCAAAGTGGTTGTACAAGCTTGCATTCCCACCAGCAGTGGAGGAGAGTTCCCCTAGCTCCACATCCTCTCCAGCAGAAGCTGTCTTCAGTGTTTTTGATCTTAACCATTCTGACAGGCATAAGGTGGTATCTCAGAGTCATTTTGATTTGCATTTCCCTGATAATTAGGGATGTTGAGCAATTCCCTAAATATCTTTCAGCCATTTGAGTTTCCTCTGTTGAGAATTCTCTGTTTAGTTCTATAGCCCATTCCTTAATGGGACTGTTGGGCATTTTGATGTCTAATTTCTTGAGTTCCTTATATATTCTGGATATCAGTCCTCTGTCAGATGTGAGGTTGGTGAAGAACTTTTCCCATTCTCTAGGCAGTCACTTTGCCTTGTTGATCATATCCTTTGCTCTACATTAGCTTCTCAGTTTCAAGAGGTCCCATTCATTGATTGTTTCTCTCACTGTCTGTGCTACTGGTGTTCTATTTAGGAAGTGATCTCCTATGCCAATGCATTCAAGACTACTTCCTACTTTTTCTTCTAGCAGGTTCAGAGTAGCTGGATTTATGTTGAGGGCCTTGATCCACTTGGACTTCAGTTTTGTGCACGGTAATAGATATGGATCTATTTGCAGTCTTCTACATGTTAATATCCGGTTATTCCAGCACCATTTGTTGAAGATGCTTTCTGTTTTCCAATGTAAAAGAAACATTACTAAAGCTTAAACCACATATAAAACCCCACACATTAATAGTGGGAGACCTCAACACCCCACTTTCACCACTGGACAGATCTCCCAAAACGAAACTTAACAGAGAAATAAAGGACTTAACTGATGTCATGACTCAAATGGACTTAATCGATATCTACAGAACATTCCTTTCTAACAAAATAGAAATATTTTCTTCTTCAAAGATTAATGGTGAGTTTCTGGATTGATCAGGTACCATGAGACAAAACATTATAAGTTCTATGCTGTTTGAGTAGATTTGGCATTCTGTAATAGTGATGTAAATGATTCTTTTTTTCTTTATTTTTTTCATTTTTTTTTTGGTATTTTGAGACAGAGTTTCTCTGTGTAGCTTTGTACAGTTCCTGGAACTCACTCTGGAACTCACTCTGTAGTCCAGGCTGGCCTCGAACACACGGAGATCTCCCTACCTCTGCCTCCTGAGTGCTGGGATTAAAGGCGTGTGCCACCACCACCAGACAATGCTTTTTTTTTTTTTCAGACAGTAACAGCCAATGTGGCCTGTTGTTATGAGGATAAATATTTAGAAGACAGTCAGAAATTACATGCTTTCAGAGAAGTTGCAGATGAAGGTTCTCCTTCTGGGTCTTCTACCTTCCTGGCCATGTGAAATATATGAAGTTATTATATTCCACAGAGTTTGTGTTCTTGTCTATGTTATATGTCTGCATTTCTGAAAAAGGTTAGAGTGAAAACTAGACCTGTCTTTGCATATGAAATCTGCAATATCCTATGAAGGATTAAATGTTGGTAAATTAGGACATTTCATTTTTTCTTTTCTTTTTTAAAATTTTTTTCTTTATTAATAAATTTTCTAATCACTCTTCATGCTAACTAAAGACCCCCTCCTCCCTTCTCCCACCCCAGCCCTTTTTCCCAAACCACCTGGATCCCCATATCTCCTAAATCGAGGTCTCACATGGGGAGTCAGCAGTGCCCAGCTCACTGAGCCTAGGCAGGTCCAAGCCCCTTCCCACTGTACCAAAGCTGTGCAAGGTGTTACACCACAGGCACTGGGTTCCAGAAGCCTGCCCATGCACCAGAGACAGATGCTAGTCCCCCTGCCTGGGTGTCCCCAAATAGTTTGAGCCAAACAACCATCTTCTGTGTCTAGAGGGCCTAGTCCAGTCCCATGGGGGCTCCACAGCCACCAGTCCACAGTTCACGGGTTTACCACTAATGGTTGGTCATTTCTGCACATTCATGCATCATGTTCTTGACGTCCCTCACCTACAGTATCTCTCCTCTCTCTCATCAATTGGATTCCCAGAACTCAGGTGGTGCCTGGCCATGGATCTCTGAATCTGCCTCCATCTGTCACTTGACAAAGGCTCTGTGATGACAGCTAGGTTATTTGCTAGGTTGGTCACCAGAGTAGACCCTTTCAGGCACACTCTGGACCACTACCAGCAGACCAAGGTGGGGTCAAACTTGTGAGTTCCTAAGAGACTCCCCAGCACCCTGCCTCTTCCTATTCCCATGATGTCCTCATCTATCATGGTATCTTCCTCCCTGCCCTGCATTTTTTATTTTTTTAATTAAAAAAAATTTAAAAAAGAATACATGAGGAAACATTAAAAAAAGTTAATCCATTTAAATGTTTGGTCGGAAAGCTTCTTAAAAGTACATGCCCCTATTAGTAGCCTTTACCCAGTCAAGAAGCCTGCTCTTAAATGAGCCATCCATCCGTTTTCCACTAGCAATAGCTTAGCTGAGGAAAGCCAGTGATCAGTGAGTCACCATTAGCCCTTATTGTGAGTGCTCAGCATCATTTTTGTTGATTTTTTTCAGTCTTATGTGTAAATTCTGGCCCCATGGAGGAATGCCATTTATAGCTTGGGTTTTGTGTCCCATCAGACTATTCCCAAATAACCAGACAGAGACTTATTAATAATTATAACTCAGGTTTATTACTAGCTAACTCATACTTTTTCAATTAACCCATCATACTTATCTATGCTCTGCCATGTGGAGTGGATCCTTTTCACAGTATTGCAAGTTCACCTCCTTCATTCTTAGTCTCTTCACAATTCTGGCCTCATCCCTTATTCCCAGATACCTCATTATCTGGTTCTCCTGCCTAAATTTATCCTGCCTAGGTATAAACCAGTCAGGTTCTTTATTAAATCAATCACAGTGATATATATTCAGACAGTGTAAAGGAATATTCCACATGCTGTTCTTAGGTTTTTTCATACACACCCTCATTTTATTTAAATTGCTTTAGAGATACTGATTTCCATCCCTGTTCTATGTTTGATAAGTTTTACATTAAAATCTATATGTAGAAATATTTGTGAAATATAATTATGCATATATATATATGGTCTAAATTATGTGTATTTATTCTTTAAATATTTCACTTATTAAGCAGTGACTTCATCCTGAATCTCAGTCCTAAAATCTGAAGAACAAGCAAACTTCATGGAAATTGAAACTGCCCAGGTGATGCTTAATTTCATACCACAGACTTAGCTGTGTTTAGGATAAAAGTAAGAATATACAGTGTGCATTTGGAAATATATCAACATGGTGAATTTATTATGTATATGCAGGTTGTAGTATATATTTGGGAATGCAATATCACCACATATTCCCTTTTTTTAAAAATATAAAAGCTTAAAACTAATACACGAAAAACTGTATCCAATAAGTATATACAATATATTCAATCAGCCTTTTTGGGGCCCTGACAAAGGCGCACCAATGCCAGCTTGAAGCAGTTCCACAAGAGAATATGTCCTCCCACTTTCACTGTTCAGAGAAGGCTGAAATGCTGGGACAAAAGGAAACTCCCTGGCATAGAGGCAAGATGGCCAACTATAATGCCCAATGACATAACAGAAATATAGGTTCAGAGTTGTAAATAGATGATTCATTAACTGACATGGTTCTGCAATAAGATAATACTCTTGAATTTAATTGTGTAGAACCAAGAGGTATTATATAAGACCATAATATGGTTGTACTTAAAGATTAGAAGGACAGAGCCTTTAAAGTGGCAATAGATAACAGATATTGAGCCGTAGAAAAATCTGTTAGTTGATAGTTCTTAGAACAGGTATGATTCATGATTGAGTCCTATCATTGGTACTTGTGAAGGGGTAATGTGAAGGGGCTCCAAAATAACTTGACCACACAGCAGCCATGACAGACTTAAGTTCCTAGACACAGCTTCTGTGACAGGCTTACTGCCAGGCAAAACCAAGTTCCAGGAAAAGCCTTAAGCTGATACTACCAGGGATCCACCCAGGGATGAGGCAGTAACTGACATCCCAAACATTCCAACCATTAGATAAGGTGGCCAGATGTCCTTGAGTCTAGGACACACCTTTTTTTTTCTTTGTTAGTTTTACTGATATCCCTACACAATTGTCAGCCAACCAGGTACCTTTCCTCTCATCATTTCTATATCTTCCCTTTTTTTAGAGTAGAATCAATAATCTACACATTTCTATACCCTCTTTTTATTTTTTTTTCTATTTTTTTTTAAAACAGGAACCCTCAATCTAATCTCCTTTATTTAGCTTTTTTTTCTGGCCATTAAAAATTAACTTGTAGCCAAGCATTATAAACAATCATAATTACCCATAAACTTTTAACAACCAAAAACCTCCCACTCCAATTTCTGGGCATGTGGGCATAGTTTTCTTAAAATTACTTCCATCTTTTTTATCGTGAAGACAACTTTTGAGAATCCTGAAAAAAATTTGGGGGTCACTTGTCAAGTCCTGGGAAAGATAGCAGTGACATTTGTTATCTAATCTCTTCATAGTGCAAAAGTGCAGAGCTTGTCTCAAGTCCTTGATGGAGTTGTCTGTGAATCTGGAAAATCTCAGCTAGCCAACTTGAAATTGTCCTGAGCAGTTTGTAGTCCAAAACTGATCTTTGGGTGATATCAATCAGCTTAATGGCATTATCATAGTCCATGTGGAATCATCATTGTCGGATCCTGTCATGCTTTTGAAGATTTCAAATTTTCTGTTAGGTATAGCCTTGGTTACCTACAGAATTTTTTTTTCTTATTTTTATTTCATTTAATTGTTTTTGTGCCTCCTCTGTGGTTTGGAACTTGAAGAGGGAATCAGGAAGAAGAAAAAAACTTATGGAGTTCACAATTCAGTGGATTGAATGTGGGGTGAGGAAACCACATTCTTTTGGAATTGGTGACTAGGCATTAATCCAGATGTCCTCTGGAACTGAAGAGACTGGGGACCTGTTTTTTCCACTGTGTATAAGGAAGAATTTCTTTTGTTTGAGGGCCAGATACAAGGTTTCAGGCTGTGGAGATGTACCCAGTGGGGAAAGCCCTCAAGTTTATCACCTGTGGGGGGTTACAAGAAGTAACTTGAAGGGTACCTTCCATTTACTGTAAAGGAGTGAGGTTTGCTGGTCTGGAGGGGAAGAAGGACCTGATACCCAATCAGGATAGAGTGTTGAACATGGATTATCACATGGCTGGTGTAAGGAGTAGTCAGCAAAATTCCACACAAGACAGCAGATGTGATAGTGTAGAGGAGTGAGGAGGTGATCAGGGGGAGGTAAAAGATTGGATCAGAGGTCAGGGGTTAGAGCTAGTAACACATACATGAGTTCAAATGGTGGGATTGAAAGGGCTTGCTTGGGAAGTGTCTAGAGCTGGAAAAGAGCTAGAAACAATGATTTCACCTAGTCAGGGTGAATTTCTGGTCGCATCTTAATAAGAATGTGTTTTAAAGACTATTGGTTTACTGTACCTTCCCTAGGACTTATGATGGTAAAGGATATGAATATGCCAAGGTGTATTAAAAGCTTTAGATATGATCTGGAAAATCTGGAAGGTGAACTCCAGACTAATATCAGACTGAAGAAATGCAGGGATCCCAAATCCTGGGGAAAGATGTGAGGGACTGTCTGAGGACACTTAGTAGAAACAGCAAATATCTCTACACATCTAAAAAATGAGTCCATAACCATGAGGAGACATTTAATTTGTCTGACTGTGAGCATATGGGTAACATTGAGCTGCTAGTCAGGCCTTGGAAGGTATCTTCTAACCAGGTTAGTGTGGAAATGTGGGCTCGAAAATTTGGAACTGTATTCTGTCTTCTGACAACTTTTACAGTAGCCAGAAATAGATTTTAAGGATTGTAAGTCCTCGGTGGTAGGTATAGCTGAAGTTATTCTGTTCTTTCCCAGATGCCATGGCACTCAGAACCAAGCAAACACACAGAGACATATTATTTACAAACTGTATTTCTTAATGGCTCAGGCTACATGTTTGCTGTTCTTATATCTTGAATTAACCCATTTCTATTAATCTAAAAGTTGTCATGTGATTCGTGATTTAACAGTATCATTACATGTTGCTTCTCATACTGGATTATTTTAGCATCTCCCTCACTCAGCCTTCCTCTTACACAAATTCTCATCTCTCTTTGTGTTGCCTATATTTCCTGCCTGGTTACTGGCCAAACAGCATTTTATTTATTAACCAATCAGAGCAACACTTTCAGAGCATACAGAACATCCCATAGCACGTAGACTGTAGGTTCCCTGCTATGAACTGAGACAAAGCAAGACTATTAGGTTAAAGGAGCTGGTGTAGATACCACAGATTTGACATAGTGACAGGAGATGACTGGGAGGATGTTGGTTGACCTCTATGTATTGCCTGTGGTGAAGTCATGAGTATGGGCTCCAGACTGCCACTGTCCCAGATGTCAGGTTGATATAGTTATTTCTCTTTGAGATGATAGAGCTGTCAATCTAATGAGAGTGACAGGGAATGATTCCTATTACATTAGGGAAATGTGAAGCTTTTATCATGACCATTATTTGGTCTGAGTGAGTTCTGAATTGTGCTTTTGTTGTGAGAAGCCCATGCTTTTTCCAGATATGAGTATAGTATAGGAAGACATGAAAAGCATATTTGGAAGCTGGGTGGTGGTGGCATATTCCTTTAATACCAGCACTTGGGAGTCAGACCCAGGCAGATGTCTGTGAGTTCAAAGTTTGCATGGTCTACAGAGCGAAATTCAGGACAGGCACCAAAATTACACAGAGTTATCTTTCTGGCAAAACAAAAAAAAGCATATTTGGAGTATGTATAACATTTAGGAATTGCGCTCTTCCACGTGGAATGTACAGGTGAGAGACATTAGCTCAGGTAGTTGGTTAGTAGTGTATGTCTTTGATTCTACCACCACAATATCTGACACTATGGCATATCATGCTTTATGGGTCCCATCATATAAAAAGGAACAGCCATCTGTATACCAGGTATAAGTGGCCTGGGGCAACATGCACTCCTGTATGTGTGAAGGGTGAGGAAAAATTCCTTTAGGAATTAAATGTAGTAGTGAGATGTGGAATATTCAGCACTAGTTCGAGGAAAGAGGATTGAAATATCAACAAGTAGCCAGGTGGTGGTGGCGCACGCCTTTAATCCCAGCACTCGGGAGGCAGAGCCAGGTGGATCTCTGTGAGTTTGAGGCCCGCCTGGGCTACCAAGTGAGTCCCAGGAAAGGCGCAAAGCTACACAGAGAGACCCTGTCTCGAAAAACCAAAAAAAAAAAAATCAACAAGTGGGCAAGTCTGGAAAGTAAGTGTGGTATCTTCCAGTAATAACATTTGTAGAGAAAAAACTCAGGAAGTTGAAAAAGTCTATATGTCTTTGTAAGTTAAAAGATGGGACAAATTATGGTGGGAAGAGGATGTACCTCGTGACCCAAAATTTAGTTTCTTGCATTCACTATTTAGGAGATTAGCAGCCCCCAAATCACATATGATTGGTGACCATCCCTGTGTGTTAAGGTGTAGTTTTTTGACAGGTATTCTACAGGTGCAATGTAGGGTCCCTGCTTGTGCCATAGAGACCCAAGGGCATATCACTCTCTTTCTGTTACATAGAAGGAGAAGGGATGAGTTGATCTGGGAGGTATAGTGAAGAGTCCTGAAGCAGAGTCTATTGAAAATTTGGAAAGGATTAATAATGGGGTGAATGAGGGATTAATTCAGGATCCCTGAGGTGCCTCACATAAGGGGTTTGCCAGGAGATTAAAAAGATCAAACACAAGATTACAAGGAGTTAGCTATTTCTAGAACAGACAGAATATCCTGTTTAGTAGAGTAGCCAGTAAAGACTGAATTAGATGCTTTATAACTGAAGCTATAGCCTAGTATGATGTGGTAATGTTTACACCCAAATAGGTGAATTGAGGAGTGGAGAGCTGGATTTTGGAACTTGAGACTCCATAACTCCAGCTGTACAAAAAAATTAAAAGAGGAGAGGTGTTAGTTTGAATAACTTATACTTATGGGACACAAAGTAGAATGTTATCTACTAATTGTAAAAGTTAAATGTAAAGAGAAAGAGGGAGTACAAGCCAGAAGCTGGGGATTGATGAAATAATTGTTGGATGTCCATGAATCTGTGTGTCAAGACAGTCCAAGTTAGCTACATATACAGGTAATTGTCAGCATCTGTCCTGGATAAGGTAAAGATATTTTGAGACAGAGGGCTGATGGGTTTAAGAAAGAAGGTATCCTTGAGATACCTTGAGATAGAACTGAGTAGTGTGTGGTTTCTGAAGGGATAGTGTAAAGAACTGAGTAAAGTCCAGGCATTATAGGATTGAGAGGACCCCTGAAGACCTAATGAGCTTCAGGTGTACTAATACTTTATTTGTGCTGAAATGTGGTGATATTTTATGTATGCTTTAATAAAGCTTGCTGGAAATCAACAGGAAAGGCCAGCCATTTTAAGTAAATAAAAATTCAGACAGCACACTTATCAGACAGGGTCTCTGTGTGTTCAAGGCCATACAAGTGATAAGAGCAAAGCATGGTGACATATTCCTTTAAGGCCAGGACCAAATATAATGACCTGGAGTTCTGTACAGACATGCAGTGTAAATAGAGATTGCTGGTTTATATAGACAATTAAAGGGCATAAGAGAAAGGCAATAAAAGCTTGTGTGCAAGGTTGGTGAGGTAAAGTTTGCTTGGGACTTTTCCAATTTCCCTGATCTCTAAGTCTTCACCCCTATATCTAGCACTGTGTTTTTCATTAAATGATACCATTTAGAAACGATCTACATGCAGGTCTTAAATCAGGTGGTATATTCTATTAGGAGTCTTAACTCTAAATATAGAGGTGTTAAAAGGAGAAGAGTTTGGATGAAGTATCATCTTTCTGAGAAGTTCAGGGATGATAGACTTAAGTCCTCTAAGGCTCTGGAGTGAAAGAGTGTACTGGAATTTGAGTGATGTACCAGGTAGGGTGCTGGAACTGGATCACAATAGAGTGATGATTTCTAGCAATAGAAGGAGTCTGGCCATCCAAGACTATGTGGTGTACATGAGAGATTGAGAGGGAAGTGTCTTCTCATAGCTAGTGGGCTGAGTGCCTAGAAGGAGGACGATCATGCCTATATAATAATGGCTACTCAAGGTTTTTTTATGATATGAATGTTGTTGGGTAAGGACCTAGGTACCGTCAATCATCCATTACCCAGGGTAGGAGATTGCCTTTATGTTGGTCTTCGATTGGTGTCCTCATGGCATGAGTTACTCACGGTCATTCAACTAACCTATGTACATATCAGTAGCATTTTGGATGAGGCCCAGGTGACCTACATGGGACAGGGTTTGGCTCAAGCCCAATGGCTTTCTCTACAAATTTTTAAACAGGAACCTGGAGGCCTTCATGTGGCTGGTCAGATAGCCTGTGCTAGATCTTACAGTCTTGTTTGCAGACTTTTTCATGACTCACATCGCTATGCCATGAAGTATCATAGACTATGTAATCAAGCTGCATGCAGGTTACATAATTACACGCCATAGGTTAACTTAGTAGGCAAGGCCCTGGGATGCCTAAGCTATCTACATGACTGATGGACAGAGGATGCACAGTCATGTAGTTAGTGGGTGGCTGGTACACATAACACCACAAGAAACCATAAGCCAGTAATTTACTGTTAGTTGTAGTGAGAGCCCATGGTAATTTCATTTTATGATGTGCTCCCTTTTCAGTTTCCCTGCTCCTTTTTCAACATACAGGAAGGAGGGAGAGACAGATGAGTCACAGCTCTAATGGAGATCTCCAAACCCATTGCCGTCATTTGCTTTCGCTTCTACTTTAGATAGCTCTCTTCTTATTGGTTGTGTATTTGAATATGAGTCAGACAGATGGAATAAAAAGCCTTGCAGTCCACAGTTTCAATCGCCAGGCTCCTGGCTGAATTCCAGCTCATAGCTGGAATTCAGCCAGAGCCTGACTGTAAACAACACAAGAGAAGGATAACTGTCCCAGAGAACTGCTGCAGACAGAGGCAGTAGAAACACAGATAAGCAGGGTTTGGTGGTATTGTCCACACTCCTTCTCTGAGTCACCTGCACTCCTTGCTCTGCCAGAAATGTCCTCCTTCCTCTGAAGCCACTGCTTCAGCCTTAATACCTGACAGAAACCAGTGATGTATTGATTATATGCTCCCTCAGAGGACCCATTAGGAAAATGACTGTGTCAGTGACAATTCTCACTTAGCCACCTGGGACTCTATGAAAATTTCAAGAATCAGATTCCACAAATAAGGGCACTTTGAGTATCTAAAATGGCATATCGATAACTGTTACCTGAAAGATAAAATTTGCACCCTGGAATCACAATCAGACATCCATAGGTGGAAAGTGAGGCTTTCAGGTAGATAGCCAGGGAACAGGGCCAAGTACCATGTACATGATCGTCTAGTTTCCATGAGATGTTCTTCTCTTTTGAGAATTGGATTCTGGGGCTAAAATTCATTACATCATTTCCTGTCATCCACTTTCAGTTTCATTGTTTGGGCTGAGGCACACATAAAGTTGGGAGGGTGAAATGACTCAGCAGCTTTGAAGGAGATCTCAAAGACTACCCCAGGATTTGATTTCCATTGGTGGAATTGAGTTCACTCTCCACATTGTTTCCTGTGTGTTGTGTCATTTCCCACCTCCTCATTTCCCCAGAAATTCTCGAGTAGAAGCAGAAGAAAATATTATTTAGAAGGATTTAGAAAAGAAAAACACATAGAAAATACAGGATAGCTTTGAGAGTCCTTGTATCCTAAACCTTCCAGCATCTACTGTCTCTGCCCTTGGGTAGTTAACGCAATGCCAAGGGGTGGAGAAAAGACAACCCCCCTGCACAGACAGGTACAGGTCATCTCAGCCACCTGCACTCAGATCTATGATCCAATCATCCTTTCTAAGCAGAGCTGCTGGGTAAAGCCTAAATGGGCTCCAACAGGTTCCTATTCCAAACAAAACTTGAATGCACACCCTCCTCCATCAGAAGCAAGAAGAGCTAAAAAAAATTGTCAGCAGAGCAGTTTCTCACCAGTCAGCCTGTGGGTATAATCTGGGTCTCAGTTGTTTATGAGCACACTAAAATCTGATTGTTATTTAATGCCCACAAGGCAGATTGCTCCTATAATACAAGGGGAGACAGATCCCATGGAAATTACCATATCAAAGATTGTTTGATTTAAGCATTACAGATCTGAGTCACCTGATCCTGTCAAATGTGCAGCAAGCAGATTCCTGCTTCTGCAGCTATGGCTTCTCTTTAAAGATGTGGTCTCTTCTCAGTTTGAATTCACTTCAGACTTTAGGATCTGGCATAGGCTAGGGGAGTCCTGCTCTTCCCTTCTTCTGAAGCTACTGCTTTCCTTCAGGATATAACATTCCTATGCCAGTCTTGATGTCCTGCTCTATGGGCAAGGAAGATGATTTTCTTGAGGTTTTAGTATCTGGCAGTGACTAGTGAAATCCTTCTGTTTCCTCTACCCTGGGAGATTTATTGTGGGAATGGCTTTGGCATTGTAGTTTTATTCATGAACCATAGAGTCACTTAAAATATGGAGCATTATCATTTGCAGTCACTTTTCTATCTGTCACCAAAAGCAATAAAGTATGAAAAATAAAGTATAGCACTGGAAACTTACTTGTTAATATCCTGATGCCTTTTAGGTATTCACAGAATCAACTTTGCATTCTTGGTTTGCATTATCACTGTGTTCTTGCATAAAGAGTCTCTTGTATGTGATTTATTCCTAATTCTCAGTCCATTCCTATATATGGAAGAAGAGAGGGCATTAACTTCTTTGGAAGTCAATTATTTATTGATGATGGCAGACAGGCATTCAATACTTCATTTGATAATAGTAAACACAGTTGTTTCATTTTTTCTTGAAAAATTACTTGATTCCTCCCCTGATTATTTGGCCACTATGACAAAATTATATTTGAGAGTTATTCACCATTTTCTTTTTTAGAGTATGTAGCTCATGAGAGTGTGAAATTTTGTTCCTCATCATTTAGTCCACTAACATGCAGATTAACCTTCATTCCTATCACATATAGTCAATCCCAGTGAAGCTTGTAAATTGCAGCAATTGAATTTCTGTTCTAAGATGATATAAGATTTTAGGTACTTCAAAAATAGTTTATTTTCATCATATTGGCATGTGTAATTATATTTATATTTTTGAAATTGTCTTTTAAACTCCAGTTTGGCACTAAAGATATACTTTTGTCCATGAAGTAAAACAAATAACACATTACTACCACATTAGTGAGAAAACACTGACACTCTTTATAGTATAACAGATACAGTTTTCACAATATCTCTCCACTAGTTCTATGATGCATTTCATCAACATTATAGCATTGATATAAGTTTATGTATGTGTATATGTATGAGTTTGCTTATGCATATGTATTCATATTTGCAGAAACATATGCATGTGTATACATTCTTGATATAATTTTTAATTTAATGCATGAGTACTGAATTTAGATTATTTTCCAATCCTTTTTTTTCCATCCTACCGTATAATATCTGAACTGTAAATTGTCAAAATAAATACTACTGTTTATTAAAATTATTTTTGTCAAATTGTACATATAAAGTTTATACATAACTACCTCACACACTGTACAGAATGTGGTGATTAAGTATAGTCATTTGAGCATTGACCTTTTGTAGTTGAATGTACTATCAGTGTTAGTGTACAGTGTAAATGAATTCTTTCTATCTTAGCATCCAATATTTGTGCAAGATTTTCTGCTAAGTTGGGATCTTGAGAGAGTTTCCCATGTATGTTGTCATTATCATTTGTGCTTTTACTGTGCTAACCATTTTTAGTTGATTTGTTGCCTTCATGTAATATTTTCTTGGCACTCAAATTGTCTAATATTTTTGCTTTTTAATTCCCTAATATTCTTAGAAGACATTTTCTTCATGCAGACATCGTTTTTGTTTTAGTATTATCTCTGTCTGATCATTGCATGAAATATTAGCTTCTTCAAAGAATAATGGTGAGATTCTGGATTGATCAGGTGACATGAGACTAAACATTACAAGTTATTCTCCATTTGAGTAGATTTGGAGATCTGTATTAGTGATGTAAATGGTGCTTTTTTCCAGACTGTCACAACCAATGTTGCCTGTGGATATGAGGATAAATATTTATAAGACTTTCAGAAATTGCATGCTTTCAGAGAAGTTGCAGATGAAGGTTCTCCTTCTGGGTCTTGTAAATTCCTGGCCATGTGGAAAATACTAAGAAATTATATTCCATAGATTTTTGTATTCTGGCCTATGTTATATGTCTACATTTCTCAAAAAGGTTGTAGTGAAAACTACACCTATCTTTCCATATGAAACCAGCAGTACCCTATGCAGGGCTAAATGTTGGTAAATTATGGCATTTGAAAGAGCTGGTAAAGTCATCAAATTTACATTGTTGTTTTATATTTCTGTTAGCTGCAATTTTACCTTAATAAAGCAGAATGATTATAAGTGGAGATAACAGGTCTATCAGTGGCTTAAGGAACTGTTTATAACATGCTCATAATGGAAACATTTGGAAAAAGCACCTCCCTTTTTAAGAACAACAATGATCACACATAATTTTACCAAATTTATGCTTTTATGTACAGGAGACTCCTCAGCATTTTTCTTGTATGATGTGTGTGTGTGTGTGTGTGTGTGTGTGTGTGTGTGTGTGTGTTTATTACCAAATAACATCAGAGACACTGTTGTGTATATATATATATATATATATATATATATATATATATATATATATATATATATATTAAGACACTGTTAAATGTCTTGACGGTTTTTTTCTGTCTGGTTCTTTCTTTACTGAATATCTGTATTGTTTTTGACCTCATGAGACAAATCCTAAATTCCTATGGTATTTGCAGTATAACAAGGCTCAGCTTAGGTATGGAATAGCACACAACATTTATGGTTGACTCTTTTCCCTTCACCCTTTCTCTTAGAGCCTATCTTCATGGCTTAGCTTTCAGGAGCCGTGATTACTGCTGTAGCTCTGGGAAGCTGTTGGGTCCATTCTGTCACTGAGTAGCATATGTCCTACTGCTTATAAACACCATTTAATCCACATGCTTTCAACATATGCGACCATTAGTACTTTTGATCTTGGCCTTCTGACAGGTGCCTTAGGGATGGTAACTTACTGGCAGTTTGATTTGTATTTCCCTGTTCTCTAAGGTTGTTTAACACTTCTTTAAGTGTAACTGGGATATTCAAATTTTTTGTTGAGAACATTCTCTTTAAATCTGTCCCCAATTTTTACTGGCCTTATTTGGTATTTTTATGCCTGGTTTCTTGTGTTCTTTGTATATTTTTTATATCAATCCTCTGTCAGATATGTAGTTGGTGAAGATTTTTTCCCATCCTGTAGGCTACTGTTTTGTCTTATTGACAACATTTCAGGGAGGGACCCAGCTACTTCTCCTAGTAAAAGGAGAGTGGTCCCAAACTGGCCTTTCCCCTGAATCAGATTGGTGACTATACTAATGGTCTTCATAGAGCCTTCATCCAGTACCTGATGGAACAAACGCACAGATCCATATTCAAGCTGTGGCTTGAGATCTTAGGGTCATGAACATAAGATATAGGGATTATATGAGCAGGGGAACATCAAGATTATGATGAGAAAATCCACATAGACAGATGACCTGAGGTTTTGTGGGCTCATGGACTCTGGAAGGACTGCTAGGGAGCTAGCATATGACTGGGCTAAGTCATATCTCCATCTGGGAGACATTTTTGTAGCCTGGTATTTCATGGGAGCCCTAGCAGTGGGACCAGGACATCACTGATGTGTGAGTTGGCTCTTGGAAACATATTCTCTATGTTTGGATACCTTATTTAGCCTTGATGCAGCACTGATGCGGTTGCTCCTGCCTTACCTTAATATTAAGTGCTATGTTGATTCCCAAGAGAGACCTTACACCATTTGAAAGGAGAGGGAGGAAGGATTGGGGATTTGAATGGACTTACCGGGAGAGTATGTTAGCAAGAAAGGATGGGAAATTATCGTTATTTCATGAAATAAATAGTAAAAAAAAAAATTAAAAAAGACTACATGAGGAAACATGAAAAGAAGTAAATTCATTTAAACGTTTTGTAAGTAAACTTCTTAAAAGTGCCATGCCCCTATTAGTAGCCTGTACCCAGTCAAGAAGCCTGCTCTTAAATGAGCATTCATCTCTTTTCCACTGGCAATAGCTTAGTTGAGGAAAGCCAGTGATCAGTAATCTATTATTAGCCCTTATTTTGAGTGCTTAGCATCATTTTTGTTGATTTTTTTTCAGTCTTATGTGTAAATTCTGGCCCCATGTAGGAATGCAATTTGTAGCTCTTATTTTTGTATCCTACCAGACTGTTCTCAAATAACTCACAGAGACTAATTAATAATGATAACTCAAGTTTATTAACAGAACAAGCCACAGCAAATGTCACATGGATTTTCAGATAAGTGTGGAAACTTGAGAGAGTTTTCCATCTGTGTTGGCTTTACAACTTGTGATTTCATTGTACCAACCATTTTTGATTGTTTCCTTGCTTTCATGCAGTATTTTGTTGGTGCTCAAATTTTCAAATATTTATGCTTCTTAATTCCCTGTAGTTCTTAGATGGCACTGTCTTCACAGCAGACATCCTTATCCTTTTAATAAAAAATGTGTGTGACCATTGCATTTAATATTTTCTTATTCTAAGAATAATAATGAGTGTTCTGGTTTGAATATGTGGCCTGAGACAAGACATTACAAGTTCTATGCCATTTGAGAAGTTGTGGAGTTGTGTCATAGTGATGTAAATGATGCTTTTTTTTCTGGCAGTCACAGCCAATGTTGCCTGTGATTATAAGGTTGAATATTTAGAAGAATAACTGAAATCATTTGTTTTCCCGAGAATTTGCAGATGAATGATATCATCTGGGTCTACTATCTCCCTGACAATGTGCACTATGCTAGCTTATTATATTGGTCATTTTTTTGTGTTCCTGTCAGTGAGATATTTCCTAATTTCTGAAAAGAGTTAGAGTGTAAACTTCAGACATGAATTTGCATAAGAAACCAGCAATACTCTATAAAGGGCTACATGTTGGTAACTTATGGCATTTGAAAGAGCTGATAAAATCATCAACTTTACCTTGTTGTATTGTAGTCCTGTTACCTGTAATTTTTCCATGATAAAACAGAATGATTATAAGTGAACATAATAGATCTATCAGTGGCTTAAGGGACTATTATTAAAATCCTCCTTGTGTAAACAATTGTTAGAATGACCTCCTGTTTAAGAACAATATTGATCGCACATAATTTTACCAAATTCTGTGCTTTTAAGTACAAGAGACTCCTCAGTATTTCTCTTTTATGATGTGTGTGTGGATTACAAAAGAACAACAGAGACACTGGTATGTGGTATATTATTAAGCACACTGTTGCATGTCTAGATTATTTTTCTGCCATTATCTTTTTTTACTGAATATCTGTATTGTTTTTGAACTTACGAGACCAATCCTCAACTCCTATGATAGTTGCAGTTTAATAGGGCTCAGCTTAATGTATGGATTGACAGATATCATTTGTGGTTGGATTTTCATCCTTGTTTCACTGAGAGCCTAGCTTCATGGCGTAGCTATCAGGGAGCCATGATTACTGCTGCAGCTCTGGGTGGTTGTTGGTCCATGCTGACAGTGAGTAGCAAACTGCCAACTGCTTATAAACACCATTTAATCTACATGCTTTAAAACATAAGCTGCCATTAGTGTATTTGTTCTAGACCTTTCCCGACAGTTATAAAAAATAAAACAAAATAAATGACATCCATGTGTCTGTCCTGAAGTACTGTGTATCTGCAAATAAGAAAAATCATTACAGACTTAAGAATCATACAGACACTTGGAGGGTCCTCCCCATTTGAGAGAAACTTGAGGTACATTGAAACCCACTATCAGAGGTAATTAGGCAAAGGGAATAGAGAAAAGGTGCATTGGATTATGGAAATAACCTTTGTGGTTAGGGTGCAGAGGAATTGGTGGAACCTTCCTTTATGGGACTTCTTAGCATGGGCATATGGGCCTATACAGCTGTGCCATGCATGTGCCTAGATAGATTACATGTTCATGCTGCTTGCAAATTATGTGACCACGCAGTACATGTATTACTTAGGACATAAGGTCCTGTGGTGACTAAACATCTTTTCTGGCTGCTGGGCTGTGCATGTTTCATCATGTAGGTGGTAGTATGGCTAAGAAGTGTAACAATCCAGACTTGTTTTTCTTATAAAAAATCAGGGGTTAGGGGATACAGGTGAATGGCAGTGGGGACAGATTTTCTCCCAGAAATGCTTTCATCTGAGGCAGTGGGCATTGATTAACTTTTGTGGGTATAGAAGGGGACATTTTTGGGGTAGCTGGACATTCTGTGGTAGTTAATTTTGTTCCACAGTGTATGGCCTTTTACTGTTCCATTGCTTCTTATATCTTGCTGTGATAATCTGAGAAGGTGCTGGCAGGCCAAAGAGTCAGTTCAGAAAAAAATATTATTGGGGGAGGTCCACAAGGTGTCCCAGATGGAGCAAGGAGTATCCTGATATTAGAAACTTTGAATGATACAGATCTGAAGTGTTTCTGCCCTGTCCATGTAGTTCCAAATTGACTTTGTGGCTTGGAAGTATTTTCAAACATATTAAAGGACAATCACAGGGAATTTAAAATCTTCATTTTAATTTAGATATTAGAACTCTATTATCAGAATTTTAATGGTTAGTTGTATAGAGTGAGAGAGAGAGAGAGAGAGAGAGAGAGAGAGAGAGAGAGAGAGAGAGAAAGAGAGAGAGAGTCAAAGCGCTTGCCTTATATTTAAGGCAACTTTTATATGCGGTTCACCCATTGGTTTGCATCCAGAGAAAGAGAGAGAGAATCATTGATCATGTTTTTATTTTTATTTTTACTATCAATCAGGCCTTTTATTTTCACCTGAGGCAAACTGCAAGGAGACAGATGTGATTAATTACTAAGGACATTTAACAGTGTGAGATTATTATACCATAGTCTGTTTGTGTAGAGTCCAGACCCTTCTTAGTCTTGGGCTGTAAATACCTCTGGTTATTTTTTCTTACCACCTGGGTATATTTTGATGGTCCATGCACCTCAGGCTCTATGGCTGATGGTGGTTCTATAACAATTAGCTGAGCAGTTTTATACAGCTAGAATTATACTCTTCCTGCCTGGCTCACAGTCATGACAAATCTCTCTCACCTGCCAGTCCCACAGCCACTCACACCCAACCAAGTAAACACACAGAGGCTTATATTATTAATAAACTGTATGGCCATGGCAGGCTTCTAGCTAGATGTTCTTATCTCTTAAATTAACCCATTTCTATTACTATATAAGTTGCCATGCTTCTCATGGCTTACTGATATCTTAACCTCTTCTCATGGTGGCAGCTGGGAGCATCTCTCTGCCTCAGCTTTCCACTTCCCAGAATTCTCTTCTCTCCTTGTCCTGCCTATACTTCCTGCCAGGCTACTGGACAATCAGACTTTTATTTATACAGAGCAATACACAGAGCACTTCCCCTTTTCTTTTTTTTCGCAAAGTAATGTTTTATTGTCACATATTAAAATTATATATAACAAAACAATTATCAAGCAGAAATTCAGTTACAATAGCTAGTCTATTTGTATTTTACAAAATTAAAGAAGATATCCTATCTTTCCTATATTTGTGAGTCTAAGGTTTCATATCTAACATATCTTTTATCATAACTAAGAAATTATAACTATGTATTCTTCAACTCCACCAGAGACCTCAGAAGGATATAATATTACCTGAGAAATGGAAGAAAGAAGCAAGAGTAGACAGAGACAGCTGGAAGCCTGGATAATCACCTAATGTTTCTTTGTAAAGTTGGTTCATGTTCTTTAGCCCACAGTCCTGGAGACCCGCAGTCATTTCCCTCTGTGTCCTTTAGATCATCTGGTATTTTCCTCTTTAAGAAGGAACCTGAGGACTATTTTGCCAAGCAAAGTTCAGTGGTCACCTTTCTATGGATCCTGTATGTCCAGTTGATCAAGCAGTCCATGCTAGAACAGTTTGTTGCCCAAAGAGCTATTTTTGCCAAGAACAAGATTGACAGTGAATAATTCCTATTACATTTGGGAAATAGGAAGCTTTTATCATGACTATTATTTGGCCTGATTAAGTTATGAAGTGTCCTTTTGCTGTGAGAAGCCCATGCTTTTTCCAGATATGAGTGTGGGACAGGAGGATATGCAAAGTATATTTGGAAGCTGGGTGGTGGTGGCACATAGATTTAATACCAGCACTCAGGAGTCAGACCCAGGCAGATCTCTGTGAGTTCAAAGCTAGCATGGTCTACAGAGCGAAATTCAGGACAGAAACCAAATTTACACAGAATTATGTGTCTTGCAAAACAAAAATTAAAAGCATAATTATAGTATGTATAACCTTTATGATTTGCCCTTGTGCCAACTGGAAGGTAGAGCCTGTTGGGTAGTAGTGTATGTCTTTCATTCGACCACCCCAGTATCTGACACTATGGCATATCCTGCTTTTAAGGTCCCATCATGTAAAAAGGAGCAGCCATCTGTGTACCTGTTATAAGTGGCCTGAGGCAATGTGACATTCTGTATGTGTGAAAGATGAGGAAAAATTCCTTTAGGATTTAAGTGCACTAGTGAGATGTGGAATAGTCAGTACTATTTCTAGGAAGGAGGATTGAAATTTTAACAGTGGGCAAGTCTGGAAAATAGGTTTGTAATCTTCCAGTAATAACACTTGGAGAGAAAACACTCAGGAAGTAGGAAAACTTGTAGAATTTATAAGTTAAAAGATGGGACAAATTATGGTGGGAAAAGAAAGTATTAGGTGAACCAGTGTTTAGTTTCTTTGATTCACTATTAAGGCACTTAGCAGCCCCCAAATCACATATGATTGGTAACCATCACTGTGTGGTTATGTATAGTTTTTTTGTCCGGTATGCTGCAGGTGCAATGGAGGGTCCCTGCTGGTGCCCTAGAGACCCAAGAGCATATCACTGCATTTCTGTTACATGGACAGAGAAGGGATGAGTTAATCAGGGAAGTGTAGTACAGAGTCCTGAAGCAGAGGCTATTGGAACTTCTGGAAAGGATTAATAATGGGGTGAATGAGGGGTTCATGCAGGATCCCTGAGCTGCCTCAAAAAGTGGTGAGCGAGAAGATTAAAAAGATGGAATGTAGGACTACAAGGAGTCTGCTATTCCTAGAAAGGAGAGAATATCCTTTTTAGTAGAACAGCTTTCAAAAGACTGAATTAGATGCTTTCTATCGGAAGCTATAGCCTAGTATGATGTGGTGATGTTTATACCCACCTGATGAGTGGAGAGGTGGATTTTGGAATTTGAGACTCTATAATTCCAGATGTAAAAAAAAATTGGAAGAGGAGAGGTGTTAGTTTGACTAACATATACCAGGGAACAGAAGAAAGCATGGTGACATACATCTTAAGGCCAGTACCAGTCACATAGACCTGAAATTCTGTACAGACATACAATGTAAAACAGCGATAGCTGGGCTAATATTGCCAATTAATGGGCATACGAGCAACACAATACAGGACTGGGTAAAACAGTAAGTAGCTTGCTTTTGGAAGGTGCAGGGATGGTGAGATAAGGTTAGGTTGTGACTTTTCCAACTTCCCTGATTTCTAAGTTTTTCAACCCTATATTTGGCACTTTGTTTTCTATTTAGTGAGAACATTTAGAAACAGGTGTACATGCAGGTCTTAAATCAGGTGATATATTCTATTAGGAGTCTTAACTCTAAATATAGAGGTGTTAAAAGTAGAAGTGTTTGGATGAAGCAGCATTTCTCTAAGAAGATGAGGGATGATAGACTTAAGTCCTCTAAGGCTCTGGAGTGAAAGTGTGTACTGAGTTTAAGTGATGTACCTGGTAGGGTGCTGGAACTGGATCACAATAGAGTGATGGTTTCTAGTAACAGAACGGTTCTGGCTATACAAGACTATAGGTCTACCGAAGAGATTGAGAAGGAAATGACGTCAGAGATAGAGGGCTGAGTGTCAAGGAGGAGGACGAGAGGAGCTGCTGACAAATCTGTGATAGGGAAATGTGGGCATAAATGAAATGGAAGCTAGTGCCTTAGCTAAAAAATCTCTTCCCATTAGGGGCAAAGGGAAGGTTTGCACAAACAAAACTGGGTGTAAGAGATATACCTATGAAAATACAATTAAGTCATTTGGTTTGCTGAGGTGAGTAAGGCTGTTTCCCTATTGAGACAAGGAGATTGGAATGACAGGTCTGGCATGACTGTTTTTGGTTCAGGATCTGGGTACCATCAATTGTTCACACCAAGCCTAGGATATTTGCTGGGGGTGTTATTCGATTGATGTACCCATGACATGAGCTACAGAGGGGCAGTCTACTAACCTTTGTCCCTTTAGATAGCATTTTGGATGAGGCCTGGGTGACCCACATGGGTCAGGGCAAGCACCAGCACAATGGCCTTCCCTACCACGTTTAAAACAGGAACCTGGAGGTCTTCTTGTGGCTGGTCAGATAACCTGTGTTAGATTTGACAGTCTTGTTTAGAGGCTTTCTCATTTCTCCCTTGGTACACCTTTAAAGCCAATGCAAAGACTTCTGACTGTGGGGTCAGGGGCCTTTTCTCCAGAAGCCCAAGATTGGCCCTAACATTGGGGAAGATCTGTTAGACAAAGTAGGTCATAAAGCGTTGTCTGCCCTGTGGGCATTTAGGATCTAGATTAGTATGCTGAAGGAGAACCTCTGAAATTTGTTGTAGAAAATTAGACTTGTTCTCCTGCTTAAATTGAATTGTGTGTTTTAACTTTTCATAATTTACTGGCTTGAAGGCAACCTTAGGAAGACTTAAAGGGAAGCAGCTCATAGAGTGATCCTAGGTAGAGAGTCATCTAAGGTATTATAATACCAATGTGGTACCTGATCCAGGAAGATGGGCTGCGTTAGTCTGGCATATCTTGTCCACATGTATTCTAGTCTGTTCTCAAACTTGTCTGCTCTCCTCAGGAAGTAGGTTATTAGCAATGATCAGGTATATATCATGAAAGGTGAGACTATAGGAATGGGTAATTTATTAATATTATTTAATTAAGGAAGTAGAATTAGACATTTAAGAACCCAGGTTTTGTCTATTTGAGAATGTTCTGCCAGTGAGAAAGGGACATGTGCTTTAACCAGTCTATATTCCCTGGCTACCTTTCAAAAAGGGAAATGGCCACTGGGTTGGCATGACTGGGTTTGGGTTCCTTAGCATACATGTCAATAGGAAGAAAGTAGGGGTTTGTGTTGGGAAGTTGAAGCAGCCAGATATTAGATAAGGGGAAGGTGAGAGAGGAGCAAAAGGAGCAGTTTCTCAGAAAAGGGATTGGGAATTTGGAAAGGCAGGAGTTCATTAGCAGGTTTTAAGGCAGTAAGAATTGGTTCCTTAGATTCATGAGGCATAGATAGGAGCACATGGGCAGAGGAATAGGAAACAGGAGTGGTGGTTTTAGAGCTGAGCTAGAAAAAACCTTGGATATAAACTAGCCATGTCCATTTGCATGTTTGCTGGCTGAAGTTAGATTATTCCTGTAAAATACTGGAGTCCAGTGTGCCAGTATGTAGCCATTTTTTATTGTTGTCTAAGGGATTTTTAAGCTATATTTTTAGTGCAAAGGCTGATAAACTTAGAGGTCTTTAATTAAGGCATTAAGTTGAGAATTCTAAGAGTTTCTAATAAGCATCCCAGAGAAGATGTGCGGCTAATATTATGGAAGTCTTGATTCCCATGGCTATGATAAAGAAAGGAAATCAATCAATTAATCAATCAATCAATAAACAAAATACAAATAAACATGATCTAAATTCAAAAATCACACGGTTTCGGAGATAGTATGAGTATCAGTTTTTTAGCACAAGTCACTCAGCTCTTTGTCAAGCAAGAAGAATGTGGTCTGCAGCAATAGCCCAAGGATAAGAGTCTGACAGACAAAAACCAAATGAGAATGATATCTCAGACTGCAGTCCTGGGGAATGGCTCATGGTTTAGCCTGTATTGTGGGATGACGAGAGCCAATGAAGACTGTGGATGAATGTTCCCAGGAATACCTGAAGGAAGCCTGATGATCAGTGGTCATTCCCATGGGTTCAAGGGACAGTTTAAACTGTATGGTATAGGGAAAACTCACCAATAGAATGAGTAATCTGGCACCAAGGCAAATGGAAAGTGGGTAATAGAAAATAAATGAAACTTGGTACAGGACTCTGGACACAGTGTGCTAGGAGGGTTCTCTTTGTCATGCAGCAACAATGTTCTTTATTTGTAGTGCTATTTACTGTATAAGAGAAAAGAAAAGTTGCAAAGAAACCAACTATAAGTATTATTATTGTGGGAGGGAAAATTGAGATTGTGCAATAGGTCTACTGGAAATGAATGGTGTGGAGAAAGGGGTTGGGGAACAGAATGAATCTGCTTTTATACTTCCACTCTAGCATGCTCATATGGACTTACATAGCTATGCCATGCAGGTACATTCTCTATGTAATCAAGCTGCATGCAGTTTACATTATCACATACCATAGGGTTACTTAGTAGGCAAGTCCCTGGGATGCCTAAGCTATCTTCCTGACTGATGGAGATAGGATGCACAGTCATGTAGTTTGGGGGTGGCTTGGGTTCATAACACTACAAGACACCTTCAGCCTGTTTTCTATTGTTAGTTGGAGCCAGAGCCCAGGGTAAATAGATTTTATCCTGTATTCCTCTTTCAGTTTCCATGCCCATTTTAGAACACACAGGGAGGAAGGAGACAGAGATGAGTCAGCAGCTCTGATGGAGATGTCCATATTCATTGCCATCATTTGCTTTCTATTCTACTTTAGAAAGCTCTCTCCTTATTGGTTCCTGATCTCTGTGTATTTTAATATGAGTCAGACAGATGGAATAAAAAGGCTTGCAGTCCACAGTTTCAATAGCCAGGCTCCTGGCTAAATTCCAGCTCATAGCTGGATTTAGCCAAAGCCTGACTGGAAACAACACAGGAGAATGATAACTGTCCCAGAGAAACTGCAGCATTCAGAGGCAATAGAAACATATGATTGGCAGGGATTGTTTGGGATTTCCCACACTTCTGCTATGACTCACCTGCCTTTGTTTGCTCTGCGGGATATGTGATCCTTCCTCTGAAGACACTGCTTAAGCTTTAATATTTGTGATCACAGCCTCAGATTTGAATCCTCCACTATAGGCAAGGAAGATTTACATTGGGAAAAAATATCTGACAGAAACCAGGGATGTATTGATGTTATGCTCCCTCAGAGGGGCCATTAAGAAAATGACTGTGTCAGTGACAATTCTCACTTAGCCACCTGGGACTCTATGAAAATTTCAAGTATCAGATTACACAAATAAGTGCATTTGTGGAATCTAGAGTGGCATTTTGGGAACTGTTACCTGAAAAGTACAATTTGCAGCCCAGAATCACAATCAGCCATCAGCAGGTGGAAAGTGAGGCTGTCAGGCAGATAGCCAGGAACCAGGGACAAGTACCTGGGTATGGGATCAACCTCTAATTACCACGGGATGACTTGCTCCTTTCAGAATTGCATTCTGGGCCGTCTAGCATTCATTAAATCATTTCCTGTCATCCACTTTCATTTTCAATGTTTCCACTGCTGCACACTTTGGATTTTGAGGGTGAAATGTATAAGCAGCTCTGAAGGGATCTCACAGAGTACCACAGGATTTTGCTTTCCATTAGTGAAATTGAGTTCACTTCCATATTGTTTCCTGTGTGTTGGGCCATGTCCCACCCCTTCATTTGTCCAGAGAATTCCTGAGCAGAACCTGCAGGAAGTACTATTTAGAATGATATAGGTGAGTGAAACAGATAGAAAATACAGGATTGCTCAGAGAGTGCCTGTATCCTAATCTATCCAGCATACTGTCTCTGCCCTAGGGTATTTAAAGGAAGGCCAAGGGGTGGAGAAAAGACCTCACCTCAGTACAGACAAGTATAGACCACATCAGATTCCTGCAATCATGGCTGTGGTCCAATCATTACTCTAAGCAGACATGCTGGGTAAAGCCTAAATTAGCTCTATCAGGTTTCTGTTACAAACACAATTTGAAAGCACACACTCCTCCATCAGAGGAAAGGGGAGCAAATAAAATTTTTAGCAGAGCAAATTTTCACCAATCAGCCTCTTGTTGTATTAAGGGTCTCAGTTACTCATGGATATAATCATAACCCTATTTTACATTGGCCCAGACAAGGCAGCTTATTCTTTACATAGAAGGGGAGACAGAGTCCATGGAAATTAGCAAAGTCAAAGATTGTATGTTTTCTAGCATTACAGATCAGAGTCAAATGATCCTGTCAAATGCATAGGAAGCAGATTCCTGCTTCTGCAGCTACAGCTTCTTTTTAATGATGTGGACTCTCTGTTTCTGGTTGAATTCACTTCAGGCTTTTGTATCTGGTTGAGACTTGGGGAGACCTGCTCTTTCCTTCTTCTGAAGCCACTGCTTCCCTTAAGGGTATGGCATCTCTGTATCTGTATTGAAGTGCTGCTGTAGAAGCAAGGGAGTTAATTCTCTTGAGGCTTTAGTATCTGGCAGAGAGTAACAAAATCCTGCTTTTCCCTCTACCCTGGGGATTTATTGTGGAAATGGCTATGGCATTGTAGTTTTATTCAGAAACCTTAGAGTCATTGAAAATATGGAGCATTAACATCTGCAGACACTTCTCTATCTGTCACCAAAGGCAAAATGTTTGGAAAATAAAGTATATCACTGGAAACTTACTTCTTATCATTCTGTTGCCATTTGGCTTATCACAAGTTCATATTTGTATTCTCGGTTTGCATTATCACTGTGTTCTGGCATACAGAATAGCATGTAGGTGATTTTTTTCTACTTTTCAGCCCATTCCTATATATGAAATCAAACAGGTCGTTAGCTTTGTTGGAAGTCAATTATTTATTGATGATGACAGAGAAATATTCAATACTTCCCTTGAAAACAATAAACACACATGATTCCTTTTTGTTGAATATTTCTTTTAGTATGCTTTGAAACAGTGCAGACCTTTTCTTGTGTCTCCCCCCTCAGACTCTGAATTCCTATGTCTGATAGTAAATTTAATACTGGAAAACTAGGGTATGTTGGAATCAGCAACAACCTCTGAATCTTTTGGAAGCTTTCTGCCATCTTTTCAATACAAAATATGTGATTCTCAGGTAGAGATGAACACATTAAACATCAGAACATGGTCCTTTAAAGCGTCTCAGGCTCTTTAGAAAACCCTTGTCTACATATCATTTTGTTGTTTCCCAATTATTGCCTGAAGTAATATCTCTTATTGGAGCCAAATGATGCACATATATCTGAGTACATCAATGTCATTAGGACTCTGTTTATTTCTATATGACTCTGGCAGAAGAAAGAACCTATTATTGTAAAATCTGTCACCGTTCTGGTCTCAGGTTACTGGATATTAAATGCAGTATGGGGTATTCCTTCCAATTATCGGTCTTCATCATAAACCTCCTAATGATTGTATTACTCCCCTGATTATTTGGCCACTAGGACAAAACTCACTATTTTTCTTTTATGGTATGCAGCTCATGAGAATGGGAAGTTATGTTCCTCCTCAGTGAATCCACTAACATGCAGATTAACCTTCACTGCTATCACATGTAGTCAATCCCATGGAAACTTCTAATTAGCAGCAATTGGAAATTTGTTCTAGGATGATAGAAGAGTGTATGGACTACAAAAATAGCTTTTTTTCCCCATCATATTAGAATGGCTAAGTATATTTTTGAAATGGTCTGTTAAGCTCCAGTTTGGCACTAAAGGCATACTTTTGTCCATGGAGTAAAACAAATAACACATTACTGCCACATTAGTGAGAAAACACTGACACCCTTCATAGTATAAGGGATTCAGTTTCCACAATATCTCTCCACTTGTTTATGATGCATTTCAATTACATTATAACATTATATAAGTTTATGTATGTGTATATGTAGGAGTTTGCTTATGCATATACATATACATATACACAGATACGTATGCATGTGTACATTTTCTTGACATAGTTTTTAATTTCATGCATGAGTGCTGAATTTAGATTATTTCACACTCCTTTTTTTTCATCCTACTGTATAATATCTGCACTGTAAATTGTCAAAATAAATACCACTATTTATTAAAATTATTTTACCAAATTGTACACATAAAATTATATACATAACTAACTCACACGGTGTACAGAATGTGGTGATTAGGTGTAGCCATTTGAGCATTTGCAGTTGAAAGTACTATCAGTGTTAGTGTACAGTGTAAATGGATTCTTTCTATCTTAGCATCCAATATTTGTGCAAGATTTTCTGCTAAGTACGGATCTTGAAAAAGTTTCCCATCTATGTTGCCATTATCATTTGTGGTGTTACTCTGCTAAGCATTTTTAGTTGATTCGTTGCCTTCATGTAATATTTTGTTGGCAGTCAAATTGTCTAATATTTGTGCTTGTTAATTCCCTATCTTTCTTAGAAGACACTGTCTTCATGCAGAAATCCTTTTTGTTTCAATATGAACTGTGTCTGACCATTGCATGAAATATTTTCTTTCTTTTTCTTAAATTATATAATTATATTTTAATTAAATATTTTTAAAAATCATCACAAGTTTCAAATGGCATTATTATTTTCATTGATGATTGATTTTCAGATAGTTAAATTGATTATACAGGCAAAAATGTTACACAGGAACAATAATACAATAACCCACATGTTAATGAAATCCAGTCTCTTATACATAGTCGTGATCTGCAAATATATTGAAAAGTTTTGAGTAACACAAATATATGCAATCACAGATATTACTTTGATTTAAATCTTCTTTGTTTATTCTCAAACTATTCTAGGACTTCTGCAATAAATATTTTAGTTTTTTTTTTTTATTTTGCAATACATTTCAGTTCTACATATCAGCCACGGATTTCCTTGTTCTCCCAACCTCGCCCCCCTCACCTTCCCCCAAGCCCACCCCCCATTCCCACCTCCTCCATGGCAAAGCCTCCCCCGAGGACTGAGATCAACCTGGTAGAATCAGTCCAGGCAGGTCCAATCCCCTCCTCCCCGGCCTAGCCAAGCAACCCTGCATAGGCCCCAGGTTTCAAATAGCCAACTCATGCAAGGAACTCAGGACTCAGTCCCACTGCCTGGATGCCTCCCAAACAGATCAAGCCAATCAACTGTCTCACCCATTCAGAGGGCCTGATCCAGTTGGGGACCCTCAGCCATTGGTTCATAGTTCATGTGTTTCCATTTGTTTGGCTATTTGTCCTTGTGCTTTATCTAACCTTGGTCTCAACAATTCTTGCTCATATAAACTCTCCCCTTTCTCACTAATTGGACTCCCAGAGCTCCATCCGGGGCCTAGCCATGGATCTCTGCATCCAGATCCCTCAGTCATTGGATGGGGTTTCTAGCACCACAATTAGGGTGTTTGGCCATCCCATCACCAGAGTCGGTCAGTTAGGGCTGTCTCTCGACCATTGCCAGCAGTCTGTTGTGGGGGTATCATTGTGGATTTCTGTGGGCCTCTCTAGCACTTTGCTTCTTCCTATTCTCATGTGGTCTTCATTTACCATGGTCTCCTATTCCTTGTTCTCCCTGTCTGTTGTTGATCCAGCTGGGATCTCCCATTCCCCCAAGCTCTCTTTCCCTCGACCCTCGTCCTTCACTACCCCCACTCATGTCCAGGCTGTTCATGTAGATCTCATTCCATTTCTCTGTCATTGGGCGACCCCGTGTCTTTCTTGGGGTCCTGTTTTCCAGGTAGCCTCCCTGGTGATGTGAGTAGCAGTCCAGTCATCCTTCTTCCACATCTAGTATCCTCCTATGAGTGAATACATACCAAGTTTGTCTTTCTGAGTTTGGGTTACCTCACTCAGGATGATTTTTACTAGATCCATCCATTTGCCTGCAAAGCTCATGATGTCATTGTTTTCTCTGCTGAGTAGTATTCCATTGTGTATATGTACCACATTGTTTATCCATTCTTCATTTGAAGGGCATCTAGGTTGTTTCCAGGTTCTGGCTATTACAAACAATGCTGATATGAACATAGCTGAACAAGTGCTCTTGTGGTATGATTGAGCATTCCTTGGGTATATCTGGATCTTGGGGGAGATTGATTCCCAGTTTTCAAAGAAAGTACCATATTGATTTCCAAAGTGGTTGTACAAGCTTGCATTCCCACCAGCAGTGGAGGAGAGTTCCCCTAGCTCCACATGCTCTCCAGCATAAGGTGTCTTCAGTGTTTTTGAACTTAGCCATTCTGACAGGCGTAAGGTAGTATTTCAGAGTCGTTTTGATTTGCATTTCCCTGATAATTAGGGATGTTGAGAAATTCCCTAAATATCTTTCAGCCATTTGAGTTTCCTCTGTTGAGAATTCTCTATTTAGTTCTACAGCCCATTTCTTAATTGGACTGTTGAGCATTTTGATGTCTAATTTCTTGTGTTCCTTATATATTCTGGATATCAGTCCTCTGTCAGATGTGGGGTTGGTGAAGATCTTTTCCCATTCTCTAGGCTGTCACTTTGCCTTGTTGATCATATCCTTTGTTCTACATTAGCTTCTCAGTTTCAAGAGGTCCCATTCATTGATTGTTTCTCTCACTGTCTGTGCTACTGGTGTTATATTTAGGAAGTGATCTCCTATGTCAATGCATTCAAGACTACTTCCTACTTTTTCTTCTAGCAGGTTCAGAGTAGCTGGATTTATGTGGAGGGCCTAGATCCACTTGGACTTCGGTTTTGTGCAGGTTAATAGATATGGATCTATTTGCAGTCTTCTACATGTTAATATCCGGTTATTCCAGCACCATTTGTTGAAGATGCTTTCTTTTTTCCAATGTAAAAGAAACATTACTAAAGCTTAAACCACATATAAAACCCGACACATTAATAGTGGGAGACCTCAACACCCCACTTTCCCCACTGGAAAGATCTCCCAAATTGAAACTTTACAGAGAAATAAAGGACTTAACTGATGTCATGACTCAAATGGACTTAATCGATATCTACAGAACATTCCATCCTAACAAAATAGAAATATTTTCTTATTCAAAGTTTAATGGTGAGTTTCTGGATTGATCAGGTACCATGAGACAAAACATTATAAGTTCTATGCTGCTTGAGTAGATTTGGCATTCTGTAATAGTGATGTAAATGATGCTTTTTTCTTTATTATTTTCATTTTTTTTGGTATTTTGAGACAGAGTTTCTCTGTGTAGCTTTGTACAGTTCCTGGAACTCACTCTGGAACTCACTCTGTAGTCCAGGCTGGCCTCGAACACACAGAGATCTCCCTACCTCTGCCTCCTGAGTGCTGGGATTAAAGGCAGGTGCCACCACCACCAGGCAATGCTTTTTTTTTTCAGACAGTAATAGCCAATGTGGCCTGTTGTTATGAGGATAAATATTTAGAAGACTGTCAGAAATTATGTGCTTTCAGAGAAGTTGCAGATGAATGTTCTCCTTCTGGGTCTTCTACCTTCCTGGCCATGTAAAATATATGAAGTTATTATATTCCACAGAGTTTGTGTTCTTGTCTATGTTATATGTCTGCATTTCTGAAAAAGGTTAGAGTGAAAACTAGACCTGTCTTTGCATATGAAATCTGCAATATCCTATGAAGGGTTAAATGTTGGTAAATTAGGACATTTCATTTTTTCTTTTCTTTTTTTAAATTTTTTTCTTTATTAATAAATTTTCTACTCACTCTTCATGCTAACTAAAGACCCCCTCCTCCCTTCTCCCACCCCCAGCCATTTTTCCCAAACTACCTGGATCCCCATATCTCCTAAATCGAGTTCTCACATGGGGAGTCAGCAGTGCCCAGCTCACTGAGCCTAGGCAGGTCCAAGCCCCTTCCCACTGTACCAAAGCTGTGCAAGGTGTTACACTACAGGCACTGGGTTCCAGAAGCCTGCCCATGCACCAGGGACAGACGCTGATTCCCCTGCCTGGGTGCCCCTAAACAGTTTGAGCCAACAACCATCTTCTGTGTCCAGAGGGCCTAGGCCAGTCACATGGGGGCTCCACAGCCACCAGTCCACAGTTCACGGGTTTACCACTAGTATGGCTGGTCATTTCTGCACATCCTTGCATCATGTTCTCGATGTCCCTCACCTACAGTATTTCTCCTCTTTCTCATCAATTGGATTCCCAGAACTCAGGTGGTGCCGGGCCATGGATCTCTGAATCTGACTCCATCTGTCACTTGACAAAGGCTCTGTGATGACAGCTAGGTTATTTGCTGGGCTGGTCACCAGAATAGACCCTTTCAGGCACACTCTGGACCACTACCAGCAGACCAAGGTGGGGTCAAACTTGTGAGTTCCTAAGAGACTCCCCAATACCCTGCCTCTTCCTATTCCCATGATGTCCTCATCTATCATGGTATCTTCCTCCCTGCCCTGCATTTTTTATTTTTTTTAATTAAAAATTTAATGTTTTAATTAAAAAAATTTAAAAAAGAATACATGAGGAAATATTAAAAAAAGTTAATCCATTTAAATGTTTGGTCGGAAAGCTTCTTAAAAGTACAATGCCCCTATTAGTAGCCTTTACCCAGTCAAGAAGGCTGATCTTAAACAAGCCATCCATCCGTTTTCCATTCGCAAGAGCTTAGCTGAGGAAAGCCAGTGATCAGTGAGTCATCATTAACCCTTATTTTGAGTGCTCAGCATCATTTTTGTTGATTTTTTTCAGTCTTATGTGTAATTCTGGCCCCATGGAGGAATGCCATTTATAGCTTGGGTTTTGTGTCCCATCAGACTATTCCCAAATAACCAGACAGAGACTTATTAATAATTATAACTCAGGTTTATTACTAGGTAACTCATACATTTTAAATTAACCCATAATACTTATCTATGCTTTGCCATGTGGAGTGGATCCTTTTCTCAGTATTGCAGGTTTACCTCCTTCTCTCTTAGTCTCTTCACAATTCTGGCCACATCCCTTATTCCCAGAAACCTCATTGTCTGGTTCTCCTGCCTAAATTTATCCTGCCTAGGTATAAACCAGTCAGGTTCTTTATTAAATCAATCACATTGATATATATTCAGACAGTGTAAAGGAATATTCCACATCCTGTTCTTAGGTTTTTTCATACACACCCTCACTTTATTTAAATTGCTCTGGAGACACTGATTTCCATCCCTGTTCTATGTTTGATAAGTTTTATATTAAAATCTATATGTAGAAATATTTGTGAAATATAATTATATATATATATATATATAGTCTAAAATATGTGTATTTATTCTTTAAATATTTCACTTATTAAGCAGTGACTTTCTCCTGAATCTCAGCCCTAAAATCTGAAGAACAAGCAAACTTCATGGAAATTGAAACTGCCCAGGTGATGCTTAGTTTCATACCAGAGACTTAGGTGTGTTTAGGATAAAAGTAAGAATATACAGTGTGCATTTGGAAATATATCAACATGGTGAATTTATTATGTATATGCAGGTTGTAGTATATATTTGGGAATGCAATATCACCACATATTCCCTTTTTTCAAAAATATAAAAGCTTAAAACTAATACACGAAAAACTGTATCCAATAAGTATATACAATATATTCAATCAGCCTTTTTGGGGCCCTGACAAAGGCGCACCAATGCCAGCTTGAAGCAGTTCCACAAGAGAATATGTCCTCCCACTTTCACTGTTCAGAGAAGGCTGAAATGCTGGGACAAAAGGAAACTCCCTGGCATAGAGGCAAGATGGCCAACTATAATGCCCAATGACATAACAGAAATATAGGTTCAGAGTTGTAAATAGATGATTCATTAACTGACATGGTTCTGCAATAAGATAATACTCTTGAATTTAATTGTGTAGAACCAAGAGGTATTATATAAGACCATAATATGGTTGTATTTAAAGATTAGAAGGACAGAGCCTTTAAAATGGCAATAGATAACAGATATTGAGCCCTAGAATAATCTGTTAGTTGATAGTTCTTAGGACAGGTATGATTCATGATTGAGTCCTATCATTGATACTTGTGAAGGGGTAGTGTGAAGGGGCCCCAAAATAACTTGACCACACAGCAGCCATGACAGACTTAAGTTCCTAGACACAGCTTCTGTGACAGGCTTAATGCCAGGCAAAACCAAGTTCCAGGAAAAGCCTTAAGCTGCTACCACCAGGGATCCACCCAGGGATGAGGAAGGAACTGACATCCCAAACATTCAAACATTAGATAAGGTGGCCAGATGTCCTTGAGTCTAGGACACACCTATTTTTTTTGTTAGTTTTACTGATATCCCTACACAATTGTCAGCCAACCAGGTACCTTTCCTCTCATCATTTCTATATCTTCCCTTTTTTTAGAGTAGAATCAATAATCTACACATTTCTATACCCTCTTTTTATTTTTTTTCTATTTTTTTTAAAACAGGAACCCTCAATCTAATCTCCTTTATTTAACAGAGGGATGACGGGTATAGGAAAGAAGGTATCCTTGAGACATAGAACTGAGTATTGTGTGGTTTCTGAAGGGATAGTGTAAAGAACTGAGCAAAGTCCAGGCATTATAGGATTGAGAGGACCCCTGAAGACCTAATGAGCTTCAGGTGTACTAATATTTTATTTGTGCTGAAATGTGGTGATATTTTATTTATGCTTTAATAAAGCTTGCTGGAAATCAATAGGAAAGGCCAGCCATTTTAAGTAAATAAAAAATCAGGCAACACACTTATCAGACAGGGTCTCTGTGTGTTCAAGGCCATACTAGGGATCAGAGCAAAGCATGATGACGTATTCCTTTAAGGCCAGGACCAAATATAATGACCTCGAGTTCTGTACAGACATGCAATGTAAATAGAGGTTGCTGGTTTATATAGCCAATTAAAGGGCATAAGAGAAAGGCAATAAAAGCTTGTGTAAGACAGCAAGTAGCTTGCATTGGGAAGCTGCATGGTTGGTGAGGTAAAGTTTGCTTGGGACTTTTCCAATTGCCCTGATCTCTAAGTCTTCACCCCTATATTTAGCACTGTGTTTTTCATTAAATGATACCATTTAGATACCATCTACATGCAGGTCTTAAATCAGGTGGTATATTCTATTAGGAGTCTTAACTCTAAATATAGAGGTGTTAAAAGGAGAAGAGTTTGGATGAAGTAACATCTTTCTGAGAACTTCAGGGATGATAGGCTTAAGTCCTCTAGGGCTCTGGAGTGAAAGAGTGTACTGAATTTTAGTGATGTACCAGGTAGGGTGCTGGAACTGGATCACAATAGAGTGATGATTTCTAGCAATAGAAGGAGTCTGGCCATCTAAGACTATGTGGTGTACATGAGAGATTGAGAGGGAAGTGTCTTGTCATAGCTAGTGGGCTGAGTGCCTAGAAGGAGGACGATCATGCCTATATAATAATGGCCACTCAAGGTTTTTTTATGATATGAATGTTGTTGGGTAAGGACCTAGGTACCGTCAATCATCCATTACCCAGGGTAGGAGATTGCCTGTATGTTGGTCTTCGATTGGTGTCCTCATGTCATGAGTTACTCAGGGTCAGTCAACTAACCTTTGTACACATCAGTAGCATTTTGGATGAGGCCCAGGTGACCTAATGGGACAGGGGTTGGCTCAAGCCCAATGGCTTTCTCTACCAATTTTTAAACAGGAACCTGGAGGCCTTCATGTGGCTGGTCAGATAGCCTGTGCTAGATCTTACAGTCTTGTTTGCAGACTTATTCATGACTCACATAGCTATGCCATGCAGGATCATAGACTATGTAATCAAGCTGCATGCAGGTTACATAATTACACACCATAGGTTAACTTAGTAGGCAAGGCCCTGGGATGCCTAAGTGATCTACCTGACTGATGGACAGAGGATGCACAGTCATGTAGTTAGTGGGTGGCTGGTACACATAACACCACAAGAGACCATAATCGAGTAATTTACTGTTAGTTGGAGTGAGAACCCATGGTAATTTCATTTTATGATGTGCTCCCTTTTCAGTTTCCCTTCTCCTTTTTCAACATACAGGAAGGAGGGAGAGACAGATGAGTCACAGCTCTAATGGAGATCTCCAAACCCATTGCCGTCATTTGCTTTCCCTTCTGCTTTAGATAGCTCTCTTCTTATTGGTTGTGTATTTGAATATGAGTCAGACAGATGGAATAAAAAGCCTTGCAGTCCACAGTTTCAATCGCCAGGCTCCTGGCTGAATTCCAGCTCATAGCTGGAATTCAGCCAGAGTCTGACTGTAAACAACACAAGAGAAGGATAACTGTCTCAGAGAACTGCTGCAGACAGAGGCAGTAGAAACATGGATAAGCAGGGTTTGGTGGTATTGCCCACACTCTTTTTCTGAGTCACTTGCACTCCTTGCTCTGCCAGAAACGTCCTCCCTCTACTGAAGCCACTGCTTCAGCCTTAATACCTGACAGAAACCAGTGATGTATTGAATATATGCTCCCTCAGAGGACCCATTAATAAAATGACTGTGTCAGTGACAATTCTCACTTAGCCACCTGGGACTCTATGAAAATTTCAAGAATCAGATTCCACAAATAAGGGCACTTCGAGTATCTAAAATGGCATATTGATAACTGTTACCTGAAAGATAAAATTTGCAGCCCAGAATCACAATCAGACATCCACAAGTGGAAAGTGAGGCTTTCAGGTAGATAGCCAGGAAACAGGGCCAAGTACCATGTATATGATCATCTAGTTTCCATGAGATGTTCTTCTCTTTTGAGAATTGTATTCTGGGGCTAAAATTCATTACATCATTTCCTGTCATCCACTTTCAGTTTCGTTGTTTGGGCTGCAGCATAAATACAGTTGGGAGGGTGAAATGACTCAGCAGCTCTGAAGGAGATCTTAAAGACTAACACAGGATTTTTTCCATTGGAGGAATTGAGTTCACTCTCCACATTGTTTCCGGTGTGTTGTGCATTATCCCACCTCCTCATTTCCCCAGAAATTCTCGAGTAAAAGCAGCAGGAAATATTATTTAGAAGGATTTAGAAAAGAAAAACACATAGAAATTACAGGACAGCTGTGAGAGTGCCTGTATCCTAATCCTTCCAGCATCCAGTGTCTCTGCCCTTGGGTAGTTAAAGCAATGCCAAGGGGTGGAGAAAAGACAACTGCCCTGCACAGACAGGTGCAGGTCATCTCAGCCACCTGCACTCAGATCCATAATCCAATCATCCTTTCTAAGCAGACCTGCTGGGTAAAGGCTAACTGGGCTCCAACAGGTTCCTATTCCAAACAAAATTTGAATGCACACACTCCTCCATCAGAAGCAAGAAGAGATAAAAAAATTGTCAGCAGAGCAGTTTCTCACCAGTCAGCCAGTGGGTATAATCTGGGTCACAGTCGCTTATGAGCACACTAAAATCCGATTGTTATTTGGTGCCCACAAGGCAGATTGCTCCTATAATACAAGGGGAGACAGATCCCATGGAAATTACCATATCAAAGATTGTTTGATTCAAGCATTACAGATCTGAGTCACCTGATCCTGTCAAATGTGCAGCAAGCAGATTCCTGCTTCTGTAGATATGGCTTCTCTTTAAAGATGTGGTCTCTCCTCGGTTTGAATTCATTTCAGACTGTAGGATCTGTCATCGCCTAGGAGATTCCTGCTCTTCCCTTCTTCTGAACCTACTGCTTTCCTTAAGGATATATAATTCCTGTGCCAGTATTGATGTCCTGTTCTATGGGCAAGGAAGATGATTTTCTTGAGGTTTTAGTATCTGGCAGAGACTAGTGAAATCCTTCTGTTTCCTCTACCCTGGGAGATTTATTGTGGGAAGGTCTATGGCATTGTAGTTTTATTCATGAACCATAGAGTCACTTAAAATATGGAGCATTAAAATTTGCAGTCACTTCTCTATCTGTCACCAAAAGCAATAAAGTATGAAAAATAAAGTATAGGACTGGAAACTTGCTTGTTAATATCCTGATGCCTTTTAGGTATTCACAGAATCAACTTTGCATTCTTGGTTTGCATTATCACTGTGTTCTGGCATAAAGAGTCTCTTGTACATGACTTTTTTCTAATTCTCAGTCCATTCCTATCTATGAAAGAAGAGAGGGCATTAACTTCATTGGAAGTCAATTATTTATTGATGATTGCAGACAGGTATTTAATACTTCATTTGATAATAATATACACAGTTGCTCATTTTTTCTTGAATAATTACTTGATTTCCCCCCTCTTATTATTTGGCCTTTATGACAAAATTATATTTGAGAGTTACTCACTATTTTCTCTTTTCGGGTATGTAGCTCATGAGAATTTTGTTCCTCATCATTTAGTCCACTAACATCGAGATTATCCTTCATTCCTATCACATATAGTCAATCCCAGTGAAGCTTGTAAATAGCAGCAATTTGCATTTCTGTTCTATGATGTCATAAGATTGTAGGTACTTCAAAAATAGTTTATTTTCATCATATTGGCATGTGTAAGTACATTTATATTTTTGAAATCATCTTTTAAGTTCCAGTTTAGCACTAAAGATATACTTTTGTCCATCTAGTAAAACAAATAACACATTACTGCCACATTAGTGAGAAAAAACTGACACTCTTCATAGTATAATGGATTCAGTTTTCACAATATCTCTCCACTAGTTCTATGATGTATTTCATCAACATTATAACATTGATATAAGTTTATGTATATGTATATGTATGAGTTTGCTTATGCATATGTATAAATATACACAGATACATATGCATGTATAGATGTTCTTGATATAATTTTTAACTTAATGCATGAGTACTGAATTTAGATTATTTTGCAATCCTTTTTTCCATCGTACTGTATAATATCTGAACTGTAGATTGTCAAAATAAATACAACCGTTTATTAAAATTATTTTTATCAAATTGTACATATAATGTTTTTACATACCGACCTCACACACTGTACAGAATGTGGTGATTATGTGTAGTCATTTGAGCATTGACCTTTTGTCATTGAAATGATTATTATTTTTAGTGTACATATTAAATGGATTCTTTCTATTATAGCATCCAATATTTGTGCAAGATTTTCTGCTAAGTAGGGATATTGAGAGTGTTTCCCATCTATGTTGGCATTATCATTTGTGCTTTTACTATGCTCACCATTTTAGGTTGATTCGTTGCCTTCCTGTAATATTTTCTTGACACTCAAATTGTCTAATATTTGTGCTTTTTAATTCCCTAACATTCTTAGAAGACACTGTCTTCATGCAGACATCCTTTTTGTTTTAATAGGATCTGTGTCTGATCATTGCACGAAATATTTGCTTCTTCAAAGAATAATGGTGAGATTCTGGACTGATCAGGTGATATGTAACAAAACATTATAAGTTATACTCCATTTGAGTAGATTTGGAGATCTGTTTTAGTGATGTAAATGATGCTTTTTTTTAGACTGTAACAGCCAATGTGGCCTGTTGTTATGAGGATAAATATTTACAGACTGTCAGAAATTACATGCTTTCAGAGAAGTTGCGGATGAAGGTTCTCCTTCTGTGTCTTGTTCCTTCCTGGCCATGTGGAATATACTAAGATATTATATTCCATAGAGTTTGTGTTCTGGCCTATGTTATATGTCTGCATTTCTCAAAAAGGTTGTAGTGAAAACTAGACCTGTCTTTCCATATGAAACCATCAATACCCTATGCAGTGCTAAATGTTGGTAAATTATGGCATTTGAAAGAGCTGGTAAATTCATCAACTTTACCTTGTTGTTTTGTAGTCCTGTTAGCTGCATTTTTGCCTTAATAAAGCAGAATGAATATAAGTGGAGATAACACGTCTATCAATGGCTTAAGGGACTGTTTATAACATGCTCATAATGCAAACAATTGTTAAAAGCACCTCCCTTTTTAAGAACAACAATGATCACACGTAATTTTACCAAATTCTGTGCTTTTATGTACAGGAGACTCCTCAGCATTTTTATTGTATGATGTGTGTGTGTGTGTGTGTGTGTGTGTGTGTGTGTGTGTGTGTGTGTGTGTATGTGTGTGTTTATTACCAAATTACATCAGAGACACTAATATATATATATATATATATATATATATATATATATATATAAAATGTATATATATTTATTTTTAACACAATGTTATATGTCTTGTCATTTTTTTCTGTCTGATTCTTTCTTTAATGAACATCTGTAGTGTTTTTGACCTCATGACACAAATCTTATATTTCTATGATATTTGCAGTTTAACAAGGCTCAGCTTAGGATATGGAATATCACACAACATTTATGGTTGCCTCTTTTCCCCTCCCTCTCCCTTTCTCTGAGAGACTATCTTCGTGACTTAGATATCAGGAGCCGTGATTACTGCTACAGCTCTGGGAAGCTGTTGGGTCAATTCTGTCACTGAGTAGCATGTGTCCCACTGCTTATAAATACCATTTAATCCACATGCTTTCAACATATGATACAATTAGTACTTTTTATCTTGGCCATTCTGACAGGTGTCTTAGGGACGGTTACTTACTAGCAGTTTGATTTGTATTTCCCTGGTCTCTAAGGTTGTTTAACACTTCTTTAAGTGTCACTGGGATATTAAATTATTATATTGAGAATATTTTCTTTAAATCTGTCCCCAATTTTTACTGGCCTTATTTGGTATTTTTATGCCTGGTTTCTTGTGTTCTTTATATATTTTTTATATCAATCCTCTGTCAGATATGTAGCTGGTGAAGATTTTTTTCCATCTTGTAGGCTACTCTTTTGTTTTATTGACAACATTTCAGGGAAGCCCCCAGCTATTTCTCCTAGTAAAAGGGAGAGTGGTCCCAAACTGGCCTTCCCCTGAATCAGATTGGTGACTATACTAATGGTCTTCATAGAGCCTTCATACAGTACCTGATGGAACAAACGCAGAGATCCAGATTCAAGCTGTGGCTAGAGATTTAGGGTGAAGAACGTAAGATATAGGGACTATATGAGCAGGGGAATATCAAGATTATGATGAGAAAAACCACATAGACAGATTACCTGAGGTTTTATGGGTTTGTGGACTCTGGAAGGACTGCCAGGGACCTAGCATGTGACTGGGCTGAGTCACATCTGCATCTGGGAGACATTTTTGTAGCCTGGTATTTCATGGGAGCCCTAGCAGTGGTACCAGGACATCCCGGATGCGTGAGTTGGCTCTTGGAAACATATTCTCTATGGTTGGATGCCTTATTTAGCCTTGACACAGCGCTGACAAGGTTGCTCCTGCCTCACCTTAATATTAAGTGCTATGTTGAGTCCCAAGAGAGACCTTACCCCACTTGAAAGGAGAGAGAGGAAGGATTGGGGATTTGAATGGACTTACGGGGAGAATATGTCAGCAAGAAAGGATGTGAATGCATCGTTATTTCATGAAATAAAAAGTAAAAAAATAAAATTAAAAAAGACTACATAAGGAAACATGAAAAAAAAGTAAGTCCATTTAAATGTTTTGTAAGTAAGCTTCTTAAAAGTGTCATGCCCTTATTAGTAGCCTGTACCCAGTCAAGAAGCCTGCTCTTAAATGAGACATTCATCTGTTTTCCACTAGGAATAGGTTAGCAGAGGAAAGTCAGTGATCAGTAATCTACTATTAGCCCTTATTTTGAGTGCTTAGCATCATTTTTGTTGACATTTTTCAGTCTTATGTGTAAATTGTGGCCCCACGTAGGAATGCCAATTGTAGCTCCTGTTTTGTATCCAACCAGACTGTTCTCAAATAACTCACAGAGACTTATTAATAATTACAACCCAAGTTTATTAACAAAACAAGCCACAGCCAATGAAATATGGATTTTCTATTAAGTGTAGAAATTTGAGAGAGTTTCCCATCTGTGTTGGCATTATAACTTGTGATTTCTTTGTACTAACCATTTTGATTGTTTCCTTGCTTCCATGTAGGATTTTGTTGGTGCTCAAATTTTTGAATATTTATGCTTCTTAATTCCCTGTCATTCTTAGATGGCACTGTCTTCACAGCAGACATCCTTATACTTTTAATAAAATTTGTGTGTGACCATTGCATTTAATATTTTCATATTCTCGGAATAATGATGAGTTTTCTGGTTTGAATATGTGGCCTGAGACAAGACATTACAATTTCTATGTGTTTTCAGAAGTTGTGGAGTTATGTAATAGTGATGTAAATGATGCTATTTTTCTAGAAGTCACAGACAATTTTGCATGTGATTATAAGGATGAATATTTTGAAGAATGTCTGAAATCTTATGTTTTCTGAGAATTTGCAGATGAATGATATCATCTGGGTCTACTATCTCCCTGACAATGTGCACTACACTAGCTTATTATATTGGGCAGATTTTTGTGTTCCTGTCAGTGAGGTATTACTTAATTCCTGAAAAGAGTTAGAGTGTATACTTCAGACATGTGTTTGCATAATAAACCAGCAATACTCTATGAAGGGCTAAATGTTGGTAACTTATGACATTTGAAAGAGCTGATAAAATCATCAACATTACCTTGTTGTATTGTAGTGCTGTAACCTGCAATTTTTCCATGATAAAACAGAATGATTATAACTGAACATAATAGATGTCTCAGTGGCTTAAGGGACTTAAAACAAAATAAATGACATCCATGTGTCTGTCCTGAAGTACTATGTATCTGCAAATAAGACAAACCATTACAGATTTAAGAATCTGACAGACACTTGGAGGGTCCTGCCCATTCCTCTGTTATTTGTTTTTCAGCACTGTTTACCCTTTGAGAGAAACTTGAGGTATATTGAAACCCACTATCAGAGTATATTAGGCAAAGGGAATAGGGAAAAGGTGCATTGGATTATGGAAATAACCTTTGTGGTTAGGGTGCAGAGGAATTGGTGGAACCTGCCTTTTTGGGAATTCTTAGCATGGGCATATGGGCCTATACAATTGTGCCATGCATGTGCGTAGATAGATTACATGTTCATGCTGCTTGCAAATTATGTGACCACGCAGTACATGTATTACTTAGGACGTAAGGTCCTTTGTTGACTAAACATCTTTCCTGGCTGCTGGGCTGTGCATGTTTCATCTTGTAGCTGGGGGTGTGGCTAGGAAGTGTAACAATCCAGACTTGTTTTTCTTATAAAAAATAAGGGGTTAGGGGATACAGGTGAATGGCAGTGGTGACAGATTTTTCTCCCAGAAATGCTTTCATCTGAGGCAGTGGGCATTGGTTAACATTTGTGGGTATAGAAGGGGGCATTTTTGAGGTAGCTGGACATTCTGTGGTAGTTAATTTTGTTCCACAGTGTATGGCCTTTGGACTGTTCCATTGCTTCTTGGATCTTGCTGTGATAATCTGACAAGGTGCTGGCAGGCCAAACAGTTAGTTCAGAAAAAAATATTATTGGGGGAGGTCCACAAGGGGTCCCAGATGGAGCAAGAAGTATCTTGATATTAGAAAACTTTGAATGACAGAGATCTGAAGAGTTTCTGCCCTGTCCATGTAGTTCCAAAGTGACTTTGTAGCTTGGAAGTATTTTCAAACATATTAAAGGACAATCACAGGGAATTTAAAATCTTCATTTTAATTTAGATATTAGAACTCTACTATTAGAATTTTAATGGTTAGTTGTATAGAGTGAGTGAGAGAGAGAGAGAGAGAGAGAGAGAGAGAGAGAGAAAGAAAGAGAGAAAGAGAGAAAGAGAGAGAGAGAATCATCGAACATGTTTTTATTTTTATTTTTACTATCAATCAGGCCTTTTATTTTCACCTGAGGCAAACTGCAAGGAGACAGATGTGATTAATTACTGAGGACATTTGACAGTGTGAGATTATTATACCATAGTCTGTTTTTTGTAGAGTCCAAGCCCTTCTTAGTCTTGGGGTGTAAATATCTCTGGTTATTGTTTCTTACCATGTGGGTGTATTTTGATGGTCCTTGCACCTCAGGCTCTATGACCGAAGGTGGTCCTGTAACAATTATCTGAGCAGGTTTATGTAGCTAGAGTTGTACTGTTCCTGCCTGGCTCACATTCATGACAAATCTCTCTCACCTGCCAGTCCCATAGCCACTCACACCCATCCAAGTAAACACACAGAGGCTTATATTATTAATAAACTGTATGGCCATGGCAGGCTTCTAGATAGATGTTCTTATATCTTAAATTAACCCATTTCTATTACTCTATAAGTTGCAGTGCTTCTCATGGCTTACTGGTATCTTAACCTCTTCTCATGGTGGCAGCTGGCAGCATCTCTCTGCTTCTGCCTTCCACTTCCCAGAATTCTCTTCTCTCCTTGTCCTGCCTATACTTCCTGCCAGGCTACTGGACAATCAGACTTTTATTTATACAGAGCAATAAACAGAGCACCTCCCCCTTTTCTTTTTTTTCACAAAGTAATGTTTTATTTTCACATATTAAAATTATATATAACAAAACAATTATCAAGCAAGAATTTCAGTTACAATATCCAGTCTATTTGTATTTTGCAAAATTAAAGAAGATATCCTATCTCTCCTATATTTGTGAGTCTAAGTTTCATATCTAACATATCTTTTATCATAACTAAGAAAACTATAACTATGTATTCTTCAACTCCACCAAAGACCTCAGAAGGATATAATATTACCTGAGAAATGGAAGAAAGATACAAGCAACTTCTAGAAGTCTTTCAAGAGTAGACAGAGACAGCTGGAAGCCTGGATAATCACCTAATGTTTCCTTGTAAAATTGGTTCATGTTCTTTAGCCCCCAGTCATAGAGATCCTCAGTCACTTCCCTCTGTGTCCTTTAGATCATCTGGTATTTTCCTCTTTAAGCAGGAACCTGAGGACAATTTTGCCAAGCAACGTTCAGTGGTCACCGTCCTATGGGTCCTGTATGTCCAGTTGATCAAGCAGTCCATGGAAGAACAGTTTGTTGCCCAAAGAGCTATTTTTGCCAAGAACAAGATTGACAGTGAATAATTCCTATTACATTTGGGAAATAGGAAGCTTTTATCATGACTATTATTTGGCCTGAGTGAGTTATGAAGTGTCCTTTTGCTGTGAGAAGCCCATGCTTTTTCCAGATATGATTGTGGGACAGGAGGATATGCAAAGTATATTTGGAAGCTGGGTGGTGGTGGCACATGCCTTTAATACCAGCACTCAAGAGTCATACCCAGGCAGATCTCTGTGAGTTCAAAGTTTGCATGGTTTACAGAGCGAGATTCAGGACAGTAACCAAATTTACACAGAATTATGTGTCTTGAAAAACAAAAATTAAAAGCATATTGGGGGTATGTATAGCCTTTAGGATTTGCCCTTGTGTCAACTGGAAGGTAGAGCCTGTTGGGTAGTAGTGTATGTCTTTGATTCTACCACCCCAGTATCTGAACTATGGTATATCCTGCTTTTAAGGTCCCATCATGTAAAAAGGAGCAGCCATCTGTGTACCTGGTATAAGTGGCCTGAGGCAATGTGACATCCTGTATGTGTGAAGGATGAGGAAAAATTCCTTTAGGATTTAAGTGCAGTAGTGAGATGTGGAATAGTCAGTACTAGTTCAAGGAAGGAGGATTGAAATTTTAACAAGTGGGCAAGTCTGGAAAATAGGTTTGTAATCTTCCAGTAATAACACTTGGAGAGAAAACACTCAGGAAGTATGAAAATTTGTAAGACTTTATAAGTTAAAAGATGGGACAAATTATGGTGGGAAGAGAAAGTATTAGGTGAACCAGTTTTTAGTTTCTTTGATTCACTATTAAGGAGCTTAGCAGCCCCCAAATCACATATGATTGGTGACCATCACTGTGTGGTTATGTATAGTTTATTTGTCAGGTATGCTGCAGGTGCAATGGAGGGTCCCTGCTTGTGTCCTAGAGATCCAAGAGCATATCACTGCATTTCTGTTACAAGGACAGAGAAGGGATGTGTTATCACTGAAGTGTAGTACAGAGTCCTGAAGCAGAGGCTATGGAACTTCTGGAAAGGATTAATAATGGGGTGAATGTGGGGTTCATGCAGGTTTCCTGAGCTGCCTCAAATAAGTGGTGAGCAATAAGATTAAACAGATGGAATGCAGGACAACAAGGAGTCTGCTATTCCTAGAAAGGAAAGAATATCCTGTTTAGTAGAGCAGCTTTCAAAAGACTGAATTAGATGCTTTCTATCGGAAGCTATAGCCTAGTATGATGTGGTGATATTTATACCCAAATAGGTGACCTGATGAGTGGAGATGTGGATTTTGGAATTTGAGACTCTATAACTCTAACTGTAAAAAAAAATTATAAGAAGAGAGGTGTTAGTTTGACTAACATACACCAGGGAACAGAAAAAAGCATTGTGACATACATCTTAAGGCCAGTACCAATCATATAGACCTGAAATTCTGTATATACATACAATGTAAAAAAGAGACAACTGGGCTAATATTGCCAATTAATGGGCATAAGAGCAATGCAATACAGGCGTGGGTAAAACAGTAATTAGCTTGCTTTTGGAAGCTGCAGGGATGGTGAGGTAAGGTTAGCTTGTGACTTTTCCAATTTCCCTGATCTCTAGGTTTTTCAACCCTATATTTGTAACCTTGTTTTTTATTTAGTGAGAACATTTAGAAACAGGTCTACATGCAGGTCTTAAATCAGGTGTTATATTCTATTAGGAGTCTTAACTCTAAATATAGGGGTGTTAAAAGAGGAAGGGTTTGGATGAAGCTGCATTTCTCTAAGAAGATGAGGGATGATAGGCTTAAGTCCTCTAAGGCTCTGGAGTGAAAGAGCATACTGAGTTTGAGTGATGTACCTGGTAGGGTGCTGGAACTGGATCACAATAGAGTGATGGTTTCTAGCAACAGCACGGTTCTGGCTATCCAAGACTATAGGGTCCACCTGAGAGATTGAAAGGGAAATGATATGGCAAATCTGTGATAGGGAAATGTGGGCATAAATGAAATAGAAGCTAGGGCCTTAGCTAAAAAATCACTTCCCATTATGGGCAAAGGGAAGGTTTGCACAAACAAAACTGGGTGTAAGAGTTATTCCTCTGAAAATACAACTAAGTCATGTGGTTTGCTGAGGTGAGTAAGGCTGTTCCCCTATTGAGACAACAGGGAGATTGGAATGACAGGTCTAGCATGACTGTTTTTGATTCAGAATCTGTGTGGCATCAATTGTCCATCACCAAGCATAGGATATATGCTGGGGGTGTTATTCAATTGATGTACCCATGACATGAGCTACAGAGCTGCAGTCTTCTGACCTATGTCACTTTAGATAGCATTTTGGATGAGGCCTGGGTGACCCACATGGGACAGCGCAAGCACCAGCACAATGGCCTTCTCTACAACGTTTAAAACAGGGACATGGAGATCTTCTTGTGGCTGGTCAGACAACCTGTGCTAGATTTGACAGTCTTGTTTAGAGGCTTTCTCATTTCTCCCTTGGTACACCTTTAAAGCCACTGTTAAGACTTCTGACTGTGGGGTCATGGGCCTTTTCTCCAGAAGCCTAAGATTGGCCCTAACATTGGGGAAGATTTGTTAGACAAAGTAGGTCATAAGGAGTTGTCTCCCCTGTGGGCATTTAGGATCTAGATTAGTATGTTGAAAGAGAACCTTTGAAATTTGTTGTAGAAAATTAGACTTGTTGTCCTGCTTAACTTGAGTTATGTGTTTTAACTTTTCATAATTTACTGGCTTGAAGGCAACCTTAGGAAGACTTAAAGGGAAGCAGCTCATAGAGTGATCCTAGGTAGAGAGTCATCTAAGGTATTATAATACCAATGTGGGACCTGATCCAGGAAGATGGGCTGCATTAGTCTGCTAGATCTTGTCCACATGTATTCTAGTCTGTTCTCAAACTTGTCTGCTCTCCTCAGGAAGTAGGTTATTAGCAATGATCATGTATATATCATTATTGGTGAAATTATTAAGGCCACTCCACGTAGTTAAAAGGAGATTTATTTAATGGCGTAACTTACAAATTAAGGAATAGGTAGATCGCGGAGTCTGGGGAAGGTGTATCACAGTCCAGCGGTGTTCTCTGGAGCTCTGCTCGGTCCACCTCTCCTATCCAGAGTCCTGCAACAGCGAGAGCGCCCGCCGATCCAGCTCTGGGGTCCCCAGGCGCAACCCTTGGCCCCACCTTGTAGGCGTGACAGTTGCCGAAGTCTCAATGGGGGTTGGAACATCCAGATCAAAGCTGGAATGGCTACCCACTACATATCATGAAAGGTGAGACTATAGGAATGAGTAATTTATTAATATTATTTAATGAATGAAGTAGAATTAGACATTTAAGAACCCAGTTTTTTGTCTATTTGAGTATGTTCTGCTAGTGAGAAAAGGACATGTGCTTTAACCAGTCTATATTCCCTGGCTACCTTTCACAAAGGGAGAATGGCCACTGGGTTGGCATGACTGGGTTTGGGTTCCTTAGCAGCTCACTAATACATGACAATAGGAAGAAAGTAGGGGTCTGTGTTGGGAAGTTGCAGCAGCCAGATTATCAGATAAGGGGTAGGTGAGGGAGGAGCAAAAGGAGCAGTTTCTCAGAAAAGGAAATGGGAGATTGGAAAGGCAGGAGTTCATTAGCAGGTTTTAAGGCAGTAAGAATTGGTTCCTTAGATTCATGAGGCATAGATAGGAGCAATGGGCAGATGAATAGGAAACAGGAATGGTGGTTTTAGAGCTGAGCTAGAAAAAACCTTGGATATAAACTAGCCATGTCCATTTGCATGTTTGCTGTCAGAAGTTAGATTATCCCCATCAAATACTGGAGTCCTGTGTGCCATTAGGTAGTCATTTTTATTGTTGTTTAAGGGATTCTTAAGCTATTTTTTTAGTGCTTAGGCTGATAAACTTAGAAGTCTTTAATTAAGGCATTAAGTTGAGAGTTCTAAGAGATTCTAATAGGCATCCCAGAGAAGATGTACGCCTAATATTATTGGAAGTCTTGCTTTCCATGGCTATGATAAAGAAAGGAAATCAATCATTCAATCAATCAATAAACAAAATACAAATAAACGTGATCTAAATTCTAAAATAACATGGTTTCTGAGATAGTATGAGAATCAGTTTTTTAGCACAAGTCACTCAGCTTTTTGTCAAGCAAGAAGAGTGTGGGCTGGGGCAATAGCCCAAGGATGAGAGTCTGACAGACAAGAACCAAATGAGAATGGTATCTCAGACTGCAGTCCTGGGCAATGGCTAATGGATTAGCTTGTATCGTGGGATGACAAGTGCCAATGAAGACTGTGGATGAGTGTTCCCAAGAATACCTGAAGGAAGCCTGGTGATCAGTGGTCATTCCCATGGGTTCAAGGGACAGTTTAAGCTGGCTGGTATAGGGAAAACTCACCAATAGAATGAGTAATCTGGCAGCCAGGCAAATGGAAAGTGGGTAATGGAAAATAAATGAAACTTGGTACAAGACTCAGGACACAGGGTACTAGGAGGGTTCTCTTTGTCATTCAGCAACAATGTTCTTTATTTGTAGTGCTATTTACTGCTCAAGAGAAAAGAAGAGGTACAAAGAAACCCACTATAAGTATAATTATTGTGGGAGGGAAAAGTGGGATTATGCAATAGGTCTACTAAAATTGAATGGTGTAGAGAAAGGTGTTGATGACCAGGTTGAATCTGCTTTTATATTTCCCCTCTAGCATGCTCATATGGACTTACATAGCTATGCGTGCATAGTCTATGTAATCAAGCTGCATGGTGGTTACATAATCACATACCATAAGTTTACTTAGTAGGCAAAGCCCTGAAATGACTAAACTATCTTCCTGACTGATGGACGTAGGATGCACAGTTATGTAGTTTGGGGATGGCTTGGGTTCATAACATTACAAGACACCATCAGCCTGCTTTCTACTGTTAGTTGGAGACAGAACCCAGGGTAAATACATTTTATCCTGTGTTTTTCTTTCATTTTCCCTGCCCATTTTAGAACACACAGGGAGGGGGGAGACAGAGATGAGTCAGCAGCTCTGATGGAGATGTCCATATTCATTGCAGTCATTTGCTTTCCAAATGCTTTCTACTTGAGACAGCTCTCTCCTTATTGGTTCCTGATCTCTGTGTATTTTAATATGAGTCAGACACATGGAATAAAAAGGCTTGCAGTCCACAGTTTCAATAGCCAGGCTCCTGGCTAAATTCCAGCTCATAGCTGGATTTAGCCAAAGCCTGACTGGAAACAACACAGGAGAATGATGACTGTCCCAGAGAACTGAAGCAGACAGAGGCAATAGAAACATAGGATAGGCAGGGATTGGTTGTGATTTCCCACATTTCTGCTATGAGTCAGCTACATCTGTTTGCTCTGTGGGATATGTGATCCTTCCTCTGAAGACACTGCTTAAGCTTTAATATTTGTGATCACAACCTCAGATTTGCATCCTCCACTATTTGCAAGGAAGGTTTACATTGGGAAAAAATACCTGACAGAAACCAGGGATGTATTGATATTATTCTCCCTCAGAGGAGACATTAAGAAAATGACTGTGTCAGTGACAATTCTCAATTAGCCACCTGGAACTCTATGAAAATTTCAAGTATCAGATTCCATAAATAAGTGCATTTGTGGAACCTAAAATAGCATATTGGAAACTGTTACCTGAAAGGTACAATTTGCAGCCCAGAATCACAATCAGCCAAAAGCAAGTGGAAAGTGAGGCTGTCAGGCAGATAGCCAGGAACCAGGGACTAGTACCTGGGTATGGGATCAACCTCTAATTACCACGGGATGATTTTCTCTTTTCAGAATTGCATTCTGGGCAGTCTAGCATTCATTACATCATTTCCTGTCATCCACTTTCATTTTTGATGTTTCCGCTGCAGCACACATTAGGTTGGGAGGGTGAAATGTATAAGCAGCTCTGAAGGGATCACACAGAGTACCACAGGATTTTGCTTTCCATTGGTGAAATTCAGTTCACTCTCCATATTGTTTCCTGTGGTTTGGGCCATGTCCAACCCCCTCATTTGTCCAGAGAATTCTCGAGTAGAACCTGCAGGAAGTATTCTTTAGAATGATATAGGTGAGTGAAACAGATAGAAAATACAGGATTGCTTTGAGAGTGCCTGTATCCTAATCCATCCAGCATACTGTCTCTGCCCTAGGGTATTTAAAGGAAGGCCAAGGGTGTGGGGTGTTTACCCAACCACCCCCACAGTTCCCCAGAGTTTTCTTGAGTGCGAGCAGCAGGAAATATTAGATAGAAGGATTTATTGTGGAGAATCTCGCGGAGATAAACAGATAGAAAATAAAGGATAGCCTCAAGAGGGCCTGGAACCTATTCCAATGGGCCCTGACTGTCTCTGCCCCAGGGTTTTTATAGAGATGCCAGGGGGTGGAGCAAAAGACCTCCTCCCCCAGCACAGCCAAGTGCAGACCATCTCAGACACCTGCACTCAGGCCCATGGTCTAATCATCCTCTATGCGGACCTGCTGGGTAAAGCCACGAGGAACCTGAGAATGGGCTCCCACAGGTCCCCCTTTCTTAATATATAAAAAATAACTATTAATGGCTTACAGCAATCTCCATAGCTGTTACACCTCCCAATATGGGAATAGAGGATGATAAAGATGGCATTTCTCTTTTGAATTAGGTCCAAGGTGACTAAGGCAGTCTTAGCTACCTCAAGCCCTTTCTAAACCAAAAACTCTTAAGGTGACTACAAACTTCAAGAATCCCTTAGCTTCATCATTACCATTAACAGGTTAACATAAATATTGCTATACATAGTCACAATTCTCTCAATCTTATAACTCAATGCAAACTCTTAACAGAACCATTTGAATTAGCATATATGGTGCGATATATAGTTAACAATTTTCTCTTACAACTTTAACTCTTAATCATTTGAATTTTCTTGCTAACAGAACATAGGAAAAATCGATGTATTCACATCAAACTTAAATATTCCTTAACTCCACAAAACCAGGGTGCATTAATATCAATAGGGTAAATATAATTTCTGCAAACATAATTCAACCTCATAACTCCTCCTTTTCTTTATAATTTTTTTTTTTTTTGGTTTTTCGAGACAGGGTTTCTCTGTGCAGCTTTGCGCCTTTCCTGGGACTCACTTGGTAGCCCAGGCTGGCCTCGAACTCACAGAGATCCGCCTGGCTCTGCCTCCCGATTGCTGGGATTAAAGGCGTGCGCCACCACCGCCCGGCTTCTTTATAATTTTTTAAACAAAATCTCAAACCTAGTTAGAAGAACCCAAACTTATACAATTCCTACAAACCCATATTGAAAAGCAATATTTTCAATCTAACCATTAACACTTTGAAAACTTTTAGCAAAACATCCAAAAGCAGTTTCTTAATAAAACTCCTTACACACTTTAAAAGTAGTCTCTTAGTATACCCCATTTGCATTTCTTACTAACAAAACATGACATTAATCCACTCAAACAACTTTTGAAATTAGACTAAGGAATATTAACTCTCCCCCTTTTCTTTATAATTTAAGCAAAATCTCAAGCCTAATTAGAAAACCCAAACTTTTCCATTTAAACAGTTCCATTTATAACACAAAACCAGTTCTGTAAGTAATTTCATTTTTACATAAACAGTTCCACAAAACAATTCATAAATCACCAATTAATAAAGCATATATGCATACACAAAACTGCATGTTGATTCTAGGTAGAAATAATAAATTTCTTCATTTAAACAGTTCCATTTTTAACCCAATTCCAGAAAACAGTTCCTAGGTCATTACTATGAATAAACTCAAAATTGTCCCATATCAATGAAATCTCTATTGTTCATTTCAATAGTCCCAACATTCAAATGATAAATTCTGGTACTAGCCTTCCAAATATGAAGAAATCCATAACCAAAATCTTTTTGTAGTTTTATCTCATTTTAAGTTCAAAAAGTTCAAACAAATAAATTCTGGTATTAGGCTTTCACTTCAAAATACGAAGAGACATTTTTCAACCAAAACTTTTTGCAGTTAACAATTTTTGTTCAAACAAGCGTCTCTGAACTTATTCTCAAGACAGAGACCTTTTTAGGTAGAGTAGTATTCTAAACCGCATCATTTTTGATGTTAGCTCAGGTTTTTCTGTGTTGTGTCGATTTTCCATGGATCTCAGCTGCAGATGCCTTGTGCTGGTTCTTGCGTCCGCCATTCTTAGCTACTTAGCGGCTTCTGGAGCTTTTGAAAACCGCTCAGACTGCCTGCTTTGCAGTCTCCTAGGACACTAACTCTGTATCTCAGGTTTTTCATCATAATACATTAAGCATAGACTCACACTTAACATTTACACTTTTTTACAAACTCACATATAACATTTTTTGCCTTGCAAAGCATTTAGACTCACCTTCAACATTTACACTTTTTTACAAACTCACATAACATCTACTTATTTATACTCCTTAAGGAAACTCTAGCTTATTACTTATATACTTATATTCATTCCATCTTATTTCTTATTTAAACTTACATATACAACTAGCATCTTTACTTCTTACAAGCTTATTACTACATGTCTTAAGACTACCTTAGATACTTCTTGCAAGCTTATATTCTTTTTTTTTATTAATTTATTTTGCAAAAAGATTTATTTATTTATTATGTATACAGCATGTATAACTGCAGGCCAGAAGAGGGCACCAGATCTTGTTACAGATGGTTGTGAGCCACCATGTGGTTGCTGGGAATTGAACTCAGGACCTCTGGAAGAGCAGTCAGTGCTCTTAACCTCTGAGCCATTGCTCCAGCCTCAAGCTTATATTCTTAAAGGAACTCTATAGATCTATTTTACAAACTTATATAGGGCTACCATTAGCATATATCTAATTTAGCAAACACCTAAAGATTTCTTAACACAGATCTAACAAGAGAATTTTTACAAACTCACATATCTTATTTTCATCTTTTTCTATTTCTTACTCTTAATTATTATCACTATATTAGAAAGATTCTCTTAACTAGACAGGAAGTACGTACATCATTTCTAAAGTTTAAAGTTTATAGTTATCTTTGTTATACAACACTGGGATTTAGTGAGTGTTGTTATAGAATTGTGATAGTTGTTGCTAGGGGACTGTAGCATCTTCGGGACGAAGCCACACTCCAAAGTTGCCAGTTCTCTCAGCTGTTCCAGACCGGCAGAGATGCACTGTCAGCAGTAGACAGTTTTTAACTAGAGGCTGTCCCTTCACCCAAATTCATAATAGTTTCCCTAAGTGCTTCAATTTAGACAAACGTTTCTATTACAGCAGTACATTTGGTTCCTTCTACCGAAAAACTTCACTTCACGCTGGGGGTGAAATTACCGTATTTAGCTGCTGTAAAGCTCTTTGCCAAATACCACACAGCTATTAGGTGATATAAAGTATTTTTCTTAAGGAGCTAGTAAAGCCAAAAGCGGCACAGCTCTGAACTCCGCACATTTCCGCACTGTTTGCATTAACCAGTGAAAAAACCTCAGAAATACTAATCGAGCCACTTTCATTCTGGTTCCTTTATAGGAACATCATTGGAGCTGACCCTTCCTTAGTTCCACGCTCCTTACCAGATGCTCCGGTAACCACCGAGCTTCATTCTCCTCTTGTGAAAAAACACAAACATGCCATCAACCCCATATTAACACAGGATCTGAACCCTTCCATAATCCCAAGCAGGGATCTTTCCATTTCGCATTACCCTCAGCTAAAGGACCAGGAAGATTGGAGTGAGCTCTAATATGGCCCATAAAGCATGGCAGCTTTCTTTTGTGGAATAGCGTCTTGGATTTGTTGAAACATTTTGACTGGATTGTTGTTAGTTCCAGTATTTTTACCAAAACTGTTACTATTCAAAAGAGTTAAGAACATAGATGTTCTTTCATGAAACGTGTCCCTCATTAGCTTACTCTGAGAAAAAGCATTTTCAGGATTTAGTATTTTCACCTCATTAGCTTTAACTCCTGATGTTATTATTAGCAGCTGTAATATTTAGCATTGATTTCTTATAAGGAACTTTCAGGTAAAGCAACTTTTGTAAGAGATAGATTTTCTGAAGTTTGTTCAAGTCTATATAGCAGTCATTTCTTTTTGAATGCCTGTTTCCTTGTATCCTTATTAGATTTGCAAAGGAATTACTCATTGCAGGCAGTTTGTTCAAAAGGCAAAGAACTTTAATTTCAACAGAAGTTTCTTCATATCTAAGACAACGTTCAGTGTATAGACTGCTTTCTCTTGTTTTAAGGATTTTAAAGTGGCTTGTTTGCTCTTATAGGTAGCTTTCTGTCATCTAGCTACCGTAAAAACTTTGCACAGCTATTAGGGCAAATAAGGCATTTTACCAATGGAGCCCCAAACCGTGAAGTGCCTAGTTCCGTATCCTTTCAATTTTTCATTGGAATTGATACTTAAACTCTTAGACGATTTTCCTCATTCTTTTAAAAGCTGTATTTTAAAGTTTACCATGAACGTATTTTCGAGCTGACAAAAGTGTTTCAGAGCAATGTCGCCATCTTTAGCGGAAAAACTACCTTTCCCAGAATGCATTTCCCTTATATCAGTCCATAATAGTATCAGTCCCTTATATCAGTTCTTTATATCATTTCCCTTATATCAGTCATTTCCCATAGTTCTTTTTGGGTCTGAGAGTCAACTGGTTCTCTTTTACCAGACTTGCTTACAAATTCTTGCCTGGGAGGTTCGAACAAACTTTTTTGCTTTTGCAACAGGAGATTTGAACAAGCATTTTACATTTTCAATTATGGCACATTGGGAGATTCCCATTCTCTCCTTAGCTGGCTTTAACAGGTGTCTCTCCTTCATTTGACACTGGCCCCCAAATCAGAACTGCACCTGCCTCGTTAGCACGCATTGAGGTGGACAATTTCTGATAGCAACTTTCCTCAGGGCTTGTGTTTGTCTTAGCCAGTCAGTGAAAAACAAAAGCATTTACAACAGCTTTTCTATAGCTCCTTCAGAGAGATTTTCTCCCACTGATTTTATTCTCATTTTGCTTGTTCCTTCCTTCCCCAGATGCAGAGCTTCAGGAATTTGTCTGTGGCTCTGTTCCTCTGCTAGCTGCTTTTGGAGGTAGGGGCTTTTTTTTCTCCCCCTGAATCTGCCTCAAATTCTAGCAGCTTTTTTAGGTCGTGCATTTTCTGGGGAGGAATATGTCCCTTATCTTTCTTCAGAGTCTTTCTCCCTGACAGTATCCAGTTTGGTCTCAGTTTATCCCCTCTACCCCAGAAACAGTTTCTGACACTACAGTGGCGGCTTTCCCTGCTACTGAAAGGTAGGGGCGTTTTGTCCGTTTCTGTTTTCGGGGTCTGTGTGGTTTGCGTACAGACTAAAAAATCTAACAAGGGAGGTTTTTGCCATTTCTAAACTCCCATTAAGACAGGTGTTTTGCCTTATCAGGCCTTCACCTGGCCCAGTCCCCCAGTGGGTTGCATTTGCTTGTCTGGGTGATCAAAGACAGAGCTTATGGCAGAGGCAATCACCCCTTAGGGTTACACTCCCCCTCATCTCACGGGAGTCAGTGGAAACAAAGCTTTTCTCAAAGAGGTACTTTCTCTGACAGAAAAGAAAGCTTTACTCCTGGATAGTTCTGTTCTGCCCAGGCTGGGCTCTTTCCCCAGACAGCGTTCTGACTCGGCAGCACGACTGCTTCAGACACAGTTCAGCTTTACTGTTGTCCCAGAAAGGTCCTTACTCTGATAGGAAAACTTTTTTTCAGCTGTGGACCTATCAAACCAGGACTTGTAGGAAAGCAGACAACTGTGCCATTCCCACCAGCTTTAGTTTTGTTTGTTCATTAGCAATCTTCCCCTGGGTCCTGCAACTTCCTGCCTCAGCTCTGTGCTCCAGGAAGTTTGCAACTGCAGGAACCCTAGTATCCCCGAAATGCACTGCAACTCAGAGACGCTGGCCAGTCGCCTCTGGGTTTTTGGTCAGAATCGAGGATACAATGCTAACAGTTTGCATTGCTTCAGGGGATCTTTGCATTAGGACGATTAGGAGCATCTTTTTATTCTGAAATGCTCACTCAAACAAAACCCTTGCTGCCTCAGCTGGGCATAACTGAAAAGCTTGGATTTTTTTCTTAGGTAAAGTTTCCTGCCCTTTTGGGCTCTCTGTAGCTCTTTACCCACACTCTCCCAAGTGTTTCCCTCAGGGTACTCTGACCCACTGTCTTTTACTAGTTTGAAGAGACAGCTTAGAAGAGGTTTTTAGGAACTTGTTCCTGCCTCCTGCATTGCAGGGAGGATTTTTAAAGCTTGAAAGACAGAACTGAGAGGTTTTGCTGTCTTAAGAGGGTTGTCTTTCCCTTAGAGCTAATCACAGGTGGTCCCCATACTAATATCTTCAGGTGATTCTAATTTGTCCTTCTGAGAGAAAGTTAAAAGGCCTTAGTTTTTAAGTTTGAGAGCTTTTGAGAAAGATTAAAGCTTTTTAGAGAGATTTTTCCCCCCAAATTTTCCAAGAAAAGCTTTATAGTTTAAGAGAAAGATTTTTTCCCCCAAGAGAGAAAGACCAACTTTTCCCAAAACTTCCCAACTTTAAACTTTTTGGCTTTTTACACCCCCATTTTTGCCTCAGGGAGAAATCACTTTCTCCTGCCGCTTGGACTTAGCATTTCAGCTGTCCCCCAGGTCAAAAAGCTTCCACAGGAAACTTTTTCTTCCCCATAAGCTCAAAGAAGAGCTTTTTTACTACCTGTAAAGCCCAAAGAAAGATTTTTTCCCAGTTTGCATTCATAGCCTCCAAAGTTAGAAAATTAGAGAGTTTTTCTGTCTAGTTGCCTTACTTATTTTTTCCTACACAATCTTACACTTCTAAGTTTTTCCTAAACTATATTACTATGCTATACCTTATATTTTTCACAGATAGAAATTGAGAAAGTGATACAAGATAGAAAATTTTGACAGAAGAGAATTTCACTGCAGCATTGGACATCCTTCCAGTCCGCTTTCCTTTTCTCTCGAGGATAAAACCCCTGCCTCTCTATATATATAAAAAATATATATATTTCCATAACACCGGCATGCCTTATCCACTGGCAGGGCTGAACTCAGCACTTTCGCCAAAAACTCTGTAATAAAACTTATTTTCCTTTATCTTTAGTCCCTATCACTTTGTCTTTAGTCCCTGTTCATTTGTCTTTAGTCCCCCCTTTTTTTAGTCCCTTTTTTTCTTTAGTCCCTTTTTTTTCTTTTTTCTTTAGTCCCTGTTCATGGCGCCATTCTGTGGGGCGTTTACCCAACCACCCCCACAGTTCCCCAGAGTTTTCTTGAGTGCGAGCAGCAGGAAATATTAGATAGAAGGATTTATTGCGGAGAATCTCGTGGAGATAAACAGAAAATAAAGGATAGCCTCGAGAGGACCTGGAACCTATTCCAACGGGCCCTGACTGTCTCTGCCCCAGGGTTTTTATAGAGATGCCAGGGGGTGGAGCAAAAGACCTCCTCCCCCAGCACAGCCAAGTGCAGACCATCTCAGACACCTGCACTCAGGCCCGTGGTCTAATCATCCTCTATGCGGACCTGCTGGGTAAAGCCACAAGGAACCTGAGAACGGGCTCCCACACAAGGGGTGGAGAAAAGACCTCACCTCAGTAGAGAGAAGTATAGACCACATTAGATTCCTGCCCTCAGGGCCATGGTCCAATCATCCCTCTAAGCAGACATGCTGGGTAAAGCCTAAATTAGCTCTATCAGGTTTCTGTTACAAACACAATTTGAAAGCACACACTCCTCCATCAGAGGAATTAGGAGCAAATAAAATTTTTAGCAGAGCAAGTTCTCACCAATCAGCCCCTTGTTGTATCAAGGGTCTCAGTTTCTATATAATCATAACCCTATTTTATAGTGGCCCAGACAAGGCATCTTGTTCCTTACATAGAAGGGGAGACAGAGTCCATGGAAATTAGCAAAGTCAAAGATTGTATGTTTTCTAGCATTACAGATCAGAGTCAAATGATCCTGTCAAATGTGTAGCAAGCAGATTCCTGCTTATGCAGCTACAGCTTCTTTTTAATGATGTGGACTCCCTGTTTCTGGTTGAATTCACTTCAGGCTTTTGTATCTGGTTGAGACTTGGGGAGACCTGCTCTTTCCTTCTTCTGAAGCCACTGCTTCCCTTAAGGATATGGCATCTCTGTGTCTGTATTGAAGTGCTGCTGTAGACGCAAGGGAGTTAATTCTCTTGAGGCTTTAGTATCTGGCAGAGAGTAACAAAATCCTGCTTTTCCCTCTACCCTGGGGATTTATTGTGGAAATGGCTATGGCATTGTAGTTTTATTCAGAAACCTTAGAGTCATTGAAAATATGGAGCATTAACATCTGCAGACACTTCTCTATCTGTCACCAAAGGCAAAATGTTTGGAAAATAAAGTATATCACTGGAAACTTACTTCTTATCATTCTGTTGCCATTTAGCTTATCACAAGTTCAAATTTGTATTCTCCGTTTGCATTATCACTGTGTTCTGGCATACAGAATAGCATGTAGGTGATTTTTTCTACTTTTCAGCCCATTCCTATATATGAAACCAAACAGGTCATTAGCTTTGTTGGAAGTCAATTATTTATTGATGATGACAGAGAGATATTCAATACTTCACTTGAAACCAATAAACACACATGATTCCTTTTTGTTGAATATTTCTTTTAGTATGCTTTGAAACAGTGCAGACCTTATCTTGTATCTCCCCCCTCAGACTCTGAATTCCTATGTCTGATAGTAAATTTAATACTGGAAAACTAGGGTATGTTGGAATCAGCAACAACCTCTGAATCTTTCAGAAGTTTCTGCCATCTTTTCAATACAAAAGTATGTGATTCTCAGGTAGAGATGAACACATTAAACATCAGAACATGGTACTTTAAAGCATCTCAGGCTCTTTAGAAAACCCTTGTCTGCATATCATTTTGTTGTTTCCCAATTATTGCCTGAAGTAATATATCTTATTGGGGCCAAATGATGCACATATATTTGAGTACATCAATGTCATTAGGACTCTGTTTATTTCTATATGACTCTGGCAGAAGAAAGAACCGATTATTGTAAAATCTATCACCATTCTGGTCTCAGGTTCCTGGATATTAAATGCAGTATGGGGTATTCCTTCTAATTATCGGTCTTCATCATAAACCTCCTAATGATTGTATTACTCCCCTGATTATTTGGCCACTAGGACAAAACTGTATTTGAGAGTTGTTCACTATTTTTCTTTTATGGTATGCAGCTCAAGAGAATGGGAAGTTATATTCCTCCTCAGTGAATCCACTAACATGCAGATTAACCTTCACTGCTATCACATGTAGTCAATTCCATGGAAACTTCTAATTAGCAGCAATGGGAATTTTGTTCTATGATGACAGAAGAGTGTATGGACTACAAAAATAGCTTTTTTTCCCCATCATATTAGAATGGCTAAGTATATTTTTGAAATGGTCTGTTAATCTCCAGTTGGCAACTAAAGGCATACTTTTGTCCATGGAGTAAAACAAATAACACATTACTGCCACATTAGTGAGCAAACACTGAAACCCTTCATAGTATAAGGGATTCAGTTTCCACAATATTTCTCCACTTGTTTATGATGCATTTCAATTATATTATAACATTATATAAGTTTATGTATGTGTATATGTAGGAGTTTGCTTATGCATATATATATATATATACATATACACAGATACGTATGCATGTGTATACTTTTTTGACATAGTTTTTAATTTCATGCATGAGTGCTGAATTTAGATTATTTCACACTCCTTTTTTTCATCCTACTGTATAATATCTGCACTGTAAATTGTCAAAATAAATACCACTATTTATTAAATTATTTTACCAAATTGTACACATAAAATTGTATACATAACTAACTCACACAGTGTACAGAATGTGGTGATTAGGTGTAGCCATTTGAGCATTTGTAGTGAAAGCACTATCAGTGTTAGTGTACAGTGTAAATGGATGCTTTCTATCTTAGCATCCAATATTTGTGCAAGATTTTCTGCTAAGTGGGGATCTTGAGAAAGTTTCCCATCTATGTTGGCATTATCATTTGTGGTGTTACTCTGCTAAGCATTTTTAGTTGATTCATTGCCTTCATGTAATATTTTGTTGGCACTCAAATTGTCTAATATTTGTGCTTTTTAATTCCCTATCTTTCTTAGAAGACACTGTCTTCATGCAGAAATCCTTTTGGTTTTAATATGAACTGTGTCTGACCATTGCATGAAATATTTTCTTTCTTTTTTTTAAATTATATAATCATATTTTAATTAAATATTTTTAGAAATCATCACAAGTTTCAAATGGCATTATTATTTTCATTGATGATTGATTTTCAGATAGTTAAATTGATTATACAGGCAAAAATGTTACACAGGAACAATAATACAATAATCCACATGTTAATGAAATCCATTCTCTTATATATAGTCGTGATCTGCAAATATATTGAAAAGTTTTGAGTAACACAAATATATGCAATCACAGATATTTGATTTAAATCCTCTTTGTTTATTCTCAAACTATTCTAGGACTTCTGCAATATGTATTTTAGTTTTTTTTTTATTTTGCAATACATTTCAATTCTACATATCAGCCACGGATTTCCTTGTTCTCCCCACCACGCCCCCCTCACCTTCCCCCCAGCCCACCCCCCCCATTCCCACCTCCTCCAGGGCAAAGCCTCCCCCGAGGACTGAGATCAATCTGGTAGACTCAGTCCAGGCAGGTCCAATCCCCTCCTCCCAGGCCTAGCCAAGCAACCCTGCATAGGCCCCATGTTTCAAACAGCCAACTCATGCAATGAACACAGGACTCAGTCCCACTGCCTGGATGCCTCCCAAACAGATCAAGCCAATCAACTGTCTCACCCATTCAGAGGGCCTGATCCAGTTGGGGACCCCTCAGCCATTGGTTCATAGTTCATGTGTTTCCATTTGTTTGGCTATTTGTCCCTGTGCTTTATCCAAACTTGGTCTCAACAATTCTTGCTCATATAAACCCTCCCCTTTCTCGCAAATTGGACTCCCAGAGCTCCACCCGGGGCCTAGCCATGGATCTCTGCATCCAGATCCCTCAGTCATTTGATGGGGTTTCTAGCACCACATTTAGGGTGTTTGGCCATCCCATCACCAGAGTAGGTCAGTTTGGGCTGTATCTCAACCATTGCCAGCAGTCTGTTGTGGGGGTATCATTGTGGATTTCTGTGGGCTTCTCTAGCACTTTGCTTCTTCCTAGTCTCATGTGGTCTTCATTTACCATGGTCTCCTATTCCTTGTTCTCCCTCTCTGTTCTTGATCCAGCTGGGATCTCCCATTCCCCCAAGCTCTCTTTCCCTCGACCCTCGCCCTTCATTACCCCCACTCATGTCCATGCTGTTCATGTAGATCTCTTCCATTTCTGCATCATTGGGTGATCCCCGTGTCTTTCTTGGGGTCCTGTTTTCCAGGTAGCCTTCCTGGTGATGTGAGTAGCAGTCCAGCCATCCTTCTTCCACATCTAGTATCCTCCTATGAGTGAGTACATACCATGTGTGTCTTTCTGAGTTTGGGTTACCTCACTCAGGATGATTTTTACTAGATCCATCCATTTGCCTGCAAAGCTCATGATGTCATTGTTTTCTCTGCTGAGTAGTATTCCATTATGTATATGTACCACATTTTGTTTATACATTCTTCAGTTGAAGGGCATCTAGGTTGTTTCCAGGTTCTGGCTATTACAAACAATGCTGATATGAACATAGCTGAACAAGTGCTCTTGTGGTATGATTGAGCATTCCTTGGGTATATGCCCAAGAGTGGTATAGCTGGATCTTGGGGGAGATAGATTCCCAGTTTTCTAAGAAAGCACCATATTGATTTCCAAAGTGGTTGTAGAAGCTTGCATTCCCACCAGCAGTGGAGGAGAGTTCCCCTAGCTCCACATGCTCTCCAGCATAAGGTGTCTTCAGTGTTTTTGATCTTAGCCATTCTGACAGGCGTAAGGTGGTATCTCAGAGTTGTTTTAATTTGAATTTCCCTGATAATTAGGGATGTTGAGCAATTCCCTAAATATCTTTCAGCCATTTGAGTTTCCTCTGTTGAGAATTCTCTGTTTAGTTCTATAGCCCATTTCTTAATTGGACTGTTGGGCATTTTGATGTCTAATTTCTCGAGTTCCTTATATATTATATCCTCTGCCAGATGTGGGGTTGGTGAAGATCTTTTCCCATTCTGTAGGCTGTCACTTTGCCTTGTTGATCATGTCCTTTGCTCTACATTAGCTTCTCAGTTTCAAGAGGTCCCATTGATTGATTGTTTCTCTCAGTGTCTATGCTACTAGTGTTATATTTAGGAAGTGATCTCCTATGCCAATGCATTCAAGACTACTTCCTACTTTTTCTTCTAGCAGGTTCAGAGTAGCTGGATTTATGTTGAGGGCCTTCAGGCACTTGGACTTCAGTTTTGTGCACGGTAATAGATATGGATCTATTTGAAGTCTTCTACATGTTAATATCCGGTTATGCCAGCACCATTTGTTGAAGATGCTTTCTTTTTTTCAATGTAAAACAAACATTACTAAAGCTTAAACCACATATAAAACCCCACACATTAATAGTGGGAGACCTCAACACCCCACTTTCACCACTGGACAGATCTCCCAAATCGAAACTTAACAGAGAAATAAAGGACTTAGCTGATGTCATGACTCAAATGGACTTAATCGATATCTACAGAACATTCCATCCTAACAAAATAGAAATATTTTCTTATTCAAAGATTAATGGTGAGTTTCTGGATTGATCAGGTACCATGAGAGAAAACATTATAAGTTCTATGCCGTTTGAGTAGATTTGGCATTCTGTAATAGTGATGTAAATGACGCGTTTTTTCTTTATTTTTTTCATTTTTTTTTGGTATTTTGAGACAGAGTTTCTCTGTGTAGCTTTGTACAGTTCCTGGAATTCACTCTGGAACTCACTCTGTAGTCCAGGCTGGCCTCGAACTCACAGAGATATCCCTACCTCTGCCTCCTGAGTCATGGGATTAAAGGCGTGTGCCACCACCACCAGGCAATGCTTTTCTTTTCTGACAGTCACAACCAATGTTGCCTGTGGGTATGAGGATAAATATTTAGAAGACTATCAGAAATTATATGCTTTCAGAGAAGTTGCAGATGATGGTTCTCCTTCTGGGTCTTCTACCTTCCTGGCCATGTGAAATATATGAAGTTATTATATTCCACAGAGTTTGTGTTCTTGTCTATGTTATATGTCTGCATTTCTGAAAAAGGTTAGAGTGAAAACTAGACCTGTCTTTGCATATGAAATCTGCAATATCCTATGAAGAGCTAAATGTTGGTAAATTAGGACATTTCATTTTTTCTTTTCTTTTTTTAATTTTTTTCTTTATTAATAAATTTTCTACTCACTCTTCATGCTAACTAAAGACCCCCTCCTCCCTTCTCCCACCCCAGCCCTTTTTCCCAAGCCACCCGCATCCCCATATTTCCTAAATCGAGTTCTCACATGGGGAGTCAGCATTGCCCAGCTCACTGAACCTAGGCAGGTCCAAGCCCCTTCCCACTGTACAAAAGCTGTGCAAGGTGTTAGACCACAGGCACTGGGTTCCAGAAGCCTGCCCATGCACCAGGGACAGATGCTGATCCCCCTTCCTGGGTGCCCCCAAACAGTTTGAGCCAAACAACCATCTTCTGTGTCCAGAGGGCCTAGTCCAGTCCCATGGGGACTCCACAGCTACCAGTCCACAGTTCACGGGTTTACCACTAGTGTGGCTGGTCATTTCTGCACATCCTTGCATCATGTTCTCAAAGTCCCTCACCTACAGTATCTCTCCTCTCTCTCATCAATTGGATTCCCAGAACTCAGGTGGTGCCTGGCCATGGATCTCTGAATCTGCCTCCATCTGTCACTTGACAAAGGCTCTGTGATGACAGCTAGGTTATTTGCTAGGCTGGTCACCAGAGTAGACCCTTTCAGGCACCCTCTGGACCACTACCAGCAGACCAAGGTGGGGTCAAACTTGTGAGTCCCTAAGAGACTCCCCAGCACCCTGCCTCTTCCTATTCCCATGATGTCCTCATCTATCATGGTATCTTCCTCCCTGCCCTGCATTTTTTATTTTTTTTAATTAAAAAATTTAATTTTTTAATTAAAAAAATTTAAAAAAGATTACATGAGGAAACATTAAAAAAAGGCAATCCATCTAAATGTTTGGTCGGAAAGCTTCTTAAAAGTACATGCCCCAATTAGTAACCAGTACCCAGTGAAGAAGCCTGCTCTTAAATGAGCCATCCCTCTGTTTTCCACTAGCAATAGATTAGCTGAGGAAAGCCAGTGATCAGTGAGTCACCATTAGCCTTTATTTTGAGTGCTTAGCATCATTTTTGTTGATTTTTTCAGTCTTATGTGTAAATTCTGGCCCCACATAGAAATACCATTTATAGCTGGGGTTTTGGGTCCCATCAGACTATTCCCAAATAACCACACAGAGACTTATTAATAATTATAACTCAGGTTTATTACTAGGTAACTCATACTTTTTCAATTAACCCATAATACTTATCTATGCTCTGCCATGTGGAGTGGATCCTTTTCACAGTATTGCAAGTTCACCTCCTTCTCCTTTTGTCTCTTCACAATTCTGGCCTCATCCCTTATTCCCAGAAACCTCATTGTCTGGTTCTCCTGCCTAAATTTATCCTGCCTAGGTATAAACCAGTCAGGTTCTTTATTAAATCAATCACAGTGATATGTATTCAGACAGTGTAAAGGAATATTCCACATGCTGTTCTTAGGTTTTTTCATACACACCCTCATTTTATTGAAATTGCTCTGGAGACACTGATTTCCATCCCTGATGTATGTTTGATAAGTTTTACATTAAAATCTATATGTAGAAATATTTGTGAAATATAATTTTATATAAATATGTGGTCTAAAATATGTGTATTTATTCTTTAAATATTTCACTTATTAAGCAGTGACTTCATCCTGAATCTCAGCCCTAAAATCTGAAGAACAAGCACACTTCATGGAAATTGAAACTGCCCAGGTGATGCTTAATTTCATACCACAGACTTAGCTGTGTTTAGGATAAAAGTAAGAATATACGGTGTGCATTGAAAATATATCAACATGGTGAATTTATTATGTATATGCAGGTTGTAGTATATATTTTGGAATGCAATATCACCACATATTCCCTTTTTTCAAAAATATAAAAGCTTAAAACTAATACACGAAAAACTGTATCCAATAAGTATATACAATATATTCAATCAGCCTTTTTGGGGCCCTGACAAAGGCGCACCAATGCCAGCTTGAAGCAGTTCCACAAGAGAATATGTTCTCCCACTTTCACTGTTCAGAGAAGGCTGAAATGCTGGGACAAAAGGAAACTCCCTGGCATAGAGGCAAGATGGCCAACTATAATGCCCAATGACATAACAGAAATATAGGTTCAGAGTTGTAAATAGATGATCCATTAACTGACATGGTTCTGCAATAAGATAATACTCTTGAATTTAATTGTGTAGAACCAAGAGGTATTATATAAGACCATAATCTGGTTGTACTTAAAGATTAGAAGGACAGAGCCTTTAAAATGGCAATAGATAACAGATATTGAGCCCTAGAAAAATCTGTTAGTTGATAGTTCTTAGGACAGGTATGATTCATGATTGAGTCCTATCATTGGTACCATGTAGGGGTAATGTGAAGGGGCCCCAAAATAACTTGACCACACAGCAGTCATGACAGACTTAAGTTCCTAGACACAGCTTCTGTGACAGGCTTACTGCCAGGCAAAACCAAGTTCCAGGAAAAGCCTTAAGCTGCTACCCCCAGGGATCCACCCAGGGATGAGGAAGTAACTGACATCCCAAACATTCCAACCATTAGATAAGGTGGCCAGATGTCCTTGTGTAGATGTAACCAAAGGTCTTATTAAATAAGAAACACAGAGCCAATTCAGAGAAGAAAGCCAAGAGGTCAGAGCTAAGAGCCTCAACCTTCCTGATTCAGGGATCCTCTTCAGCCAAGAGAGCTCTCCGAAAGGGACCTACTTCCTGTGTGTACGTCTTTAAAGTCTTCCTGTTCTGCCTTCTCATTGGTTGTAAACCAAAACATGTGACTGCCTCGTCACTGCCTGAATGTACTGCCCTCCAGGTTCTCAAAGGCGTGGGCCACCGCCGCCACGCACTTGCTATGGCTCTACTAGCTCTGACCCCCAGACAACTTTATTTATTAACATACAATTAAAATCACATTTCAGTACAAGTAAAATACCACCACATTTCCCCTTTTCTATTTTAATAAAAAGGAAAAAAAAGAAAAAGGTTATAACTAACAAAAGAAAAACTATATACAAAAGTACAATGACTATATACAATATATACAAGTAATAAATGTCTAAACAATGTCTAGTCCATTTGTATTTGACAAATTCAGAGAAAATAATTTCATTATCTATCCTATTTTGTTAAGTCCAAAATGTATCTAATTCACTGTCTATGCTAATTAATCTTCAACCATAACTAACTAACCTTCAACTATAACTAACTAAACTTCAACTCCCTCAGATACCCAAGAAGGAAATAATATTAGCTAACAAAAATAAAAACAGAAAGTGCATGCAAGCAACTTCCAAAAAATTTGTGAGTTGACAGAAACAGCCAGCTCCCTGGACAGTCACCTGAGGTTTCTCCGCAATGCTGGGGCATCATCTTCAGCCTATAGGCTTAGCATCTCTGACAGACTCATTTGTGAAGTAAGATGTACACAAGGTCAACAGTTCAACCTCACATTGGGTGAGAGCAGTCCATGTACCAGAAACACCTGAATTCCACTAGTGTCATGTCATGATTCAGGATTTTAAATTCTGGAAATTTTTGATAGTTTTTTAATTCAGCTGTCCATTCTTCTTGGCTGTGTATATATGGCTTCATCTAAGCATCCCGTTCTTCTCCACATCCCTCTGTCAAATGCCAGTTTACTATTGAGAGGCGTGAGCTTAGTTACTCTTCAAGAATAACTGTTTCAGCTGCTGTTCCATTGCACATCAGAAGCCATCGGCCCACTGCCTATTCAGCTGCCTTCGAAGAAAAGGGCACTGTACCTTTTCCGAATTGTGAAGGCCATTTCAGGGATGGTGCCATATTGTCCTGGCCTCCGAAAATGCCTTTTGATAAAGCCATAACCATACTTGTTTTGGCAAGAATCAGTAGTTTTTTGTTTCATGTCCTGTCTGTCCATTTTGTCAGCAGTTGATTTGAGGATACTTTGTTGTCCAGTGGCTAACTTTTGCCACAATGAAAGTTAACTCCATATGCAGTTTCTTCAATGCCCATATTTTCTCTGAAGTAGATTGTTACTGCCAGGAGCCGACATGTCTCATAATCATAACAAAAAAGAAAAATTTTCTAAGTTATTAAAACATTTTAAATGCCATATTCTGTAGATCTCTGAAGGGTTTGAAGATGACCTGTCTAAAATATATCTGCTCAGTTTTTAAAACATATCTAATATGACTACAAGTTCTATTGTAATGTCTAACTACTAACTTTCATTTCTTTATATCCTAATAGTTGGTAATAATAACATTCAAAGATCAGAAAATTGCATTGTTAAATGAACGATATAAGTACAATTAGAAATATACATATAGCATTTTCTAACAATATCAATTTCAATATATATAATTTGTATACAATATAAAACAATCCAATCCAATGTAAAGTATTTAAAACTAGTAATTGTCTTTTTCTTCTTCTTTCTTTCCCTTTTTTTTTAAACAAGAACTTTAAATCTAATCTCCTTTGCTTAGCCTTTTTCCTAACCCTTGACAACAACTTGTAACCAACCCCCTAAACAATGAAAATTATCCCAGACCCAAAACCCATTAAAAAGACCAAAAAACCAACCTCCCCACACCACCTCTTTGGGAATGTGGGCGTCGTATTCTTAAAATTGCTTCCTGCTGGGTATGGGCGAAGTTATCTTTATCCTGAAAGAAAAATTTTAGGTTAATTGTCAAGTTCTAGAAAAGGTAACCATATCCTTCATTATCCAGTCTGTGTATAATGCCAAAGTTCAGGGTTTATCTCAAGTCCTTATTCAAGTAGTCTTTGAGACTGGATCATCTCAGCTAGTCATCTCAAAATTGCTCTGAGCACCTTGTAGTTCAAAGCTGATCTGTAGATGATGTTTGTCAGCTTAGTGATATTATTATTGTCCACGTGGAATTGTTGTTGTTGTGGGGCCCCAACTTCTTCCTGGAGACTTCAGTTGTTGTTAGGCCTGGCCGTGATTTCCTGCAGAAAACTGATAAGAGACTCGAACACAAAGACATATATATGCAGCTAATTGAAGCCTTTTTTCTAGAATTAATTAGTACTCTATATGACCATTCATATCTTAACAAAGGTTAAAATGTATATATATCTATATATCTATATATTAATCTTGTAAATTTTGATATGAAATTTATACTTTAAGAAAAGTTTTAAAGAATCAGAATAGAATCAAAGAGTTGAGATTAGTAATAGAATAGTCCCTTAATTAATTTGGCTTTTCTCCTGTCCCATAGCAGAAGATGGCTCTTTTCTTCTGGCATGATACAGGGGGTTTGCATTTTCCTTTTAACAACATGCTTGAGTTTAAAGAAGGAGAGAGCCATTCTCCAACTTTAAAGTCAGCTTTAAATTTTAATTGAACTGGGACTATTAGAAGACCAATAGTGTTAAATCTTTAGAGAAAAGCAGAAACAAACATTTAGGAAGACATAAAATTTTTTAGATAATATATACCCATACGCCGTTTCACACTGTTTCCGGGGATAGATGATTTGTCCCTTTTCTTCAGTTGTCTCACTTGTCCAGTGTTCTTCAGATTCCTTAACCTTCATTCTCCTAAAAAACAAAAACAAAAACCTTTCCCCAAGACTAATTTTGGGTATGTTCCTTTTTGGCAAGTTATTATCTGATTAAATGAAAAGACATGTGTTACTGGTAAGTTAGTTTAATTTGGATGTTCATGCTGGTTGATGAACTATCACCTCCTCTAATTAAGAGGTTTCTCTTGTTTAAATCGAACCTTTATCAATTTTGATGGTACCCACAACTTATCTTCTCCTGTAGAAACAAAAGCAAAACCTCGTCCCCAACGTAACACATACCCTGGTTTCCATTCTGAGGTCAGCACATCCTTAAAGTATATAGGCTGATTTAATTCTGTAGTTTTTTTCTATTATCCAATGTCTCTCTGCAGCTGTTGTTCCTTTCTCATTGGCATTAAGAAAATTCAAAGTTAATAGAGCATTATGCAGTCTGTTTCTGGGGGGTTTTGTTACCCCTTTCTGTTTATTTAGCATATCCTTTAGAGTTCTGTTTGATCTTTCTACAATTGCTTGACCTGTAGGATTATGTGGTATGCCTGTAATATGCTTTATATTGTAATAAGCAAAAAACTGTTTCATTTTAACAGAGACATATGATGGAGCATTATCAGTTTTGATTTGTGCAGGTATACCCATGATGGCCATAACTTCAAGCAAATGAGTGATTACAGAATCAGCTTTTTCAGAACTCAAAGCAGTTGCCCACTGAAATCCTGAATAAGTATCGATAGTGTGGTGTACATATTTCAGTTTTCCAAATTCTGCAAAGTGAAACACGTCCATCTGCCAGATTTCATTCCTTTGAGTACCTTTTGGGTTACATCCAGCTGGTAATGGCGTTTGATTATAGAAGGAACAAGTAGGACATTTCTTTACTATTTCTTTGGCTTGTTGCCAGGTTATGGAAAAATCCTTTTTTAAACCTTTACTATTGACATGACATTTTTTTATGAAATTCTGAGGCCTCCAGCACATTTCCTATCAATAATTTATCAATCTCATCATTGCCTTGTGCTAGAGGGCCTGGCAGACCAGTATGGAATCGAATGTGAGTTATATATAAAGGATGACTCCTTTTCCTGATTGTATCTTGTAATTGAATAAATAGTGAAGTTAATTCTGAAGCATCAGGGATAAATTCTGCAGTTTCAATATGTAATACTACTCTTTCAGCATACTGAGAGTCAGTTACTATGTTGAGAGGTTCTGAAAAATCCATTAATACCAACAGAATAGCATACAATTCTGATTTTTGAACTGAATTATAAGGACTTTGAACCACTTTACTTAAATTTTCTGATTTGTAACCTGCCTTTCCTTGTTTGTTGGCATCTGTATAAAATGTACAAACTCCAGATATGGGTTTTTCCCGCACAATTCGAGGCAAGATCCAATCAGCTCTCTTTATAAGATCAATTCTATCGCTTTTGGGATATTTGTTGTTAATTTCTCCCAAAAAATTACTGCAAGCTCTTTGCCAAGGTTCACTTTCTGTCCATAATTTTTCAATATCCTCCTTAGTTAAAGGTACGACAATTTCTGCTGGGTCTATTCCTGCTAATTGACGAAGTCTCAATTTTCCTTTCCAAATCAAGTCAGAGATTTTTTCCACATAAGTTTTTAATTTTTTATTTGGTTTATTTGGTAAAAATATCCATTCTAATATAATATCTTCCCTCTGCATTAATATTCCTGTAGGAGAATGCCTAGAAGGTAAAATAACCAAAATGCAATCCAGCTTTGGATCAATACGATCCACGTGTCCTTCATGTACTTTCTTTTCTACCAAGGCCAATTCTTTCTCAGCTTCAGGTGATAATTCTCTTGGACTATTTAAGTCCTTGTCACCTTCTAAGGTTTTGAACAAATTATGCAGTTCATCATTTTTTACCCCAACAATAGTTCATAGATGAGAAATATCTCCAAATAATCTTTGAAAGTCATTAAGAGTCTGTAGTCTATCTCTCCTAATTTGCACCTTTTGGGGTCTAATTTTTTGTAGCTCTATTTTATATCCTAAATAATTAATAGAATCTCCTCTTTGTATCTTTTCAGGAGCAATTTGTAATCCCCAGCAAGGCAAAATTTTCTTTACTTCTTCAAACATTCTTTCTAAAGTATCTGCACTTGAGTCAGCTAGTAAAATATCATCCATATAATGATAAATTATAGATTTAGGAAATTTTTTACATATCACTTCCAATGGCTGTTGTACAAAATATTGGCACAGAGTTGGGCTATTCAACACTCCCTGTGGGAGGACCCTCCATTGAAATCTTTTAACCGGTTGAGAATTATTGTAAGTAGGCACTGTGAAAGCAAATCTTTCTCTGTCTTTTTCTTGTAAGGGTATTGAAAAGAAACAGTCTTTTAAATCAATAACTATGAGAGGCCATCCTTTTGGTAACAGAGTAGGCAAAGGAATTCCAGATTGAAGAGAGCCCATTGGCTGAATTACTTTGTTAATTGCTCTATGGTCTGTTACCATTCTCCATTTACCAGATTTCTTCTTAATAACAAATACAGGAGAATTCCAAGGGCTGGTTGATTCTTCAATATGCTGAGCATTTAACTGTTCTTCTACCAGCTCTTCTAAAGCCTGGAGTTTCTCTGTTGTTAAAGGCCATTGCTGGACCCATACAGGCTTGTCTGTTAACCATTTTAAAGGTAGAGCTATTGTTGTTTTTGGAAGATCATCAGTTGTTGTGCCCTGTTCTTGTATAATATGGATGGCTGGTGACCACTCAGAATAATGCCTTCTAATATTTCTCTCAGAAACATGTGCTAGTTTATGATTTGTTTCTGAGATTGGAGGGATGTTAATCTGAGTATTCCATTGTTGTAACAAGTCTCAACCCCACAGGTTCATAAGCTATGTTAGCCACATATGGTTTTAATTTTGCTCTCTGTCCTTCTTGCACTCTGTGCCATCTTGCACTCTGTTTCACCTGAGATAATGTCCCAATTCCTAAGAGTTGAATGTTTACCTCCTGAAGAGGCCAAGTTGGATGCCAAAATTCTGGTGTAATTATGGTAACGTCTGCACCTGTGTCTACCAGACCAGACAACAAAACACCATTTATTTTTATCGATAATTTTGGTCTTTGTTCATTAATAGAAGTTTGCCAAAAAATTTTCTTTATGTTTTCTCCTGAATTTTCTATTCTCTCTGTTTCATCATCCTGACCAGCATGACTTATTCCAATAGGCATTTGGTTATTTAATTGCTCTGAGTAGGGGTTTCCTCTACGACTGCAGGAAAGGTTTGAACTGGATTTGCTATTGGGGCCTGCATGAGGCCCCTCTGGGAGTTTCCCGAAGACTGAGGCAAACGATTATCCTGTCTGTCCCTTGTTGATCTACACTCGTTGGTCCAGTGTTTTCCCTTACCACACCTTCTACATACTCCAGAAGGAAGGGGCAGTCTGTTGCCATTGTTCCTTGAAGAAACATTGTTTCTAGGAATGACCTGTTTACAGTCCCTTTTCAAATGTCCTTGCTTTCCACATCCAAAACATCTAACATTCCTCAAACCTTTTGAAATTGTTTCTCCTACCCACGTATCATCATGCGCATGAGCTTCAACATTAACCGTGTCTCTTATCCAATCTTCCAAAGGCGCAGATCTTGCCTTTAATGGCCTGATTATTGTTTTGCATGCTGCATTCGCATTCTCAAAGGCCAAAGATTCAATTATTATCTTACTAGCTTCTGAATCTGGGACCATTCTCTTTACTGGTGAAGCCAGTCTTTGTAAAAAATCTGTGAAAGATTCTTTTGGGCCTTGTACAACCTTTGTAAATGACTCAGTTTTTTTTTCCTGGTTCCTCAACTCTGTCCCATGCATTCAAGGCTGCTGTTCGACATAAAATTAGGGTTTGGACATCATATAAACATTGTGTTTGTGCTGAAGCATATTGACCTTCTCCAATAAGCTGATCCTGGCAGACTTGTATTCCTTTATCCCTCCACTGTTTTTCTATGTTTTTAGCTTCATCCTTGAGCCAAGTTAGCCACTGAAGCCTTTGACTGGGTTCAAGGACAGCTTGTGCCAGCTCCTGCCAATCCTGTGGTACAATCCTATTATATGTTGACCAAGAGTTTAACATTTGCTTTACATATGGGGAATGCATGCCATAAGATACTATTGCCTCCTTAAACCTTCGTAAATCTAACATTTCAATTGGAGCCCAAATATTTTGTGTAGTCATTTGATCAGGCAACTGTTGTATGGTTACTGGACAAACTAAGGGTGACTGTGTGAAAACAGGCTTTCTTTCTGTAACCCTATGATCCAATCTTGAAGCAACTTCACTGTTAGTTTCTTCTGTCTGAGTTTTTACAGGTTTATCAAGTTTTTCTAAAGCTGTCATCCTGGCACTTAAATTGACTATCTTTTTAAATAGTAAAATGAGAATAAGCATAGTAATAAAATGCATAATTTGGTCAACATTAATCTTCTCATATAGCTGTTCCATTGTCAGACTGTCTAAAATTGCAAACAAAGCCCAATTTTCTTCCAATGAACACAGAAAACCCATTTTTTTTTTAAATGTGGAAAAAAATTTCTCTTTTAAATAGTTTCCTTTAAAATATTCGATACGTTAAGTGACTTACCAAGTCCTCATAGAACAGTACAAATCCAAGGGAATTTCAAAACAGCCACCTAGTGTCCGAGGTGTGAATCCAGAGAGAGAGAGAGAGAGAGAGAGAGAGAGAGAGAGAGAGAGAGAGAGAGAGAGAGAGAGAGAAAAACACCTAGAACCGTAGCCGCAAGTTCTGCCTAAGAGCTTGAATCCAGCCACGTGTTCCCGCTTGAGCCTAGTCAAGCCTTGGCTCTGGCTACCTTAAGCTCCAACCATGTGCGTTGGCTTTACAGGCAGGGGCCCTGTTCCGCAGGGCAGGCCTGAATTGTCTGTAGCACGGGCTTTAAGCAAGTAGCTCAAGGTTAGTCCGGCCTGAGGCCAAGCCAACCTGGGCCCTGGCGGGAAATGCGTCCTGCTGGCCGCCCTGGCGGGAGACCGGACCTGCCGGCCGCCTTGGCAGGAAACCAGACCTGCTTCCAAGCCAAGTTAAGCGGTTTTTAATGGATTCTTGTCACATTGGGCGCCAAATGTAGATGTAACCAACGGTCTTATTAAATAAGAAACACAGAGCCAATTCAGAGAAGAAAGCCAAGAGGTCAGAGCTAAGAGCCTTACCCTTCCTGATTCAGGGATCCTCTTCAGCCAAGAGAGCTCTCCAAAAGGGACCTACTTCCTGTGTGTACGTCTTTAAAGTCTTCCTGTTCTGCCTTCTCATTGGTTGTAAACCCAAACATGTGACTGCCTCATCACTGCCTGAATGTACCGCCCTCCAGGTCCTTAAAGGCATGCGCCACCACTGCCACACACTTGCTATGGCTCTAATAGCTCTGACCCCCAGACAACTTTATTTATTAACATACAATTAAATCACATTTCAGTACAAATAAAATACCACCACATCCTTGAGTCTAGGACACACCTATTTTTTTTCATTGTTAGTTTTACTGATATCCCTACACAATTGTCAGCCAACCAGGTACCTTTCCTCTCATCATTTCTATATCTTCCCTTTTTTTAGAGGAGAATCAATAATCTACACAATTCTATACCCTCTTTTTATTTTTTTCTATTTTTTTTTAAAGCAGGAACCCTCAATCTAATCTCCTTTATTTAGCTTTTTTTTTCTGACCATTAAAAATTAACTTGTAGCCAAGCATCATAAACAATCATAATTACCCATAAACTTTTAACAACCAAAAACCTCCCACTCCAATTTCTGGGCATGTGGGCATAGTTTTCTTAAAATTACTTCCATCTTTTTTATCGTGAAGTCAACTTTTGAGAATCCTGAAAAAAATTTGGGGGTCACTTGTCAAGTCCTGGGAAATGTAGCACTATCATTTGTTATCTAGTCTCTGCATAATGCAAAAGTGCAGAGCTTGTCTCAAGTCCTTGATGGAGTTGTCTGTGAATCTGGATCATCTCAGCTAGCCAACTTGAAATTGTCCTGAGCAGTTTGTAGTCCAAAGCTGATCTTTGGGTGATATCAATCAGTTTAATGACATTATCATAGTCCATGTGGAATCATCATTGTGGGATCCTGTCATGCTTTCAAAGATTTCAAATTTTCTGTTAGGTATAGCCTTGGTTACCTACAGAATTTTTTTTTCTTATTTTTATTTCATTTAATTGTTTTTGTGCCTCCTCTGTGGTTTGGAACTTGAAGAGGGAATCAGGAAGAAGAAAAAAACTTATGGAGTTCACAATTCAGTGGGATTGAATGTTGGGTGAGAAAACAACATTCTTTTGGAATTGGTGACTAGGCATTAATCCAGATGTCCTCTGGAACTGAAGAGACTGGGGACCTGTTTTTTCCACTGTGTATAAGGAAGAATTTCTTTTGTTTGAGGGCCAGATAAAAGGTTTCAGGCTGTGGAGATGTATCCAGTGGGGAAAGCCCGCAACTTTATCACCTGTGGGGGGTTACAAGAAGTACCTTGAAGGGTACCTTCCATTTACTGTAAAGGAGTGAGGTTTGCTGGTCTGGAGGGGAAGAAGGACCTGATACCCAATCAGGATAGAGTGTTGGGCATGGATTATCACATGGCTGGTGTAAGGAATAGTCAGCAAAATTCCACAGGAGACAGCAGATGTGATAGTGTAGAGGAGTGAGGAGGTGATCAGGGAGAGGTAAAAGATTGGATCAGAGGTCAGGGGTTAGAGCTAGTAACCCATACATGAGTTCAAATGGTGGGATTGAAAGGGCTTGCTTGGGAAGTGTCTAGAGCTGGAAAAGAGCTAGAAACAATGATTTCACCTAGTCAGGGTGAATTTCTGGTCGCATCTTAATAAGAATGTGTTTTAAAGACTATTGGTTTACTGTACCTTCCCTAGGACTTATGATGGTAAAGTATATGAATATGCCAAGGTGTATTAAAAGTTTTAGGCCGGGCGGTGGTGGCGCATGCCTTTAATCCCAGCACTCGGGAGGCAGAGCCAGGCGGATCTCTGTGAGTTCGAGGCCAGCCTGGGCTACCAAGTGAGTTCCAGGACAGGCGCAAAGCTACACAGAGAAACCCTGTCTCGAAAAACCAAAAAAAAAAAAAAAAAAAAAAAAAAAAAAAAGTTTTAGATATGGTCTGAAAAATCTGGAAGGTGAACTCCAGACTAATATCAGACTGAAGAAATGCAGGGATCCCAAATCTTGGGGAAAGATGTGAGGGACTGTCTGCGGACACTTAGTAGAAACAACAAATAACTCTACACATCTAAAAAATGAGACCACAACCATGAAGAGACATTTAATTTGTCTGACTGTGAGCATATGGGTAAGAGACATTTAATTTGTCTGACTGTGAGCATATGGGTAACATTGAGCTGCTAGTCAGGCATTGGAAGATATCTTCTAACCAGGTTAGTGTGGAAATATGGACTCAAAAATTTGGAACTGTATTCTGTCTTCTGACAACTTTTACAGTAGCCAGAAATAGATCTTAAGGACTGTTAATCCTCAGTGGTAGGTATAGCTGAAGTTATTCTGTTCTTTCCCAGATGCCATGACACTCAGAACCAAGCAAACACACAGAGACATATTATTTACAAACTGTATGGCTTAATGGCTCAGGCTACATGTTTGCTGTTCTTATATCTTGAATTAACCCATTTCTATTAATCTAAAAGTTGTCATGTGATTCGTGACTTAACAGTATCATTACATGTTGCTTCTCATAATGGATTCTGTTAGCATCTCCCTCACTCAGCCTTCCTCTTACACAAATTCTCATCTCTCTTTCTGTTGCCTATATTTCCTGCCTGGTTACTGGCCAAACAGCTTTTTATTTATTAACCAATCAGAGCAACACTTTCAGAGCATACAGAACATCCCATAGCACGTAGACTGTAGGTTCCGTGCTATGAACTGAGACAGAGCAAGACTATTAGGTTGAAGGACCTGGTGTAGATACCACAGAATTGGCATAGTGACAGGAGATGACTGGGAGGATGTCGGTTGACCTCTATGTATTGCCTGTGGTGAAGACATGAGTATGGGCTCTAGACTGCCACTGTCCCAGATGTCAGGTTGATATAGTTATTTCTCTTTGAGATGATAGAGCTGTCAATCTAATGAGAGTGACAGTGAATGATTCCTATTACATTAGGGAAATGTGAAGTTTTTATCATGACCATTATTTGGTCTGAGTGAGTTATGAATTGTGCTTTTGTTGTGAGAAGCCCATGCTTTTTCCAGATATGAGTGTAGGACAGGAAGACATGAAAAGTATATTTGGAAGCTGGGTGGTGGTGGCATATTCCTTTAATACTAGCACTTGGGAGTCAGACCCAGGCAGATGTCTGTGAGTTCAAAGTTTGCATGGTCTACATAGCGAGATTCAGGACAGGCACCAAAATTACACAGAGTTATCTTTCTGGCAAAACAAAAATAAAAAGCATATTTGGAGTATGTATAACATTTTGGAATTGCCCTCTTCCACGTGGAATGTACAGGTGAGAGACATTAGCTCAGGTAGTTGGTTAGTAGTGTATGTCTTTGATTCTACCACCACAATATCTGACACTAAGGCATATCATGCTTTATGGGACCCATCATATAAAAAGGAACAGCCATCTGTGTACCAGGTATAAGTGGCCTGGGGCAACATGCACTCCTGTATGTGTGAAGGGTGAGGAAAAATTCCTTTAGGAATTAAGTGCAGTAGTGAGATGTGGAATATTCAGCACTAGTTCGAGGAAAGAGGATTGAAATATCAACAAGTGGGCAAGTCTGGAGAGTAAGTGTGGTATCTTCCGGTAATAACATTTGTAGAGAAAAAACTGAGGAAGTTGAAAAAGTCTATATGTCTTTGTAAGTTAAAAGATGGGACAAATTGTGGTGGGAAGAGGATGTATCTCATGACGCAAAATTTAGTTTCTTGCATTCACTATTTAGGAGATTAGCAGCCCCCAAATCACATATGATTGGTGACCATCCCTGTGTGGTAAGGTGTAGTTTTTTGACAGGTATTCTACAGGTGCAATGTAGGGTCCCTGCTGGTGCCGTAGAGACCCAAGGGCATATCACTCTCTTTCTGTTACATAGAAGGAGAAGGGATGAGTTGATCTGGGAGGTATAGTTAAGAGTCCTGAAGCAGAGTCTATTGAAAATTTGGAAAGGATTAATAATGGGGAGAATGAGGGATTAATTCAGGATCCCTGAGGTGCCTCACATAAGGGGTTTGCCAGGAGATTAAAAAGATCAAACACAGGATTACAAGGAGTTAGCTATTTCTAGAACAGACAGAATATCCTGTTTAGTAGAGTAGCCAGTTAAGACTGAATTAGATGCTTTCTAACTGAAGCTATAGCCTAGTATGATGTGGTAATGTTTACACCCAAATAGGTGAATTGAGGATTGGAGAGCTGGATTTTGGAACTTGAGACTCCATAACTCCAGCTGTACAAAAAAATTAAAAGAAGAGGTGTTAGTTTGAATAACTTATACTTATGGGACACAAAGTAGAATATTATCTACTAATTGTAAAAGTTAAATTTAAAGAGAAAGAGGGAGTACAAGCCAGAAGCTGGGGATTGATGAAATAATTATGGGATGTCCATGAATCTGTGTGTCAAGACAGTCCAAGTTAGCAACATATACAGGTAATTTTCAGCATTTGTCCTAGATAAGGTAAAGATATTTTGAAACAGAGGGCTGACAGGTATAGGAAAGAAGGTATCCTTGAGACATAGAACTGAGTAGTGTGTGGTTTCTGAAGGGATAGTGTAAAGAACTGAGCAAAGTCCAGGCATTATAGGATTGAGAGGACCCCTGAAGACCTAATGAGCTTCAGGTATACTAATATTTTATTTGTGCTGAAATGTGGTGATATTTTATTTATGCTTTAATAAACTTGCTAGAAATCAACAGGAAAGGCCAGCCATTTTAAGTAAATAAAAATTCAGGCAGCACACTTATCAGACAGGGTCTCTGTGTGTTCAAGGCCATACTAGGGATCAGAGCAAAGCATGGTGACATATTCCTTTAAGGCCAGGACCAAATATAATGACCTGGAGTTCTGTACAGACATGCAATGTAAATAGAGGTTGCTGGCTTATATAGCCAATTAAAGGGCATAAGAGAAAGGCAATAAAAACTTGTGTAAAACAGCAAGTAGCTTGCATTGGGAAGCTGCAAGGTTGGTGAGGTAAAGTTTGCTTGTGACTTTTCCAATTTCCCTGATCTCTAAGTCTTCACCCCTATATCTAGCACTGTGTTTTTCATTAAATGATACCATTTAGATACCATCTACATGCAGATCTTAAATCAGGTGGTATATTCTATTAGGAGTCTTAACTCCAAATATAGAGGTGTTAAAAGGAGAAGAGCTTGGATGAAGTAGCATCTTTCTGAGAACTTCAGGGATGATAGGCTTAAGTCCTCTAAGGCTCTGGAGTGAAAGAGTGTACTGAATTTGAGTGATGTACCAGGTAGGGTGCTGGAACTGGATCACAATAGAGTGATGGCTTCTAGCAATAGAAGGAGTCTGGCCATCCAAGACTATGTGGTCTACATGAGAGATTGAGAGGGAAGTGTATTCTCATAGCTAGTGGGCTGAGTGCCTAGAAGGAGGACGATCATGCCTATATAATAATGGCTAGTCAAGGTTTTTTTATGATATGAATGTTGTTGGGTAAGGACCTAGGTACCTTCAATCATCCATTACCCAGGTTAGGGGATTGCCTGTATGTTGGTCTTCGATTGGTGTCCTCATGTCATGAGTTACTCAAGGTCAGTCAACTCACCTATGTACATATCAGTAGCATTTTGGATGAGGCCCAGGTGACCTACCTGGGACAGGGGTTGGCTCAAGCCCAGTGGCTTTCTCTACAAATTTTTAAACAGGAACCTGGAGGCCTTCATGTGGCTGGTCGGATAGCCTGTGCTTGATCTTACAGTCTTGTTTGCAGACTTATTCATGACTCACATAGCTATGCCATGCAGGATCATAGACTATGTAATCAAGCTGCATGCAGGTTACATAATTACACACCATAGGTTAACTTAGTAGGCAAGGCCCTGCGATGCCTAATCTATCTACCTGACTGATGGACAGAGGATGCACAGTCATGTATTTAGGGGGTGGCTGGTACACATAACACCACAAGAAACCATAAGCCAGTAATTTACTGTTAGTTGGAGTGAGAGCCCATGGTAATTTCATTTTATGATGTGCTCCCTTTTCAGTTTCCCTGCTCCTTTTTCAACATACAGGAAGGAGGGAGAGACAGATGAGTCACAGCTCTAATGTAGATCTCCAAATCCATTGCCGTCATTTGCTCTCCCTTCTGCTTTAGATAGCTCTCTTCTTATTGGTTGTGTATTTGAATATGAGTCAGACAGATGGAATAAAAAGGCTTGCAGTCCACAGTTTCAATCGCCAGGCTCCTGGCTGAATTCCAGCTCATAGCTGGATTCAGCCAAAGCCTGACTGTAAACAACACAAGAGAAGGATAACTGTCTCAGAGAACTGCTGCAGACAGAGGCAGTAGAAACACGGATAAGCAGGGTGTGGTGGTATTGCCCACAATCATTTTCTGAGTCACCTGCACTCCTTGCTCTGCCAGAAATGTCCTCCTTCCTCTGAAGCCACTGCTTCAGCCTTAATACCTGACAGAAACCAGTGATATATTGATTATATGCTCCCTCAGAGGACCCATTAAGTAAAAGACTGCGTCAGTGACAATTCTCACTTAGCCACCTGGGACTCTATGAAAATTTCAAGAATCAGATTCCACAAATAAGGGCACTTCGAATATCTAAAATGGCATATTGATAACTGTTACCTGAAAGATAAAATTTGCAGCCCAGAATCACAATCAGACATCCACAGGTGGAAAGTGAGGCTTTCAGGTAGATAGCCAGGGAACAGGGCCAAGTACCATGTACATGATCATCTAGTTTCCATGAGATATTCTTCTCTTTTGAGAATTGTGTTCTGGGGCTAAAATTCATTACATCATTTTCTGTCATCCACTTTCAGTTTCGTTGTTTGGGCTGCAGCACACATATAGTAGGGAGGGTGAAATGACTCAGCAACTCTGAAGGAGATCTCAAAGACTACCCCAGGATTTGTTTTCCATTGGTGGTAATGAGTTCACTCTCCACATTGTTCCCTGTGTGTTGTGTCATATCCTACCTCCTCATTTCCCCAGAAATTCTCGAGTAGAAGCAGCAGGAAATATTATTTAGAAGGATTTATAAAAGAAAAACACATAGAAAATACAGGATAGCTTTGAGAGTCCTTGTATTCTAATCCTTCCAGCATCTTCTCTCTCTGCCCTTGGGTAATTAAAGCAATGCCAAGGGGTGGAGAAAAGTCAAACCCCCTGCACAGACAGGTGCAGGTCATCTCAACGACCTGCACTCAGATCCATGATCCAATCATCCTTTCTAAGCAGAGCTGATGGGTAAAGCCTAAATGGGCTCCAACAGGTTCCTATTCCAAACAAAACTTGAATGCACACCCTCCTCCATCAGAAGCAAGAAGAGCTAAACAAAGTTTCCAGCAGAGCAGTTTCTCACCAGTCAGCCTGTGGGTATAATCTGGGTCTCAGTTGTTTATGAGCACACTAAAATCCGATTGTTATTTGATGCCCACGAGGCAGATTGCTCCTATAATACAAGGGGAGACAGATCCCATGGAAATTACCATATCAAAGATTGTTTGATTCAAGCATTACAGGTCTGAGTCACCTGATCCTGTCAAATGTGCAGCCAGCAGATTCCTGCTTCTGCAGATATGGCTTTTCTTTAAAGATGTGGTCTCACCTCGATTTGAATTCACTTCAGAAATTAGTATCTGGCATAGGCTAGGGGCATCCTGCTCTTCCCTTCTTCTGAAGCTACTGCTTTCCTTCAGGATATAACATTCCTATGCCAGTCTTGATGTCCTGCTCTATGGGCAAGGAAGATGATTTTCTTGAGGTTTTAGTATCTGGCAGAGACTAGTGAAATCCTTCTGTTTCCTCTACCCTGGGAGATTTATTGTGGGAATGGCTTTGTCATTGTAGTTTTACTCATGAAACATAGAGTCACTTAAAATATGGAGCATTATCATTTGCAGTCACTTTTCTATCTGTCACCAAAAGCAATAAAGTATGAAAAATAAAGTATAGCACTGGAAACTTACTTGTTAATATCCTGATGCCTTTTAGGTATTCACAGAATCAACTTTGCATTCTTGGTTTGCATTATCACTGTGTTCTTGCATAAAGAGTCTCTTGTATGTGATTTATTCCTAATTCTCAGTCCATTCCTATATATGGAAGAAGAGAGGGCATTAACTTCTTTGGAAGTCCATTATTTATTGATGATGGCAGACAGGCATTCAATACTTCATTTGATAATAGTAAACACAGTTGTTTCCTTTTTTCTTGAAAAATTACTTGATTCCTCCTCCGATTATTTGGCCACTATGACAAAATTATATTTGAGAGTTATTCACCATTTTCTTTTTTAGAGTATGTAGCTCATGAGAGTGTGAAATTTTGTTCCTCATCATTTAGTACACTAACATGCAGATTAACCTTCATTAATATCACATATAGTCAATCCCAGTGAAGCTTGTAAATTGCAGCAATTGAATTTCAGTTCTATGATGATATAAGATTGTAGGTACTTCAAAAATAGATTATTTTCATCACATTGGCATGTGTAATTGTATTTATATTTTTGAAATTGTCTTTTAAACTCCAGTTTGGCACTAAAGATATACATTTGTCCATGAAGTAAAACAAATAACACATTACTGCCACATTAGTGAGAAAACACTGACACTCTTCATAGTATAACAGATTCAGTTTTCACAATATCCCTCCACTAGTTCTATGATGCATTTCATCAACATTATAACATTGATATAAGTTTATGTATGTGTATATGTATGAGTTTGCTTATGCATATGCATTCATATTTGCAGAAAGATATGCATGTGTACACGTTCTTGATATAATTTTTAATTTAATGCATGAGTACTGAATTTAGATTATTTTCCAATCCTTTTTTTCATCCTACTGTATAATATCTGAACTGTAAATTGTCAAAATAAATACCATGGTTTATTAAAATTATTTTTATCAAATTGTACATATAAAGTTTATACATAACTACCTCACACACTGTACAGAATGTGGTGATTAGTGTAGTCATTTGAGCATTGACCTTTTGTCATTGAAATGATTATCCTTGTTAGTGTACATTGTAAATGGATTCTTTCTATCTTAGCATCCAATATTTGTGCAAGATTTTCTGCTAAGTGGGGTTCTTGAGAGAGTTTCCCATCTATGTTGGCATTATCATTTGTGTTTTACTGTGCTAACCATTTTTAGTTGATTTGTTGCCTTCATGTAATATTTTCTTGGCACTCAAATTGTCTAATATTTGTGCTTTTTAATTCCCTAACATTCTTAGAAGACACTTTCTTCATGCAGACATCATTTTTGTTTTAATAGGATCTGTGTCTGATCATTGCATGAAATATTTTCTTATTCAAAGAATAATGGTGAGATTCTGGATTGATCGGGTGACATGAGACAAAACATTATAAGTTATTCTCCATTTGAGTAGATTTGGAGATCTGTATTAGTGATGGAAATGGCGCTTTTTTCCAGACTGTAACAGCCAATGTGGCCTGTTGTTATGAGGATAAATATTTAGAAGACTGTCAGAAATTACATGCTTTCAGAGTAGTTGCAGATGAAGATTATTCTTCTGGGTCATGTACCTTACTGGCCGTGTGGAATATACTAAGATATTGTATTCCATAGAGTTTGTGTTCTGGCCTATGTTATATGTCTGCATTTCTCAAAATGGTTGTAGTGAAAACTAGACCTGTCTTTCCATATGAAACCAGCAATACCCTATGCAGGGCTAAGTGTTGGTAAATTGTGACATTTGAAAGAGCTGGTAAAATCATCAACTTTACCTTGTTGTTTTGTAGTCCTGTTAGCTGCAATTTTACCTTAATAAAGCAGAATGATTGTAAGTGGAGATAACAGGTCTATCAGTGGCTTAAGGGACTGTGTATAACATGCTCATAATATAAACAATTGTAAAAAGCACCTCCATTTTTAAGAACAACAATGATCACACATAATTTTACCAAATTCTGTGCTTTCATGTACAGGAGAATCCTCAGCATTTTTCTTGTATGATGTGTGTGTGTGTGTGTGTGTGTGTGTGTGTGTGTTTTGTGTGTGTGTGTTTATTACCAAATAACATCAGAGACACTAGTGTATATATATATATATATATATATATATATATATATATATATATATACATATACATATATATATTTAACACACTGTTATATGTCTTGACATTTTTTCTGTCTGATTCTTTCTTTACAGAATATTTGTATTGTTTTTGACCTCATGACACAAATCTTATATTTCTATGATATTTGCAGTTTAATAAGGCTCAGCTTATGGCATGGAATAGCACACAACATTTATGGTTCGCTCTTTTCTCCTCCCCCCTTCCTCTAGTGCCAATCTTCATGATTACTGCTACAGCTCTGGGAAGCTGTTGGGTCCATTCTGTCACTGAGTAGCATATGTCCTACTGCATATAAACACCATTTAATCCACATGCTTTCAACATATGCTACCATTAGTACTTTTGATCTTGGCCATTCTGACAGGTGCCTTAGGGATGGTATCTTACTGGCAGTTTGAGTTGTATTTCCCTGTTCTCTAAGGTTGTTTAACACTTCTTTAAGTGTAACTGGGATATTCAAATTTTTTGTTGAGAATATTCTCTTTAAATCTGTCCCCAATTTGTACGGGCCTTATTTGGTATTTTTATGCCTGGTTTCTTGTGTTCTTTGTATATTGTTATATCAATCCTCTGTCAGATATGTAATTGGTGAAGATTTTTTCCCATCCTGTAGGCTACTGTTTTGTCTTATTGACAACATTTCAGGGAGGGACCCAGCTACTTCTCCAAGTTAAATGGAGAGTGGTCCCACACTGGCCTTCCCCCTGAATCAGATTGGTGACTATACTAATGGTCTTCATAGAGCCTTCATCCAGTACCTGATGGAACAAATGCAGAGATACAGATTCAAGCTGTGGCTTGAGATCTTAGGTTTCAGAACATAACATATAGGGATGATATGAGCAGGGGAACATCAAGATTATGATGAGAAAAACCACATAGACAGATGACCTGAGGTTTTCTGGGCTCATGTACTCTGGAAGGACTGCCAGGGAGCTAGCATGTGCCTGGGCTAAGTCATATCTCCATCTGGGAGACATTTTTGTAGCCTGGTATTTCATGGGACCCCTAGCATTGGGACCAGGACATGTCACTAATGTATGCTTTGGCTCTTGGAAACATATTCTCTATGGTTGGATACCTTATTTAGCCTTGATGCAGCACTGATGAGGTTGCTCCTGCCTTATCTTAATATTAAGTGCTATGTTGATTCCCAAGAGAGACCTTACCCCATTTGAAAGGAGAGGGAGGAAAGATTGGGGATTTGAATGGACTTACTGGGAGAGTATGTGAGCAAGAAAGGATGGGAAATTATCGTTATTTCATGAAATAACTAGTAAAAAAAATAAAAAAGTCTTCATGAGGAAACATGAAAAAAATTAAATCCATTTAAATGTTTTGTAAGTATGCTTCTTAAAAGTGCCATGCCCCTATTAGTAGCCTGTACCCAGTCAAGAAGGCTGCTCATAAATGAGCCATTCATCTCTTTTCCACTGGCAATAGCTTAGTTTAAGAAACCAGTGATCAGTAATCCACCATTAGCCATTATTTTGAGTGCTTAGCATCATTTTTGTTGATTTTTTTCAGTCTTATGTGTAAATTCTGGCCCCATGTAGGAATGCAATTTGTAGCTCTTATTTTTGTATCCCACCAGACTGTTCTCAAATAACTCACAGAGACTTATTAATAATGATAACTCAAGTTTATTAACAGAACAAGCCACAGCAAATGTCACATGGATTTTCAGATAAGTGTGGAAACTTGAGAGAGTTTCCCATCTGTGTTGGCTTTACAACTTGTGATTTCTTTGTACCAACCATTTTTGATTGTTTCCTTGCTCTCATGCAGTTATTTGTTGGTGCTCAAATTTTGCAATATTTATGCTTCTTAATTCCCTATCATTCTTAGATGGCACTGTCTTCACAGCAGACATCCTTATCCTTTTAATAAAAACTGTGTGTGACCATTGCATTTAATATTTTCTTATTCTAAGAATAATGATGAGTGTTCTGGTTTGAATATGTGGCCTCAGACAAGACATTACAAGTTCTATGCCATTTGAGAAGTTGTGGAGTTGTGCAATAGTGATGTAAATGATGCTTTTTTTTCTGGCAGTCACAGCCAATGTTGCCTGTGATTATAAGGATGAATATTTAGAATAATATCTGAAATCATTTGTTTTCTGAGAATTTGCAGATGAATGATATCATCTGGGTCTACTATCTCCCTGGAAATGTGCACTATGCTAGCTTATTATATTGGCCATTTTTTTGTGTTCCTGTCAGTGAGATATTTCCTAATTTCTGAAAAGAGTTAGAGTGTAAACTTCAGACATGTGTTTGCATAAGAAACCAGAAATACTCTATAAAGGGCTACATGTTGGTAACTTATGATATTTGAAAGAGCTGGTAAAATCATCAACTTTACCTTGTTGTATTGTAGTCCTGTTACCTGTAATTTTTCCATGATAAAACAGAATGATTATAAGTGAACATAATAGATCTATCAGTGGCTTAAGGGACTGTTATTAAAATCCTCCTAGTGTAAACAATTATGAAAATGACCTCCTGCTTAAGAACAACACTGATCGCACATAATTTTACCAAATTCTGTGCTTTTAAGTACAAGAGACTCCTCCGTATTTCTCTTTTATGATGTGTGTGTGTGTGTGTGTGTGTGTGTGTGTGTGTGTGTGTGTGTGTGTGTGTGTGTGGATTACAAAAGAACAACAGAGACACAGGTATGTGGTATATTTTTAAGCACACTGTTACATGTCTAGATTATTTTTCTGCCATTATCTTTTTTTACTGAGTATCTGTATTACTTTTGAACTTATGAGACCAATCCTAAACTCCTATGATAGTTGCAGTTTAATAGGGCTCAGCTTAATGTATGGATTGACACATTTCGTTTGTGGTTGGATTTTCATCCTTGTTTCACTGAGAGCCTAGCTTCATGGCTTAGCTATCAGGGAGCCATGATTTCTGCTGCAGCTCTGGGTGGTTGTTGGTTCATGCTGACAGTGAGTAGCAAACTGCCAACTGCTTATAAACACCATTTAGTCTACATGCTTTAAAACATAGGCTGCCATTAGTGTATTTGTTTTTGACTTTTCCTGACGGTTATAAAAATAAAACAAAATAAATGACATCCATGTGTCTGTCCTGAAGTACTATGTATCTGCAAATGAGACAAACCATTACAGATTTAAGAATCTGACAGACACTTGGAGGGTCCTGCCCATTCCTCTCTGTTATTTATTTTTCAGCACTGTTTACCCTTTGAGAGAAACATGAGGTAAATTGAAACCCACTATCAGAGTTTATTAGGGAAAGGGAATAGGGAGAAGGTGCATTGGATTATGGAAATAACCTTTGTGGTTAGGGTGCAGAGGAATTGGTGGAACCTGCCTTTATGGAACTTCTTAGCATGGGCATATGGGCCTATACAGTTGTGCCATGCTTGTGCCTTGATAGATTACATGTTCATGCTGCTCGCAAATTATGTGACCACGCAGTACATGTATTACTTAGGACGTAAGGTCCAGTGGTGACTAAACATTTCCTGACTGCAGGGCTGTGCATGTTTCATCATGTAGCTGGGAGTGTGGCTAGGAAGTGTAACAATCCAGACTTGTTTTTCTTATAAAAATAAGGGGTTAGGGGATACAGGTGAATGGCAGTGGTGACAGATTTTCTTCCAGAAATGCTTTCATCTGAGGCAGTGGGCATTGGTTAACTTTTGTCGGTATAGAAGGGGACATTTTTGGGGTAGCTGGACATTCTGTGGTAGTTCATTGTGTTTCACAGTGTATGGCCTTTGGACTGTTCCATTGCTTCTTGGATCTTGCTGTGATAATCTGACAAGGTGCTGTCAGGCCAAAGAGTTAGTTCAGAAAAAAATATTATTGGGGGAGGTCCACAAGGGGTCCCAGATGGAGCAAGGAGTATCCTGATATTAGAAACTTTGAATGATACAGATCTGAAGTGTTTCTGCCCTGTCCATGTAGTTCCAAAGTGACTTTGTAGCTTGGAAGTATTTTCAAACATATTAAAGGACAATCACAAGGAATTTAAAATCTTCATTTTAATTTAGATATTAGAACTCTATTATCAGAATTTTAATGGTTAGTTGTATAGAGTGAGTGAGAGAGAGAAAGAGAGAGAGAGAGAGAGAGAGAGAGAGAGAGAGAGAGAGAGAGAGAGAGAGAAAGAAAGAGAGAGAGTCAATGGGCTCGCCTTATATTTAAGGCAACTTTTATATGCGGTTCACCCATCGGTTTGCGTCGAGAGAAAGAGAGAGAGAATCATCGAACATGTTTTTATTTTTATTTTTACTATCAATCAGGCCTTTTATTTTCACCTGAGGCAAACTGCAAGGAGACAGATGTGATTAATTACTAAGGACATTTAACAGTGTGAGATTATTATACCATAGTCTGTTTTTGTAGAGTCCAGACCCTTCTTAGTCTTGGGCTGTAAATACCTCTGGTTATTGTTTCTTATCACCTGGGTATATTTTGATGGTCCATGCACCTCAGGCTCTATGGCTGATGGTGGTCCTGTAACAATTAGCTGAGCAGTTTTATATAGCTAGAATTTTACTGTTCCTGCCTGGCTCACAATCATGACAAATCTCTCTCAACTGCCAGTCCCATAGCCACTCACACCCAACCAAGTAAACACACAGAGACTTATATTATTAATAAACTGTATGGCCATGGCAGGCTTCTAGATAGATGTTCTTATATCTTAAATTAACCCATTTCTATTACTCTATAAGTTGCCATGCTTCTCATGGCTTACTGGTATCTTAACCTCTTCTCATGGTGGCAGCTGGCAGCATCTCTCTGCCTCAGCCTCCCACTTTCCAGAATTCTCTTCTCTCCTTGTCCTGCCTATACTTCCTGCCAGGCTACTGGACAATCAGACTTTTATTTATACAGATCAATACACAGAGCACTTCCCCTTTTCTTTTTTTTCACAAAGTAATGTTTTATTTTCACATATTAAAATTATATATAACAAAACAATTATCAAGCAGAAATTAGGTTACAATATCTAGTCTATTTGTATTTTGCAAAATTAAAGAAGATATCCTATCTCTCCTTTATTTGTGAGTCTAAGGTTTCATATCTAACATATCCTTTATCATAACTAAGAAAATTATATCTATGTATTCTTCAACTCCACCAGAGACCTCAGAAGGATATAATATTACCTGAGAAATGGACAAAGAAGCAAGGAACTTCTGGAAGTCTTGCAAGAGTAGACAGAGACAGCTGGAAGCCTGGATAATCACCTAATGTTTCTTTGTAAAGTTGGTTCATGTTCTTTAGCCCACAGTCCTGGAGACCCGCAGTCACTTCCCTCTGTGTCCTTTAGATCATCTGGTATTTTCCTCTTTAAGCAGGAACCTGAGGACTATTTTGCCAAGCAAAGTTCAGTGGTCACTTTCCTATGGATCCCGTATGTCCAGTTGATCAAGCAGTCCATGGAAGAACAGTTTGTTGCCCAAAGAGCTATTTTTGCCAAGAACAAGATTGACAGTGAATAATTCCTATTACATTTGGGAAATAGGAAGCTTTTATCATGACTATTATTTGGCCTGAGTGAGTTATGAACTGTCCTTTTGCTGTGAGAAGCCCATGATTTTTCCAGATATGAGTGTGGGACAGGAGGATAGCAAAGTATATTTGGAAGCTGAGTGGTGGTGGCACATGCCTTTAATACCAGCACTCAGGAGTCAGACCCAGGCAGATCTCTGTCAGTTCAAAGCTAGCATGGTCTACAGAGCGAGATTCAGGACAGGAACCAAATTTACACAGAATTATGTGTCTTGAAAAACAAAAATTAAAAGCATATTTGGAGTATGTATAGCCTTTAGGATTTGCCCTTGTGCTAACTGGAAGGTAGAGACTGTTGGGTAGTAGTGTATGTCTTTGATTCGACCACTCCAGTATCTGACACTATGGCATATCCTGTTTTTAGGGTCCCATCATGTAAAAAGGAGCAGCCATCTGCTTACCTGGTATAAGTGGCCTGAGGCAATGTGACATTGTGTATGTGTGAAGGATGAGGAAAAATTCCTTTAGGATTTAAGTGCAGTAGTGAGATGTGGAATAGTCAGTACTATTTCTAGGAAGGAGGATTGCAATTTTAACAAGTGGGCAAGTCTGGAAAATAGGTTTGTAATCTTCCAGTAATAACACTTGGAGAGAAAACACTCAGGAAGTAGGAAAATTTGTAAGACTTTATAAGTTAAAAGATGGGACAACTTATGGTGGGATGAGAAAGTATTAGGTGAACCAGTGTTTAGTTTCTTTGATTCACTATTAAGGAGCTTAGCAGGCCCCAAATCACATATGATTGTTGACCATCACTGTGTGGTTATGTATAGTTTTTTTGTCAGGTATGCTGAAGGTGCAATGGAGAGTCCCTGCTTGTGCCCTAGAGACCCAAGAGCATATCACTGCATTTCTGTTACATATACAAAGAAGGGATGTGTTAATCAGGGAAGTGTAGTACAGAGTCCTGAAACAGAGGATATTGGAACTTCTGGAAATGATTAATAATGGGGTGAATGAGGGGTTCATGCAGGATCCCTGAGCTGTCTCAAAAAAGTGGTGAGCAAGAAGATTAAAGAGATGGAATGCAGGACTACAAGGAGTCTGCTATTCCTAGAAAGGAGAGAATATCCTTTTTAGTAGAGCAGCTTTCAAAAGACTGAATTAGATGCTTTCTATCGGAAGCTATAGCCTAGAATGATGTGGTGATGTTTATACCCACCTGATGAGTGGAGAGCTGGATTTTGGAATTTGAGACTCTATAACTCCAGCTGTAAAAAAAAAATTAGAAGAGCAGCGGTGTTAGTTTGACTAACATATACTAGGGAACAGAAGAAAGCATGGTGACATACATCTTAAGGCCAGTACCAATCATATAGACCTGGAATTCTGTACAGACATACAATGTAAAAAAGAGATAGCTGGGCTAATATTGCCAATTAATGGGCATAAGAGCAACGCAATACAGGCCTGGGTAAAACAGTAAGTAGCTTGCTTTTGGAAGGTGCAGGGATGGTGAGGTAAGATTAGCTTGTGACTTTTCCAACTTCCCTGATTTCTAAGTTTTTCAACCCTATATTTGGCACCTTGTTTTCTATTTAGTGAGAACATTTAGAAACTGGTCTACATGCAGGTTTTAAATCAGGTGATATATTCTATAAGGAATCTTAACTCTAAATATAAAGGTGTTAAAAGTAGAAGAGTTTGGATGAAGCAGCATTTCTCTAAGAAGATGAGGGATGATAGGCTTAAGTCCTCTAAGGCTCTGGAGTGAAAGAGTGTACTGAGTTTATGTGATGTACCTGTGTGCTGGAACCGGATCACAATAGAGTGATGGATTCTAGCAACAGAACGGTTCTGGCTATCCAAGAATACAGGTCCACCAAAGAGATTGAAAAGGAAATGACATGTCAGAGATAGAGGGTTGAGTGTCAAGGAGGAGGACAAGAGGAGCTGCTGACAAATCTGTGATAGGGAAATGTGGGCACAAGTGAACTAGAAGTTAGTGCCTTAGCTAAAAAATCTCATCCCATTAGGGGCAAAGGGAAGGTTTGCACAAACAAAACTGGGTGTAAGAGATATACCTCTGAAAATACAATTAAGTCATGTGGTTTGCTGAGGTGAGTAAGGCTGTTCCCCTATTGAGACAACAGGGAGATTGGAATGAGAGGTCTGGCATGACTGTTTTTCTTCAGGAACTAGGTACCTTCTATTGGTGAAATTATTAAGGCCATTCCACGTAGTTAAAAGGAGATTTATTTAATGGCGTAACTTACAAATTAAGGAATAAGTAGGTCGCGGAGTCTGGGGAAGGTGTATCACAGTCCAGCAGTGTTCTCTGGAGCTCTGCTCGGTCCACCTCTCCAGTCCAGGGTCCTGCAACAGAGAGAGCTCCAGCCGATCCAGCTCTCGGGTCCCCCAGCAACTCCCTTGGCCCCGCCTTGTAGGCGTGACAGTTGCCGAAGTCTCAATGGGGGTTGGAATTTCCAGATCAAAGCTGGAATGGCTATGCACTACACCTTCAATTCTTCATCACCAAGCCTAGGATATTTGCTGGGGGTGTTATTCGATTGATGTACCCATGACATGAGCTACAGAGGGGCAGTCTGCTGACCTATGTCCCTTTAGATAGCATTTTGGATGAGGCCTGGATGACCCACATGGGACAGGGCAAGCACCAGCACAATGGCCTTCTCTACCACATTTAAAAAAGGGACATGGAGGTCTTCTTGTGGCTGGTCAGATAACCTGTGTTAGATTTGACAGTCTTGTTTAGAGGCTTTCTCATTTCTCCCTTGGTACACCTTTAAAGCCACCACTAAGACTTCTGACTGTGGGGTCAGGGGCCTTTTCTCCAGAAGCCTAAGATTGGCCCTAACATTGGGGAAGATTTGTGGTGGGCATTTAGGATCTAGATTAGTATGCTGAAGGAGAAACTTTGAAATTTGTTGTAGAAAATTAGACTTGTTCTCCTGCTTAATTTGAATTGTGTGTTATAACTTTTCATAATTGACAGGCTTGAAGGCAACCTTAGGAAGACTTAAAGGGAAGCAGCTCATAGAGTGATCCTAGGTAGAGGTCATCTAAGGTATTATAATACCAATGTGAGACCTGATCCAGGAGGATGGGCTGCATTAGTCTAGCAGATCTTGTCCACATGTATTCTAGTCTGTTCTCAAACTTGTCTGCTTTTCTCAGGAAGTAGGTTATTAACAATGATCAGGTATATATCATAAAAGGTGAGACTATAGGAATGAGTGTTTTATTAATATTATTTAATAAAGGAAGTAGAATTAGACATTTAAGAACCCAGTTTTTGTCTATTTGAGAATGTTCTGCCAGTGAGAAAGGGACATGTGCTTTAACCTGTCTATATTCCCTGGCTACCTTTCAAAAAGGGAAATGGCCACTGGGTTGGCATGACTGGGTTTGGGTTCCTGAGCAGTTCAATAACCCATGACAATAGGAAGAAAGTAGGGGTCTGTGTTGGGAAGTTGAAGCAGTCAGATATTAGATAAGGGGAAGGTGAGAGAGGAGCAAAAGGTGCAGTTTCTCAGAAAAGGGAATGGGAATTTGGAAAGGCAGGAGTTCATTAGCAGGTTTTAAGGCAGTAAGAATTGGTTCCTTAGATTCATGAGGCATAGATAGGAGGACATGGGCAGATGAATAGGAAACAGGAATGGTGGTTTTAAAGCTGAGCTAGAAAAAGACTTGAACATAAAGTAACCATGTGCATTTGCATGTTTTCTGGCAGAAGTTAGATTATTCCTGTAAAATACTGGAGTCCAGTGTGTCATTATGTAGCCATTTTTTATTGCTATCTAAGGGATTTTTAAGCTATTTTTTTAGTGCAAAGGCTGATAAACTTAGAGGTCTTTAATTAAGGCATTAAGGTGAGAGTTCTAAGAGTTTCTAATAGGCATCCCAGAGAAGATATGCGGTTAATATTACTGGAAGTCTTGTTTCCCATGGCTATGATAAAGAAAGGAAATCAATCAATTAATCAATTAATCAATAAACAAAATACAAATAAACATGATCTAAATTCAAAAATCACACGGATTCTGAGATAGTATGAGGATCATTTTTTTAGCACAAGTAACTCAGCTCTTTGTCAAGCAAGAAGAGTTTGGACTGCGTCAATAGCCCAAGGATGAGAGTCTGACAGACAAGAATCAAATGAGAATGATATCTCAGACTGCAGTCCTGGGGAATGGCTAATGGTATAGCCTGTATTGTGGGATGACGAGAGCCAATGAAGACTGTGGATGAATGTTCCCAAGAATACCTGAAGGAAGCCTGATGATCAGTGGTCATTCCCATGGGTTCAAGGGACAGTTTAAACTGGACAGTATTGGGAAAACTCACCAATAGAATGAGTAATCTGGCACCAAGGCAACTGGAAAGTGGGTAATAGAAAATAAATGAAACTTGGTACAGGACTCTGGACACAGTGTGCTAGGAGGGATCTCTTTGTCATGCAGCAACCATGTTCTTTATTTGTAGTGCTATTTACTGTTTAAGAGAAAACAAGAGTTGCAAAGAAACCAACTATAAGTATTATTATTATGGGAGGGAAAATGGGATTGTGCAATAGGTCTACTAGAAATGAATGGTGTGGAGAAAGGGGTTGGGGAACCGATTGAATCTGCTTTTATACTTCCCCTCTAGCATGCTCATATGGACTTATATAGCTATGCCATGCAGGTGCATTCTCTATGTAATCAAGCTGCATGCAGTTTACATTATCACATACCATAGGGTTACTTAGTAGGCAAGTCCCTGGGATGCCTAAGCTATCTTCCTGACTGATGGAGATAGGATGCACAGTCATGTAGTTTGGGGGTGGCTTTGGTTCATAACACTACGAGACACCTTCAGCCTGTTTTCTACTGTTAGTTGGAGGCAGAGCCCAAGGTAAATAGATTTTATCCTGTATTCCTCTTTCAGTTTCCCTGCCCATTTTAGAACACACAGGGAGGAAGGAGACAGAGATGAGTCAGCAGCTCTGATGGAGATGTCCAAATTCATTGTTGTCATTTGCTTTCTATTCTACTTTAGACAGCTCTCTCCTTATTGGTTCCTGATCTCTGTGTATTTTAATATGAGTCAGTCAGATGGAATAAAAAGGCTTGCAGTCCAAAGTTTCAATAGCCAGGCTCCTGGCTAAATTCCAGCTCATAGCTGGAATTTAGCCAAAGCCTGACTGGAAACAACACAGGAGAATGATAACTGTCCCAGAGATCTGCAGCTGTCAGAGGCAGTAGAAACATAGGATAGGGAGGGATTGGGTGTGATTTCCCACAATTCTGCTATGAGTCACCTGCATCTGTTTGCTCTGTGGGATATGTGATGCTTCCTCTGAAGACACTGCTTAAGCTTTAATATTTGTGATCACAGCCTCAGATTTGAATCCTCCACTATCTGCATGGAAGATTTACTTTGGGAAAAAATACCTGACAGAAACCAGGAATGTATTGATGTTATGCTCCCTCAGAGGACCCATAAAGAAAATGACTGTGTCAGTGACAATTCTCACTTAGCCACCTGCGACTCTATGAAAATTTCAAGTATCAGATTCTACAGATAAGTGCATTTGTGGAATCTAAAGTGGCATATCGATAACTGTTATCTGAAAGGTACAATTTGCAGCCCAGAATCACAATCAGCCATCCGCCAGTGGAAAGTGAGACTTTCAGGTAGATAGTCAGGAAACAGGGCCAAGTACTGGGTACATGATCACCGTCTAGTTTCCATGAGATGTTCTTCTCTTTTGAGAATTGAATTCTGGGGGTAAAATTCATTACATCACTTCCTGTCATCCACTTTCAGTTTCGTTGTTTTGGCTGGAGCACACATATAGTTGGGAGGGTGAAATGAGTCAGCAGCTCTGAAGGAGATCTCAAAGAGTACCCCAGGATTTGCTTTCCATTGGTGGAAATGAGTTCACTCTCCACATTGTTTCCTGTGTGTTGTGCCATGTCCCACCTCCTCATTTCTCCAGAAATTCTCGAGTAAAAGCAGCAGGAAATATTATTTAGAAGGATTTAGAAAAGAAAAACACATAGAAAATACAGGACAGCTGTGAGAGTGCCTGTATCCTAATCCTTCCAGCATCCAGTGTCTCTGCCCTTGGGTAGTTAAAGCAATGCCAAGGGGTGGAGGAAAGACAAACCCCCTGCACAGACAGGTGCAGGTCATCTCAGCCACCTGCACTCAGAACCATGATCCAATTTTCCCCTCTAATTGGACATATTCGGACAAACCTTACCTCACCAACCCTGCAGCTTTTCTCTCTAATCGGACCTAAATGGTCTTGAACAGGTTCCTATTCCAAACAAAATTTGAATGCACACCCTCCTCCATCAGAAGCAAGAAGAGCTAATAAAGTTTTCAGCAGAGAAGTTTCTCACAATTCAGACCTGTGGCTATATTCTGGGTCTCAGTTGCTCATGAATACACCAAAATTCGATTGTTACTTGGTGTACACAAGGCTGATTGCTCCTGTAATACAAGAGGAGACAGTGCCCATTGAAATTACCAAATCAAAGATTGTTTGATTCCCAGCATTACAGATCTGAGTCACCTTATCCTGTCATATGTGTAGCAACCAGATTCCTGCTTCTGCAGCTATTGCTTCTGTTTAAAGATGTGGTCTCCCTGTCTTGGTTTGAATTCTCTTTGGGCTTTAGGATCAGGCATCTGCTAGGGGAGTCCTGCTCTTCCCTTCTTCTGAAGCTACTGCTTTCCTTAAGGATATAGCATCCCTGTGCCAGTCTTGATGTTCTGCTCTATGGGCAAGAAGGTGAATTTCTTGAGGCTTTAGTATCTGGCAGAGACTAGTGAAATCCTGCTGTTTCCTCTACCCTGGGAGATTTATTGTGGAAATGGCAATGGCATTATAGTTTTATTCATGAACCATAGAGACACTGAAATTATGGAGCAGGACATTTGCAGTCAATTCTCTATCTGTCACCAATGGCAATAAAGTATGGAAAATAATGTATAGCACTGGAAACTTGCTTGTTAATATCTGTATGCCATTTACGTATTCACAGGATCAACTTTGCATTCTTGGTTTGCATTATCACTGTGTTCTTGCATAAAGAGTCTCTTGTACTTGACTTTTTCCTACGTCTCAGTCAATTCTTATATATGAAAGAAAAGAGGGCATTAACTTCTTTGGAAGTCAATTAGTTGTTGATGATGGCAGACAGGCATTCAATACTTCATATGATAATAATAAACACAGTTGTTTCATTTTTTCTTGAAAAATTACTTGATTCCTCCTCTGATTATTTGGCCACTATGACAAAATTATATTTGAGAGTTACTCACTATTTTCTCTTTTAGAGTATGTAGCTCATGAGGATTTTGTTCCTCATCATTTAGTCCACTAACATGCAGATTAACCTTCAATCCTATCACATATAGTCAATCCCAGTGAAGCTTGTAAATAGCAGCAATTGCATTTCTGTTCTATGATGATATAAGATTGTAGGTACTTCAAAAATAGTTTATTTTCATCATATTGGCATATGTAAGTATATGAATATTTTTGAAATTGTCTTTTAAGCTCCATTTTGGAACTAAAGATTTTTCTTTTGTCCATGAAGTAAAACAAATAACACATTACTGCCACATTAGTTAGAAAACACTGACATTCTTCATAGTATAACGGATTCAGTTTTCACAATATCCCTCCACTAGTTCTATGATGCATTTATCAACATTATAACATTGATATAAGTTTATGTATGTGTATATGTATGAGTTACTTATGCATATGTATACATATATGCAGATACATACACAGGTGTACACATTCTTGATATAATTTTTAATTTAATGCATGAATACTGAATTTAGATTACTTTGTATTCTTTTTTCCCATTCTACTGTATAATATCTGAACTGTAAATTGTCAAAATAAATACCACTATTTATTAAAATTATTTTTACCAAACTGTACATAAAAGTGTACACATAACTACCTCACACACTGTACAGAATGTGGAGATTAGGTGTAGCCATTTGAACATTGACATTTGTCCTTGAAAGAATTAACATTGTTAGTGTAGAGTGTAAATGAATTCTTTCTATCTTAGCATCCAATATTTTTGCAAGATTTTCTGCTAAGTAGGGATCTTGAGATAGTTTCCCATCTATGTAGGCATTATCATTTGTGGTTTTACTCTGCTCACCATTTTAGGTTGATTCGTTGCCTTCATGTAATATTTTTTGGCACTAAAATTCTCTAATATTTGTGCTTTTTTAATTCCCTAACATTCTTAGAAGACACTGTCTGCATGCAGATAAACTTTTTGTTTTAATATGATCTGTGTCTGGTCATTGCATGAAATATTTGCTTCTTCAAAGAATAATGGTGAGATTCTGGACTGATCAGGTGATATGTGACAAAACATTATAAGTTATACTCCATTTGAGTAGATTTTGAGATCTGTATTAGTAATGTAAATGATGCTTTTTTTCCAGACAGTAGCAGCCAATGTGGCCTGTTGTTATGAGGATAAATATTTTGAAGACTGTCAGAAATTATAAGCTTTCAGAGAAGTTTCAAATGAAGGTTCTCCTTCTGGGTCATGTACCTTACTGGCCATGTGGAATATACTAAGATATTATATTCCATAGAGTTTGTGTTCTTGTCTATGTTATATGTCTGTATTTCTGAAAAAGGTTATAGTGAAAACTAGACCTGTCTTTCCATATGAACCCATCAATAACCTACGCAGGTCTAAAAGTTGGTAAATTATGACATTTGAAGGAGCTGGTAAAGTCATCAACATTACCTTGTTGTTTTGTAGTCCTGTTAGCTGCAATTTTACCTTAATAAAGAAGAATTATTATAAGTGGAGATAACAGGTCTATCAATGGCTTAAGGGACTGTTTATAACATGCTCATAATGTAAACAATTGTTAAAAGGACCTCCCTTTTTAAGAACAAGAGTGATCACATGTAATTTTACCAAATTCTGTGCTTTTATGTACAGGAGACTCCTCAGAATTTTTCTTGTATGATGTGTGTGTGTGTGTGTGTGTGTGTGTGTGTGTGTGTGTGTGTGTGTGTGTGTGTGTGTGTGTGATTACAAAATAACATCATAGACAGTGGTATATGTATATTTTTAAACACACTGTTATATGTCTTGACATTTTTTCTGTCTGATTCTTTCTTTACAGAATATTTGTATTGTTTTTGACCTCGTGAGACAAATCCTAAATGCCTATGGTATTTGCAGTTTAAAAAGGCTCAGCTTAGGGTATGGAACAGCATACAACATTTATGGTTGACTCTTTTCCCGGCCCCTTTATCTGAGAGCCTGTCTTCATGGCTTAGCTATCAGGAGCCGTGATTACTGCTGTAGCTCTGGGAAGCTGTTGGGTCCATCCTTCACTGAGTAGCATATGTCCCACTGCTTATAAATACCATTTAATCCACATGCTTTCAACATATGCGACCATTAGTACTTTTGATCTTGGCCATTCTGACAGGTGCCTTAGGGATGGTATCTTACTAGCAGTTTGATTTGTATTTCCCTTGTCTCTAAGATTGTTTAACACTTCTTTAAGTGTTACTGGGATATTCAAATTCTTTTGTTGAGAACATTCTCTTTAAATCTGTCCCCAATTTTCATTGGCATTATTTGGTATTTTTATGCCTGGTTTCTTGTGTTTTTTATATATTTTTTTTTTTTTTTGGTTTTTCGAGACAGGGTTTCTCTGTATAGCTTTGCGCCTGTCCTGGAACTCACTTGGTAGCCCAGGCTGGCCTCGAACTCACAGAGATCCGCCGGCCTCTGCCTCCCGAGTGCTGGGATTAAAGGCGTGCGCCACCACCGCCCGGCTTATATATTTTTTATATCAATCCTCTGTCAGATATGTAGTTGCTGAAGATTTCCCCCCCCCTTAGGCTACTGTTTTGTTTTATTGACAATATTTCAGGGAGGGCCCCAGCTATTTCTCCTAGTAAAGGGGAGAGGGGTTCCAAACTGGCCTTCCCCCTGAATCAGATTGGTGACTATACTAATGGTCTTCATAGAGCCTTCATCCAGTTCCGGATGGAACAAATGCAGAGTTCCAGATTTATCCCATGGCTTGAGATCTTAGGGTGAAGAACATAAGATATCGGGATTATATGAACATTAATATTATGATGAGAAAAACCACATAGACAGATGATCTGAGGTTTTGTGGGCTCATGGACTCTGGAAGGACTGCCAGGGAGATGGCATGTGACTTTGCTAAGTCACATCTGGATCTGGGAAACATTTTTGTAGCCTGGTATTTCATGGGACCCCTAGCACTGGGACCAGAACATGTCCCTGATGCGTGAGTTGCCTCTTGGCAACATATTCTCTATCGTTGGATGCCTTATTTAGCCTTGATGCGGCGCTGAGGAGGTTGCTCCTCCCTCACCTTAATATTAAGTGCTTTGTTGATTCCCAAGAGAGAACTTACCCTATTTGAAAGGAGAGGGAGGAAGGATTGGGGATTTGAATGGACTTACTGGGAGAGTATGTGAGCAAGAAAGGATGGTAAAGTATCGTTATTTCATGAAATAAAAAGTAAAAAAAAAATATTAAAAAAGACTACATGAGGAAACATGAAAAAAAAGTAAATAAATTTAAATGTTTTGTAAGTAAGCTTCTTAAAATTGCTATGCCCCTGTTTTTAGCCTATACCCAGTCAAGAAACCTGCTCTTAAATGAGAAATTCATCTGTTTTCCACTAACACTAGCTGAGGAATGCCAGTGATCATTAATCCACCATTAGCCCTTATTCTGAGTGCTTAGCATCATTTTTGTTGATTTTTTTTCAGTCTTATGTGTAAATTCTGGCCCCATGTAGGAATGCCATTTGTAGCTCGTGTTTTGTGTCCCACCAGACTGTTCTCAAATAACCACACAGAGACTTATTAATAATGATAACTCAAGTTTATTAACAGAACAAGCCACAGCCAGCATCACATGGATTTTCCGTTAAGTGTGGAAATTTGAGAGAGTTTCCCTTCTGTGTTGGAATTACAACTTGTGATTACTTTGTACCAACCATTTTTGATTGTTTCCTTGCTTTCATGTAGTATTTTGTTGGTGCTCAGATTTTGGATATTTATGCTTCTTAATTCCCTGTCATTCTTAGATGGCACTGTCTTCACAGCAGACATCCCTATCCTTTTAATAAAAACTGTGTGAGAGCATTGCATTTAATATTTTTTTATTCTAAGAATAATGATGAGTGTTCTGGTTTGAATATGTGGCCTGAGACAAGAATTACAAGTTCTATGCCTTATGAGAAGTCGTGGAGTTGTGTATTAGTGATGTAAATGATGATTTTTTTATTCTGGCAGTCACAGCCAATGTTGCCTGTGACTATAAGGATGAATATTAAGAAGAATGTCTGAAATCATATATTTTCAGAGAAGTTGCAGATGAATGATATCATCTGGGTCTACTATCTCCCTGGCAATGTGCACTATGCTAGCTTATTATATTGGGCAGATTTTTGTGTTCCCATCAGTGAGATATTTTTTAATTCCTGAAAAGAGTTAGAGTGTAAACTTCAGACATGTGTTTGCATAAGAAACCAGCAATACTCTACAAAGGGCTAAATGTTAGTAACTTATGACATTTGAAAGAGATGATAAAATCATCAACTTTACCTTGTTGTATTGTAGTCCTGTTACTTGCCATTTTCCCATGATAAAACAGAATGATTATAAGTGAACATAATAGATCTATCAGTGGCTTAAGGGACTGTTATTAAAATCCTCCTAGTGTAAACAATTGTTAGAATGACCTCCTGCTTAAGAAGAACATTGATCGCACATAATTTTACCAAATTCTGTGCTTTTAAGTACAAGAGACTCCTCAGTATTTCTCTTTTATGATGTGTGTGTGTGGATTACAAAAGAACAACAGAGACACTGGTATGTGGTATATTTTTAAGCACACTGTTACATGTCTAGATTATTTTTCTGCCAATATCTTTTTTACTGAATATCTGTATGGTTTTTGACCTTATGAGACCAATCCTAAACTCCTATGATAGTTGCAGTTTAACAGGGCTCAGCTTAGTGTATGGGTTGGCACATATCGTGTGTGGTTGGATTTTCATCCTTGTTTCACTGAGAGCCTAGCTTCATGGCTTAGCTATTAGGGAGCCATGGTTACTGCTGCAGCTCTGGGAGGTTGTTGGTCCATGCTGACAGTTAGTAGCAAACTGCCAACTGCTTATAAACACCATTTAATCTACATGCTTTGAAACATAGGCTGCCATTAGTGTATTTGTTCTTGGCCTTTCCTGACAGCTATAAAAATAAAACAAAATAAATGACATCCATGTGTCTGTCCTGAAGTACTATGTATTTGTAAGTAAGACTAATCATTACAGATTTAAGAATCTGACAGACACTTGGAGGGTCCTGCTCATTCCTATCTGTTATTTATTTTTCAGCACAGTTTACCCTTTGGGAGAAACTTGAGGTACATTGAAACCCACTATCAGAGTTTATTAGGCAAAGGGAATAGGGAAAAGGTGCATTGCATTGTGGAAATGACCTTTGTGGTTAGGGTGCAGAGGAATTGGTGAAACCTGCTTTTATGGGACTTCTCAGCATGGGCTTATGTCCTATGCAGTTATGCCATGCATGCACCTAGATAGGTTACATGTTCATGTTTTCGCAAATTATGTGATCACACAGTGCATGCATTACTTAGGACATAAGGTCCCGTGGTGACTAAATATCTTTCCTGGCTGCTGGAATGTGCATGTTTCAACATGCAGCTGGGAGTGTGGCTAGGAAGTATCACAATCCATACTTGTTGCTCTTATAAAAAATCAGGGGTTCGGGGATACAGGTGAATGGGAGTTGGGACAGAGTGTCTCCCAGAAATGCTTTCCTCTAGGGCAGCGGGCATTGGTTAACATTTGTGAGTATATAAGGGTAGATTTTGAGGTAGCTGGACATTTTGTGGTAATTAATTGTGTTCCACAGTTTATGGTCTGTGGACTATTCCATTGCTTCTTGGATCTGCTGTGAGAATCTGACAAGTTGCTGTCCAGGCAGAAGAGGAAGTTTAGAAAAAAATTTTATTGAGGGAGGTGCACAAGGGGTCTCACATGGAGCAAGGAGTGTTCTGATATCAGAAAACTTTGAATGATACAGATCTGAAGTGTTTCTTACCTGTCTATGTAGTTCCAAGATGACTCTATAGCTTGGAAGTATTTTTAAACATTTTTAAGGACAAATCCAGGGAATTTAAAATCTTTATCTGGTTGCCATGATATTATAAATTTTAGAACTCTGCTATCAGAATTTTATTGGTAGAATGTCAGGCAGTATCCTGGATGAAGCAGGGACCTAAAGGTCCATTTTGCCAAACAAAGTTCAGTGGTCACATTCCTATGGTTTCTGCATGTCCAGTAAAACATTATTTCAAGTAGTCCAGGCAAGAACAGTTTCTTGCCCAAATGGATATTTTTGCAAAGGAGAATATAAACTCAATATGGAGTGTCTGCAATGCCCATTCTCTTCTCTGAAGTAAATTGTTGACACTAGCAGCAGAAACGTCTCATTGTACTGAACTTCTAAATTTTTAAAATATTTTAAATGCCCTATTCTCTAGGTCGTTGAAGTGTTTGAAGATTGCCTGCCTAACTGAATTATGTCTATGTATACCTAGAAAACTTAACATGACTATATGTTTGACTATCATAGGAGACTAATTATTAATCTGTATTTTTAATTATCTAGTACAATCTAAGTGAGTTACATAAACATAATATCTTAAAGAAGAGTAGAAATATATGCACAGTATAACAAAATTAAATTTAAACTTGAATCAATAACTAAAATCTATAGCAATGTGAAACGTTTTAAACAAGATGTTCGTAGAAAGTAGACTCAATTATCTACCCATTCTTCCTATCATATCTTGATGCTATCCCCCATTTATATTTTTAGAAAGATATTGTATTTAAAATCAACCCTTTTTAAAATAAAAATATTGCTTTATTTCTATCCCCCACCAGAGGGCCCTTTATGGTACAAAATAATCTCTCAACCTCTGTTTCAGCAATATGCTTGGGTTTAGAGAAGGAGTGAGCTAATATCACCTCCAATGCCAGCTTGGTATATTTGGAATTTGGGCACAGCTTCTCAAACTATTTCCTGCTGGATGAGGGTGCTGCATTCTTATGGGGACATAAAGAAAATTTTAGGATTATGGGGTAGTCCATGAGCTTGTATTGTCTTACAGAAACCTCTGTGTAACTCAGTGGGAATAGGTCATGCCCACATGCCTGGAACCCACCATAGAGTAGTTCAAGCCCACATGTTGCAGTATCTCACGACCCTCTTGAGACATGGTTCCTCTTCCTTTTAGAATTGGTTATTTTCAGATTTTAGGTGGAAACTCGAGCAGTTGGGTGCCTTTGTAGCTGAAGTTATCCTGTTTCTGCCCGGCTCCTGCTGCCCTCAGACACAAGAAAATACCCTGAGACTTACATTATTTACAAACTATATTGACTAATGGCTCAGGATTCTTGTTAGCTGTTCTTATATCTTAAATTAACCAATTTCAATTCATCTATAAGTTGCCATGTGACTTTTGGCTTACCAGTATCATTACATGTTGCATCTTATCATGGCTTCTGGCAGCTTCTCCCTCACTCAGCCTTCCACTTTCAAGAATTATCCTCTCTCTTGGTCCTGCCTATACTCTCTGCCTGGCTACTGGACAATCAGCACTTTATTTATTAACCAATCAGAGCAACACATGCAGAGCATACAGAACATCCCACAGCAGATTGGCTGTAGGCTCCCTGTTATGAATTGAGACAGAGCAAGACCCTTAGCGTTAAGGAGCTGGTATAGATAGGACAGAATTGGCCTCGTGACAGGAGATGACTGTGAGGATGTGTGTTAAAATATATCTATTGCCTGTGGTGAATGACATGAGTTTGGCCTCTAGCCTGCCACTGTCCTAGCTGCCTGGTTGGTACAGTTATTTCCCTTAGAGGTGATAGAGTTGTCAATCTGATGAGATTGACAGTAAATAATTCCTATTACATTTGGGACATAGGAAGCTTTATCATGACCATTATTTGGCCTGAGTTAGTTATGAATTGTCCTTTTGATGTGAGAAGCCCATGCTTTTTACAGATATTAATGTGGGACAAGAGGATATGAAAAGTACATTTGAAATTGGGTATTGGTGGCACATGCCTTTAATACCAGCACTCGGGAGTCAAACCCAGGCAGATATCTGTGAGTTCAAAGTTAATGTGGTCTAAAGAGTGAGTTTCAGGACAGGAACCAAATTTACACAATGTAATCTGTTTTCAAAACAAAAATAAACAGTGTATTTGGAGTATGTAAAATCTTTAGGAATTGCCCCTGTGCCAACTAGAAGGTACAGGTGAGAGACATTAGCTCAGCCTGTTGGTTAGTAATGTATGTCTTTGAATCTACCACCCCATCATCTGCAATTATAGCATATCCTACTTTATGGGTCTGATATTGAAAAATGGATGAGAACATGATGAGAAGCAGCTTGTCGTTCAGAGCAGCAGCAGAAGCCTCCATAGTCTCACTGCCACTGTTTCTGGCCTGGAACAGCCCCAGCCAAAGGAGACTCAATCTCAGGGTTGTGCCTTCAAGCCCCACATTGGGCACCAGATGTAACATGAATCTTAAAATGTCATCTTATTAAAAAACTGGATGCCAGCTTTTAGGGTGAATTTCTGAAAGATCAGAGGAGCAGAATAAGCCATAGTCAATGTCACATGGATTTTCAGTTAAGTGTGGAAATTTTAGAGTGTTTCCCATCTGTGTTGGCTTTACAACTTGTGATTTCTTTGTACCAATCATTTTTGATTGTTTCCTTGCTTTCATGTAGTATTTTGTTGGTGCTCAAATTTTGCAATATTTATGCTTCTTAATTCCCTGTCATTCTTAGATGGCACTGTCTTCACTGAAGTCATCCTTACCCTTTAATAAGAATTGTGTGTGACCAGTATATTTAACATTTTCTTATTCTAAGAATAATGATGAGTGTTCTGGTTTGAATATGTGGCCTGAGACAAGACATTACAAGTTCTATGCCATTTGAGAAGTTGTGGAGTTGTGTAATAGTGATGTAAATGATGCTTTTTTTTCTGGCAGTCACAGCCAATGTTGCCTGTGATTATAAGGATGAATATTAAGAAGAATGTCTGAAATCTTATGATTTCAGAGAAGTTGCAGATGAATGATAGCCTTCTGGGTCTACTGTCTCCCTGACAATGTGCACCATGCTAACTTATTATATTGGCCAGATTTTTGTGTTCCTGTCAGTGAGATATTTCTTTTTTCCTGAAAAGAGTTAGAGGGTAAACTTCAGACATGTGTTTGCTTAAGAAACTAGCAATAAGCTATAGAGGGCTAAATGTTGGTAATGTGTGACATTTGAAAGACCTGGTAAAATCATCAACATTACCTTTTTGTATTGTAGTCCTGTTACCTGCAGTTTCTCCATAATAAAACAGAATGATTATAAGTGAACATAATAGATCTATCAGTGACTTAAGGGACTGTTATTAAAATCCTTCTAGGGTAAACAATTGTTAAAATGACATCCCTGCTTAAGAACAACATTGATTGCACATAATTTTACCAAATTCTATGCTTTTATGAACAAGAGACTCCTCAGTATTTCTCTTTTATGATGTGTGTGTGGATTGCAAAAGAACAACAGAGACACTGGTATGTGGTATAATTTTCTTTTTTTTCTTTTTTTCCTTTTTTTTTTGTTTTTTCGAGACAGGGTTTCTCTGTGTAGCTTTGTGCCTTTCCTGGGACTCACTTGGTAGCCTAGGCTGGCCTCGAACTCACAGAGATCCACCTGCCTCTGCCTCCGGAAAGCTGGGATTAAAGGCCTGCACTACCACCACCTTTAATTTTAAGCTCACTGTTATATGTCTAGATTATTTTTCTGCCAATATATTTTTTTACTGAATATCTGTATTGTTTTTGACCTCATGGAACAAATCCTAAACCCCTATGAAAGTTGCACTTTAACAGGGCTCAGCTTAGTGTATGGGTTGGCACCCATCATTTGTGGTTGGCTTTTGATCCTTGTTTTGCTGAGAGCCTAGCTTCATGGCTTCGCTATCAGGGAGCCATGATTACTGCTGCAGCTCTGGGAGGTTGTTGGTCCATGCTGACAGTGATTAGCAAACTGCCAACTGCTTATAAACACCATTTAATCTACATGCTTTGAAACATAGGCTGCCATTAGTGTATTTGTTCTTGGCCTTTCCTGACAGCTATAAAAATAAAACAAAATAAATGACATCCATGTGTCTGTCCTGAACTACTATGTATTTGTAAGTAAGACAAATCATTACAGATTTAAGAATCTGACAGACACTTGGAGGGTCCTGCTTATTCCTATCTGCTATTTATTTTTCAGCACAGTTTACCCTTTGAGAGAAACTTGAGGTACATTGAAACTCACTATCAGAGTTTAATAGGCAAAGGGAAAAGGGAAAAGGTGCATTGGATTATGGACATAACTTTTGTGGATAGGGTGCAGAGGAATTGGTGGAACCTGTCTGTATGGGACTTCTCAGCATGGGCATATGGGCCTATACAGCTGTGTCATGCAGGTGCCTAGACAGGTTACATGTTCATGTTGCTCGCAAATTATGTGACCAAGCAATGAATGTATGACTTAGGACATAAGGTCCTCTGGTAACTTAACATCTTTCCTGGCTGCTGGACTGTGCATGTTTTTATGGAGATGGGAGTGTGGCTAGGAAGAGTAACAATCCAGATTTGTTTTACTTATTAAAAAATAAATGGGTTAGGGGATACAGGTGAATGGGAGTGGGGACAGACTTTCTCCCAGAAATGCTTTCATCTGAGGCAGTGGGCATTGGTTAACTTTTGTGGGTATAGAAGGGGACATTTTTGAGGTAGCTGGACATTCTGTGGTAGTTAATTGTGTTCTACAGTGTATGATCTTTGGACTATTCCTTTCCTTCTTGGATCTTGCGGTGATAATCTGACAAGGTACTGGCAGGCTAAAGAGGTAATTTATTAAAAACATTATTGGAGGAGGCCCAAAAGGGGTCCCAGATGGAGCAAGGAAGGACCTGATATCACAAAACTTTGAATGATACAGATCTGAAGTGTTTCTGCCATGTCCATGTAGTTCGAAGGTGACTTTATAGCCTGGAAGTATTTTCAAACATAGTAAGGGTCAATCACAGGGAATTTAAAATCTTCATTTTCATTTATATTTTAGAACTCTGATATCAGAATTTAATGGTTAAGCTGGTGGTGGTGGCACATGCCTATAATACCAGCACTTGGGAGTCAGACCCAGGCAGATGTCTGTGAGTTCAAAGCTAGCATGGTCTACAAAGCGAGATTCAGGACAGGCACAAAAAATACACAGAGTTATCTGTCTTGAAAAGAAAAATAAAAAGCATATTTGGAGTACATATAACCTTTAGGAATAGCCCATGTGCCAACTAGAAGGTACAGTTGAGAGACATTAGTTCAGCCTGTTGGCTAGTAGTGTATGTCTTTGATTCTAACACCCCTGTATCTGACACTTTGGCATATCCTGCTTTGTGTCCCATCATGTAAAAAGGAGCAGCCATCTGTGTACCAGGTATAAGTGGCCTGAGGCAATGTGCACTCCTGTGTGTGTGAAGGATGAGGCAAAAATTCCTTTAGGATTTAAGTGCAGTAGTGAGATGTGGAATAGTCAACACTCATTCGAGCAAGAAGGATTGAAATTTTAACAAGTGGGAAGTCTGGAAAGAAAGTGTAGTATCTTCCAGTAATAACACTTGGAGAGAAAAAAACACGGAAGTTGAAAAAGTTTGTAAGACTTTATAAGTTAAAAGATGGAACAAATTATTGTGGGAAGGTGATGGATTAGGTGACCCAAAATTTCATTTATTTGATTCACTATTAAGGAACTTAACAGCCCCCGAATCACATATGATTGGTGACCCTCCCTGTGTGGTGAGGTGTAGTTTTTTGACAGGTATGCTACAGGTACAATGGAGCGTCCCTGCTCTTGCCCAAGAGTCCCAAGAGTATATCATTCTCTTTCTGTTTCATAGACGGAGAAGGGATGGATGAGTTGATCAGGGAATTGTAGTGCAGAGTCCTGAAGCAGAGTCCATTGGAATTTCTGGAAAGAATTAATAATGGGGTGAATAAAGGATTCATGCAGGATCCCTGAGCTGCCTCATATAAGCGGTGAGCCAGGAGATTAAAAAAAATTAAACACAGGATAATAAGGAGTCAGCTTTTTTTAGAAATGATAGAATATCTTGTTTAGTAGAGCAGCCTGCAAAAGACTGAACTGGATGCATTCTATCTGAAACTATAACCTTGGATGATGTGGTAATGTTTACACCCAAATAGGTGACCTGAGGAGTGGAGAGCTGCATTTTAGAACTTGAGACTCCATAAATCAAGGTGTACAAAACATTTAGAAGAGGAGAGATATTAGTTTGAGAAACTTATACTTGTGGACCACAGAGTAGATTGTTATCTACTAATTGTAAAAGTTAAAGCCAATGAGGGAGAAGGAGAGCAAGCCAGAAGCTGGGGATTGATGAAAAATTTGTGGGACGTCCATAAATCTGTGTGTCAAAACAGTCCAAGTTAGCTACAAATACAGGTAAATGTTAGCGTCTGTCCAGGATAAGGACAAAATATTTTGAGACAGAGTGTGGAGAGGTCTGGAAAAGAAGGTATCCTTGAGACCTAGAACTGAGTAGTGTGTGGTTTCTGAAAGGATGGTGTAAAGAATTGAGTAAAGTCCAGTCATTACAGGATTGAGAGAACCCCTGAAGATCTAATGAACTGCAGGTGTAGTGATATTTTATTTGTGCTAAAATGTGTTGCTATTTTATTTATGCTTTATTAAAGCTTGCTGGAGATCAGGCATGAAAGGCCAGCCATTTTCAGTAAACATAAATACAGGCAGCACACACCCTCACTAAGAACACTTATCAGACAGGGTCTCTGTGTGTTCAAGACCATATTAGGGAACAGAGCAAACCAGGGTGACACACTCCATTAACTCCAGTACCAAACATAAAGACATTGGGGTTTTGTAGAGACATACAATATAAAAAAGAGAGATAGTGGGGCCAATGTAGCCAATTAAAGGCATAAGAGCAAGATAATGAAAGCATGTGTAAGACAGCAAGTAGCTTGCATTTGGAAGCTGCAGGGTTGGTGAGGTTAGGTTTGCTTGTGACTTTTCCAATTTCCCTGATCACTAAGTCTTCACCCCTATATTTGGCACTGTGTTTTTCATTTAAAGAGACCATTTAGAAACTTGAATAAATGCAGGTCTAAATCAGGTGGTATATTCTATTAGGATTCTTAACTCTAAATATAGTGGTGTTAAAAGGAGAAGTGTTTGGATGAAGTAGCTTCTTTCTGAGAAGTTCAGGGATGATAGGGTTAAGTCCTCTAAGGCTCTGGAGTGAAAGAGTATACTGAGTTTGAGTGATGTACCAGGTAGGGTGCTGGAAATGGATAACAATAGAGTGATGGTTTCTAGCAATAGAAGGAGTCTGGCCATCCACGACATTGGAGTCCATATTAGAGATTGAAAGGGAAATGACATGTCAGAGATAGAGGGCTGAGTGTCAAAGAGGAGGAGGAGGAGATGACCTGCTGTCAAATCTGTGGTAGGGAAATGTGGGCACAAATGAAACAGATGTGAGTGCCTTAGCTAAAAAAATCTCTTCCCATTAGGTGCACAGGGCAGGTTTCCATAAACAAAAATGTGTGTAAAAGATATACCCATGAAAATATATTTAAGTCATGGTGTTTGGTGAGGTAATTAAGGCTGTCCCTCAACCAAGACAACAGGGATATTGGAATGACAGGTAAGACCCCAAAACTTGCACAAGATGCAATAATGGCCTCCAGTGTGCAAAGGAAGGAAATAGATCATCCCTGTACAATAATGGCTTCTCTAGTTCTTGGTATGACATCACTTTTGGTGGGTAAAGACCTGAGTACCTCAGTTGTCCATTATGCAGGTTAAGAAATTGCCTGTATGTTGGTCTTCAGGCTTTAGGATCTGGCATCAAATAGGGGAGTCCTGCTCTTCCCTTCTTCTGAAGCTACTGCTTTCCTTAAGGATATAGCATCCCTGTGCCAGTTTTGATGTCCTGCTCTATTGGCAAGTAAGTTGATTTTCTTGAGGCTTTAGTATCTGGCAGAGACTAGTGAAATCTGCTGTTTCCTCTTCCCTGGGCGATTTATTGTGGAAATGGCTATGACATTGTAGTTTTATTCATGAACCATAGAGACACTGAAAATATAGAGCAGTAACATTTGCAGTCACTTCTCTCTCTGTCACCAAAGGCAATAAAGTATGGAAAATAAAGTATAGCACTGGAAAATTACTTGTTAATATCCTGATGTCTTTTACGGATTTACAGGATCAACTTTGCATTCTTGGTTTGCATTATCATGGGGTTTTTGCATAAAGAGTCTCTTGTACTTGAATTTTCCTACTTCTCAGTCCATTTGTATATATGAAAGAAAAGAGGGCATTAACTTAATTGAAAGTCAGTTAGTTATTGATGATGTCAGACAGGCATTTAATACTTCATTTGGTAATAATAAACAAACCTATTCTTCTTTTCTTGAATAATTACTTGATTCCTCCCCTGATTATTTGGTCACTATGACAAAATGTCATTTGGGAGTTGCTCACTATTTTATCTTTAAGGGTATGTAGCTCATTAGAGTGAGAAATTTTGTTCCTCATCATTTAGTCCATAACATGCTGATTAACCTTCAGTCCTATCACATGAGTGTCTCAATGTTTAAGTTCTTTGATTCCCAAATAAGGAGCACAGCAGCTGCTAAAGCACGAATGCAAAGTGCCCATCCCTGTGTGGAGAGGTCTAGTTTTACTGACAGGTATGCTACACGTGCAAATGGGGGCACAGATGATGCCCTTGGGCACCTAGGGCATAACCCTATCTTTCTGTTACATAGAGGGAAGGGGTGAATTATTTCTGTAAGGTTTAGGATCAGCCATTTGAAGACCTGCAAGGCGGCAGTTCATAAATCAATGCTAGCACTTGGGAGGCACAGCCAGGCTAAACTTGGTGAGCTAGAGGCCAGCATGTGCTAGAGAAGGAAATCCAGGACAGGCACAAAAGCTACACAGAGACACCCAATTTCTAAAAAACAAACAAACAAAAAAAAACAGAAAAAAAGGAAATAAAAGGACCACAGAGACAGCTGTCAGATGCACTTGGCAGACCAGTGTCACATTGAGAAACGTGCAGAGAGGAATAGAGCCTGTCCTGTAGATAGGTAGATTTTAGGACAAAGCAGCTGAAAACTCACTCAGCCCACCAGCCAACATCAGACAGTTTTGTACTGTTAGTTGGTGTCAGAGCCTTGGTTAAATTACGTTTTATCCTGTGCTCCCTTTTCAGTTTCTGTGCTTCTTTAAGAAAACAGGAGGGGGGAGGATAAATGAGTCAGCAGCTCTGATGGAGATCACTAAATTCACTGATGTCATTTGCTTTCTATTCCTGGGTTTGAGATCTCACACCTTATTGGTTCCTAATCTATGTCTATTCAAATAGGAGGCAGTCCGATGAAACAAAAATGCCTGCACTGAAGGGTTTTACCAGCTGGGCTCCTGGCTAAATTCCAGCTTGCAGCTGAAATTAGGCAGGAGTTCTGTTCAAAACACCTCCAGAGAATGAATACTGTCCCTGAGAGCTGCAAAAGACCAAGGAAATATATGCCTAGAGATAGGCAGGGATTTGTGAGGATTCCCCACATTCCTGCTCCGAGTCACCTGCACCTGTGTGCTGTGCAGGAAATGTGCCACTAAAGCCACTGCTTCACCTTAGTATCTGTGATCTCTGCCTCAGTCCAGAATTGTGCATTATCACATTGTTGGCAAAGAAGTCTTATGTTGGGAGAAATACCTGACATAAAACAGGGATGTATTGATCATTTGCTCCTGCAGTAGACCCATTTAAAAAATGACTGAGTCAGGGAATATTCTCACAGCCACCTGGGATTCTGTGAAAATTTCAAGTGTCAAATTCCACATAAAGTGCATTTGGGGAATCTAAAATAGCATATCGGAAACTGTTCTCTGAAAGGTACAGTTGAAAGCCCCAAATCATAATCAGCCATCGGCAGGTGGAAAGCAAGGCTTTCAAGTAGACATTCAGGGCCAAGTAGCTGGAAGCATGATCACCCCCTACTTACCACAGCATGCTTTTCTCATTTGGGAATGGCATTTTTGTCCCAAGATACATTACCTTTTTTCCAGTCATCCATTTTCAGTTTCGTTTTTATAGCTGCAGCGCTGCAGCACACATTTACTTGAGAGGGTGAAATGACTCAGCAGCTCTGAAGCAGATCTCAAAGAGTGCCACAGGATTTGCTTTCCATTGGTAGATTTGAGATCACTCTCCTGATTGGATCCTATGCAAGGGGCATTCCCGACTCCCACATTTCCCCAGAGTACTCTTGCTTAGAAGCAGCAGGAAATATTAGGTAGAATGATAAGGAGGGGGAGTAACAGAAATAACAGATTAGCCTCCAGATTGCCTGGATTTAAATCCGTGTGGCATAAGGTATTTAAAGGAATGCCAAGGGGTGGAGGAAAAGACCTCCCCCCAGCACAGCACATTGTATACAATCTTAGTCACCTGTACTCAGCCCATGGTCCCATCATCCTCTCTATGCAAACTTGCTGGGTAAATGGGCTCTAACAGGTTCCTATTCCAGACACAAATGGAAAGCACACACCCCTTGTTCAGAAGCAAGGAGAGTTAATACAGTTGTGAGCAGAGCAGGTCCTTACCTGTCAGGCTCTGGCTATATTTGGGTTGTCAGGTGCTCATGGGTATAACCAAAACCCTATTGTACATTGACCTAGACAAAGCTGATTGATCCTAGCATGCACAAGAAACAGAGCCCTTGGAAATTTGCAAATTCAGACATTGTTTGATTCCCACCATTACAGCCCTGATTCACCTAATCCTGTCAAATGTGCAGCAAGCAGATCCTGCTTCTGCATATACTGCTTGTCTTTAAAGATGAGGCCTCCCTCTGTTAGTTTGAATTCACTTGATATGTTCCTATCTTGCAGAGCCTAGAGGAATCCTGCCCTTTTCTTCTTCTCAAGTTACTTCTTCCCTTAACGATATGGCATCTGTGTATCAGGCTTGAAGTTCTGCTCTATGGGCAAGGAAGATAATTTTGTTAAGTCTTTAGTATCTGCAGAGACTAGCGAAATCCTGCTCTTTCCTCTACCCTGGGAGATTAATTGTGGGGATGCCTAGGGCACTGTACATTCCATCATGATCTTCAGAGTCACTGAAAATATCGATTAGTAATATTTGTAGACACTACCCTACCTATCACCTAAGAAAATAAAATATGGATCATAAATTATAGCACAGGAAAATTACTTGTTATCATCGTTTTGCCATATAGGTTCGCACAGGCTCAACTTTGCATTCTTTTGCTTTATTACTGTGTTCTGGCATGCAGAATCCCTTGTACATATTCTTTTCTAATTGTTAGGCCATTCCAATATATGAAATCTGACAAGGCATGAGCCTGGTTGGAAATCAAACATTTATTGCTGATTTCAGAGATTTATTCAGTACTTCCCTGTAAAATAATAAACACACCATATTTCCTTATTCCTTTTGTATTTATTTTTGTATGCATTGAATAAGTGCAGATCTTTTCTTGTGTCTCCACCCACAACTCTGAATTCCTATGTCCTATAGTAAAGTTGAGACTGGAAAATGTTGGTACATTGGAATCATCAACCACCTCTGATTCTCCATGGTTCTTTCTGCCATCTCTTCAACACAAATATGTGGGGATCTCAGGTATTGTTTTGCAGAAGACATTAAACTTCAGAACATAATACCCAAAAGCATCTCTGTCTCTATAGTAAGACCCACTCTGCACATCATTGTGTTGTTTCCCAAATATTGTGTGAAGTATGTCTGTGATTAGTGCCAAGTGATGAACATATATGTTAGTATATCCCTGTCATTAGGACTTAGTTAATTTCTCTATGACCTTGGCAGAAGGAAAGAAATTGTTTTTCTATGAGTCTGTCATTTGAAAGTTGCTCACTATTTTCCCTTTCAGGGTATGTAGCATCTGAGAGAGGGAAATTTTTTTCTTCCTCATTTTAATCCACTAACACACACAAAAAAAACTTCTGTCCTAACATATGCAGTCAATCCCAGCGAATCTTCTAAATAGCAGCAGATGGATTTGTCTTCTATGATGACATTAATATGTAGGGACTTCAAAAAGAGCTTCTTTCCATCATATTATGCGGTGTTAGTGTATTTTTGAAATGGTCTGTTGAGATTCACGGTTACACTAAAGGCATACCTTTGAACATAATTTCAAAGAAATAACGAATTGCTGTCACATGAGTGAGAAACTCTGACACTTATTTACAGTATAAGGAATTACGTTTTCATAATATCTCTCTATATATTCTATTTTGCATTTCAATTAATTATAATATTTATGTAAATTGTATATGTGTATAGGTTTGAGGTTGCTCATGCATATATATATGTATATATACATATACACAGATTCATATGCATTAGTACACTATCTTGACACAGTTTAGAATTCTATTCATGTATACATTTAGATTATTTCACAAATCTTTTGGCTCCTTCAATTTAATATCAGCACTGCAAACTATTAAAATAAACACCTCTGTTTACTAATGTTATTTTACCTAATTGTTCATCTACAAATGTATACATGACTAACTCACCCTCTATATAGAATATGGTGTTTAGGTGTAGCCATTTTAGGAATTTTTTTTTTTTTTTGGATTTTTGGGATAGGGTTTCTCTGCATAGTTTTTTTCTTGTCCTGGATCTCACTGTGTAGACCAGGCTTGCATAGAACTCACAGGGATGTGCCTGCCTCGGCCTTCCGAGTGCTGGCATTAAAGGCATATGACACAATGCCTGGCACCTTATAAAGTCTTTACCATTTGAGCAGTTGAGATATTGTGTAATACTAATGTAAAATATGCTATTATTTTATGACGGTAGCAGTCAATGTTACATGTGGCTGCAATGATAAATAGTTACAAGACAGTATGAAATTACATGTTTTCAGTGAAGTTAGAGATGAAAGTTCTCTTTCTGGATCTACTTTCTCCATGGCCATGTGGAATATGCTAGTTTATGATATTGGGCAGAGTGTGTCTTCCTGTCAATGACAAATATCTGCATTTCTGAAAAAAAATTAGTATGAGAACTCAAGATATATCTTTGGGTCCCAAAACATTGGGACAATTTGAACAGCTAACTTCTTGTCAAATTTATGACATTTTGAAATGGCTGGTAAAACCATCAACTTTACCTTGTTGATTTGTAATCATTTAAGCTGCAATTTTGCCTTCATAAAGAAGGATGATTAGAAGTGGGCATAATAGGTCTATCTATGTCTTAAGGGATTGTTTCTAACATCCTGATGGTATAAAAAATTGTTAAAAGGACATCCTATATAAAACAAAAAATGGTCCAGCAAAATTTAACCAAATACTGTGGTTTTATATCCTGGAGAATCCACATAATTTTTCTTGTAGGATATGTGTGTGTGGATTACAAAAGAACAGCGGAGACACTGGTATTGGGTATATTTTTAAACACACTGTAAACAGTTTAGACATTTTTTCTCTGTCTGGATCTCTCTTTAATAATCACATGTGTTGTTTTTGATCTCATGAGACAGATCCTGACCTACTATGACAGTTTCTGTTTTAGAGGACTCAAGTTATTGTATGTTTTGGCTCATGGCATTTGTTGTTGTCACATCCCACCACCTGGATCTCTGAGAGCCCGAATTCATGGCTCAGCTAACAAGAGCCATGACTACTGCTACAGCTCTTTCAAATGTAACTGTGTCATCACTTCTAGGGACTTATAGTAGACAACATAATTGCTGAGAATATAAACATATGTGTATTTTTCTTTTATAAAATAAATTTATCTTACTATATTTTTTATCATTAAGACACTGTGAGATATTATATTACTGTTGGCACTATTTTGAAGAAAGCATGAAATCCACATTTTTTCCTTAATCCTAATAGATTTTGTAGAGCACCCTAATAGATATAAATATATTATGTATTATTATTCAACTACATGTAAAACTATGATTATAATTTATAATTATGCAACAATATGTGTAATTATATATCATAATTATAATTCTACTACATAAGAAAACACACATAATTTTCTGACACAAACCAATCACAGAGACAACAGCCAGATGCACTTGACAGCTCACAGTCACAATCAGCAAAGTCGAGACAAGAATGAAGACTTTCTTGTAAATAGATAGAATCTAGGCCAATCAGCTGGAAGTTCTCTCAGCACATCTATTATTTATTTTATTGCTATTTACCATGTTAGAGAAAACAAAAAGTGCAATAAATCCCAGTGGAAGAATGTTAATTGGGAAGGGCAAAGAGGGATTGTGCAATAGGCATACTAGAAGTGAATGGTGTGGAAAAGGTGGCCAGGGAATGGGTGGAATCTGCAATTGTTGGTTGCCTGAGCATGTGCTCATGGTCTTGTGCAGCTATGTCCACATGCACATAATTTACTTGATGAAGCTTCAAGCATATTCCATGTTCATCTAGCACAGGGATTACAAAGGATGCAATGATCTGGGATGACTAAGCATTGTGCCTGACTAATGGTCAGTGTATGCATGGTTATTTAGTTAGGTGTGGATAGGATTTGTAACATTCCTACTACACTTGTAGTTATAGGAAAACATAGGGAGTTAAGGGTGGCAGATAAATGGGAATGGGGGTTCTGTTCCACCCAGAACTACTTCAAGCTGACTAGTTGGGCATTAAGTAATATTGGGGGTAGGGAAGGGGGCTTTCCAAGAGGTAGCTGGACAATTGGAGGTAGCTAAATATTTTCTTCTGGTTTGGGCCCTGTGAAATTGACAAGTTGCTGGAGATGCAGAAAAAGAATGTGAGAAAAAAATTATCTTGCGAGGTCCCCAGGAAGAGGAAGGTACATCCTATGACCAGTGAAGGTGAAAGATACATATCTAACGGTGATCTGGATTGCCCAGGTGGATCCAAGCTGGCTGTAGGGCTTAGAAGAAGTTTAAAATTTACCAAGAATACAAATGTTAAAAATATTATGGAGCAATCAAAAGGAATTTAAAAATCTTGAGCTGCTAGCCATGATATTATAATGTTAAGTACTCTGCTGCTATCAGAATTTTATTGTTTAATGTTAGCAAAAGCGATAGAAAGAGACAGACAGAGACAGAGACAAAGACAAAGAAAGAGAAAGAGAGAAGAATGGAGAATGTAGCTAGAGTTTTCCAGGTCCTTCCTGGTCCAAAGTCAGGACAAATCTCTCTCACCCACCATTCCTGAAGCTGCTCAGACCCAACCAAATAAACACACAGAGACTTACAGTGCATATAAACTGTATGGCCATGTCAGGCTTCTTGCTATCTGTTCTTATATCTTAAATTAACGCATTTCTATTACTCTATACTTTGCCATGTGGCTCGTGCCTTACTGGTATCTTACATCATGATTCTCCTCCCTGCTGCTGGCAGTGTTTCTCTGCCTCAGCCTTCATGTTCCCAGAATTCCCTTCTCTGCTCATACTGCCTATACTTTCTGTCTGTTTACTGACCAATCAGCATTTTATTTATACAGAATGATATCTCCAGGAGGAGAAGGAGAGGGAGATAAAGGAATATGGATCATGCATTATTTTTTTTTTTACCATTTTCAATTAGGTATTTTTATCTTCTCCTGAGACAAACCTTAAGGCACATGTTTCCTTTAATTTTTTAGTATTGAACAGACACAGGAGATAACTTGCTGAGGGCATTTAACAATGATAGATTGTTATATTAAAGTTTGATTTTACAAAGTGAAGACCCTTTTGACAATGAGGTGTTTATACCTCTGGTCCATTAGGGTTTCTTACCAGTATATTTTGGGTATATTTTGATATTTCTTGTGTCTCCAGATGTATGGCTTATATTGGTCTTGTAACAATTAGCTGGATATTTAATTAGAAATTTGAATATGTTATTAGAGTCAAGAGAGGGAAACTGATGAAGCAGAATATGTAGTAGGGACAGGAGAACTTGAAGAGGGAATCAGGAAGAAGAAAAAACTTATGGAGTTCACAATTCAGTGAGAATGAATGTGTGTGAGAAAGCACATTCTTTTGAAATTGGTAACAAGGCATTAATCTAGATGTCCTCTGGAAGTTAAGGACTGGGGCCCTGTTTGTTTTACTGTGTATGAGGAAGAATTTCTCTTGGGTGAGGGCAGGATATAAGGTTTCAGGCTGTGGAGATGTATTCAGTGGGGAAAGCCCTCAAGTTTAGCCCCTGTGGGGGGTTACAAGAAGTCACTTGAAGGGTACCTTCCATTTAGTGTAAAGGGTTGAGTTTTGCTGGACTGAAGGGGAAAGAAGGACCTGATCCCCAATGAGGATAGAGGATTGTGCATGGATTACCACATGGCTGGTGTAAGGAGTAGACACCAAAATTCCACAGAGACAGCAGAGGTGATAGTGCAGAGGACGGAGGAGGTGATCAAGGAGAGGTAAAGGTTTGGATCAGAAGCCAGGGGTTAGAGCTAATAACCCATACATGAGTTCAAATGGTGGGATTGATAGGGCTTGCTTTCTAAGTGTCCATTATCATGAAAAGAGCTAAAAACAATAATATCACCAAATCAGGGTGAATTTCTGTTGGCATCTTAATAAGATTGTGTTTTAAAAATTATTGGTATACTGTATATTCCCTGAGGACTTATGATGGTAAGGGATATGAAAATATCAAGGTGTATTAAGAGCTTAAATATGGTCTGGAAATTCTGGAAGGTGAACTCCAGACTACTACCACACTGAAGAAATTCAGGGATCCCAAATCCTGGAGAAGGAGGTCAGGGATTGTCTGAGGCCACTTATTAGAAATATGAAATATCTCTACACAACTCGTAAATGAGTCCTGAACCATGAGGAGTCATTTAATTCGTCTGACTGTGGGCATATGGGTAAAATTGAGCTGCCAGTCAGGCCTTGGAAGCGACCCTCTAACCTGGTTAGTGTGGAAATGTGGGCTCCAAAATGTGGAACTGAATTCTGTCTTCTGACAACTTTTACAGTAGGCAGTTATAGATTTTAAGGACTGAAAGTCCTCAGAGGTAGGTGTAGCTGAAGTTATCCTGTTCCTTCCCAGATCCCATGGCACTCAGAACCAAGCAAACACACAGAGACATATTATTACAAACTGTATGGCCTAATGGCTTAGGCTTCTCATTAACTGTTCTTATATCTTAAATTAACCCATTTCTATTAATTTGTGAGTTGTCACGTGTCTCTTGGCTTACTGTTTTTTAAACATGTTGCCTCTCATCATGGCAACTGGCCGCACCTACCTCACTCAGCCTTCCACTTTCCCGAATTCTTCTCTCTCTTTGTCCCACCTATACTTCCTGCCTGCCTACTGAACAATCAGCACTTTATTTATTAACCAATCAGAACAACATATTCAGACATACAGAACATCTCACTGCAGGTAGGCTGTAGGTTCCCTTCTATGAACTAAAACAGAGCAAGAATATTAGGGTGAAAGGGCTGGTGTAGATAGGAGAGAATTTGTGTAGTGACAGGAGATAACTGTGAGGATGTGGGTTGAAATATATGTATTGCCTGTGGTGAAGGACATGAGTTTGGGCTCTAGACTGCCACTGACTGTCCTAGATGCCAGGTTGATACACTTATTTCACTTACAGATGATAGAGCTGTCAATCTGGTGAGAATGAGAATGAATAATTCCTATTAAATTTGGGAAATAGGAAGCTTTTATCATGACCATTATTTGACTTGAGTTAATTATGAATTGTCCTTTTACTGTGACAAGCCAGTGCTTTTTCCAGATATGAGTGCGGTAAAGGGGGATATGAAAAGTTTATTTGGCTGCTAGTGGTAGTGGCATATGCCTTTAATACCAGCACTTGGGAGTCAGACCCAGGCAGATGTCTGTGAGTTCAAAGCTAGCATGGTCTACAGAGCAAGGTTCAGGAGAGGCACCAAAATTACACAGAGTTATTTGTCTTTCAAAACAAAAATAAAAAGCATATTTGGAGTATGTATAAATTTAGGAATTACCCGTGTGCCAAGTGGAAGGTACAGGTGAGAGACATTAGCTCAGCCTGTTGGTTAGTAGTGTATGTCTTTGAGTCTACCACACCAGTATCTGACACTATGGCATATCCTGCTTTACGGGTCCCATTATGTAAAAAGGAGCTGCCATCTGTGTACCAGGTATAAGTGTCCTGAGGCAATATGCACTCCTGTGTGTGTGAAGGATGAGGCAAAACTTCCTTTAGCACTAGTTCTAGGAAGGAGGATTGAATATAAACAAGTGGGCAAGTCTGGAAAGTAAATGTGGTATCTTCCAGTAATATCATTTGGAAAGAAAAAACTCAGAAAGTTGAAAAAATTTGTAAGACTTTATAAGTTAAAAGAAGGGACTAATTATGGTGGGAAGATGATGCTTTAGGTGACCCAAAGGTTAGTTTCTTTGATTCACTTTTAAGTAGCTTAACAGCCCCCAAATCACAAATAATTGGTGACCTTCCCTGTGTGGTGAGGTGTAGTTTTGTTGACAGGTATGCTGCAGGTGTAATGGAGGGTCCCTGCTGGTGCTCTAGAGTTCTAAGGGTATATCCCTCTCTGTTACATAGACAGAGAAGGTATGGATGAGTTGATCAGGGAGGTGTAGTGCAGAGTCTTGAAGCAGAGCCCAATGGAATTTCTGGAGAGGATTAATAATAGGATGGATGAAGGATTCATGCAGGATTCCTGAGCTGCCTCATATGTGGGGTGAGCGAGGAGATTAAAAATATTGAACACAGGATTACAAGTAGTCAGCTTATTTCTAGAAAGGATAGAATATCCTGTTTAGTAGAGCAGCCTGCACAAGACTGAATTAGATACTTTCTGACTGAAGCTATAGCCTAGTATGATGAGATGATGTTTACACCCAAATAGGTGACCTGAGGAGTGGACAGCTGCATTTTGGAACTTGAGACTCCATAACTCCACCTGTACAAAAAATTTAGAAGAGGAGAGGTGTTAGTTTGAATAACTTATAATTATGGGCCACAGAGTAGAAAGTTATCTACTAATTGTAAAAGTTAAACCAATGAGGGAGAAGGAGAGCAAGCCAGAAGCTGGGGATTGATGAAAAATTCATGGGATGTCCATAAATCTGTGTCAAGACAGTCCAAGTTAGGTACATATACAGGTAAGTGTCAGCGGCTGTTCAGGATAAGGACAAGATATTTTCAGACAGAGGGCTGAGAGGTATGGAAAACAAGGTATCCATGAGATCTAGAACTGAGTAGTGTGTGGTTTCTGAAGGGATAGTGTAAAGAATTGTGTAAAGTCCAGGCATTACAGGATTGAGAGCCCCCTGAAGATCTAATGAACTGCAGGTATAGTCATATTTTATTTGTGCTAAAATGTGGTGATATTTTATTTATGCTTTATTAAAGATTGCTGGAGATCAGGCAGGAAAGGTCAGCCATTTTAAGTAACCAAATGTCAGGAGTCACACTCTCAATCAGATGACTTATCAGACAGGGTCTCTGTGTGTTCAAGGCCATACTAGGGAACAGAGCAAAGCATGGCGACATACTCCATTAACTCTAGTACCAAATATAAAGACGTTGGGGTTTTTTACAGACATACAATGTAAAGAAGAGATAGCTGGGCTAATATAGCCAATTAAAGGACATAAGAGCAAGGCAATAAAAGCATGTGTAAGACAGCAAGTAGCTTCCATTTGGAAGCTGCATGGTTGGTGAGATAAAGTTTGCTTGTGACTTTTCCAATTTCCCTGATCTCTAAGACTTCACCCCTGTATTTGGCACTGTATTTTTTGTTTAGTGAGACCATTTAGAAACTTGTCTACATGCAGGTCTTAAATCAGGTGGTAGATTCTATTAGGCTTCTTAACTCTAAGTATAGAAGTGTTAAAAGGAGAAGAATTTGGATGAAGTAGCTTCTTTCTGAGAAGTTCAGGGATGATAGGCTTAAGTCCTCTAAGGCTCTGGAGTGAAAGTGTGTACTGAGTTTGAGTGATGTACCAGGTAGTGTGCTGGAACTGGATAACAATAGAGTGTTGTTTTCTAGCAACATTAGGTGTCTGGCCATCCATGACTTTGGGGTCCACATTAGAGATTGAAAGGGAAATGACATGTCAGAGACAGAGGTCTGAGTGTCAAAGAGGAGGAGGAGAGGAGCTGCTGACAAATCTGTGGTAGGGAAATGTGGGCACAAATAAAATAGAAACTAGTGCCTTAGTTAAAAAACTTCTTCCCATTAGGTACACAGGGCAGGTTTGCACATACAAAAGGGTGTGTAAGAGATATACCTGTGAAAATACATTTAAGTCATGGTGTTTGGTGAGGTAAGTAAGGTTGTCCCCCTACCCAGACAACAGGGAGATTGGAATGACAGGTCAGACCCCAACAACTTGCATAGGATGCAGTAATGTCCTTCAGTATTCAAAGGAAGGAAATAGATCATCCCTATACAGTAATGGCTAGTCTAGGTTTTGGTATGACATGACTGTCCTTGGGTAAGGATTGAGTACCTCAGTTGTCCATTACCCAGGGTAAGAGATTTCCTGTATGTTGGTCTTTGATTGATGTCCCCATGTCATGAGTTACATAGGGGCAGTCAACTGACCTATGTCCTTATTGATAGCATTTTGGATGAGGCCCAGGTGGCCTTCATGGTGAAGGGCTGTCTCAAGTCCAATGGCCTTCTCTACAACATTTAAAACAGGCACCTGGAGGCCTTCATGTGGCTGGTCAGATAGCCTGTGCTAAATTTGACAGTCTTGTTTGCAGGCTTATTCATGACTCACATAGCTATGCCATGCAGGAACATAGACTATGTAATCAAGCTGCATGCAGGTTACATAACCATATACCTTAGTCAAACTTAGTAGGCAAGGTCATGGAATGCCTAAGGTATCTTCCTGACTGATAGACAGAGGATGCACAGTCATGTATTTACGGGGTGGCTGGTACACATAACCCCACAAGAGACAATAAGTCAGTAATCTACTGTTTGTTGGAGGGTGAGCCCATGGTAATTTCATTTTATCATTTCTTCCCTTTTCAGTTTCCCCCTCACCTTTTACAACACACATGATGGAGGGAGAGAAAGATTAGTCAGCAGCTCCAATGGACATCTCCAAATTCATTGCCGTCAATTCCTCTCCCTTCTACTTTAGACAGCTCTCTTCTTATTGGTTCCTAATCTATGTGTATTTGAATATGAGTCAGACAGATAGAATAAAAATGCTTGCAGTCTACAGGTTCGATGTAATGCAGGACTACAAGGAGTTTGCCATTCCTTGAAAGGAGAGAATATCCGGATTAGTAGAGCAGCTTGCAAAAGACTTAATTAGATGCTTTCTATCAGAAGCTATAGCCTGGTACGATGTGGTGATGTTTATACCCAAATAGGTGACCTGATGAGTGGAGAGCTGGATTTTGGAATTTGATACTCCATAACTACAACAGTTCAAAAATTTAGAAGAGGAGGTGTGTTAATTTGAATAACATATACCAGGGAACAGAGGAAAGCATGGTGATATACATCTAAAGGCCAGTACCAATCATATAGACCTTGAATTCTGTACAGACATACAATGTAAAAAAGAGATAGCTGGGCTAATATTGCCAATTAATGGGCATAAGAGCAATGCAATACAGTCATGGGTAAAACAGTAAGTAGCTTGCTTTTGGAAGCTGCAGGGATGGTGAGGTAAAGTTTGCTTGTGACTTTTCCAATTTTCCTGATCTCTAAGTTTTTCAACCCTATATTTGGCACCGTGTTTTATATTTAGTGAGAACATTTAGAAACTGGTCTACATGCAGGTCTTAAATCAGGTGGTATATTCTAGTAGGAGTCTTAACTCTAAATATAGAGGTGTTAAAAGGAGAAGAGTTTGGATGAAGTAACATTTCTCTAAGAAGATGAGGGATGATAGGCTTAAGTCCTCTAAGGCTCTGGAGTGAAAGAGTGTACTGAGTTTGAGTGATGTACCTGGTTGTGTGCTGGATCTGGATCACAATAGAATGATGGTTTCTAGCAACAGAACGGTTCTGGCTATCCAAGACTATAGGGTCCACCTGAGAGATTGAAAGGGAAATGACATGTCAGAGATAGTGGGCTGAGTGTCAAGGAGGAGGACGAGAGGAGCTGCTGACAAATCTGTGAGAGGGAAATGTGGGCACAAATGAACTAGAAGCTAGTGCCTTAGCTAAAAATCTCTTCCCATTAGGGACAAAGGGAATGTTTGCACCAAGAAAACTTGGTGTAAGAGATATACCTGTGAAAATACAATTAAGACATGGGGTTTGTTGAGGTAAGTAAGGCTGTCCCCCTACCCAGATTACAGGGAGATTGGAATGACAGGTCTGGCATGACTGCTTTTGGTTCAGGATCTGGGTTACATCAATTGTCCATCACCAAGCCTAGGACATTGGCTGGAGGGGTGTTATTCGATTGATGTCCCCATGACATGAGCTACAGAGGGGCAGTCTACTGACCCATGTCCCTTTAGATAGCATTTTGATGAGGCCCAGGTGACTCACATGGGACATGGCAGGCACCAACACAATGGCCTTCTCTACCACATTTAAAACAGGGACCTGGAGGTCCTCTAGTGGCTGGTCAGATAACCTGTGCTAGATTTGACAGTCCTGTTTGTAGGGTTTCTCATGTCTCCCATGGTACACCTTTAAAGCCACTGTTAAGTCTTCTGACTGTGGGTTCAGGGGCTTTTTCTCTGGAAGCCTAAGATTGGCCCTAGCATTGGGGAACATCTGTTAGACAAAGTAGGTCATAAGGAGTTGTTTGCCCTATGGGCATTTAGGATCTAGATTAGTATGTTGAAAGAGAACATTTGAAATTTGTTGTGGAAAATTAGACTTGTTCTCCTGATTAACTTGAGTTATGTGTTTTAACTTTTCATAATTTACTGGCTTGAAGACAACCTTAGGAAGACTTAAAGGGAAGCAGCTCATAGAGTGATCCTAGGTAGAGAGTCATCTAAGGTATTGTAATACCAATGTGGACATGATCCAGGAAGATGGGCTGCATTAGTCTGGTAGATCTTGTCCACATGTATTCTTGTCTGTTCTCAAACTTGTCTGCTCTCCTCAGGATGTAGATTATTAGCAATATTCATGCATATATCATGAAAGGTGAGACTATAGGAATGAGTAATTTATTAATATTATTTAATAAAGGAAGTAGAATTAGACATTTAAGTACCCAGTATTTTGTCTACTTGAGAATGTTCTGCTAGTGAGAAAGGGACATATGCTTTAACCAGTCTATATTCCCTGACTACCTTTCTCAAAGGGAGAATGGCCACTGGGTTGGCATGACTGGGTTTGCGTTCCTTAGCAGCTCAATAACCCATGACAATAGGAAGAAAGTAGGGGTCTGTGTTAGGAAGTTGAAGCAGCTAGATTATCAGATAAGGGGAAGGTGAGGGAGGAGCAAAAGGAGCAGTTTCTCAGAAAAGGGAATGGGAGATTGGAAAGGCAGGAGTTCATTAGCAGGTTTTAAAGCAGTAAGAATTGGTTCCTTACATTCATGAGGCATCAATAGGAGCACATGGGCAGAGGAATAGGAAACAGGAATGGTGGTTTTAGAGCTGACCTAGAAAAAGCCTTGGATATAAACTAACCGTGTCCATTTGCATGTTTGCTGGCATAAGTTAGATTATTCCTGTAAAATACTGGAGTCCAGTGTGCCATTAGGTAGCCATTTTTTATTGTTGTATAAGGGATTCTTAAGCTATTTTTTTAGTGCAAAGGCTAATAAATTTAGAGGTCTTTAATTAAGGCATTAAGTTGAGAGTTCTAAGAGTTTCTAATAGGCATCCCAGAGAAGATGTGCGGCTAATATTATTGGAAGTTTTGTTTCCCATGGCTATGATAAAGAAAGGGTTAAATGTATAAGCAGCTCTGAAGGGATCTCACAGAGTACCATTGGAATTTTCTTTCCATTGGTGAAGTTGAGTTCACTTTCCCTATTGTTTCCTGTGGGTTAGGCGATGTCCCACCCCCTCATTTGTCCAGAGAATTCTCAAGTAGAACCTGCCGGAAGTACTATTTAGAATGATGTAGGTGAGTGAAACAGATAGAAAATACAGGATTGCTTTGAGAGTGCCTGTATCCTAATCCATCCAGCATACTGTCTCTGCCCTAGGGTATTTAAAGGAAGGCCAAGGGGTGAAGAAAAGACCTCACATCAGTACAGAAAAGTGTAGACCATCTCAGATTCCTGCTCTCAGGAATCATTACATACCGTGGTCCAATCATTACTCTAAGCAGACATGCTGGGAAAAGCCTAAATTAGCTCTATCTGGTTTCTCTTACAAACACAATTTGAAAGCACACACACCTCCATCAGAGGAAATGGGAGCAAATAAAATTTTTCGCAGAGCAAGTTCTCACCATCAGCCTCTTGTTGTATTAAGGGTCTCAGTTTCTCATGGATATAATCATAACCCTATTTTACATTGGTCCAGACAAGGCAGCTTGTTCCTTACATAGAAAGAGTGACAAAGTCCATGGAAATTAGCAAAATCAAAGAGTGTATGTTTTCTAGCATTACAGATCAGAGTCAAATGATCCTGTCAAATGTGTAGCAAGCAGATTCCTGCTTCTGCAGCTACAGCTTCTTTATAAAGATGTGGACTCCCTGTTTTGGATTGAATTCACTTCAGGCTTTTGTATCTGGTTGAGACTTGGGGATACCTGCTCTTTCCTTCTTCTGAAGCCACTGCTTACCTTAAGGATATGGCTTCCCCGTGTCAGGATTGAAGTGCTTCTCTAGAAGCAAGGGAGTTAATTCTCTTGAGGCTTTAGTATCTGGCAGAGAGTAATGAAATCCTGCTTTTTCCTCTACCCTGGGAGATTTATTGTGGAAATGGCTATGGCATTGTAGTTTTATTCAGAAACCTTAGAGTTATTGGAAATATGGAGCATTAACATCTGCAGACACTTCTCTATCTGTCACCAAAGGCAAAATGTTTGGAAAATAAAGTATGTCACAGGAAACTTACTTCTTATTATCCTGTTGCCATTTAGCTTTTCACAAGTTTAAATTTGCATTCTTGGTTTGCAATATCACTGTGCTCTGGCACACAGAATATCATGTAAGTCATTTTTCCTACTTCTCAGCCCATTCCTATATATGAAACCAAACAGGTCATTAGTTTGTTGGAAGTCAATTATTTATTGATGATGACAGAGAGATATTCAATACTTCCCTTGAAAATAATAAACACACATGATTCCTTTTTGTTGAATATTTCTTTCAGTATGCATTGAAATAGTGTAGATCTTATCTTGTGTCTCCCCCCTCAGACTCTGAATTCCTATGTCTGATAGTAAATTTAATACTGGAAAACTATGGTATGTTGGAATCAGCAACAACCTCTGAATCTATTGGAAGCTTTCTGCCATCTTTTCAATACAAAAGTATGTGATTCTCAGGTAGAGATGAACACATTAAACATCAGAACATGGTACTTTAAAGCGTCTCAGGCTCTTTAGAAAACCCTTGTCTGTATACCATTTTGTTGTTTCCCAATTATTGCCTGAAATAATATATCTTATTGGGGCCAAATGATGCACATATATTTGAGTACATCAATGTCATTAGGACTCTGTTTATTTCTATATGACTCTGGCAGAAGAAAGAACCTATTATTGTAAAATCTGTCACCATTCTGGTCTCAGGTTCCTGGATATTAAATGCAGTATGGGGCATTCCTTCCAATTATCGGTCTTCATCATAAACCTCCTAATGATTGTATTACTCCCTTGATTAATTTGCCACTAGGACAAAACTGTATTTGAGAGTTGCTCACTATTTTTCTTTTAGAGTATGCAGCTCATGAGAATGGGAAGTTATGTTCCTCCTCAGTGAATCCACTAACATGCAGATTAACCTTCACTGCTATCACAAGTAGTCAATCCCAGGGAAACTTCTAATTAGTAGCAATTGGAATTTTGTTCTATGATGACAGAAGAGTGTATGGACTACAAAAATAGCTTTTTCCCCATCATATTAGAATGTGTAAGTATATTTTTGAAATGGTCTGTTAAGCTCCAGTTTGGCACTAAAGGCATACTTTTGTCCATGAAGTAAAACAAATAACACATTACTGCCACGTTAGTGAGAAAACACTGACACCCATCATAGTATAAGGGATTCAGTTTCCACAATATCTCTCCACTTGTTCTATGATGCATTTCAATTACATTATAACATTATGTAAGTTTATGTATGTGTATATGTAGGAGTTTGCTTATGCATATATATATATATATATATATATATATATTCACACATACGTATGCAAGTGTACACTTTCTTGACATAGGTTTTAATTTCATGCATGAGTGCTGAACTTAGATTATTTCACTCTCCTTTTTTCCCATCCTACTGTATAATATTTGCACTGTAAATTGTCAAAATAAATACCACTATTTATTAAAATTATTTTACCAAATTGTCCACATAAAATTGTATACATAACTAACTCACACAGTTTACAGAATGGGGTGATTAGGTGTAGCCATTTGAGCATTTGTAGTTGAAAGTACTATCAGTGTTAGTGTACAGTGTAAATGGATTCTTTCTATCTTAGCATCCAATATTTGTGCAAGATTTTCTGCTAAGTGGGGATCTTGAGAAAGTTTCCCATCTATGTTGGCATTATCATTTGTGGTGTTACTCTGCTAAGCACTTTAACTTGATTCGTTGCCTTCATTTAATATTTTGTTGGCACTCAAATTGTCTAATATTTGTGCTTGTTAATTCCCTATCTTTCTTAGATGACACTGTCTTCATGCTGACATCCTTTTTGTTTTAATATGAACTGTGTCTGACCATTGCATGAAATATTTTCTTATTCAAAGATTAATGGTGAGTTTCTGAATTGATCGGGTTACATGAGACAAAACATTATAAGTTCTATGCCGTTTGAGTAGATTTGGCATTCTGTAATAGTGATATAAATGATGCTTTTTTTCTTCTTTTTTTCTTTTTTTTGATATTTAGAGACAGGGTTTTTCTGTGTAGCTTTGTACAGTTCCTGGAACTCACTCTGTAGTCCAGGCTGGCCTCGAACTCACAGAGATATCCCTGCTTCTGCCTCCTGAGTGCTGGCATTAAAGGCGTGTGCCACAACTGCCTGACAATGCTTTTTTTTTCTGACAGTCACAATCATTATTGCCTGTGGTATGAGGATAAATATTTAGAAGACTGTCAGAAATTATATGATTTCAGAGAAGTTTCAGATGAAGGTTCTCCTTCTGGGTCTTGTACCTTCCTGCCCATGTGGAATATACTAAGATATTATATTCCATAGAGTTTGTGTTTTTTGTCAATGTTATATGTCTGCATTTCTGAAAAAGGTTATAGTGAAAACTACTCCTGTCTTTCCATATAAAACCATCAATACCCTATGCAGGGCTAAATGTTGGTAAATTATGGCATTTGAAAGAGCTGGTAAAGTCATCAACTTTACCTTGTTGTTTTGTAGTCCTGTTAGCGGCAAATTTTACCTTAATGAAGCACAATGATTATATGTGGAGATAACAGGTCTATCAATGTCTTAAGGTACTGTTTATAACATGCTCATAATGTAAACAATTGTTAAAAGGACCTCATTTTTAAGAACAACAATGATCGCACATCATTTTACCAAATACTGTGCTTTGTGTACAGCAGACTCATCAGCATTTTTCTTGTATAATGTGTATGTGTGTGAATGTGTGTGTGGAGTACAAAAAACAGCAGAGCAACTGGCATGTGTATATTTTTCAACACACTGTTACATGTCTAGACATTTTTTTTTCTGTCCGAATCTGTCTTTACTGAATATCTGTATTGTTTTTGACCTCATAAGACAAATTATAAAGTCCTATGATAGTCGCAGCTTAGAAAGGCTCAGCTAAGCATATGGATTGGCACATACCATTTGTGGTTGGCTCTTCCCATCCCACCCTCCCCATTTGTCCAGGAGCCTAGCTTCATGGCTTAGCAATCAGCAACCATGATTACTGCTGTAGCTCTGAGAAGTTGTTGGGCCCATTCAGTCATTGAGTAGCATATGTCCTACTGCTTATTAACACCATTTAATCCACATTCTTTTCCATATATGCTGTCATTAGTACTTTTGACCTTGGACATTCTGACAGGTATCTTAGAGATGGTTTGTTAGAGGAATTTGAATTTGCATTTTCCTAGTCTCTAAGGGTGTTTAACACTTCTTTAAGTATACCTGGGCCATTCAAGATTCTTCTGTTGAGAATATTCCCTTTAAATCTGTCCCCCATTTTTACTGGCATTATTTGGTATTTTTATGTCTGGATTCTTATGTTCTTTATATATTTTTTATATCAATCCTTGGTCAGATGTGAAGTTGATGAAGATTTTTTTCCCATCCTGTGGGCTGCTGTTTTGTCTTTTTGGCAGCATTTCAGGGAGGGCCCCAGCTACTTCTCCTAGCAATAGAGAGAGAGGTACTGAAGTGGCCTTCCTCATTATTCTTATTGGTGACTGTAATAATGGTCTTCATAGAGTCTTCATCCAGTACCTGATGGCACAAATGCAGAGATCCAGATTCAAGCCTTGGCTTGAATGACATCTTAGAGTCAAGAACATAGGATATAGGGATTATATGAGCAGGGGGACATCTAGATCATGATGAGAAAAAAAAAAACATAGACAGATGAACTGAGATTTTAGGGGCTCATGGATTCTGGAAGCACAGCCAGGGAGCTGGCAGGTGAATGGACTAAGCCCTCTGCATCTGGGAGACAGTTTTGTACCTTGGTCTTTCATGTGACCCCTAGCAGTGGGACCAGGACCTGTCCCAAATGCATGGGCTGGCTCTTGGAAACCTATTCTCTGTGGCAGGATGCCTTACTTAGTCTTGATGCAGGGGGGCAGAGGTTTCTCCTGCCTGAAAATGGTATGCAGTACTTTGTGATTCCCAAGAGAGACCTTACCCCATTTGAAAGGAGAGGGAAGAAGGATTGCGGTTTTAAAGGGAGTTACAGGGAGAGTATGGGAGCAAGAAATAATGGGAAATTGTCATTGAAACATGAAATAAAATGAAAAAAAAAGCAAAGAATACACGAGGAAACAATAAAACAAGTTAATCCATTTAACGTTTTGTCAGAAAACTTCTTAAAAGTGCCATGTTCCTATTAGTAGCCTGTACCCAGGCAAGAAGTCTGATCTTAAATGAGCCATTCATCTGTTGTCCACTAGCAATACCTTAGATGAGGAAAGTCAGTGATCAGTAATCCACTGATCCACTTATTTTGAGTGCTCAGCATCATTTTTGTTGATTTTTTTCAGTCTAATGTGTAAATTCTAGCCCCACGTAGAAATACCATTTGTAGCTCAGGTTTTGTGTCCCACCAGACTATTCCCAAATAAAACCAAGGAGACTTATTAATAATTATAACTCAAGTTTATTACTATCTAACTCATATATTTTCAATTAACCCATAATAATGACCCATGCTTTGCCATGTGGAGTGTTTCCTTTTCTCAGTATTGCAAGTTCACCCCCTTCTCTTTTAGTCTCTTCACAATTCTGGGACTGATCCTTTCTTCACAGAAACCACATTGTCTTGTTCTCCTGCCAAAATTTATCTTGCCTAGGTATAAACAAGTCAGGTTAAATCAATCACAGTGATATATATTCAGACATTGTAAAGGAATATTCCACATCCTGTTCTTAGGTTTTTTTCATACACACCCCCTTATTTAAATTTCTAAGGAGACATTGATTTCCATACCTGTTGTCTGTTTGACAGGTTTTACATTAAAATCTATATGAGGAATATTTGTGATATATATATATATATATATATATATAATAAAATATAGTCTAAATTATTTATTCTTTAAATATTTCACTTATTAAGCAGTGACTTCAACCTGAATCTCAGCCCTAAAATCTGAAAAACAAGCACATTTCATGGAACCTAAAACTGCCCAGGTGCTGCTTAATTTTGTACCACAGACTTAGCTGAGATCCACAGCTGCCATAATGTTTAGGATAAATGTTAAAATATACAGTGTGCATTTGGAAATATATCAACATGGTGAATTTATTATGTATATGTAGGTTGCAGTATATACAAAAAAACAGAAGAGGAGAGTTGTTAGTTTGAATAACTTATGCTTAGGGCCACAGAGTAGAATGTTATCTACTAATTGTAAAAGTTAAAGCCAATGAGGGAGAAGGAGAGCAAGCCAGCAACTGGGGAATGATGAAATATTTGTGGGATGTCTATGAATCTGTGTGTCAAGACAGTCCAAGTTAGCTACATATACAGGCAAGTGTCAGTGTCTGTCCAGGATGAGGAAAAGATATTTTGAGACAGAGGACTGACAGGTATAGGAAAGAAGTTATCCTTGAGATCTAGAACTGAGAAGTGTGTGGTTTATGAAGGGATAGTGTAAAGAATTGTGTAAAGTCCAGGCATTACAGGATTCACAGGACTCCTACAATCTAATGAGCTGTAGGTATACTGATATTTTATTTGTGCTGAAATGTAGTGATATTTTCTTTATGCTTTATTAAAGATTGCTGGAGATCAGGCAGGAAGGGACAGCCATTTTAAGTAAACAAAAAGATAGACAGCACACACCCTCAATCAGAACACGTGTCAGACAGAGTCTCTGTGTGTTCAAGGCCATACTGGGGAACAGAGCAAAGCATGGTAACACAGTCTTTAAAGCCATTACCAAATATAAAGACCTGGAGTTCTGTACAGACATACAATTTAAAAAAGAGATAGCTGGGCTAATATAGCCAATTAAAGGGCATAAGAGCAAGGCAATGAAAGCATGTGTAAGACAGCAATTAGCTTGCATAGGGAAGCTGCAGGGTTGGTGAGGTAAGGTTTGCTTGTGACTTTTACAATTTCCCTGATCTCTAATTCTTCACCCCTATATTTAGCACTGTGTTTTTTATTTAGTTTTACCTTTTAGAGACTCATCTACATGAAGATCTTAAATCAGGTGGTATATTCTATTAGGCTTCTTAACTCTAAGTATAGAGGTATTAAAAGGAGAAGAGTTTGGATGAAGTAGCATCTTTCTGAGAAGTTCAGGGATGATAGGCTTAAGTCCTCTAAGGTTCTGGAGTAAAAGATTATACTGACTTTGGGTGATGTACCAGGTAGGGTCCTGGGACTGGATAACAATAGAGTGATGGTTTCTAGCAACAGAAGGGTTCTGGCTATCCAAGACTATGGGGTCTACATGAGAGACTGAAAGGGAAATGTCATGTCAGAGCTAGTGGGCTGAGTGTCTAGGAGGAGGAGGAGAGGAGCTGCTGACAAATCTGTAGTAGGGAAATGTGGGCACTAATGAACTGGAAGTCGGCGCCTTAGCTAAAAATTTTCTTCCCATTCTGCACACAGGACAGGTTTCCACATACAAAAATGTGTGTAGAGGATATTCCCATGAAAATACATTTAAGTCACGGGTTTGATGAGGTAAGTTATGGTGTCCCTCTACACAGATAACAGGGAGATTGGAATGACAGGTAAGACCTCAAAACTCCCACAGGGTGCAGGAAAGAACTCCAGTGTCCAGTGAAGGAAATGGATCCTCCATATATAATAATGGCGACTCAAGGTTTTGGTATGACATGACTTATTGAGTAAGGACCTGGGTACCTTCAATCCTCCATTACCCAGGGTAGGAGATTGCCTGTATGTTGTTCTTTGATTGTTGACCCCGTGTCATGAGTTACACAGGGTCAGTCAACTAACCTATGTCCATATCAATAGCGATTAAGATGAGGCCCAGGTGACCTACATGGGGCATGGGTTGGCTCAAGCCCAATGGCTTTCTCTACAAATTTTTAAAGAGGAACCTGGAGGCCTTCATGAGGCTGGTCAGATAGCCTGTGCTAGATTTGACAGACTTGTTTGCAGGCTTATTCATGTCTCATATAGCTATGCCATGCAGAAACATAGACTATGTAATCAAGCTGCATGCAGGTTACATAATTACATACCATAGGGTAACTTAGTAGGCAAGGCCCTGGGATGCCTAAGCTATCTACCTGACTGATGGACAGAGGATGCACAGTCATGTAGTTAGGGGGTGACTGGTACATATAACACCACAAGAAACCATAAGCCAGTAATTTACTGTTAGTTGGAGTGAGAACCCATGGTAATTTCATTTTATGATGTGCTCCCTTTTCAGTTTCCCTTCTCCTTTTTCAACATACAGGAAGGAGGGAGAGACAGATGAGTCACAGCTCTAATGGAGATCTCCAAACACATTGCCGTCATTTGCTTTCCCTTCTACTTTAGATAGCTCTCTTCTTATTGGTTGTGTATTTGAATATGAGTCAGACAGATGGAATAAAAAGGTTTGCAGTCCACAGTTTCAATAGCCAGGCTCCTGGCTGAATTCCAGCTCATAGCTGGATTCAGCCAGAGTCTGACTGTAAACAACACAAGAGAAGGATAACTGTCCCAGAGAACTGCTGCAGACAGAGGCAGTAGAAACATGGATAAGCAGGGTTTGGTGGTATTGCCCACACTCTTTTTCTGAGTCACCTGCAGTCACTGCTCTGCCAGAAATGTCCTCCTTCCTCTGAAGCCACTGCTTCAGCATTAATACCTGACAGAAACCAGTGATGTATTGATTATATGCTCCCTCAGAGGACCCATTAATAAAATGATTGTGTCAGTGACAATTCTCACTTAGCCCCCTGGGACTCTATGAAAATTTCAAGAATCAGATTCCACAAATAAGTGCACTTGGAGTATCTAAAATGGCATATTGATAACTGTTACCTGAAAGATAAAATTTGCAGCCCAGAATCACAATCAGACATCCACAGGTGGAAAGTGAGACTTTCAGGTAGATAGCCAGGGAACAGGGCCAAGTACCATGTACATGATCATCTAGTTTCCATGAGATGTTCTTCTCTTTTGAGAATTGTATTCTGGGGCTAAAATTCATTACATCATTTCCTGTCATCCACTTTCAGTTTCGTTGTTTGGGCTGCAGCACACATATAGTTGGGAGGGTGAAATGACTCAGCAGCTCTGAAGGAGATCTTAAAAACTAACCCAGGATTTGCTTTCCATTGGTGGAATTGAGTTCACTCTCCACATTGTTTCCTGTGTGTTGTGCCATGTCCCATCTCCTCATTTCCCCAGAAATTCTTGAGTAGAAGCAGCAGGATATATTATTTAGAAGGATTTAGAAAAGAAAAACACATAGAAAATACAGGATAGCTTTGAGATTGCCTGTATAATAATCCTTGCAGCATCTAGTTTCTCTGCCCTTGGGTAATTAAAGCAATGCCGAGGGGTGGAGAAAAGACACATCCCTGCACAGAGAGGTACAGGTCAACTCAGGCACCTGCACTCAGATCCATGATCCAATCATCCTTTCTACGCAGAGCTGCTGGGTAAAGCCTAAATGGGCTCCAACAGGTTCCTATTCCAAACAAAATTTGAATGCACACACTCCTCCATCAGAAGCAAGAAGAGATAAAAAAAATTGTCAGCAGAGCAGTTTCTCACCAGTCAGCCTGTGGGTATAATCTGGGTCACAGTCGCTTATGAGCACTCTAAAATCCTATTGTTATTTGATGCCCCCAAGGCAGATTGCTCCTATAATACAAGGGGAGACAGATCCCATGGAAATTACCATATCAAAGATTGTTTGATTCAAGCATTACAGATCTGAGTCACCTGATCCTGTCAAATGTGCAGCAAGCAGATTCCTGCTTCTGCAGATATGGCTTCTCTTTAAAGATGTGGTCTCTCCTTGGTTTGAATTCATTTCAGACTTTAGGATCTGTCATCGCCTAGGAGAGTCCTGCTCTTCCCTTCTTCTGAACCTAATGCTTTCCTTAAGGATATATCATTCCTGTGCCAGTATTGATGTCCTGTTCTATGGGCAAGGAAGATGATTTTCTTGAGGTTTTAATATCTGGCAGAGACTAGTGAAATCCTTCTGTTTCCTCTACCCTGGGAGATTTATTGTGGGAATGTCTATGGCATTGTAGTTTTATTCATGAACCATAGAGTCACTTAAAATATGGAGCATTAACATTTGCAGTCACTTCTCTGTCACCAAAAGCAATAAAGTATGAAAAATAAAGTATAGCACTGGAATCTTACTTGTTAATATCCTGATGCCTTTTAGGTATTCACAGAATCAAATTTGCATTCTTGGTTTTCATTATCACTGTTTTCTTGCATAAAGAGTCTCTTGTAAGCCGGGCGGTGGTGGTGCACGCCTTTAATCCCAGCACTCAGGAGGCAGAGCCAGGCGGATCTCTGTGAGTTCGAGGCCAGCCTGGACTACCAAGTGAGTTCCAGGAAAGGCGCAAAGCTACACAGAGAAACCCTGTCTCGAAAAACCAAAAAAAAAAAAAAAGAGTCTCTTGTACATGACTTTTTTCTAATTCTCAGTCCATTCCTATATATGAAATTTGAGAGGGCATTAACTTCATTGGAAGTCAATTATTTATTGATGATGGCAGACAGGCATTTAATACTTCATTTGATAATAATAAACACCGTTGTTTCATTTTTTCTTGAATAATTACTTGATTGCTCCCTGATGATTTGGCCACTATGACAAAATTATATTTGAGAATTACTCACTTTTTTCTCTTTTAGAGTATGTAGCTCATGAGAATTTTGTTCCTCATCATTTAGTCCACTAACATCCACATTATCCTTCAGTCCTATAACATATAGTCAATCCCAGTGAAACTTGTAAATAGCAGCAGTTTGCACTTCTGTTCTATGATGACATAAGATTGTAGGTACTTCAAAAATAGTTTATTTTCATCATATTGGCATGTGTAAGTATATTTATATTTTTGAAATCGTCTTTTAAGCTCCAGTTTAGCACTAAAGATATACTTTTGTCCATGAAGTAAAACAAATAACACATTACTGCCACATTAGTGAGAAAACACTGACACTCTTCATAGTATAACGGATTCAGTTTTCACAATATCTCTCCATTAGTTCTATGATGCATTTCATCAACATTATAACATTGATATAAGTTTATGTATATGTATATGTATGAGTTTGTTTATGCATATGTCTACATATACCCAGATACATATGCATGTTTAGATGTTCTTGATATAATTTTTAATTTAATGCATGAGTACTGAATTTAGATTATTTTGCAATCCTTTTTTCCATCGTACTGTATAATATATGAACTGTAAATTGTCAAAATAAATTCAACTGTTTATTAAAATTATTTTTATCAAATTGTACATATAATGTTTATACATAACTACCTCACACACTGTACAGAATGTGGTGATTATGTGTAGTCATTTGAGCATTAAACTTTTGTCATTGAAATGATTATCATTGTTAGTGTACAGTGTAAATGGATTCTTTCTATCTTAGCATCCAATATTTGTGCAAGATTTTCTGCTAAGTAGGGATCTTGAGAGAGTTTCCCATCTATGTTGGCATTATCATTTGTGGTTTTACTGTGCTCATCATTTTTAGTTGGTTCGTTGCCTTCATGTAATATTTTCTTGGCACTCAAATTGTCTAATATTTGTGCTTTTTAATTCCCTATCTTTCTTAGAAGACACTGTCTTCATGCAGACATCCTTTTTGTTTTAATAGGATCTGTGTCTGATCATTGCATGAAATATTTTCTTCTTCAAAGAATAATGGGGAAATTCTGGATTGAACAGGTGATATGAGACAGAACATTATAAGTTATTCTCCATTTGAGTAGATTTGGAGATCTGTATTAGTGATGTAAATGGTGCTTTTTTCCAGACTGTAACAACCAATATGGCCTGTTGTTATGAGGATAAATATTTTGAAGACTGTCAGAAATTACATGCTTTCAGAGAAGTTGTAGATGAAGGTTCTCCTTTTGGGTCTTGTACCTTCCTGGCCATGTGGAATACACTAAGATATAACATTCCATAGATTTTGTGTTCTGGCCTATGTTATATGTCTACATTTTTCAAAAATTTGTAGTGAAAACTAGACCTGTCTTTCCATATGAAACCAGCAATACCCTATGCAAGACTAAGTGTTGGTAAATTGTGACATTTGAAAGAGCTGGTAAATTCAACAACTCTACCTTGTTGTTTTGTAGTCCTGTTAGCTGTAATTTTACCTTAGTAAAGCAGAATGAATATAAGTGGAGATAACAGGTCTATCAGTGGCTTAAGGGACTGTTTATAACATGCTCATAATGTAAACAATTGTTAAAAGCACCTCCCTTTTTTTTTTTTTTTTTTTTTTTGGTTTTTCGAGACAGGGTTTCTCTGTGTAGCTTTGCGCCTCTCCTGGAACTCGCTTTGGAGACCAGGCTGGCCTCGAACTCACAGAGATCCGCCTGGCTCTGCCTCCCAAGTGCTGGGATTAAAGGCGTGCGCCACCACCGCCCGGCGCACCTCCCTTTTTAAGAACAACAATGATCACACATAATTTTACCAAATTCTGTGCTTTTATGTACAGGAGACTCCTCAGCATTTTTCTTGTATGATGTGTGTGTGTGTGTGTGTGTGTGTGTGTGTGTGTGTGTGTGTGTGTGTCTGTGTTTATTACCAAATCACATCAGAGACACTAATATATATATAGTATATATATTTATTTTTAAAACAATATTATATGTCTTGACATTTTTTCTGTCTGATTCTTTCTTTAATGAACATCTGTCTTGTTTTTGACCTCATACACAAATCGTAAATTCCTATGATATTTGCAGTTTAACAAGGTTCAGCTTAGGATATGGAATATCACACAACATTTATGGTTGCCTCTTTTCCCCTCCCTCTCCCTTTTTCTGAGAGACTATCTTCATGATTAGCTATCAGGAGCCATGATTACTGCTACAGCTCTGGCAAGCTGTTGGGTCCATTCTGTCAATGAGTAGCATATGTCCCACTGCTTATAAATACCATTTAATCCGCATGCTTTCAACATATGATACAATTATTACTTTTGATATTGGCCATTCTGACAGGTGTCTTAGGGACGGTTTCTTACTAGCAGTTTGATTTGTATTTCCCTGGTCTCTAAGGTTGTTTAACACTTCTTTAAGTGTCACTGAGATATTAAATTCTTTTATTGAGAATATTCTCTTTAAATCTGTCCCCAATTTCTACTGGCCTTATTTGGTATTTTTATGCCTGGTTTCTTGTGTTCTTTATATATTTTTTATATCAATCCTCTGTCAGATATGTAGTTGGTGAATATTTTTTTCCACCCTTAGGCTGCTGTTTGTCTTATTGACAATATTTCAGGGAGGGACCCAGCTACTTCTTCTAGTAAAAGGGAGAGTGGTCCCAAACTGACCTTTGCCCTTAATCAGATTGGTGACTATACTAATGGTCTTCATAGAGCCTTCATCCAGTACCTGATGGAACAAACGCAGAAATCCAGATTCAAGCTGTGGCTAGAGATTAGTGTCCAGAACATAAGATATAGGGATTATATGAGCAGGGGAACATCAAGATTATGATGAGAAAAACCACATAGACAGATGACCTGAGGTTTTATGGGTTCTTGGACTCTGGAAGGACCGCCAGGGACCTAGCATGTGACTGGGCTGAGTCACATCTGCATCTGGGAGACATTTTTGTAGACTGGTATTTCATGGGAGCCCTAGCAGTGGGACCAGAACATCCCTGATGCATGACTTGGCTCTTGGAAACATATTCTCTATGGTTGGATGCCTTATTTAGCCTTGATGCAGCGCTGACAAGGTTGCTCCTGCCTCACCTTAATATTAAGTGCTATGTTGAGTCCCAAGAGAGACCTTACCCCACTTGAAAGGAGAGAGAGGAAGGATTGGGGATTTGAATGGACTTACGGGGAGAGTATGTGAGCAAGAAAGGATGTGAAAGTATCATTATTTCATGAAATAAAAAGTAAAAAAAAAATTAAAAAAGACTACATAAGGAAACATGAAAAAAAAATAAGTCCATTTAAATGTTTTGTAAGTAAGCTTCTTAAAAGTCCCATGCCCTTATGAGTAGCTTGTACCCAGTCAAGAAGCCTGCTCTTAAATGAGACATTCATCTGTTTTACACTAGCAATAGCTTAGCTGAGGAAAGCCAGTGATCAGTAATCCAACATTAGCCCTTATTTTGAGTGCTTAGCATCATTTTTGTTGATTTTTTTCAGTCTTATGTGTAAATTGTGGCCCCACGTAGGAATGCCAATTGTAGCTCCTGTTTTGTATCCAACCAGACTGTTCTCAAATAACTCACACAGACTTATTAATAATTACAACCCAAGTTTATTAACAAAACAAGCCACAGCCAATGAAACATGGATTTTCTATTAAGTGTGGAAATTTGAGAGAGTTTCCCATCTGTGTTGGCATTATAACTTGTGATTTCTTTGTACTAACCATTTTTGATTGTTTCCTTGCTTCCATGTAGGATTTTGTTGGTGCACAAATTTTCGAATATTTATGCTTCTTAATTCCCTGTCATTCTTAGATGGCACTGTCTTCACAGCAGACATCCTTATACTTTTAATAAAATTTGTGTGTGACCATTGCATTTAATATTTTCATATTCTCAGAATAATGATGAGTTTTCTGGTTTGAATATGTGGCCTGAGAAAAGATATTACAATTTCTATGCTTTTTCAGAAGTTGTGGAGTTGTGTAATAGTGATGTAAATGCTATTTTTCTAGAAGTCACAGACAATGTTGCATGTGTTTATAAGGATGAATATTTAGAAGAATATCTGAAATCTTATGTTTTCTGAGAATTTGCAGATGAATGATATCATCTGGGTCTACTATCTCCCTGACAATGTGCACTATGCTAGCTTATTATATTGGTCAGATTTTTGTGTTCCTGTCAGTGAGGTATTACTTAATTCCTGAAAAGAGTTAGAGTGTAAACTTCAGACATGTGTTTGCATAAGAAACCAGCAATACTCTATGAAGGGCTAAATGTTGGTAACTTATGACATTTGAAAGAGCTGGTAAAATCATCAAATTTACCTTGTTGTATTGTGGTGCTGTAAACTGCAATTTTTCCATGATAAAACAGAATGATTATAAGTGACATAATAGATCTCTCAGTGGCTTAAGGGACTGTTATTAAAATCCTCCTTGTGTAAACAATTGCTAGAATGATCTCCTGCTTAAGAACAACATTGATCGCACATAATTTTACCAAATTCTGTGCTTTTTTTTTTTTTTTTTTTTTTTTTGGTTTTTCGAGACAGGGTTTCTCTGTGTAGCTTTGCGCCTTTCCTGGAACTCACTTGGTAGTCCAGGCTGGCCTCGAACTCACAGAGATCCGCCTGGCTCTGCCTCCCGAGTGCTGGGATTAAAGGCGTGCGCCACCACCGCCCGGCAAATTCTGTGCTTTTAAGAACAGGAGACTCGTCAGTATTTCTCTTTTATGATGTGTGTGTGAATTACACAGGAACAACAGAGACACAGGTATGTGGTATATTATTAAGCACACTGTTACATGTCTAGATTATTTTTCTGCAATTATCTTTTTTTACTGAATATCTGTATTGTTTTTGACCTCATGGGACAAATCCAAAATACCTATGATAGTTCCAGTTTAAAAGGGCTCAGCTTAGTATATGGGTTGGCACATATCAATTGTGGTTGGCTTTTCATCAATGTTTCGCTGAGAGCCTAGCTTCATGGCTTAGCTATGAGAGAGCCATGATTACTGCTTCAGCTCTGGGAGGTTGTTGGTCCATGCTGACAGTGAGTAGCAAACTGCCAACTGCTTATAAACACCATTTAATCTACATGCTTTTCAACATAGGCTGCCATTAGTGTGTTTGTTCTTGGCCTTTCCCGACAGTTATAAAAATAAAACAAAATAAATGGCATCCAAGTGTCTGTCCTGAAGTACTATGTATCTGCAAGTAAGACAAATCATTACAGATTTAAGAATCAGACAGACACTTGGAGGGTCCTGCCCATTCCTCTCTGTTATTTATTTTTCAGCACTGTTTACCTTTGAGAGAAACTTGAGGTACATTGAAACCAACTATCAGAGTTTATTAGGCAAAGGGAATAGGGAAAAGGTGCATTGGATTATGGAAATAACCTTTGTGGTTAGGGTGCAGAGGAATTGGTGGAACCTGCCTTTATGGGACTTCTTAGCATGGGCATATGGGCCTATACAGTTGTGCCATGCTTGTGCCTTGATAGATTACATGTTCATGCTGCTTGCAAATTATGTGACCATGCAGTACATGTATTACTTAGGACGTAAGGTCCTGTGATGACTACACATCTTTCCTGGCTGCTGGGCTGTGCATGTTTCATCATGTAGCTGGGGGTATGGCTAAGAAGTGTAACAATCCAGACTTGTTTTTCTTATAAAAAATCAGGGGTTAGGGGATACAGGTGAATGGCAGTGGGGACAGATTTTCTCCCAGAAATGCTTTCATCTGAGGCAGTGGGCATTGGTTAACTTTTGTGCGTATAGAAGGGGACATTTTTGAGGTAACTGGACATTCTGTGGTAGTTAATTGTGTTCCACAGTGTATGGCCTTTGGACTGTTCCATTGCTTCTTGGATTTTGCTGTGATAATCTGACAAGGTGCTGGCCGGCCAAAGAGTTAGTTCAGAAAAAAATATTATTGGGGGAGGTCTACAAGGGGTCCCAGATGGAGCAAGGAGTATCTTGATATTACAAAACTTTGAATGATACAGATCTGAAGAGTTTCTGCACTGTCCATGTAGTTCCAAAGTGACTTTGTAGCTTGGAAGTATTTTCAAACATATTAAAGGACAATCACAGGGAATTTAAAATCTTCATTTTAATTTAGATATTAGAACTCTACTATCAGAATTTTAATGGTTAGTTGTATAGAGTGAGTGAGAGAGAGTCAGAGAGAGAGAGAGAGAGAGAGAGAGAGAGAGAGAGAGAGAGAGAGAGAATCATCGAACATGTTTTTATTTTTATTTTTACTATCAATCAGGCCTTTTATTTTCACCTAAGACAAACTGCAAGGAGACAGATGTGATTAATTACTGAGGACATTTAACATTGTGAGATTATTATACCATAGTCTGTTTTTTGTAGAGTCCAGGCCCTTCTTAGTCTTGGGGTGTAAATATCTCTGGTTATGTTTCTTACCATGTGGGTGTATTTTGATTGTCCTTGCTCCTCAGGCTCTATGGCCGAAGGTGGTCCTGTAACAATTAGATGAGCAGTTTTATGTAGCTAGTATTGTACTGTTCCTGCCTGGCTCACATTCATGACAAATCTCTCTCACCTGCCAGTCCCACAGCCACTCACACCCAACCAAGTAATCACACAGAGACTTATATTATTAATAAACTGTATGGCCATGGAAGGCTTCTAGCTAGATGTTCTTATCTCTTAAATTAACCCATTTCTATTACTCTATAAGTTGCCATGCTTCTCATGGCTTACTGGTATTTTAACCTCTTCTCATGGTGGCAACTGGCAGCATCTCTCTGCTTCAGCCTTCCACTTCCCAGAATTCTCTTCTCTCCTTGTCCTGCCTATACTTCCTGCCAGGCTACTGGACAATCAGACTTTTATTTATACAGAGCAATACACAGAGCACTTCCCCCTTTTCTTTTTTTTTTACAAAGTAATGTTTTATTTTCACATATTAAAATTATATATAACAAAACAATTATCAAGCAAGAATTTCAGTTACAATATCTAGTCTATTTGAATTTTGCAAAATTAAAGAAGATATCCTCACTCTCCTATATTTGTGAGTCTAAGTTTCATATCTAACATATCTTTTATCATAACTAAGAAAATTATAACTATGTATCCTTCAACTCCAACAAAGACCTCAGAAGGATATAATATTACCTGAGAAATGGAAGAAAGATACAAGCAACTTCTAGAAGTCTTGCAACAGTAGACAGAGACAGCTGGAAGCCTGGATAATCACCTAATGTTTCCTTGTAAAGTTGATTCATGTTCTTTAGCCCACAGTCCTAGAGACCCTCAGTCACTTCCCTCTGTGTCCTTTAGATCATCTGGTATTTTCCTCTTTAAGCAGGAACCTGAGGACTATTTTGCCAAGCAAAGATCAGTGGTCACCTTCCTATGGGTCCTGTATGTCCAGTTGATCAAGCAGTCCATGCCAGAACAGTTTGTTGCCCAAAGAGCTATTTTTGCAAAGTACAAGATTGACAGTGAATAATTCCTATTACATTTGGGAAATAGGAAGCTTTTATCATGACTATTATTTGGCCTGAGTGAGTTATGAACTGTCCTTTTGCTGTGAGAAGCTCATGCTTTTTCCAGATATGAGTGTGGGACAGGAGGATATGCAAAGTATATTTGGAAGCTGGGTGGTGGTGGCACATGGCTTTAATACCAGCACTCAGGAGTCAGACCCAGGCAGATCTCTGTGAGTTCAAAGCTAGCATGGTTTACAGAGCGAGATTCAGGACAGGATCCAAATTTACACAGAATTATGTGTCTTGCAAAACAAAAATTAAAAGCAAATTTGGAGTATGTATAACCTTTATGATTTGCCCTTGTGCCAACTGGAAGGTAGAGCCTGTTGGGTAGTAGTGTATGTCTTTGATTCGACCACCCCAGTATCTGACACTGTGGTATATCCTGCTTTTAAGGTCCCATTATGTAAAAAGGAGCAGCCATCTGTGTACCTGGTATAAGTGGCCTGAGGCAATGTGACATCCTGTATGTGTGAAGGATGAGGAAAAATTCCTTTAGTATTTAAGTGCAGTAGTGAGATGTGGAATAGTCAGCACTAGTTTGAGTAAGGAGGATTGAAATTTTAACAAGTGGGCAAGTCTGGAAAATAGGTTTGTTATCTTCCAGTAATAACACTTGGAGAAAAAACACTCAGGAAGTAGGAAAATTTGTAAGACTTTATAAGTTAAAAGATGGAACAAATTGCCAGGCGGTGGTGGTGCACACCTTTAATCCCAGCACTCGGGAGGCAGAGCCAGGCAGATCTCTGTGAGTTCGAGGCCAGCCTGGACTGCCAAGTGAGTTCCAGGAGAGGTGCAAAGCTACACAGAGAAACCCTGTCTCGAAAAACCAAAAAAAAAAAAAAAAAAAATGGGGCAAATTATGGTGGGAAGAGAAAGTATTAGGTGAACCAGTGTTTAGTTTCTTTGATTCACTATTAAGGCACTTAGCAGCCCCCAAAACACATATGATTGGTGACCATCAGTGTGTGGTTATATATAGTTTTTTGTCAGGTATGCTGCAGGTGCAATGGAGGGTCCCTGCTGGTGTCCTAGAGACCCAAGAGCATATCACTCTCTTTCTGTTACATGGACGGAGAAGGGATGTGTTGATCAGGGAAGTGTAGTACACAGTCCTGAAGCAGAGGCTATTGGAACTTCTGGAAAAGATTAATAATGGGGTGAATGAGGGGTTCATGCTGGATCCCTGAGCTGCCTCAAATAAGTGGTGAGCAAGAAGATTAAACAGATGGAATGCAGGACTACAAGGAGTCTGCTATTCCTAGAAAGGAAAGAATATCCTGTTTAGTAGAGCAGCTTTCAAAAGACTGAATTAGAAGCTTTCGATCGGAAGCTATAGCCTAGTATGATGTGGTGATGTTTATACCCAGATAGGTGACCTGATGAGTGGAGAGGTGGATTTAGAATTGGAGACTCTATAACTCTAACTGTACAAAAAAATTAGAAGAGGAGAGTTAGTTTGACTAACATATACCAGGGAACAGAAGAAAGCATTGTGTCATACATCTTAAGGCCAGTACCAATCATATAGACCTGAAATTCTGTACAGACATACAATGTGAAAAAGAGACACCTGGGCTAATATTGCCAATTAATGGGCATAAGAGCAATGCAATACAGGCATGGGTAAAACAGTAAGTAGCTTGCTTTTGGAAGCTGCAGAAATGGTGAGGTAAGGTTTGCTTGTGACTTTTACAATTTCCCTGATCTCTAAGTTTTTCAACCCTATATTTGGCACCTTGTTGTTTATTTAGTGAGAACATTTAGAAACAGGTGTACATGCAGGTCTTAAATCAGGTGGTATAGTCTATTAGGAGTCTTAACTCTAAATATAGGGGTGTTAAAAGGGGAAGAGTTTGGATGAAGCAGCATTTCTCTAAGAAGATGAGGGATGATAGGCTTAAGTCCTCTAAGGCTCTGGAGTGAAAGAGTGTACTGAGTTTGAGTGATGTACCTGGTAGGGTGCTTGAACTGGATCACAATAGAGTGATGGTTTCTAGCAACAGAACAGTTCTGGCTATCCAAGACTATAGGGTCCACCTGAGAGATTGAAAGGGAAATGACATGTCTGATATAGAGGGCTGTGTGTCAAGGAGGAGGAGGAGAGGAGCTGCTGACAAATCTGTGATAGGGAAATGTGGGCATAAATGAACTAGAAGCTAGTGCCTTAGCTAAAAAATCACTTCCCATTATGGGCAAAGGGAAGGTTTGCACAAACAAAACTGGGTGTAAGAGATATTCCTCTGAAAATACAATTAAGTCATGTGGTTTGCTGAGGTGAGTAAGGCTGTTCCCCTATTGAGACAACAGGGAGATTGGAATGACAGGTCTGACATGACTGTTTTTGATTCAGGATCTGGGTGGCATCAGTTGTTCATTATCAAGCCTAGGATATATGCTGGGGGGTTTATTCGATTGATGTACCCATGACATGAGCTACAGAGGGGCAGTATTCTGACCTATGTCACTTTAGATAGCATTTTGGATGAGGCCGGGGTGACCCACATGGGACAGGGCAAGCACCAGCACAATGGCTTCTCTACAACTTTTAAAACAGGGACATGGAGATCTTCTTGTGGCTGGTCAGATAACCTGTGCTAGATTTGACAGTCTTGTTTAGAGGCTTTCTCATTTCTCCCTTGGTACACCTTTAAAGCCACTGCTAAGACTTCTGACTGTGGGTTCAGGGGCCTTTTCTCCAGAAGCCTAAGATTGGCCCTAACATTGGGGAAGATTTGTTAGACAAAGTAGGTCATAAGGAGTTGTCTCCCCTGTGGGCATTTAGGATCTAGATTAGTATGTTGAAAGAGAACCTTTGAAATTTGTTGTAGAAAATTAGACTTGTTGTCCTGCTTAACTTGAGTTATGTGTTTTAACTTTTCATAATTTACTGGCTTGAAGGCAACCTTAGGAAGACTGAAAGGGAAGCAGCTCATAGAGTGATCCTAGGTAGAGAATCATCTAAGGTATTATAATACCAATGTGGGACCTGATCCAGGAGGATGGGCTGCATTAGTCTGGTAGATCTTGTCCACATGTATTCTATTCTGTTTTCAAACTTGTCTGCTTTCCTCAGAAAGTAGGTTATTAGCGATGATCATGTATATATCATGAAAGGTGAGACTATAGGAATGAGTAATTTATTAATATTATTTAATAAAAGAAGTAGAATTAGACATTTAAGAACCCAGTTTTTTGTCTATTTGAGAATGTTCTGCTAGTGAGAAAAGGACATGTGCTTTAACCAGTCTATATTCCCTGGCTACCTTTCACAAAGGGAGAATGGCCAATGGGTTGAAATGACTAGGTTTGGGTTCCTTAGCAGCTCAATAATACATGACAATATGAAGAAAGTAGGGGGTCTGTGTTTGCAAGTTGCAGCAGCCAGATATCAGATAAGGGGAAGGTGAGGGAGGAGCAAAAGGAGCAGTTTCTCAGAAAAGGGAATGGGAGATTGGAAAGGCACCAGTTCATTAGCAGGTTTTAAGGCAGTAATAATTGGTTCCTTAGATTCATGAGGCATAGATCGGAGCACATGGGCAGATGAATAGGAAACAGGAGTGGTGGTTTTAGAGCTGAGCTAGAAAAAGCCTTGGATATAAACTAGCCATGTCCATTTGCATGTTTGCTGGCAGAAGTTAGATTATTCCCATAAAATACTGGAGTCCTGTGTGCCATTAGGTAGCCATTTTTATTGTTGATTAAGGGATTCTTAAGCTATTTTTTTTTAGTGCTTAGGCTGATAAACTTAGAAGTCTTTAATTAAGACATTAAGTTGAGAGTTCTAAGAGTTTCTAATAGGCATCCCAGAGAAGATGTATGGCTAATATTATTGGAAGTCTTGCTTTCCATGGCTATGATAAAGAAAGGAAATCAATCATTCAATCAATAAACAAAATACAAATAAACGTGATCTAAATTCTAAAATTACATGGTTTCTGAGATAGTATGAGGATCAGTTTTTTAGCACAAGTCACTCAGCTCTTTATCAAGCAAGAAGAGTGTGGGCTGGGGCAATAGCCCAAGGATGAGAGTGTCACAGACAAGAACCAAATGAGAATGATATCTCAGACTGCAGTCCTGGGCAATGGCTAATGGTTTAGCTTGTATTGTGGGATGACAAGAGCCAATGAAGACTGTGGATGAGTGTTCCCAAGAATACCTGAAGGAAGCCTGGTAATCAGTGGTCATTCCCATGGGTTCAAGGTACAGTTTAAGCTGGCTGGTATAGGGAAAACTCACCAATAGAATGAGTAATCTGGCAGCCAGGCAAATGGAAAGTGGGTAATGGAAAATAAATGAAACTTGGTACAGGACTCTGGACACAGGGTACTAGGAGGATTCTCTTTGTCATTCAGCAACAATGTTCTTTATTTGTAGTGCTATTTACTGTTCAAGAGAAAAGAAGAGGTACAAAGGAACCTACTGTAAGTATAATTATTGTGGGAGGGAAAAGTGGCATTATGCAATAGGTCTACAAGGAATGAATGGTGTGGAGAAAGGTGTTGGGGAACAGGTTGAATCTGCTTTTATATTTCCCCTCTAGCATGCTCATATGGACTTACATAGCTATGCCATGCAGGTGCATAGTCTATGTAATCAAGCTGCATGCAGATTACATAATCACATACCATAAGTTTACTTAGTAGGCAAAGCCCTGAAATGACTAAACTATCTTCCTGACTGATGGACGTAGGATGCACAGTTATGTAGTTTGGGGGTGTCTTGTGTTCATAACACTACAACACAATCAGCCTGCTTTCTCCTGTTAGATGGAGACAGAACCCAGGGTAAATACATTTTTTCCTGTGTTCTTCTTTCAGTTTCCCTGTCCATTTTAGAACACACAGGGAGGAAGGAGACAGAGATGAGTCAGCAGCTCTGATGGAGATGTCCATATTCATTGCCGTTATTTGCTTTCCATTCTACTTGAGACAGCTCTCTCCTTATTGGTTCCTGATCTCTGTGTATTTTAATATGAGTCAGACAGATGGAATAAAAAGGCTTGCAGTCCACAGTTTCAATAGCCAGGCTCCTGGCTAAATTCCAGGATATAGCTGGATTTAGCCAAAGTCTGACTGGAAACAACACAGGAGAAGGGTAACTGTCCCTGAGAACTGCAGCTGTCAGAGGCAATAGAAACATAGGATAGGCAGGGATTGGGTGTGATTTCCCACACTACTGCCATGAGTCACCTGCATCTGTTTGCTCTGTGGGATATGTGATCCTTCCTCTGAAGACACTGCTTAAGCTTTAATATTTGTGATCACAGCCTCAGATTTGCATCCTCCACTATCTGAAAGGAAGTTTTACATTGGGAAAATTACCTGACAGAAACCAGGGATGTATTGATATTATGCTCCCTCAGAGGAGACATTAAGAAAATGACTGTGTCAGTGACAATTCTCAATTAGCCACCTGGAACTCTATGAAAATTTCAAGTATCAGATTCCAAAAATATGTGCATTTGTGGAACCTAAAATGGCATTTTGGGAACTGTTACCTGAAAGGTACAATTTGCAGCCCAGAATCACAATCAGCCATCAGCAGGTGGAAAGTGAGGCTGTCAGGTAGGTAGCCAGGAACCAGGGACAAGTACCTGGGTATGGGATCAACCTTTAATTACCACGGGATGCCTTTCTCTTTTCAGAATTGCATTCTGGACCGTCTATCATTCATTACATCATTTCCTGTCATCCACTTTCATTTTCGATGTTTCCGCAGTAGCACACATTAGGTTGGGAGGGTGAAATGTATAAGCAGCTCTGAAGGGATCTCACAGAGTACCACAGGATTTTGCTTTCCATTGGTGAAATTGAGTTCACTCTCCATATTGTTTCCTGTGGTTTTAGCCAAGTCCAACCCCCTCATTTGTCCAGAGAATTCTCAAGTAGAACCTGCAGGAAGTACTATTTAGAATGATATAGGTGAGTGAAACAGATAGAAAATACAGGATTGCTCTGAGAGTGCCTGTATCCTAATCCATCCAGCATACTGTCTCTGCCCTAGGGTATTTAAAGGAAGGCCAAGGGTGGAGAAAAGACCTCACATCAGTAGAGAGAAGTATAGACCACATCAGATTCCTGCCCTCAGGGCCATGGTCCAATCATCCCACTAAGCAGACATGCTGGGTAAAGTCTAAATTAGCTCTATCAGGTTTCTGTTACAAACACAATTTGAAAGCACACACTCCTCCATCAGAGGAAAGAGGAGCAAATAAAATTTTAGCAGAGCAAGTTCTCACCAATCAGCCTCTTGTTGTATCAAGGGTCTCAGTTTCTATATAATCATAACCCTATTTTATATTGGCCCATACAAGGCAGCTTGTTCCTTACATAGAAGGGGAGACAGAGTCCATGGAAATTAGCAAAGTCAAAGATTGTATGTTTTCTAGCATTACAGATCTGAGTCAAATGATCCTGTCAAATGTGTAGCAAGCAGATTCCTGCTTCTGCAGCTACAGCTTCATTTTAATGATGTGGACTCCCTGTTTCTGGTTGAATTCACGTCAGGCTTTTGTATCTGGTTGAGACTTGGGAGACCTGCTCTTTCCTTCTTCTGAAGCCACTGCTTCCCTTAAGGGTATGGCATCTCTGTATCTGTATTGAAGTGCTGCTGTAGAAGCAAGGGAGTTAATTCTCTTGAGGCTTTAGTATCTGGCAGAGAGTAACAAAATCCTGCTTTTCCCTCTACCCTGGGGATTTATTGTGGAAATGGCTATGGCATTGTAGTTTTATTCAGAAACCTTAGAGTCATTGAAAATATGGAGCATTAACATCTGCAGACACTTCTCTATCTGTCACCAAAGGCAAAATGTTTGGAAAATAAAGTATATCACTGGAAACTTACTTTTTATCATTCTGTTGCCATTTAGCTTATCACAAGTTCAAATTTGTATTCTCAGTTTGGACTATCACTGTGTTCTGGCATACAGAATAGCATATAGGTGATTTTTTCTACTTTTCAGCCCATTCCTATATATGAAACCAAAAAGGTCTTTAGCTTTGTTGGAAGTCAATTATTTATTGATGATGACAGAGAGATATTCAATACTTCCCTTGAAAACAATAAACACACATGATTCCTTTTTGTTGAATATTTCTTTTAGTATGTTTTGATACAGTGCAGACCTTTTCTTGTGTCTCCAACCCTCAGACTCTGAATTCCTATGTCTGATAGTAAATTTAATACTGGAAAACAATGGTATGTTGGAATCAGCAACAACCTCTGAATCTTTTGGAAGCTTTCTGCCATCTTTTCAATACAAAAGTATGTGATTCTCAGGTAGAGATGAACACATTAAACATCAGAACATGGTACTTTAAAGCGTCTCAGGCTCTTTAGAAAACCCTTGTCTGCATATCATTTTGTTGTTTCCCAATTATTGCCTGAAGTAATATATCTTATTGGGGCCAAATGATGCACATATATTTGAGTACATCAATGTCATTAGGACTCTGTTTATTTCTATATGACTCTGGCAGAAGAAAGAACCTATTATTGTAAAATCTGTCACCATTCTGTTCTCAGGTTACTGGATATTAAATGCAGTATGGGGTATTCCTTCCAATTATTGGTCTTCATCATAAACCTCCTAATGATTGTATTACTCCCCTGATTATTTGGCCACTAGGACAAAACTGTGTTTGAGAGTTGCTCACTATTTTTCTTTTATGGTATGCAGCTCATGAGAATGGGAAGTTATGTTCCTCCTCAGTGAATCCACTAACATGCAGATTAACCTTCACTGCTATCACATGTAGTCAATCCCATGGAAACTTCTAATTAGCAGCAATTGGAAATTTGTTCTATGATGATAGAAGAGTGTATGGACTACAAAAATAGCTTTTTTTCCCCATCATATTAGAATGGCTAAGTATATTTTTGAAATTGTCTGTTAAGCTCCAGTTTGGCACTAAAGGCATACTTTTGTCCATGGAGTAAAACAAATGACACATTACTGCCACATTAGTGAGAAAACACTGACACCCTTCATAGTATAAGGGATTCAGTTTCCACAATATCTCTCCACTTGTTTATGATGCGTTTCAATTATATTATAACATTATATAAGTTTATGTATGTGTATATGTAGGAGTTTGATTATGCATATATATATACATATACACAGATACGTATGTATGTGTACACTTTCTTGACATAGTTTTTAATTTCATGCATGAGTGCTGAATTTAGATTATTTCACACTCCTTTTTTTATCCTACTGTATAATATCTGCACTGTAAATTGTCAAAATAAATACCACTATTTATTAAAATTATTTTACCAAATTGTACACATAAAATTGTATACATAAGTAACTCACACGGTGTACAGAATGTGGTGATTAGGTGTAGCCATTTGAGCATTTGCAGTTGAAAGTCCTATCAGTGTTAGTGTACAGTGTAAATGGATTCTTTCTATCTTAGCATCCAATATTTGTGCAAGATTTTCTGCTAAGTACGGATCTTGAGAAAGTTTCCCATCTATGTTGGCATTATCATTTGTGATGTTACTCTGCTAAGCATTTTTAGTTGATTCGTTGCTTTCATGTAATATATTTGGCACTCAAATTGTCTAATATTTGTGCTTTTTAATTCCCTATCTTTTTTTAGAAGACACTGTCTTCATGCAGAAATCCTTTTGGTTTTAATATGAACTGTGTCTGACCATTGCATGAAATATTTTCTTTCTTTTTTTTAATTATATAATCATGTTTTAATTAAATATTTTAAAAAATCATCACAAGTTTCAAATGGCATTATTATTTTCTTTGATGATTGATTTACAGATAGTTAAATTGATTATACAGGCAAAAATGTTACACAGGACCAATAATACAATAACCCACATGTTAATGAAATCCAGTCTCTTATACATAGTCGTGATCTACAAGTATATTGAAAAGTTGTGAGTAACACAAATATATGCAATCACAAATATTACTTTAATTTAAATCTTCTTTGTTTATTCTCAAACTATTCTAGGACTTCTGCAATATATATTTTAGTTATTTTTTTTATTTTGCAATACATTTCAGTTCTACATATCAGCCACGGATTTCCTTGTTCTCCCTACCTCGCCCCCCTCACCTTCCCCCCAGCCAACCCCCCATTCCAACCTCCTCCAGGGCAAAGCCTCCCCTGCGGACTGAGATCAACCTGATAGACTCAGTCCAGGCAGGTCCAATCCCCTCCTCCCTGGCCTAGCCAAGCAACCCTGCATAGGTCCCAGGTTTCAAATAGCCAACTCATGCAAGGAACACAGGACTCAGTCCCACTGCCTGGATGCCTCCCAAACAGATCAAGCCAATCAACTGTCTCACCCATTCAGAGGGCCTGATCCAGTTGGGGACCCCTCAGCCATTGGTTCATAGTTCATGTGTTTCCATTTGTTTGGCTATTTGTCCCTGTGCTTTATCCAACCTTGGTCTCAACAATTCTTGCTCTTATAAACCCTCCCCTTTCTCGCTAATTGGACTCCCAGAGATCCACCCAGGGCCTAGCCATGGATCTCTGCATCCAGGTCCCTCAGTAGTTGGATGAGGTTTCTAGCACCACAATTAGGGTGTTTGGCCATCCCATCACCAGAATAGGTCAGTTCGGGCTGTCTCTCGACCATTGCCAGCAGTCTGTTGTGGGGGTATCTTTGTGGATTTCTGTGGGCCTCTCTAGCACTTTGCTTCTTCCTATTCTCATGTGGTCTTCATTTACCATGGTCTCCTATTCATTGTTCTCCCTTTCTGTTGTTGATCCAGCTGGGATCTCCCATTCCCCCAAGCTCTCTTTCCCTCGACACTTGCCCTTCATTACCCCCACTCATGTCCAGGCTGTTCATGTAGATCTCTTCCATTTCTGCATCATTGGGTGATCCCCATGTCTTTCTTGGGGTCCTGTTTTCCAGGTAGCCTTCCTGGTGATGTGAGTAGCAGTCCAGTCACCATTCTTCCACATCTAGTATCCTCCTATGAGTGAGTACATACCATGTTTGTCTTTCTGAGTTTGGGTTACCTCACTCAGGATGATTTTTTCTAGATCCATCCAGTTGTCTGCAAACCTCATGACGTCATTGTTTTCTCTGCTGAGTAGTATTCCATTGTGTATATGTACCACATTGTTTATCCATTCTTCATTTGAAGGGCATCTAGGTTGTTTTCAGGTTCTGGCTATTACAAACAATGCTGATATGAACATAGCTGAACAAGTGCTCTTGTGGTATGATTGAGCATTCCTTGGGTATATGCCCAAGAGTGGTATAGCTGGATCTTGGGGGAGATTGATTCCCAGTTTTCAAAGAAAGCACCATATTGATTTCCAAAGTGGTTGTACAAGCTTGCATTCCCACCAGCAGTGGAGGAGAGTTCCCCTAGCTCCACATGCTCTCCAGCATAAGGTGTTTTCAGTGTTTTTGATCTTAACCATTCTGACAGGCATAAGGTGGTATCTCAGAGTCATTTTGATTTGCATTTCCCTGATAATTAGGGATGTTGAGCAATTCCCTAAATATCTTTCAGCCATTGAGTTTCCTCTGTTGAGAATTCTCTGTTTAGTTCTATAGCCCATTTCTTAATTGGACTGTTGGGCATTTTGATGTCTAATTTCTTGAGTTCCTTATATATTCTGGATATCAGTCCTCTGTCAGATGTGAGGTTGGTGAAGATCTTTTCCCATTCACTAGGCTGTCACTTTGCCTTGTTGATCATATCCTTTGCTCTACATTAGCTTCTCAGTTTCAAGAGGTCCCATTGATTGATTGTTTCTCTCACTGTCTGTGCTACTGGTGTTCTATTTAGGAAGTGATCTCCTATGCCAATGCATTCAAGACTACTTCCTACTTTTTCTTCTAGCAGGTTCAGAGTAGCTGGATTTATGTTGAGGGCCTTGATCCACTTGGACTTCAGTTTTGTGCACGGTAATAGATATGGAACTATTTGCAGTCTTCTACATGTTAATATCCGGTTATTCCAGCACCATTTGTTGAAGATTCTTTCTTTTTTCCAATGTAAAAGAAACATTACTAAAGCTTAAACCACATATAAAACCCCACACATTAATAGTGGGAGACCTCAACACCCCACTTTCCCCACTGGACAGATCTCCCAAATTGAAACTTAACAGAGAAATAAAGGACTTAACTGATGTCATGACTCAAATGGACTTAATCGATATCTACAGAACATTCCATCCTAACAAAATAGAAATATTTTCTTATTCAAAGATTAATGGTGAGTTTCTGGATTGATCAGGTACCATGAGACAAAACATTATAAGTTCTATGCTGTTTGAGTAGATTTGGCATTCTGTAATAGTGATGTAAATGATGCTTTTTTTCTTTATTTTTTTCATTTTTTTTTTTTGGTATTTTGAGACAGAGTTTCTCTGTGTAGCTTTGTACAGTTCCTGGAACTCACTCTGGAACTCACTCTGTAGTCCAGGCTGGCCTCGAACACATGGAGATCTCCCTACCTCTGCCTCCTAAGTGCTGGGATTAAAGGCATGTGCCACCACCACCAGACAATGCTTTTTTTTCAGACAGTAACAGCCAATGTGGCCTGTTGTTATGAGGATAAATATTTAGAAGACAGTCAGAAATTACATGCTTTCAGAGAAGTTGCAGATGAAGGTTCTCCTTCTGGGTCTTCTACCTTCCTGGCCATGTGAAATATATGAAGTTATTATATTCCACAGAGTTTGTGTTCTTGTCTATGTTATATGTCTGCATTTCTGAAAAAGGTTAGAGTGAAAACTAGACCTGTCTTTGCATATGAAATCTGCAATATCCTATGAAGGGCTAAATGTTGGTAAATTAGGACATTTCATTTTTTCTTTTCTTTTTTAAAATTTTTTTCTTTATTAATAAATTTTCTACTCACTCTTCATGCTAACTAATGACCCCCTCCTCCCTTCTCCCACCCCCAGCCCTTTTTCCCAAGCCACCCGCATCCCCATATCTCCTAAATCGAGGTCTCACATGGGGAGTCAGCAGTGTCCAGCTCACTGAGCCTAGGCAGGTCCAAGCCCCTTCCCACTGTACCAAAGCTGTGCAAGGTGTTACACCACAGGCACTGGGTTCCAGAAGTCTGCCCATGCACCAGAGACAGATGCTGATCCCCCTGCCTGGGTGTCCCCAAATAGTTTGAGCCAAACAACCATCTTCTGTGTCTAGAGGGCCTAGTCCAGTCCCATAGGGGCTCCACAGCCACCAGTCCACAGTTCACGGGTTTACCACTAGTGTAGTTGGTCATTTCTGCACATTCATGTATCATGTTCTTGACGTCCCTCACCTACAGTATCTCTCCTCTCTCTCATCAATTGGATTCCCAGAACTCAGGTGGTGCCTGGCCATGGATCTCTGAATCTGCCTCCATCTGTAACTTGACAAAGGCTCTGTGATGACAGCTAGGTTATTTGCTAGGTTGGTCACCAGAGTAGACCCTTTCAGGCACCCTCTGGACCACTACCAGCAGACCAAGATGGGGTCAAACTTGTGAGTTCCTAAGAGACTCCCCAGCACCCTGCCTCTTCCTATTCCCATGATGTCCTCATCTATCATGGTATCTTCCTCCCTGCCCTGCATTTTTTATTTTTTTAATTAAAAAAAATTTAAAAAAGAATACATGAGGAAACATTAAAAAAAGTTAATCCATTTAAATGTTTGGTCGGAAAGCTTCTTAAAAGTACATGCCCCTATTAGTAGCCTTTACCCAGTCAAGAAGCCTGATCTTAAACAAGCCATCCATCCGTTTTCCACTAGCAATAGCTTAGCTGAGGAAAGCCAGTGATCAGTGAGTCACCATTAGCCCTTATTTTGAGTGCTCAGCATCATTTTTGTTGATTTTTTTCAGTCTTATGTGTAATTCTGGCCCCACATAGAAATACCATTTATAGCTTGGGTTTTGTGTCCCATCAGACTATTCCCAAATAACCAGACAGAGACTTATTAATAATTATAACTCAGGTTTATTACTAGGTAACTCATACTTTTTCAATTAACCCATCATACTTATCTATGCTCTGCCATGTAGAGTGGATCCTTTTCACAGTATTGCAAGTTCACCTCCTTCATTCTTAGTCTCTTCACAATTCTGGCCTCATCCCTTCTTCCCAGATACCTCATTATCTGGTTCTCCTGCCTAAATTTATCCTGCCTAGGTATACACCAGTCAGGTTCTTTATTAAATCAATCACATTGATATATATTCAGACAGTGTAAAGGAATATTCCACATGCTGTTCTTAGGTTTTTTCATACACACCCTCATTTTATTTAAATTGCTCTGGAGACACTGATTTCCATCCCTGTTGTATGTTTGATAAGTTTTATATTAAAATCTATATGTAGAAATATTTGTGAAATATAATTATATATATATATATATATATATATATATATATATATATATATATATATATATGGTCTAAATTATGTGTATTTATTCTTTAAATATTTCACTTATTAAGCAGTGACTTCATCCTGAATCTCAGCCCTAAAATCTGAAGAACAAGCACACTTCATGGAAATTGAAACTGCCCAGGTGATGCTTAATTTCATACCACAGACTTAGCTGTGTTTAAGATAAAAGTAAGAATATACAGTGTGCATTTGGAAATATATCAACATGGTGAATTTATTATGTATATGCAGGTTGTAGTATATATTTTGGAATGCAATATCACCACATATTCCCTTTTTTCAAAAATATAAAAGCTTAAAACTAATACACGAAAAACTGTATCCAATAAGTATATACAATATATTCATTCAATCAGCCTTTTTGGGGCCCTGACAAAGGCGCACCAATGCCAGCTTGAAGCAGTTCCACAAGAGAATATGTCCTCCCCCTTTCACTGTTCAGAGAAGGCTGAAATGCTGGGACAAAAGGAAACTCCCTGGCATAGAGGCAAGATGGCCAACTATAATGCCCAATGACATAACAGAAATATAGTTTCAGAGTTGTAAATAGATGATTCATTAACTGACATGGTTCTGCAATAAGATAATACTCTTGAATTTAATTGTGTAGAACCAAGAGGTATTATATAAGACCATAATATGGTTGTATTTAAAGATTAGAAGGACAGAGCCTTTAAAATGGCAATAGATAACAGATATTGAGCCCTAGAATAATCTGTTAGTTGATAGTTCTTAGGACAGGTATGATTCATGATTGAGTCCTATCATTGATACTTGTGAAGGGGTAGTGTGAAGGGGCCCCAAAATAACTTGACCACACAGCAGCCATGACAGACTTAAGTTCCTAGACACAGCTTCTGTGACAGGCTTACTGCCAGGCAAAACCAAGTTCCAGGAAAAGCCTTAAGCTGCTACCCCCAGGGATCCACCCAGGGATGAGGAAGTAACTGACATCCCAAACATTCCAAACATTAGATAAGGTGGCCAGATGTCCTTGAGTCTAGGACACACCTATTTTTTTTTCTTTGTTAGTTTTACTGATATCCCTACACAATTGTCAGCCAACCAGGTACCTTTCCTCTCATCATTTCTATATCTTCCCTTTTTTTAGAGTAGAATCAATAATCTACACATTTCTATACCCTCTTTTTATTTTTTTTCTATTTTTTTTAAAACAGGAACCCTCAATCTAATCTCCTTTATTTGGCTTTTTTTTCTGGCCATTAAAAATTAACTTGCAGCCAAGCATCATAAACAATCATAATTACCCATAAACTTTTAACAACCAAAAACCTCCCACTCCAATTTCTGGGCATGTGGGCATAGTTTTCTTAAAATTACTTCCATCTTTTTTATCGTGAAGACAACTTTTGAGAATCCTGAAAAAAATTTGGGGGTTACTTGTCAATTCCTGGGAAATGTAGCAGTATCATTTGTTATCTAGTCTCTGCATAATGCAAAAGTGCAGAGCTTGTCTCAGTCCTTGATGGAGTTGTCTGTGAATCTGGAAAATCTCAGCTAGCCAACTTGAAATTGTCCTGAGCAGTTTGTAGTCCAAACTGATCTTTGGGTGATATCAATCAGCTTAATGGCATGATCATAGTCCATGTGGAATCATCATTGTGGGATCCTGTCATGCTTTTGAAGATTTCAAATTTTCTGTTAGGTATAGCCTTGGTTACCTACAGAATATTTTTCTTATTTTTATTTCATTTAATTGTTTTTGTGCCTCCTCTGTGGTTTGGAACTTGAAGAGGGAATCAGGAAGAAGAAAAAAACTTATGGAGTTCACAATTCAGTGGGATTGAATGTTGGGTGAGGAAACCACATTCTTTTGGAATTGGTGACTAGGCATTAATCCAGATGTCCTCTGGAACTGAAGAGACTGGGGACCTGTTTTTTCCACTGTGTATAAGGAAGAATTTCTTTTGTTTGAGGGCCAGATAAAAGGTTTCAGGCTGTGGAGATGTACCCAGTGGGGAAAGCCCTCAAGTTTATCACCTGCGGGGGGTTACAAGAAGTAACTTGAAGGGTACCTTCCATTTACTGTAAAGGAGTGAGGTTTCCTGGTCTGGAGGGGACCCGATACCCAATCAGGATAGAGTGTTGGGCATGGATTATCACATGGCTGGTGTAAGGAGTAGTCAGCAAAATTCCATACAAGACAGCAGATGTGATAGTGTAGAGGAGTGAGGAGTTGATCAGGGAGAGGTAAAAGATTGGATCAGAGGTCAGGGGTTAGAACTAGTAACACATACATGAGTTAATATGGTGGGATTGAAAGGGCTTGCTTCGGAAGTGTCTAGAGCTGGAAAAGAGCTAGAAACAATGATTTCACCTAGTCAGGGTGAATTTCTGGTCACATCTTAATAAGAATGTGTTTTAAATACTATTGGTTTACTGTACCTTCCCTAGGACTTATGATGGTAAAGTATATGAATATGCCAAGGTGTATTAAAAGCTTTAGATATGGTCTGGTGCTGTGGGATGATCTGTATGTCAAATGTGTTGCTGATTGGTCAATGAATAAATCACTGATTGGCAGTGGCCAGGCAGGAAGTATAGGCGGGACTAACAGAGAGGAGAATTGAGAGAACAGGAAGCTGGGTGACAGAGACACTGCCAGCCGCCATGATGAGAAACAGCATGTAAAGATGCCGGTAAGCCACGAGCCATGTGGCAAGGTATAGATTAAAGGAAATGGATTAATTTATGCTGTAAGAACAGTTAGCAAGAAGCCTGCCACGGCCATACAGTTTGTAACTAATATAAGTCTCGGGTCTGAGAGGCTGTGGGACTGGCGGGTGAGAGAGATTTGTCCTGACTGTGGGCCAGGCAGGAAAACTCTAGCTACAAATGGCGTCCAATGTGGTGGCAAGAGTTTCCACCTTAAACCTGAGAAAAGATTCTAAAACAGAGCTAAAAACAGCTCCTAGTTGTCTCTTTTAAGCTAGCGGCAGCCTGAGTATTTGAGCTACTATGGCGGGTTCCTGGCATGCATGCTCGACCTGCGGAATGGCGGGAATGAAGCCTCTGCAAGTGGCACATTAAGCTGTGTGGTGGATTTAGCCTTTGCTAGTACAAAACAAAACAAAAAAAGAGGTTTCTGGGCTACACGCTGCTTTGATAGTAGCATAGACCCACTATTTCTGAGAGTTGATGGCTCCCAGAGCTGGCGGAAAACGTATCACCGCCATGTTGGGAAGCTGAAGTGTGTAGCTAGAGTTTTCCTGCCTGGCCCACAGTCAGGACAAATCTCTGTCACCTGCCAGTCCCACAGCTATTCAGACCCAACCAAATAAACACAGAGACTTATATTGGTTACAAACTGTATGGCCGTGGCAGGCTTCTTGCTAACTGTTCTTACAGCTTAAATTAATCCATTTCTATTAATCTATACCTTGCCACGTGGCTTGTGGCTTACCGGTACTTTTCATCTTCCTTGTCCTGATGGCGGCTGGCAGTGTCTCCCCCACCCAGCTTCCTGTTCTCTCAGTTCTCCTCTCTGTTAGTCCCGCATATACTTCCTGCCTGGCCACTGACCAATCAGTGATTTATTCATTGACCAATCAGCAACACATTTGACATACAGACCATCCCATAGCAGAAGTGGGCAGAGCCAGCAGCACCAGCGCTGTTTCAGACTTAGAAGGCTACAGTTCAAAGCAATAGGCTCAAGCTAATATAAAAAAATAAGCCACGTAAAGATGGCTACCACACAGAGAATCTGGATTATGTTCTTGTGGGGCATTTACCCAACCACCCCCACAGTTCCCCAGAGTTTTCTTGAGTGCGAGCAGCAGGAAATATTAGATAGAAGGATTTATTGCGGAGAATATCGTGGAGATAAACAGATAGAAAATAAAGGATAGCCTCGAGAGGGCCTGGAACCTATTCCAACGGGCCCGACTGTCTCTGCCCCAGGGTTTTTATAGAGACGCCAAGGGGTGGAGCAAAAGACCTCCTCCCCCAGCACAGCCAAGTGCAGACCATCCCAGACACCTGCACTTAGGCTCGTGGTCTAATCATCCTCTATGTGGACCTGCTGGGTAAAGCCACGAGGAACCCGAGAACGGGCTCCCACAGGTCCCCCTTTCTTAATATATAAAAAAAGTAACTATTAATGGCTTACAGCAATCTCCATAGCTGTTACACCTCCCAGTATGGGAGTAGAGGATGATAAGGATGGCATTTCTCTTTTGAATTAGGTCCAAGGTGACTACAGCAGTCTTAGCTGCCTCAAGCCCTTTCTAAGCCAAAAACTCTTAAGGCGACTACAAACTTAAAGAATCCCTTAGCTTCATCATTACCATTAATAGGTTAACATAAATATTGCTATACATAGTCACAATTCTCTCAGTCTTACAACACAAAGCAAACTCTTAACAGAACCATTTGAATTAGCATATATGGTGCTATATATAGTTAACAATTTTCTCCGTCTTACAACTTTAACTGTTAATCATTTGAATTTTCTTGCTAACAGAACATAGGAAAAACTTCAATGTATTCACATCAAACTTAAATATTTTCTTAACTCCACAAAACCAGGGTGCATCAATATCAATAGGGTAAACATAATTTCTGCAAACATAATTCAACCTCATAAACCCTCCTTTTCTTTATAATTTTTTTAACAAAATCTCAAACCTAGTTAGAAAACCCAAACTTTTCCATTTAAACAGTTCCATTTATAACACAAAACCAGTTCTGTAAGTAATTTCATTTTTACATAAACAGTTCCCCAAACAATTCATGAATCACCAATTAATAAAGCATATATGCATACACAAAACTGCATCTTGATTCTAGGTAGAAATAATGAGTTTCTTCATTTAAACAGTTCCATTTTTAACCCAATTCCAGAAAACAGTTCCTAGGTCATTACTATAAGTAAACTCAAAATTGTCCCATTGCAATGAAATCTCTACTGTTCATTTCATTTCTTAAGTCCCAAAATTCAAATGATAAATTCTGGTACGAGCCTTCCAAATATGAAGAAATCCATAACCAACATCTTTTTGTAGTTTTATCTCATTTTAAGTTCAAAAAGTTCAAACAAATAAATTCTGGTATTAGGCTTTCACTTCAAAATATGAAGAGACGTTTTTCAACCAAAACTTTTTGTAGTTAATTTTTGTTCAAACAAGCATCTCTGAACTTATTCTCAAGCCAGAGACCTTTTTAGGTACAGTAGTATTGTAAACTGCACCGTTTTTGATGTTAGCTCAGGTTTTTCTGTGTTGCGTCAATTTTCCACGGATCTCAGCTGTGGATGCCTTGTGCTGGTTCTGGAATCCACCCTTCTTTGATTCTTAGCGGCTTCTGGAACTTTTTTAAACCGCTCAGACTGCCTACTTTGCAGTCTGCTGGGACACTACCTTCTGTGTCTCAGGTTCTTTCACCATATACATTAATAGACTCACACTTAACATTTACACTTTTTTACAGACTCACATATAACATTTTTTGCCTTGCAAAGAATTTAGACTCACATTCAACATTTACACTTTTTTACAAACTCACATAACATCTACTTATTTATACTCCTTAAGGAAACTCTAGCTTATTACTTATATACTTATATTCATTCCATCTTATTTCTTATTTAAACCTACATTTACAACTAGCATCTTTACTTCTTACAAGCTTATTACTACATGTCTTAAGACTACCTTAGATATTTCTTGCAAGCTTATATTCTTAAAGGAACTCTATAGATCTATTTTACAAACTTATACAGGGCTACCATTAGCATATATTTAACTTAGCAAACACCTAAAGATTTCTTTAACACAGATCTAACAAGAGAATTTTTTCTACATATTTTCTACTTCTTACTCTTAATTATTATCTCTATTAGAAAGATTCTCTTAACTAGACAGGAATTACGTACACCATTTCTAAATTTTAGAGTTCATAGTCAGCTTTGTTATAAAGCACTGGGATTTAGTGAGTGTTGTTATAGAGTTGTGATAGTTGTTGCTAGGGGACTGTAACATTCTTGGGACAAAGCCACAACCCAAAGTTGATGAGTTCTCTCGGCCTTTCCGAACCAGCAGAGATGCACTGTCATTGTTAAACAGTTGTTAACTAAAGGCTGTCCATTCACCCAAATTCATAGTAGTTCCCCTAAGTGCTTCAATTCAGACAAACGTTTCTATTACAGCAGTACTTTTGGTTTGTTCTACTGAAAAACTTCACTTCACGCTGAGTGAAATTACCATATTTAGCTGCTGTAAAACTCTTCGCAGAGCACTGCACAGCTATTAGGTGATATAAAGTATTTTTCTAAAGGAGCTAGTAAAGCCAAAAGTGGCACAGCTCTGAACTGTATTTAGTATTTTCACTTCATTAGCTTTAACTCCTGATGTTATTAGCAACTGTAATACTTAGCATTGATTTTTTTTATAAGCAACTTTCAGGTGAAGCAACTATTTTTCGTAGACAGCTAGATTTTCTGAAGTTTGTTTCCCACCTATAAAGCAGTCATTTCTTTTTGAATGCCTGTGTCCTTGTCTCCTTATTAGATTTGCAAAGGAATTACTCATTGCAGGCAGTTTGTTCCAAAGGCAAAGAACTTTTTTTAATTTCAACATAAGTTTCTTCATATCTAAGACAACATTCAGTGTATAAACTGCTTTCTCAAGGATTTTAAAGTGGCTTGTTTGCTTTTTGTCATCCAACTATCGTTACAGACTTTGCACAGCTATTAGGGTAAATAAGGCATTTTACCAATGGAGCCCCAAACCGCGAAGCACCTAGTTCCGTATCTTTTCAATTTTTCATTGGAACTGACACTTAAACTCTTAGATGATTTTCCTCCTTATTCTTTTAAAAGCTGTATTTTAAGTTTACCATGAACGTATTTTTGAGCTGACAAAAGTGTTTCAAGGCAATGTCGCCATCTTTAGCAGAAAAACTACCTTTCCCAGAATGCATTTCCCTTATATCAGTTTATAATAGTATCAGTTCCTTATATCAGTTCTTTATATCATTTCCCTTATATCAGTCATTTCCCGTATTTTTTTGGGTCTGAGAGTCAACTGGTTCTCTTTTACCAGACTTGCTTACAAATTCTTGCCTGGGAGGTTTGAACAAGCATTTTACATTTTCAGCTTTGGGACGTTGGGAGATTTCTGGTCTCTCCTCACCTGGCTTTAACAGGTGTCTCTCCTTCATTTGACACTGGCCCCCAAATCAGAACTGCACCTGCCTCGTTAGCATGCATTGAGGCTGCAATTTCTGATAGCAACTTTCCTCGGGGCTTGTGTTTGTCTTAGCCAGTCAGTGAAAAACATTTACAACAGCTTTTCCATAGCTCCTTCAGAGAGATTTTCTCCCACTGATCTGTCTCATTTTGCTTGTTCCTTCCTTCCCCAGATGCAGAGGTTCAGGTATCTGTCTGCAGCTCTGTTCCTCTGCTAGCTGCTTTAGGAGGTAGGGGCTTTCTTCCTCCCCCTGAATCTGCCTCAAATTCTAGCAGCTTTTTCAGGTCACATATTTTCTGGGGAGGATTATGTCCCTTCTGTTTCTTCAGAGTCTTTTTCCCAGACAGTTCCCAGTTTGGTCTCAGTTTGTCCCCTCTACCCCAGAAACAGTTTCCGACACTACAGTGGCGGCTTTCCCTGCTCCTGAAGGTAGGGGCTTTTTGTCCGTTTTCGGGGTCTGTGTGGTTTGCATACAGACTGAAAATCTAACTAGGGAGGTTTTTGCCATTTCGAAACTCCCATTAGGACAGGTGTTTTGCCTCATCAGGCCTTCACCTGGCCCAGTCCCCCAGTGGGTTGCATTTGTTTGTCTGGGTGCTCAAGGGCAGAGCTTATGCCAGAGGCAATCACCCCTTAGGGCTACACTCCCCCTCATCTCACGGGAGTCAGTGGAAACAAAGCTTTTCTCAAAGAGGTACTTTCTCTGACAGAAAAGAAAGCTTTACTCCTGGATAGTTCTGTTCTGCCCAGGCTGGGCTCTTTCCCCAGAGAGCATTCTGACTCAGCAGCACGACTGCTTCAGACACAGTTCAGCTTTACTGTTTTCCCAGAAAGGTCCTTACTCTGATAGAAAAGCTTTTTCTCAGTTTTCTTTTTGCAGCTGTGGACCTATCAACCCGGGACTTGTAGGAAAGCAGACAACAGTGCTGTTCCCACTGGCTTTAGCTTTGTTTGTTCATTAGCAACCTTCCCCTGGGTCCTGCACCTTCCTGCCTCAGCTCTGTGCTCCTGGAAGTTTACAACTGCAGGAACCCTAGTATCCCCGAAATGCACCCCAACTCAGAGATGCTGGCCAGTCGCCTCTGGGTTTTTGGAAGCGAGGATACAATGCTAACAGTTTGCATTGCTTCAAGGGATCTTTGCATTAGGATGATTAGGAGCACCTTTTCATTCTGAAATGCTCAAACAAAACCCTTGATGCCTCAGCTCGGTTGTAACTGAAAAGCTTGGCTTTTTTGCTTTTCTCAGGTAAAGTTTCGTGCCCTTTTGGGTTCTCAGTAGCTCTTTACCCACACTCTCCCAATCGTTTCCCTCAGGGTACTCTGACCCACTGTCTTTTACTGGCTTGAAGAGACAGAGTTTAGAAGAGAGGTTTTTAGGAACTTGTCCCTGCCTCCTGCATTGCAGGGAGGATTTTTAAAGCTTGAAAGAACTTAGGTTTTGCTGTCTTAAGAGATTTGTTGTTTTCCCTTAGAGCTAATCACAGGTGGTCCCCATACTAATACCTTCAGGTGATTCTAATTTTTGTCCTTCTGAGAGAGAAAGTTAAAGGCTTTAGTTTTTAAGTTTAAGAGAGCTTTTAGTTTGAGAAAGATTAAGGCTTTTTAGAGATTTTCCCCCCAAATTTTCCAAGAAAAGCTTTATAGTTTAAGAGATTTCCGCCCCCCCCCAAGAGAGAAAGACCAACTTTTCCCAAAACTTCCCAACTTTAAACTTTGGCTTTTTACACTCCCATTTTTGCCTCAGGGAGAAATCACTTTCTCCTGCCTCTTGGTCTTAGCATTTCAGCTGTCCCCAGGTCAAAAGCTTCCATAGGAAACTTTTTCTTCCCCATAAGCTCAGAGAAGAGCTTTTTTACTACCCATAAAGCCCAAAGAAAGATTTTTTTCCCCCAGTTTGCATTCAGAGCCCTCAAAGTTAGAAAATTGAAGAGTTTTCCTGTCTAGTTGCCTTACTTATTTTTCCTACACAATCTTACACTTCTAAGTTTTTCCTAAACTATATTACTATGCTATACCTTATATTTTTCACAGATAGAAATTGAGAAAGGGATACAAGATAGAAAATTTTGACAGAAGAGAATTTCGCTGCAGCATCGGACATCCTTCCAGTCCGCTTTCCTTTTCTCTCGAGGATAAAACCCCTGCCTCTCAATAATATATAAAAAATATATATATTTCCATAACACCGGCATGCCTTATCCACTGGCAGGGCTGAACTCAGCACTTTCGCCAAAAACTCTGTAATAAAACTATTATTTTCCTTTATCTTTAGTCCCTATCACTTTGTCTTTAGTCCCTGCTCATTTGTCTTTAGTCCCCCGTTTTTTTGGTTCCCTTTTTTTTCTTTAGTCCCCTTTTTTTTTCTTTTTTCTTTAGTCCCTGTTCATGGCGCCATTCTGTGGGGTGTTTACCCAACCACCCCCACAGTTCCCCAGAGTTTTCTTGAGTGCGAGCAGCAGGAAATATTAGATAGAAGGATTTATTGCGGAGAATATCGTGGAGATAAACAGATAGAAAATAAAGGATAGCCTCGAGAGGGCCTGGAACCTATTCCAACGGGCCCGACTGTCTCTGCCCCAGGGTTTTTATAGAGACGCCAAGGGGTGGAGCAAAAGACCTCCTCCCCCAGCACAGCCAAGTGCAGACCATCCCAGACACCTGCACTTAGGCCCGTGGTCTAATCATCCTCTATTGGACCTGCTGGGTAAAGCCACGAGGAAACCGAGAACGGGCTCCCACATGTTCTCTTTGATATTCGTAACAAAAGAAAAACATTTGATTACAAAAGCTGTTGAGTTATGCCAAAATGTATATTTTAAAGATACCTTGACTTCAAAATTTGGATGTAAGGATATGTTGCTTTGGAAAGGAGGCTCTGCTTTTGTTCCCACAGAAATCAAGAGGCTATGGATTTGTTCCAGATTAAGATACATCAGGTTTGACCAGCCAAGACCCCCTGAAAGGTGACACCAAGGCCCAGATGATCCAACATCCAGAATGGTTTCAAGGCAACTGGCTCAGAGGATACAGCCTCATGGACTACTCCATGATCCTAAAATTTTCTGTTTCCCCAGAAGATACAGCGCCCCCCTCCAGCAGGAAGTAGTAAGAAAAGCTATGCCCAAATTCCCAAATACACCAAGCTAACTTTGGAGATGTGTAAAGGTTAAAACCTTCCTTTTTAAGAAAAGAAAAGGGGAAGTGCTGTGGGATGGTCTGTATGTCAAATGTGTTGCTGATAGGTCAATGAATAAATCACTGATTGGCAGTGGCCAGGCAGGAAGTATAGGCGGGACTAACAGAGAGGAGAATTGAGAGAACAGGAAGCTGGGTGAGAGAGACACTGCCAGCCGCCATGAAGAGAAATAGCATGTAAAGATGCCGGTAAGCCACGAACCATGTGGCAAGGTATAGATTAAAGGAAATGGATTAATTTTTGCTGTAAGAACAGTTAGCAAGAAGCCTGCCACGGCCATACAGTTTGTAACTAATATAAGTCTCTGTGTTTACTTGGTCGGGTCTGAGAGGCTGTGGGACTGGCGGGTGAGAGAGATTTGTCCTGACTGTGGGCCAGGCAGGAAAACTCTAGCTACAGTCTGGAAAATCTGGAAGGTGAACTCCAGACTAATATCAGACTGAAGAAATGCAGGGATCCCAAATCCCAGGGAAAGATGTGAGGGACTGTCTGAGGACACTTAGTAGAAACAACAAGTATCTGTACACATCTAAAAAATGAGTCCACAACCATGAGGAGACATTTAATTTGTTTGACTGTGAGCATATTGGTAACATTGAGCTGCTAGTCAGGCCTTGGAAGGTATCTTCTAACCAGGTTAGTGTGGAAATGTGGGCTCAAAAATTTGGAACTGTATTCTGTCTTCTGACAACTTTTACAATAGGCAGTAATAGATTTTAAGGATTGTAAGTCCTCAGTGGTAGGTATACCTGAAGTTATTCTGTTCTTTCCCAGATGCCATGGCACTCAGAACCAAGCAAACACACAGAGACATATTATTTACAAACTGTATGCTTAATGGCTCAGGCTACATGTTTGCTGTTCTTACATCTTGAATTAACCCATTTCTATTAATCTAAAAGTTGTCATGTGATTCATCAATTAACAGTATCATTACATGTTGATTCTCATACTGGATTCTGTTAGCATCTCCCTCACTCAGCCTTCCTCTTACACAAATTCTCATCTCTCTTTGTGTTGCCTATATTTCCTGCCTGGTTACTGGCCAAACAGCATTTTATTTATTAACCAATCAGAGCAACACTTTCAGAGCATACAGAACATCCCATAGCACGTAGACTATAGGTTCCCTGCTATGAACTGAGACAGAGCAAGACTATTAGGTTAAAGGAGCTGGTGTAGATACCACAGAATTGGCATAGTGACAGGAGATGCCTGGGAGGATGTTGGTTGACCTCTATGTATTGCCTGTGGTGAAGACATGAGTATGGGCTCTAGACTGCCACTGTCCCAGATGTCAGGTTGATACTTTTATTTCTCTTTGAGATGATAGAGCTGTCAATCTAATGAGAGTGACAGTGAATGATTCCTTTTACATTAGGGAAATGTGAAGCTTTTATCATGACCATTATTTGGTCTGAGTGAGTTATGAATTGTGCTTTTGTTGTGAGAAGCAAATGATTTTTCCAGATATGAGTGTAGGACAGGAAGACATGAAAAATATATTTGGAAGCTGCGTGGTGGTGGCATATTCCTTTAATACCAGCACGTGGGAGTCAGACCCAGGCAGATGTCTCTGAGTTCAAAATTTGCATGGTCCACAGAGCGAGATTCAGGACAGGCACCAAAATTACACAGAGTTATCTTTCTGGCAAAACAAAAATAAAAAGCATATTTGGAGTATGTATAACATTTAGGAATTGCCCTCTTCCACGTGGAATGTACAGGTGAGAGACATTAGCTCAGGTAGTTGGTTAGTAGTGTATGTCTTTGATTCTACCACCACAATATCTGACACTATGGCATATCATGCTTTATGGGACCCATCATATAAAAAGGAACAGCCATCTCTGTACCAGGTATAAGTGGCCTGGGGCAACATGCACTCCTGTATGTGTGAAGGGTGAGGAAAAATTCCTTTAGGAATTAAGTGCAGTAGTGAGATGTGGAATATTCAGCACTAGTTCGAGGAAAGAGGATTGAAATATCAACAAGTGGGAAAGTCTGGAAAGTAAGTGTGGTATCTTCCAGTAATAACATTTGTAGAGAAAAAACTCAGGAAGTTGAAAAAGTCTATGTCTTTGTAAGTTAAAAGATGGAACAAATTATGGTGGGAAGAGGATGTAACTTGTTACCCAAAATTTAGTTTCTTGCATTCACTATTTAGGAGATTAGCAGCCCCCAAATCACATATGATTGGTGACCATCCCTGTGTGGTAAGGTGTAGTTTTTTGACAGGTATTCTACAGGTGCAATGAGGGGCCCTGCTTGTGCTGTAGAGACCCAAGGGCATATCACTCTCTTTCTGTTACATAGAAGGAGAAGGGATGAGTTGATCTGAGAGGTATAGTGAAGAGTCCTGAAGCAGAGTCTATTGAAAATTTGGAAAGGATTAATAATGGGGTGAATGAGGGATTAATTCAGGATCCCTTAGGTGCCTCACATAAGGGGTTTGCCAGGAGATTAAAAAGATCAAACACAGGATTACAAGGAGTTAGCTATTTCTAGAACAGACAGAATATCCTGTTTAGTAGAGTAGCCAGTAAAGACTGAATTAGATGCTTTATAACTGAAGCTATAGCCTAGTATGATGTGGTAATGTTTACACCCAAATAGGTGAATTGAGGAGTGGAGAGCTGGATTTTGGAACTTGAGACTCCATAACTCCAGCTGTACAAAAAAATTAAAAGAGGAGAGGTGTTAGTTTGAATAACTTATACTTATGGGACACAAAGTAGAATATTATCTACTAATTGTAAAAGTTAAATGTAAAGAGAAAGAGGGAGTACAAGCCAGAAGCTGGGGATTGATGAAATAATTATGGGATGTCCATGAATCTGTGTGTCAAGACAGTCCAAGTTAGCTACATATACAGGTAATTGTCAGCATCTGTCCTGGATAAGGTGAAGATATTTTGAAACAGAGGGCTGACAGGTATAGGAAAGAAGGTATCATTGAGACATAGAACTGAGTAGTGTGTGGTTTCTGAAGGGATAGTGTAAAGAACTGAGTAAAGTCCAGGCATTATAGGATTGAGAGGACCCCTGAAGACCTAATGAGCTTCAGGTGTACTAATATTTTATTTGTGCTGAAATGTGGTGATATTTTATTTATGCTTTAATAAAGCTTGCTGGAACTCAATAGGAAAGGCCAGCCATTTTAATTAAATAAAAAATCAGGCAACACACTTATCAGACAGGGTCTCTGTGTGTTCAAGGCCATACTAGGGATCAGAGCAAAGCATGGTGACATATTCCTTTAAGGCCAGGACCAAATATAATGAACTGGAGTTCTATACAGACATGCAATGTAAATAGAGGTTGCTGGTTTTATAGCCAATTAAAGGGCATAAGAGAAAGGCAATAAAAGCTTGTGTAAGACAGCAAGTAGCTTGCATTGGGAAGCTGCAAGGTTGGTGAGGTAAAGTTTGCTTGGGACTTTTCCAATTGCCCTGATCTCTAAGTCTTCACCCCTATATTTAGCACTGTGTTTTTCATTAAATGATACCACTTAGATACCATCTACATGCAGGTCTTAAATCAGGTGGTATATTCTATTAGGAGTCTTAACTCTAAATATAGAGGTGTTAAAAGGAGAAGAGTTTGGATGAAGTAACATCTTTCTGAGAACTTCAGGAATGATAGGCTTAAGACCTCTAGGGCTCTGGAGTGAAAGTGTGTACTGAATTTTAGTGATGTACCAGGTAGGGTGCTGGAACTGGATCACAATAGAGTGATGGTTTCTAGCAATAGAAGGAGTCTGGCCATCCAAGACTATGTGGTGTACATGAGAGATTGAGAGGGAAGTGTCTTCTCATAGCTAGTGGGCTGAGTGCCTAGAAGGAGGACGATCATGCCTATATAATAATGGCCACTCAAGGTTTTTTTTTATGATATGAATGTTGTTGGGTAAGGACCTAGGTACCGTCAATCATCCATTACCCAGGGTAGGAGATTGCCTGTATGTTGGTCTTCGATTGGTGTCCTCATGTCATGAGTTACTCAGGGTCAGTCAACTAACCTATGTACATATCAGTAGCATTTTGGATGAGGCCCAGGTGACCTACCTGGGACAGGGGTTGGCTCAAGCCCAATGGCTTTCTCTACAGATTTTTAAACAGGAACCTGGAGGCCTTCATGTGGCTGGTCAGATAGCCTGTGCTTGATCTTACAGTCTTGTTTGCAGACTTATTCATGACTCACATAGCTATGACATGCAGGATCATAGACTATGTAATCAAGCTGCATGCAGGTTACATAATTACACACCATAGGTTAACTTAGTAGGCAAGGCCCTGCGATGCCTAATCTATCTACCTGACTGATGGATAGAGGATGCACAGTCATGTAGTTAGTGGGTGGCTGGTACACATAACACCACAAGAGACCATAAGCGAGTAATTTACTGTTAGTTGGAGTGAGAGCCCATGGTAATCTCATTTTATGATGTGCTCCCTTTTCAGTTTTCCTGCTCCTTTTTCAACATACAGGAAGGAGGGAGAGACAGATGAGTCACAGCTCTAATGGAGATCTCCAAACCCATTGCCGTCATTTGCTTTCCCTTCTACTTTAGATAGCTCTCTTCTTATTGGTTGTGTATTTGAATATGAGTCAGACAGATGGAATAAAAAGCCTTGCAGTCCACAGTTTCAATAGCCAGGCTCCTGGCTAAATTCCAGCTCATAGCTGGATTCAGCCAGAGTCTGACTGTAAACAACACAAGAGAAGGATAACTGTCCCAGAGAACTGCTGCAGACAGAGGCAGTATAAACACGGATAAGAAGGGTTTGGTGGTATTGCCCACACTCTTTTTCTGGGTCACCTGCTCCTGCTTTCTCTACCGGAAATGTCCTCCTTTCTCTGAAGCCACTGCTTCAGCCTTAATACCTGACAGAAAACAGTGATATATTGGTGTTATGCTCCCTCAGAGGACCCATTAATAAAATGACTGTGTCAGTGACAATTCTCACTTAGCCACCTGGGACTCTGAAAATTTCAAGAATCAGATTCCACAAATAAGGGCACTTTGAGTATCTAAAATGGCATATCGATAACTGTTACCTGAAAGATAAAATTTGCAGCCCAGAATCACAATCAGACATCCACAGGTGGAAAGTGAGGCTTTCAGGTAGATAGCCAGGGAACAGGGCCAAGTACCAGGTACATGATCACCGTCTAGTTTCCATGAGATGTTCTTTTCTTTTGAGAATTGTATTCTGGGGCTAAAATTCATTACATCATTTGCTGTCATCCACTTTCAGTTTCATTGTTTGGGCTACTGCATAAATACAGTTGGGAGGGTGAAATGACTCAGCAGCTCTGAAGGAGATCTCAAAGAGTACCCCAGGATTTGATTTCCATTGGTGGAAATGAGTTCACTCTCCACATTGTTTCCTGTGTGTTGTGCCATGTCCCACCTCCTCATTTCCCCAGAAATTCTCGAGTAGAAGCAGCAGGAAATATTATTTAGAAGGATTTAGAAAAGAAAAACACATAGAAAATACAGGACAGCTGTGAGAGTGCCTGTATCCTAATCCTTCCAGCATCCAGTGTCTCTGCCCTTGGGTAGTTAAAGCAATGCCAAGGGGTGGAGAAAAGACAACTGCCCTGCACAGACAGGTGCAGGTCATCTCAGGCACCTGCACTCAGATCCATGATCCAATCATCCTCTCTAAGCAGAGCTGCTGGGGAAAGCCTAAGTGGGCTTCAACAGGCTCCTATTCCAAAAAAAACTTGAATGCCCACCCTCCTCCATCAGAAGCAAGAGGAGCTAAAAAAAAATTGTCAGCAGAGCAGTTTCTCACCAGTCAGCCTGTGGGTATAATCTGGGTCTCAGTTGTTTATGAGCACACTAAAATCTGATTGTTATTTAATGCCCACAAGGCAGATTGCTCCTATAATACAAGGGGAGACAGATCCCATGGAAATTACCATATCAAAGATTGTTTGATTCAAGCATTACAGATCTGAGTCACCTGATCCTGTCAAATGTGCAGCAAGCAGATTCCTGCTTCTGCAGCTATGGCTTCTCTTTAAAGATGTGTCTCTCCTCAGTTTGAATTCACTTCAGACTTTAGGATCTGGCATAGGCTAGGGGAGTCCTGCTCTTTCCTTCTTCTGAAGCTACTGCTTTCCTTAAGGATATAACATTCCTATGCCAGTCTTGATGTCCTGCTCTATGGGCAAGGAAGATGATTTTCTTGAGGTTTTAGTATCTGGCAGTGACTAGTGAAATCCTTCTGTTTCGTCTACCCTGGGAGATTTATTGTGGGAATGTCTTTGGCATTGTAGTTTTATTCATGAACCATAGAGTCACTTAAAATATGGAGCATTATCATTTGCAGTCACTTTTCTGTCACCAAAAGCAATAAAGTATGAAAAATAAAGTATAGGACTGGAAACTTGCTTGTTAATATCCTGATGCCTTTTAGGTATTCACAGAATCAACTTTGCATTCTTGTGTAGCTAGAGTTTTCCTGCCTGGCCCACAGTCAGGACAAATCTCTGCCACCCTCCAGTCCCAAGCCGCTCAAACCCGATCAAGTAAACACAGAGACTTATATTGGTTTCAAACTGTATGGCCGTGGCAGGCTTCTTGCTAACTGTTCTTACAGCTTAAATTAATCTATTTCTATTAATCTATACCTTGTCACGTGGCTTGTGGCTTACCGGTACTTTACATCTTCCTTGTCCTGATGGCAGCTGGCAGTGTCTCTCTGACTCAGCCTTCCACTTCCCAGTTTTTTCTCCTCCTTGTCCAGCCTATACTTCCTGCCTGGCCACTGACCAATCAGTGATTTATTTATTGACCAATCAGCAACACATTTGACATACAGACCAACCCACAGCACTTCCCCTTTTCTTTTCTTAAAAAGGAAGGTTTTAACCTTTACACATCTCCAAAGTCAGCTTGTTATATTTGGGAATTTGGGCGTAGTTTCTCTTACTACTTCCTGCTGGAGGGGGGCGCTTTATCTTCTGGGGAAACAAAGAAAATTTTAGGATCATGGAGTAGTCAGTGAGGCTGTATCGTCTGAGCCATTTGCCTTGAAACGGTTCTGGATGTCGGATCATCTGGGCCATGGTGTCATCGGAGACCTTTCAGGTGGTCTTGGCTGGTCAAACCTGATGTATCTTAATCTGGAACAAATCCATAGCCTCTGGCTTTCTGTGAGAACAAAAGCAGAATCTCCTTTCCAAAGCAACATATCCTTATATCCAAATTTTGAAGTCAAGGTACCTTTAAAATATACATTTTGGCATAACTCAACAGCTTTTACAATCAAATGTTTTTCTGCAGTTAAAAATCCCAAATACAACACAATCCATATTCTCTGTGTAATATTCATCTTCACGTAGCTTATTTTTTATATTAATTTTACTGTCTCTTTAAAGACTTTATTTTTTAAAACTATGTATTTGTTTCTATACTGTATATATCACCTTTTTTTGTCTCTTTGAAGCCTACGTATATTTTACATACATTTTAAACTATTACATCTGAATCTGTCTTATTGTGAATCTATTGCTTTAAGCTGCAGCAGCTGTGGCTGCTGGCTCTGCCCACCTCAGCTTCCCAACATGGAGTGGTACTTTACCATTAGCTCTGGGAGCTATCGTGGGTCTATGCTTTTATCCAAGCAGCATATAGCAGAGAAACCTCTTTTTTTGTTTTGTACTAGCAAAGGCTAAATCCACAATGCAGCTTAATGTGCCACTTGCAGAGGCCTCATTCCCGCCATATGGCGGCAGGTCGAGCGCACACTCTAGGAACCCGCCAGTAGCTCAAACCAGCAGCTGAGGCTCATTTGAGAGAGACAATTAGGAAGCTGTTTTTAGCTCCGCTTTAGAATCTTTTTTCTCAGTTTTTAGATGGAAACTCTTGTCACCACGTTGGACGCCATTTGTAACTTGAGTTTTCCTGCCTGGCCCACAGTCAGGACAAATCTCTGCCACCCGCCAGTCCCACAACCGCTCAGACCCGACCAAGTAAACACAAACTGTATGGCCATGGCAGGCTTCTTGCTAACTGTTCTTACAGCTTAAATTAATCCATTTCTATTAATCTATACCTTCCCATGTGGCTTGTGGCTTACCGGTACTTTACATCTTCCTTGTCCTGATGGCGGCTGGCAGTGTCTCTCTGACTCAGCCTTCCACTTCCCAGTTTCTTCTACTCCTTGTCCAGCCTATACTTCCTGCCTGGCCACTGACCAATCAGTGATTTATTTATTGACCAATCAGCAACACATTTGACATACAGACCATCCCACAGCATTCTTGGTTTGCGTTATCACTGTGTTATTGCATAAAGAGTCTCTTGTATGTGATTTATTCCTAATTCTCAGTCCATTCCTATATATGGAAGAAGAGAGGGCATTAACTTCTTTGGAAGTCAATTATTTATTGATGATGGCAGACAGGCATTCAATACTTCATTTGATAATAGTAAACACAGTTGTTTCATTTTTTCTTGAAAAATTACTTGATTCCTCTCCTGATTATTTGGCCACTATGACAAAATTATATTTGAGAGTTATTCACTATATTCTTTCTTAGAGTATGTAGCTCATGAGAGTGTGAAATTTTGTTCCTCATCATTTAGTCCACTAACCTGCAGATTAACCTTCATTCCTATCACATATAGTCAATCCCAATGAAGCTTGTAAATTGCAGCAATTGAATTTCTGTTCTATGATGATATAAGAATGTAGGTACTTCAAAAATAGTTTATTTTCATCATATTGGCATGTGTAATTATATTTATATTTTTGAAATTGTCTTTTAAACTCCAGTTTGGCACTAAAGATATACTTTTGTCCATGAAGTAAAACAAATAACACATTACTGCACATTAGTGAGAAAACACTGACACGCTTCATAGTATAACAAATTCAGTTTTCACAATATCTCTCCACTAGTTCTATGATGCATTTCATCAACAATATAACATTGATATAAGTTTATGTATGTGTATATGTACGAGTTTGCTTATGCATATGTATTCATATTCGCAGAAACATATGCATGTGTACACGTTCTTGATATAATTTTTAATTTAATGCATGAGTACTGAATTTAGATTATTTTCCAATCCTTTTTTTTCCATCCTACTGTATAATATCTGAACTGTAAATTGTCAAAATATATACCACTGTTTATTAAAATTATTTTTATCAAATTGTACATATAAAGTTTATACATAACTACCTCACACACTGTACAGAATGTGGTGATTAAGTATAGTCATTTGAGCATTGACCTTTTGTAGTTTACAGTACTATCAGTGTTAGTGTACAGTGTAAATGAATTCTTTCTATGTTAGCATCCAATATTTGTGCAAGATTTTCTGGTAAGTGGTCATCTTGAGAGAGTTTCCCATCTATGTTGGCATTATCATTTGTGCTTTTACTGTGCTAACCATTTTTAGTTGATTTGTTGCCTTCATGTAATATTTTCTTGGCACTCAAATTGTCTAATATTTGTACTATTTAATTCCCTATCTGATTGGCCAGTGACCAGGCAGGAAGTATAGGCGGGACAAGGAGAGAGGAGAATTGAGGAAGGAGGGAAGAAAGAGAGACCGGCTGGAGCCACTGCCAAGACAAGGAAGATGTAAAGTACCGGTAAGCCATGAGCCACGTGGCAAAGTAAAGATTAATAGAAATGGGTTGAATATAAGAGTAAGAGCTAGACAATGATAGGCCTGAGCTAATGGCCAAGCAGATTAAATAATGTAAGAGTCTGTGTGTTTATTTTATAAGTGGGTTACGGGACTTGGCGATGGGAGCTGGAGAAAAATTCTCCAGCTACACATAATACCTCAAACAAGAATAGAAATATATATATATATATATATATATATATATATATATATATATATATATATATATATATAGTATAACAAAATTAAGTTTAAACTTGTATCAATAAACTAAAATCTATAGCAATGTAAAACATTTTAAATAAGTTGTTGCTCTTTAAAAGTAGGTTTATTAATCTACCCTTTCATCCTATCATATCTAAACTATCCCCTTTTTTTCTTTAGAAAGATATTGTATTTATAATCAACCTGTTTTAAATAAAAATATTGGTTTTTCTCTGTCCCACACCAGAGGGCTCTTTTGATTTGGGACATAAGAATCTCTTAACCATTTTTTTAAGCAATATGTCTGGGTTTAGAGGGGGAGTAAGCCAATTCCATCTCTAAATCCAGCTTGGTATATTTGGGAATTTGGGCATAGCTTTTCTTACTACTTCCTGCTGAAGGGGGGCGCTGTATCTTATGAGGACACAAAGAAAATTTTAGGATGATGGAGTAGTCCATGAGGGTGTATCATCTGAGCCAGTTGCTTGAAACCGTTCCGGATGTTGGATCATCTGGTCCATGGTGTCATTGGAGACCTTTCAGAGGGTCTTGGCTGGTTGAACATGATGTATCTTAACCTGGAACAAATCCATAACCTCTGGCTTTCTGTGGAAACAAAAGCAGAACCTCTTTTCCAAAGTAACATATCCTTATATCCAAATTTTGAAGTCAAGGTACCTTTAAAATTTACATTTTGGCATAACTAAACAGCTTTTACAATCAAATGTTTTTCTTCAGTTACAAATATCAAAAACAACATAATCCAGATTCTTTGTGTGATAGCCATTTTACGTGGCTTATTACCTTTATTGTTTCTTTAAAGACTTTACTTTTAAAACCTATTTGTTTATATAACTGTATGTATTCCTTTTTATCTCTTTTTGAAGCCTGCTGCTCTGTGGCTGCTGGCTCCGCCCACTTTAGCTTCCCAACATGGCGGTTCCGCCAGCTCTGGGAGCCATCACGTCTCAGAAATAGTGGGTCTATGCTTTTATCAAAGCAGCGTGTAGCCCAGAAACCTCTCTCTCTCTCTCTCTCTCTCTCTCTCTCTCTCTCTCTCTCTCTCTTTTCTAAATACTAGTAAAGACTAAATCTACCACACAGCATATTGTGCCGCTGGCACAGGTCTCATTGCCACCATACTGCAGGTCAAGTGCACAGGCCAGGAACCCACCAGTAGCTCAAACCCGCATTTTGCGGCATCTAGCTGCCCATACGAGACATGAAGCAGAAACCTGTTTTTGGCTCTGTTTAGAATTGGTTAGTAAATATTGTTAGGTTGAAGGTGTAAACTCGAGCCGTTGGGCGCCATTTGTAGCTGGAGAATTTTTCTCCAGCTCCCACCGCCAAGTCCCGCCAGTCCCGGAGCCCACTTATAAAATAAATACACAGAATCTTACATTATTTAAACTGCTTGGCCATTAGCTCAGGCCTATCATTGTCTAGCTCTCACTCTTATATTCAGCCCATTTCTATTAATCTTTACTTTGCCATGTGGCTCATGGCTTACCGGTACTTTACATCTTCCTTGTCTTGGCAGTGGCTCCAGCCAGTCTCTCTTTCCTTCCTCCTTCCTCAATTCTCCTCTCTCCTTGTCCCGCCTATACTTCCTGCCTGGTCACTGGCCAATCAGTGCTTTATTTATATAGAGCGATATGGACAGGAGATTATTTCACATATCTTTTTGCACCTTCAATTGAATATCAGCACTGCAAACTATTAAAATAAACACCTCTATTTACTAATGTTATTTTACCTAAATGTTCATCTACAAATGTATACATAACTAACTCACCCTGTATACAGAATATGGTGATTAGTTGTAGCCATTTTAGCACCTGGAAGTTCTCTCAGCACATCTATTATTTATTTTAACACTATTTACCATGTGACAGAAAAAAAAGTACAATAAAACCCACTGGAAGAATGTTAATTGGGAAGGGCAAAGAAGTATTGTGCAATAGACTTACTAGAAGTGAATGGTGTGGAAAAGGAGGCCAGGGAATGGGTGGAATCTACTATTGTTGGTCGCCTGAGTATGTGCTTATAGTCTAGTGCAACTATGTCCACATGCACATAATTTACTTGATCAAGCTGCAAGCATATTCCATGTACATCTAGCACAGGGATTACATAGGATGCAAGGATCTGGGAAGACTATGCATTCTGCCTGACTGATGGACAGTGCATGCATGGTTATTTAGTTAGGGGGTGGCTAGGAATTGTCACATTCCTACTACACTTGTAGTTATAGGAAATCATGGGGGGTTAACGGTGGCAGATAAATGAGAATGGGGGTTCTGTGCCACCCAGAACTGCTTCCAGCTGACTTGTTGGGCATTAAGTAAGGGGCTTTTCAAGAGGTAGCTGGACAATCGGAGGTAGCTGAATATTTTCTTCTGTTTTGGGCCCTGTGAAATTGACAAGTTGCTTGAGAGGCAGAAGAAGAAGTTCAGAAAAAAATTTATCTTGCTGGGCTCCCAAGGAAGAGGGAGGTACATCCTATGACCAGTAAAGTTTGAATGATACTTATCTGTAGGGGATCGGGTCTGTCCAGGTGGATCCAAACTGGTTGGTAGTGCTTGGAAGAAGTATCAAGTTTACCAAGAATACAAATGTTAAACAAATTATGAAGCAACCAAAAGGAATTTAAAATCTTGACCTGTGAGCCATGATCATAAAATGATGATTAGTACTCTGCTGATATCAGAATTTTATTGGTTAAGTTTAGCCAGAGAAAAAGAGAGAGAGAGAGAGAGAGAGAGAGAGAGAGAGAGAGAGAGAGAGAGAGAGAGAGGGGGGGGAGAGAGAGAGAGAGAGAGAGAGAGAGAGAGAGAGAGAGAGAGAGAAATGGAGAATGTAGCTAGAGTTTTCCTGGTTTTGCATGACCCACTGTCAGGACAAATCTCTCCCACCTGCCATTCATGCAGCTGCTCAGACCCAACCAAGTAAACACACAGAGACTCATATTGCATATAAACTGTATGGCCATGTCAGGCTTCTTGCTATCTGTTCTTATATCTTAAATTAACCCATTTCTATTATTCTATACTTTGCCATGTGGCTTGCGGCTAACCAGTTTCTTACATCATGCTTCTCCTGGCTGCTGGCTGCATTTCTCCACCTCAGCCTTCCTGTTCCCAGAATTCTCTTCTCTGCTCATCCTGCCTATACTTCCTGCCTGGCTACTGGCCATTCAGCATTTTATTTATACAGAATGATATCCACAGCAAGAGAAGAAGAGTGAGAGCATGCAATGTGGATCACACTTTATTTTTTTTACCATTGTCAATTAGGAATTTTCATATTCTCCTGAGACAAACCTTAAGGCACCTGTTTCCTTTATTACTTTAGTATTGAGAAGACACAGGTAATGACTTGCTGAGGACTTTTAACAATGATAGATTGTTATATTAAAGTTTGTTTTTACAGAGTGATGACCCTTTTGACACTGAGGTGTTTATACCTCTGGTTTATTAGGGTTTCTTACCAGTATATTTTGGGTATATTTTGATATTTCTTGTGCCTCTGGATCTATGGATGATGTTGGCCTTATAACAATTAGCTGGATACTTAATTAGAAATTTGAATATGTTATTAGCGTCAACAAAGGGAAAGTGATGAAGCAGAATATGTCAGTAGGTACAGGAGAACTTGAAGAGGGAATCAGGAAGAAGGAAAAACTTTATGGGGTTCACAATTCAGTGGGATTGAATGTTGTGCGAGGAAATTACATTCTTTTGGAATTGGTGACAAGGCATTAATCTAGATGTCCTCTGGAAGTTAAGAGCCTGGGGCCCTATTTGTTTCACTGTGTATGAGGAAGAATTTCTCTTGGATGAGGGCAGGATAAAAGGTTTCAGGCTGTGGAGATGTATCCAGTGGGGAAAGACCTCAAGTTTAGCACCTGTGGGGTCTTGCAAGAAGTACCTTAAAGGGTACCTTCCATTTAGTGTAAACGGGCTAGGTTTGCTGGACTGGAGGGGAAAAAGGACCTGATCCCTAAAGTGGATAGAGGGTTGGGCATGAATTATCACATGGCTGGTGTGAGGACTAGTCAGCAAAATTCCAGAGGAGACAGCAGAGGTGATAGAGTAGAGGAGTGAGGAGGTGATGAGGGAGAGGTAAAGGTTTGGATCAGAGGCCAGGGGTTAGAGCTAGTCACCCATACAAGAATTCAAATGGTGCAATTAATAGAACTTGCTTTGGAAGTGTCCAAAGCCTGAAAGGAGCCAGAAACAATAATTTCACTGAGTCAGGGTGAATTTCCTGTGGCATCTTAATGAGATTGTATTTTAAAGATTATTGGTTTACTGTACCTTCCCTGAGGACTTATGATGGTAAGGGATATGAAAATGCCAAGGTATATTAAAAGCTTTAGATATGGTCTGGAAAATCTGGAAGGTGAACTCTAGACTAATATCAGACTGAAGAAATGCAGGGATCCCATATCCTGGAGAAGGAGTCAGGGATTGTCTGATGCCACCTATTAGAAACAAGAAATATCTCTACACAACTCGAAAATGAGTCCATGACCATGAGGAGACATTTAATTTGTCTGACTGTGGGCATATGGGTAAAATTGAGCTGCCAGTCAGGCCTTGGAGGGTACCTTCTAACCTGGGTAGTGTGGAAATGTGGGCTCCCAAATGTGGAACTGTATTCTGTCTTCTGACAACTTTTACAGTAGCCATGGTACTCAGAACCAAGCAAACACCCCGAAACTTATATTATTTACAAAGTGGATGGCTTTCTGGTTTTTAACATGTTGCTTCTCATTTTGGCAGCTGGCAGCATCTCACTCACTCTGCCTTCCACTTCCCCGAATTCTCTTCTCTCTTTGTCCCACCTATACATCCTGCCTGGGTATTGGTCAATCAGCACTTTATTTATTAACCAATTAGAGCAACACATTCAGAGCATACAGAACATCCCACAGCACTGCCCCTTTTATTTTTTTCAAAAAGGAAGGTTTTACTTTTCACATAGTAAAATTACAAATATCAAAACAATTATCAAGCAAGAATTATAGTTAAAATATCTAGTCTGTTTGTATCTGCCAAAATTATCAAAGATATCCTATCTATCCTATATTTGTGAGTCTAAGGTTTCATATCTGACTTATCTTTTATCATAATTAAGATAAATTATAAATATCTAGTATTCAACTACATCAAAGACCTCAAAGGAATATACTATTATCTGAGAAATGAGAGAATAATGCAAACAACTTTCAGGAGTCTTGAGAGAGTAGACAGAGACAGCTGGCAGCCTGGACATTCATCCAAAGTTTCCTTATACAGATGGGGAATCTGTCTTCAGCCCACAGGCCTAGAGACTCTCAGTCACTGCTCTCTCTCTCTCTCTCTCTCTCTCTCTCTCTCTCTCTCTCTCTCTCTCTCGCTCTCTCTTTCTCTTCATTTTTTCAAGACAGGGTTTCTCTGTGTAGCTTTTTGCCTTTCCTGGAACTCACTTTGGAGACCAGGCTGGCCTCAAACTTACAGGGATCCACCTTCCTCTGCCACCTGAGTGCTGGGATTAAAAGGTTGTACCACTACTGCCAGTCTTCTCTGTCACTTCTCTCTATGTCCTGTAGAAAGTTTGGCAGTTTCCTTGATGAAACAGGAACCTAAAGTACAGCTCCTGCGGCCCTCAGACATAAGGAAACACACTGAGACTTATATTTTTTACAAACTGTGTGGACTAATGGCTCAGGCTTCTTGTTAGCTCTTCTTATATCTTAAATTAACCCATTTCAATTAATCTACAAGTTGCCATGTGACTTGTGGCTTACCAGTATCATTACATGTTGCGTCTCATCATGGCTTCTGGCAGCATCTCCCTCACTCAGCCTTCTACTTCTAAGAATTCTCCTCTTTCTTGGTCCTGCCTAAACTTCCTGCCTGGCTACTGGACAATCAGGACTTTATGTATTAACCAATCAGAGCAACATATTCAGAGCATACAGAACATCTCACAGCAGATAGGCTGTAGGTTCCCTGCTATGAACTGAGACAGAGCAAGACTATTAGGGTGAAAGAGCTGGTGTAGATAGGACAGAATTGGCCTAGTGACAGGAGATGACTGTGAGGATGTGTGTTGAAATATATGTACTGCCTGTAGTGAAGGACGAGTCTGGGTTCTAGACTACTACTGTCCTAGCTGCCTGGTTGGTAGAGTTATTTCCCTTAGAGATGATAGAGCTGTCAATCTGATGAGATTGACAGTGAATAATTCCTATTACATTTGGGAAATTGGAAGCTTTATCATGACCATTATTTGGCCTGAGTTAGTTATGAATTGTCCTTTTGATGTGAGAAGTCCATGCTTTTTCCAGATAGGAATGTGGGACAGGAGGATATGGAAAGTATATTTGAAGTTGGGTAGTGGTGGCACATGCCTTTAATACCAGCACTTGGGAGTCAGACCCAGGCAGATGTCTGTGAGTTCAAATCTAGTGTGGTCTACAGAGCAAGAGTCAGGAGAGGAACCAAAATTACACAATGTAATCTGTCTTTCAAAACAAAAGTAAACATCATATTTGGAGTATGTAAAAGATTTAGGAATTGCTCCTGTGCCAAGTGGAAGGTACAGGTGAGAGACATTAGCTGAGCCTGTTGGTTAGTAGTGTATATCTTTGAATCTACCACCCCAGCATCTGACACTATGGCATATCCTGCTTTATAGGTCTGATCATGAAAAAAGGAGCAGCCATCTGTGTACATTTTAAATGATTTTAAAATGTATTTATGAGAATTCAGCTAACACCCAATTCAATAATTTGATACTATAATCCTAAAATTCTAGAAATTTAACAGCTATGAGTACAAAGAGTCCACATATAGTTCAATATTACAAAAAAAGAAAGAAGAAAAGAAAGAATACTGAAGGAAACAAATTTTCATCCTTTGATTACTATTTTCACCTTACAACATTAACCTAACAACTGAACTTCATCTAACCTAACCTACTTTTGTCTAACTGAGCCTATAGCCTTATGTATTTCAACTACTACCTTTCTTTGCAAAAGAATTTAATGCATAGTCATTTTTAGGAGTTTAAAAAATGAATTCATTTATACTATTGTTCTATTGTTTTAGCAACGTTTTTTTGCTAGTTCCTAACCCAAGCTCAAATTCAACAGTCTTTAAAATTTCATTGTGCTCACTGATTTTTACTTTAATTTTTTATTATTTTTTAAGCCTACATATCACCAGATAGAAAAACAGATAAACATCATTTAAAATTTATGAAAGGAGAAGAATCCTTTTTGTAACACAAATAACAGAAACAAAAATCTTTACAATTTTAATTTTTCTGATGTATAGTATATTTACCTTAAATATGCATCAGTCTGTTTTTAAAAAAATGTAGAAAATGTGGCAATTAAAACATGCTCAGAATTTTAAAGTAAACTTCCAGGAATAAACTATCTTATATATTGCTGAACTTGTACCAGAGAGTGGTTAAATTAAAAAATCACAGAACAATGATGAAATGGTAAAAATTCTAAAGCAATGAGAAAATTCTTGAAATTCCTTAATCTGTTTTTCTATCTGGCACAGTGTTTTTTATTTAATGAGACCATTTAGAAAGTATTCTACATGCAGGTCTTAAATCAGGTGGTATATTCTATTAGGCTTCTTAGCTCTAAGTATAGAGGTGTTAAAAGGAGAAGAGTTTGGATGAAGTTGCATCTTTCTCAGAAGTTCAGGGATGATAGGCTTAAGTCCTCTCAGGCTCTGGAGTGAAAGAGTGTACTGAGTATGGTGATGTACCAGGTAGGGTGCTGGAACTGGATAAGAAAAGAGTGATGGTTTCTAGCTACAGAAGGGTTCTGGCTATCCAAGACTATGGGGTCTACATGAGAGATTGAAAGGGAAATGTCATGTCAGAGCTTGTGGGCTGAATGCCAAGAAGGAGGAGGAGAAGAGCTGCTGACAAATCTGTGGTGGGGAAATGTGGGCACTAATGAACTTGAAGCTAGTTCCTTAGCTAAAAATTTCTTCCCATTATGTGCACAGGGCAGGTTTCCACATACAAAACTGTGTGTAAGAAATATTTCCATGAAAATACATTTAAGTCATGCAGTGTGGTGAGGTAAGTTAGGGTGTCCATCCACCAAGACAACAGCGAGATTGGAATGACAAGTAAGACCCCAAAACTCCCACATGATGCAAAAAGGGCATCCAGGGTCTGAAGGAAGGAAATGGATCCTCCCTATATAATAATGGTTTTGGTATGACATGACTGTTGTTGGGTAAGGACCTGGGTACCTTCAATCGTCCGTTAACCAGAGTAGGAGATTGCCTGTATGTTGGTCTTCGAATGATGTCCCCATGTCATGAGTTACACAGGGTCAGTCAACTAAACTATGTCCATATGAATAGCTTTTTTTAGATGAGGCCCAGGTGACCTACATGGGGCAGGGTTTGGCTCAAGCCCAATGGCTTTCTCTACAAATTTTTAAACAGGAACCTGGAGGCCTTCATGTGGCTGGTCAGATAGCCTGTGCTAGATTTGACAGTCTTGTTTGCAGGCTTATTCATGTCTCACATAGCTATGCCATGCAGGAACATAGAATATGTAATCAAGCTGCATGCAGGTTACATAATTACATACCATAGGGTAACTTAGTAGGCAAGGCCCTGGGATGGCTAAGCTATCTTCCTGACTGGTGGACAGAGGATGCACAGTCATGTTGTTAGGGGGCGGCTGGTGCACATAATACCACAAGAGACCAAAAGCCAGCAATTTACTGTTAGTTGGAGTGAGAGCCCATGGTAAGTTCATTTTATACTATGTTCCCTTTTCAGTTTCCCTGCTCCTTTTACAACATACAGGAAGGAGGGAGAGACAGATGAGTCACAGCTCTAATGGAGATCTCCAAACCCATTGTCGTCATTTGCTTTCCCTTCTACTTAGACAGCTCTCTTCTTATTGGTTGTGTATTTGAATATGAGTCAGACAGATGGAATAAAAGAGCTTGCAGTCCCCAGTTTCAATAGCCAGGCTCCTGGCTAAATTCCAGCTGGTAGCTGGATTTAGCCAAAGCCTGACTGTAAACAACACAAGAGAAGGATAACTGTCCCAGAGAACTGCTGCAGACAGAGGCAGTAGAAACACGGATAAGCAGGGCTTGGTGGTATTGCCCACACTCTTGCTCTGAGTCACCTGCACCTCCTTGCTCTGCCTGAAATGTCCTCCTCCTCTGAAGCCACTGCTTCAGCCTTAATACCTGACAGAAACCAGTGATGTATTGATTATATTCTCCCTCAGAGGACCCATTAAGAAAATGACTGTGTCAGTGACAATTCTCACTTAGCCACCTGGGACTCTATGAAAATTTCAAGAATCAGATTCCACAAATAAGTGCACTTGGGAAATCTAAAATGGCATATCGATAACTGTTACCTAAAAGGTAAAATTTGCAGCCCCAAATCACAATTAGCCATCCGCAGGTGGAAAGTGAGGCTTTTGGGTAGCTAGCCAGGAAACAGGGCCAAATACTGGGTACATGATCACCGTCTAGTTTCCATGAGATGTTCTTCTATTTTGAGAAATGAATTCTGGACCTAAAATTCATTACATCATTTCCTGTCATCCACTTTCAGTTTCATTGTTTGGGCTGCAGCACACATATAGTGGGGGTGTGAAATGACTCAGCAGCTCTGAAGGAGATCTCAAAGAGTACCCCAGGATTGCTTTCCATTGGTGGAATTGAATTCACTCTCCATAATATTTCCTGTGTGTTGTGCAATGGCCCACCCCCTCATTTCCCCAGAAATTCTTGAGTAGAAGTAGCATGAAATATTATTTAGAAGGATTTAGGAGAGAGAGAAACACATAGAAAATACAGGATAGCATTGAGAGTGTCTGTATCCTAATCCATCCAGCATCTACTGTCTTTGCCCTTGGGTAGTTAAAGCAATGCCAATGGGTGGAGAAAAGACAACCCCCTGCACAGAGAGGTGCAGGTCATCTCAGTCACCTGCACTCAGAACCATGATGCAATCAATCATCCTCTCTAAGCAGACCTGCTGGGTAAAGTCTACATGGGCTCTAACAGGTTCCCATTCCAAACAAAATTTGAATGCACACCCTCCTCCATCAGAAGCAAAAGAGCTAAGAAAATTGTCGGCATAGCAGCTTCTCACCAGTCAGCCTGTGGGTATAATCTGGGTCTCAGTCACTTATGAGCATACTAAAATCTGATTATTATTTGGTACCCACAAGGCAGATTGCTCCTGTTATACAAGGGAAGAAATATCCTGTGGACATTACAACATCATAGATTGTTTGATTCAAGCATTACAGATTTGAGTCACCTGATCCTGTCAAGTGTGCAGCAAGCAGATTCCTGCTTCTGCAGTTATGGCTTCTCTTTAAAGATGTGGTCTCTCCTTCTCAGTTTGAATTCACTTCAGGCTGGCATAGGCTAGGGGAGTCCTGCTCTTCCCTTCTTCTGAAGCTACTGCTTTCTTTAAGGATGTAGCATCTCTGTGCCAGTCTTGATGTCCTTCTCTATGGGCAAGGAAGTTGATTTACTTGATGCTTTAGTATCTGGCAGAGACTAGTGAAATCCTGCTGTTTCCTCTACCCTGGGAGTTTTATTGTGGGAATGGCTATGGCACTGTAGTTTTATTCATGATCCATAGAGGCACTGAAAATATGGAGCAGTAACATTTGCAGTCACTTCCCTATCTGTTACCAGAGTCAATAAAGTATGGAAAATAATGTATAGCACTGGAAACTTACTTCTTATTACCCTGATGCCTCTTAAGTATTCACAGTATCAACTTTGCATTCTTGGTTTGCATTATCACTGTGTTCTTGCATAAAGAATCTCTTGTATGTGATTTTTTCCTTATTCTCAGTCCATTCCTATACATTATAAAAGAGAGGGCATTAACTTCATTGGAAGTCAATTATTGATTGATAATGGCAGACAGGCATTCAATATTCATTTGATAATAATATACACACCTTGTTTCATTTTCCTATGGGTCCTGTATATCCAGTTAATCAAGCATTCCAGGCAAGAACAGTTTCTTTCCTAAAGGGCTATTTTTGCCAAGAAGAAGATAAACTACATATAGAAATCTTCGAAGCTGATCCTCCTCTCTGAAGTAAATCACTGCTGCCAGGAGCAGACATGTCTCACTGTCTAGAAAGTCTAAATTTTTAAAACATTTTAAATGCCATATTCTGTAGGTCTTTGAAGTATTTGAAGATTACCTATCTATCTGAAATATATCTATGTATACCTTGAAAACAACATGACTATAAGTTTGACTATCATAGAAGACTATTTATTAATCTGTACTTTTTAATTTTCCATTATAATCTAAATGATTTACATAAACATAATACCTCAAAAGAGAGTAGAAATATGTTAATATACAGTATAACAAAATCAACTCTAAATTTGTATCAATAAACTAAAATTTATACTGATGTAAAACATTTCAAACAAGTCGTTGCTCTTTAAAATTAGATTCAATAACCTACCCTTTCATCCTGTCATATCTATATTATATCCTCTTTTCTTCTTTCGAAAGAGATCGCATTTATAATCAACCCGATTTGAATAAAAAAATATTGGGTTTTTTTTCTGTCCCACACCAGAGGTCTCTTCTGATATAATCACTCAACCTTTTTTTTTTTTTTTTGGCAATACGTTTGGATTTAGGGAAGGAATGAGCCAATTCCATCTCCTAAGCCAGCTTAATATTTTTGGGAATTTGGGCATAGCTTCTCTTATTACTTCCAGCTTCGGGGGGGCACTGTATCTTATGGGGACACAAAGAAAATTTTAGGATCATGGAGTAGTCTGTGAGGATGTATTGTCTGAGCCAGTTGCCTTGAAACCATTCTGGAAGTTGGATCATCTGGGCCATGGTGTCATCAGAGACCTTTTCAGGTGTCTTGGCTGGTCAAACCTGGTGTATTTTATTCTGAAACAAATCCATAGCCTCTTGCTTTCTGTGGAAACAAAAGCAGAGCCTCCTTTCCAAAGCAACATATCCTTACATCCAAATTTTGAAGTCAAGGTATCTTTAAAATATACATATTGGCTTAACTCCACAGCTTTTACAATCAAATGTTTTTCTACAGTTAAAAATCCCTAAGACAACATAATCCAGATTCTCTGTGTAATATCCCTCTTTACGTGGCTTATTTTTTATACAACTGTCTCTTTAAAGACATTATTTTTAAAAACTATCCACTTCTTTTTTTTGTTTGTTTGTTTTTTGTTGTTGTTTTTTCAAGACAGGGTTTCTCTGTGTAGCTTTGTGCCTTTCCTGGAACTCATTTGGTAGCCTGCTGTGGGATGTTCTGTATGGCAAATGTGTTGCTGATTGGTCAATAAATAAAACACTGATTGGCCATTGGCTAGGCAGGATGTATAGGCGGGAATACATAAATAAAGCTGGGAATTGGAAGGCTGAGAGAGACACTGCCAGCCGCCAAGATGACAAAAAGCATGTGAAGATGCCGGTAAGCCACGAGCCATGTGGCAAGGTATAGATTAATGGAAATGGATTAATTTAAGCTATAAGAACAGTTAGCAAGAAGCCTGCCATGGCCATACAGTTGGTAAGCAATATAAGTCTCTGTGTTTATTTGGTTGGGTCTGAGTGGCTGTGGGACTGGCGGGTGAGAGAGATTTGTCCTGACTGTGGGCCAGGCAGGAAAACTCTAGCTACAGTAGCCCAGGCTGTCCTCGAACTCACAGAGATCCGCCTGGCTCTGCCTCCCGAGTGCTGGGATTAAAGGCTTGCGCCACCACCGCCCGGCCCACTTCTTTATATAACTGTATATATTTCTTTTTCTCTTTCTTCCAAGCCTGCATACATTTTTATACACATTGTAAAACGAAACTATTTGTGAACCTATTGCTTTAAACTGCAGCATTCAAAGACAGAAACAGCACTGTGGTTGCTGGCTCTGCCCACCTCAGCTTTTCAACATGGCAGTGATAGTTTACTGCCAGCTCTGGGAGCCATCAACTCTTAGAACCAGTGGATCTATGCTCTTATCAAATCAGCGTGTAGTGCAGAAACATCTTACTATTTTGTTTTTTAACTAGCAGAAACTATATCCAACACACAGCATAGTTTGTAGCTTAGCGATACCTCTGTGTAACATAGCTTAGGTCAAGCCCAAATGCAAGACACAAACCTGCCATGGAGTACCTCAAACATGCAGGCTGACACTAACTTGAGAGAGACAACTAGGAAGCTGTTTTTAGCTCCATTTTAGAATCTCTTTTCTCAGGTTTTGGGGGGAAATCCTTGCCAAGCCATTGGGTGCCAATTGTAGCTGGAGTTTTCCTGGTCCAGCCTGGCCCACAGTCAGGAAAAATCTTTCTCACCACCAGTCCCACAACTGCTCAGACACAACCAAGTAAACACACAGAGAGTTATATTTTCATGAACTGTATGGCCGTGGTAGGCTTCTAGCTAGATGATCTTATATCTTAAATTAATCCAATTCTAGGAATCTATATGTTGCCACATGACTCATGGCTTACTGGTTCTTAACTTCTTCTCATTTTATTTATACAGAGTGATATCCACAATAGTTTACACTAGAAATTTGAAAGTTTTATTAGACTCACAGACAGAAATTGATGAAGCAGAATATGTCAGTAGGTACAAGAGAACTTGAAGACAAAATCAGGAAGAAGAAGAAAAATATATATGGTATTCCCATTCCAGAAGGATTGTGTACAGTTGTGGAATAAAACCTCATTTTTCTGGATTTAGTGACAAGGCATTAATTCTGATGTCCTCTGGAATTTAAGAGAACAGTGCTCTGTTTGTTTCACTGTGTATAAGGACAAATTTCTCTTGGGTGAGGGCAGGATAAAATGTTTCAGGCTGTGGAGATGTATTCAGTGAGCAAAGCCCTCAAGCTTAGCAGCTGTGGCCTGCAGGGGAAAGAAGGCCTGATACCCAATGTGGATTGAAGGTGTGCATGGATTATCACATGACTGAGGTAAGGATGGTCAACAAAATTCCACAGGAGACAGAAGACGTGATAGAGTAGAGGAGTGAGCAGGTGATCAGGGAGAGGTGATGGTTTGGATAGGAGGCCAGCATTTAGAGCTGGTCTCCCATACATGAGTTCAAATGGTGGGATTGAAAGGGCTTGCTTGGAAAGTGCCCAGAGCCTGAAAATAGCTAGAGACAATAAATTCAACCAGTCAATATGAAGTTGCTCTGGCATCTTAATAAGAATATTTTTTGAAGACCTGTTCGTATGCTTCAACTTCCCTGAGGACTTAAGATGGTAGGTAATATGAAAATGCCATGGTACATTAAAATCTTTAGATATTATCAGGTAAATCTTGGAAGTGAATTCAAGATAATTATGAGACTGAGGAAAGACAGAGATCCCAAATAAGGGGATTATCTCCCAGTGGAAGAGGACAGTGACTGCCTGAGGCAATTTATTACAAACCAGAAATGCTTCTACCTATTTGAAAATGAGTTCAAGACCATGAGGAGTTACTCAATTCATCAGACATTGAGCCTAAGAGTAAAATCAAGCTGCCAGTCAGGTCCTTGAAAGGAACCTCTAGCCTATTGGGTGGAAAAAGTTTGGCTCCAATATTTGGAATTGGGATTTGACTTTTGGTTAATTTCACAGGAGGCTTTAATAGTTCTTAGAATTGTAAGTCCTCAGAGGTAGGCTCTAGGTGGCTTTTATGAATTGAGACAGGACATGACTATTAGCATGAAAGAGCTGATATAGATAGGAAAGAATTAGCCTAGTATCAGGAGTTGACTGTAATGATGTAGACTGCTTTGTATAGATTCTCTGTGATGAATGTGGCAAGTCTGGGTCCTTAAGGGACACTCTCCTAGCTGCCTTGTCAGCCTGCTTTATTCTCTTTGAGATGATGGAACTGTTGAAGTGCTTAGACTGACAGAGGATGAGTCTTATAGCTTTTGGGAAATGGAAGGCTTTTAGCAAGGCCATTATTTGTCCTGAGTTATATTTGAATCCTCCCTTTGCTCTAAGGAGTCTGTGGTCTCTCCACATAGCAGCATGGGACAGTATGATATTAAAAGCATATCTAGAAACCATATGACATTTAGGGATCCCCCCCATCCAATGGAAGGCACAGAGATAGCTAACAGCCCAGCCTATTGGTTAGTCATGTGTGTGGTTAATGCCTGTGCTTCTACCACCTCAGCAGCTGACACTATGTCATAGCCCACTCTATGTGTCCCCTCATGGGAAAAGCAGCTGCAATCCATTTACCATGGATAAGTGCCCTGAGGCAATGTGCCCTCCTGTGTATGTAAAGAATGGGCAATAGTTCCTCTAGGTTTCAGTACAGGAAAGAGATAGAGAATGATCAGGTTTAGGCTGAGGAAGGTGGCTTGAAATATGAAGTGATGGACAAGACTGGAACGTCAGTGTGGCATCTTCCAGTATCACCACCTGGAGAGAAAGAACTCAAGAAAGTGCTGAAGTTTGTAAGAATTTATAAGTTAAGAAATGGGACAGGTTGTGAGTGACCCAATGAGAGTTGTGAGTGACCCAATGTTTAGTTTCTTTGATTCCCAAATAAGGAGCTCAGCAGGTGCTAAAGCATGAAAGAAAGGTATCCTTTCCTGATTGGTGACATCTAGGTTTTTTTTTGATAGGTATGCTGCAAGTGCAAAGGAGGTTCCCAGATGATGCCCTAGGGTACCTAGGTCATATCCTTCTCTTTCTGTTACACAGAGAGAGAAGGGATGAATTAGGTCTGGAAGGTTTAAAGGCAGACTTTTGAAGACCTGCAAGTGGACAGTTCATAAATCTATCCTAGGACATGGGAGGCAGAGCCAGGCAGAACTCAGTGAGCTAGAGTTAAGCATGGTCTAGAGAAGGAAATCCAGGACAGGCACCAAAGCTACAGAGAAACCCAATTTCTAAAAAACAAACAAACAAAAAACTGAAATAAAAAAAAAAACACAATAGAAACAGAAACAAAAGGACCACAGACAGAGCTGTCAGAGGCACTTGGCGGCCCAGAGTCACAACCAGAAAAGTGCAGAGGGGAATGGAACCTTTCTTGTAGATAGGTAGATTAGTACAAAGCTACTGAACTCCTGCTCAGCCCGCAAGCCAACATCAGCCAGTTTTCTACTGTTAGTTGGAGGCAGAACCCAAGGTAAATTACGTTTTATCCTCTGCTCCCCATTCAGTTTCCCTGCTTCTTTAAGAACACAGGAGTGGGGGCATAGATGAGTCAGCAGCTCTGATTCAGATCTACAAATTCACTGATGTCATTTGCTTTCTATTCCTGGGTTTGAGATCTCACTAGTTATTGGTTCCTAATCTATGTTTATTCAAATAGGAGGCAGTCTGATCAAATAAAAATGCCTTTACTCAAGGGTTTTACCAGCCAGGTTCCTGGCTAAATTCCAGCTTGCAGCTTGAATTAGGCAGGAACTTGCCTAAAAACAACTCCAGAGAATGAATACTCTCCCAGAGAGCTGCAAAAGACAAAGGAAATATATACCTAAGATGGGCAGGGATTTGTTAGGTTTTCCCACACTCCTGCGCTGAGTCACCTGCACCTGTTTGCTGTGCAGGAAATGTGCTCCTGTCTCTAAAGCCACTGCTTCAGCCTTAGTATTTGTGATCTATGCCCCAGTCTTGAATTCTGCATTATCACATTGTTGTCAAAGAAGCTTTACGTTGGGAAGAATACGTGACATAAAACAGGGATGTATTGATCATATGCTCCCGCAGTAGACCCATGAAAAACATGACTTAGTCAGGGAATATTCTCACAGCCACCTGGGATTATGTGAAAATATCAAGTGACAAATTCCACATAAAGTGCATTTGGGGAATCTAAAATGGCATATCGGAAACTGTTACCTGAAAGCTACAATTGACAGCCCCAAATCATAATCAGCCACCGGCAGGTGGAAAGCAAGGCTTTCAAGTAGACATTCAGGGCCAAGTACCTGGAAGCATGATCACCCCCTACTTACCAAGGGATGGTTTTCTCATTTGGAAATGGCATTCTGTCCTAAGATACATTATGTTTTTTCCAGTCATTCATTTTCAGTTTCGTTTTTATAGCTGCAGCGCTGCAGCACACATTTACTTGAGAGGGTGAAATGACTTAGCAACTCTGAAGGAGATCTCAAAGATTACCGCAGGATTTGCTTTCCATTGTTAGATTTGAGATCACTCTCCTGATTGGTTCCTATGCAAGGGGCATTCCCAACTCCCACATTTCCCCAGAGTACTCTTGCTTAGAAGTAGCAAGAAATACTAGGTAGAATGATAAGGGAAGGGGGAGTAACAGAAATAACAGATTAGCCTCCAGATTGCCTGGATTTAAATGTGTGTGGCTTGGGTATTTAAAGAAATGCCAAGGGGTGGAGGAAAAGACCCCCCCAGCACAGCATATTGTATAAAATATTAGTCAACTTCACTCAGGCCCATGGTCCAATAATCCTCTCTATGCAGACTTCCTGGGTAAATGGGCTCTAACAGGTTCCTATTCCAGACACAAATGGAAAGCACACACCCCTTGTTCAGAGGCAAGGAGACCTAATACAGTTGTCAGCAGAGCAGTTTCTTACCTGTCAGGCTCTGGCTATAATTGGGGTCTCAGGTGCTAATGGGTATAACCAAAACCCTATTGTACATTGACCTAGACAAAGCTTATTGATCCTAACATGCACAAGAGACAGAGCCCTTGGAAATTTGCAGAGTCAGACATTGTTTAATTCCCACATTCCAGCCCTGAGTCACCTAATCCTGTCAAATGTGCAGCAAGCAGATCCTGCTTCTGCATATATTGCTTGTCTTTAAAGATGTGGCCTCTCTCTGTTAGTTTGAATTCACTTGATGTGTTGCAATCTGGCAGAGACTAGAGGAATCCTGTCCTTTTCTTCTTCTGAAGTTATTTCTTCCCTTAAGCACATGGCATCTGTGTGTCAGGCTTGAAGTGCTGCTCTATGGGTAAGGAAGATCATTTTCATGAGGCTTTAGTATCTGCAGAGACTAGCAAAATACTGCTCTTTCCTCTACCCTGGAAGATTTATTGTGGGAATGCCTATGGCACTGTACATTCCTTCGTGATCTTCAGAGTCACTGAATATATTGATTAGTAATATTTGTAGACACTACCCTACCTATTACCCAAGAAAATGAAGTATGGATTATAAAGTATAGCACAGGAGAATTACATGTTTTCATACTTTTGCAATATATGTTCCCACAGGCTCAACTTTTCATTCTTGTTTTGCTTTATCACTGTGTTCTGGCATGCAGAATTTCTTGTACATAATCTCCTCTTACTTGTTAGGCCATTCCAATAATGACATCAGACAGGGCATGAGCCTGTTTGGAAATCAAATATTTATTGCTGATTTCAGAGATTTATTCAGTACTTCCCTGCAAAATAATAAACAACATATTTCCTTTTTACTTTTGTATTTATTTTTGTATGCATTGAATAAGTGCAGATCTTATCTTGTGTCTCCACCCACAACTCTGAACTCCTATGTCCTATAGTAAAGTTGAGACTGGAAAATGTTGATACATTGGAATCATCAACCACCTCTGATTCTCTTTGAATATTTCTGTCATCTCTTCAACACAAATATGTGGGGATCTCAGGTATTGTTTTGCAGAAGATAGTAAACTTCAGAACATAATACCCAAAAGCCTCTCTGGCTCTATAGTAAGACCCACCCTGCACTTCATTGTGTTGTTTCCCAACTATTGCCTGAAGTAACATCTCTGATGAGGGCCAAGTGATGCACAGATATTTTAGTATAACCCTGTCATTAGGACTTAGTTTATTTCTCTATGACCTTGGCATAAAGAAAGAAATTGTTTTTATGAGTCTGTCATTTGAAAATTGCTCATTATTTTCCCTTTTAGGGTATGTAGCTTCTGAGAGAGGGTAATATTTTTTTTCCTCATTTTAATCCACTATCACACAGAACAAACTTCTGTCCTATCATATGCAGTAGATCCCAGTGAATCTTCTAAATAACAGCAGATGGATTTGTCTTCTATGATGACATTAATTTGTAGGGACTTCAAAAAGAGCTTCTTTCCATCATATTATGTGGTGTAAGTATATTTTTGAAATGGTCTGTGGAGCTTCATGGTTATACTAAAGACATATCTTTGGACATAATTTCAAATAAATAAAAAATTGCTGCCACATGAGTGAGAAATCTCTGACACTTCTTCATTGTTTAAGGAATTAGGTTTTCATAATATCTCTCTACATATTCTATGATGCATTTCAATCAATTATAATATTTATGTAAATTTTATATGTGTTTATGTATGTGTTTGCTCATGCATATATATATATATATATATATATTTACATATGCACAGATACATCTGCATTAGTACACTATCTTGACACAGTTTAGAATTCTATTCATGCATACATTTAGATTATTTCATATATCTTTTTGGTCCTTCAATTTAATATCTGCACTGCAAGCTATCAAAATAAACATTTCTATTTATTAATGTTATTTTACCTAATTGTTCATCTACAAATGTATACATAACTAACTCACCCTGTATACAGAATATGGAGATTAGGTTTTTTCCATTTTAGCCTTTTTTTTTTCTTTTTGATTTTTGAGATAAGATTTCTCAGAGTAGTTTTTTTTCCTGTCCTGGAACTCACTCTGTAGACCAGGCTTGCATAGAATTTACAGAGATCTGCCTGCCTCTGTCTCCTGATTGCTGGGATTAAACGCATGTCACACACTTGTCCGGCACCTTATAAAGCCTTTACCATTTGAGCAGTTGTGATATTGTGTAATACTAATGTAAAATATGCTTTTTTTTTATGACAGTAACAGTCAATGTTGCCCGTGGCTGCAAGGATAAAGAGTTACAAGACAGTATGAAATAATATGCTTTCAGTGAAGTTACAAATGAATGTTCTCTTTCTGGGTCTACTATCTCCATGGCCATGTGGAATATGCTAGGAGAAAGAGTAGAGGAGTGAGGAGGTGATCAGAGAGAGGTAAAAGTTTGAATCAGAGGCCAGGGGTTAGAACTAGTAATCCATACATGAATTCAAATGGTGGGCTTGATAGGGCTTGCTTGGGAAGTGTCCAGAGCATGAAAAGAGCTAGAAACCATAATTTCACCAAGTCAGGGTGAATTTCCATTGGCATCTTAATAAGATTGTTTTTTAAAGATTATTGGTATATTATACCTTCCCTGAGGACTTATGATGGGAAGGGATATCTAAATATCAAGGTATATTAAAAGATTAGATATGGTCTGGGAAAATCTGGAAGGTGAACTCCAGACTAATATCAGACTGATAAATGCAGGGATCCCAAATCCTGGGGAAGGAGGTCAGGGACTGTCTGACACAACTTAATAGAAACAAGAAATACATCTACACAACTCGAAAATGAGTCCAACAACCATGAGGAGACATTTAATTTTGGACTGTGGGCATATGAGTAAAATTGAGCTGCCCATCAGGCATTGGAAGGTACCCTCTAACCTGGTTGGAGTGAAAAGCTTGGCTCCAAAATGTGGAACTGTATTCTGTCTTCTGACACCTTTTCAGTAGCCAGTAATAGATTTTAAGGGCTGTAACTCCTCAGAGTTAGGTGTAGCTGAAGTTATCCTGTTCGTTCCCAGATCCCATGGAACTCAGAACCAAGCAAACACACAGAGACGTAGTATTTACAAACTGTATGGCCTAATGGCTCAGGCTTCTTGTTAACTGTTCTTATATCTTAACTTAACCCATTTCTATTAATCTATAAGTTGCCATGTAACTCATGGCTTAATAGTATCATTACATGTTGCTTCTCAACATGGATTCTGGCAGCATCTCCCTCACTCAGCCTTCCACTTCCACAAATTCTCCTCTCTCTTTGTCTTGTCTATACTTCCTGCCTATCTACTGGTCATTCAGCACTTTATTTATTAACCAAACACAGCAACACATTCAGAGCATACAGAACATTCCACAGCAGGTAGATAGGTTCCCTTCAATGAACTGAGACAGAGCAAGACTATTAGGGTAAAAGAGCTGGTGTATATAGGACAGAATAGGCATAGTGACAGGAGATGACTTTGAAGATGTGGGTTGAACTATATGTATTGCCTATGGTGAAGGACATGAGTCTGGGCTCTAGACTGCCTCTGTCCTAGATGCCAGGTTGATACTGTTTTCCTTAGAGATGATAGAGCTGTCATTCTGATGAGATTGTCAGTGAATAATTCCTATTAAATTTGGGAAATAGGAAGCATTTATCATGACCATTATTTGGCCTGAGTTAGTTATGAATTGTCCTTTTGCTGTGAGAAGCCCATGCTTTTTCCAGATATGAGTGTTGGACAGGATGATATACAAAGTATATTTGGAAGCTGGTGGTGGTGGCACATGCCTTTAATACCAGCACTTGGGAGTCAGACCCAGGCAGATGTCTGTGAGTTCAAAGCTAGTGTGGTCTACAGAGTGAGACTCAGGACAGGCACCAAAATTACACAGAGTTATCTGTCTTGCAAAACAAAACAAAAAACATATTTGGAGTATGTATAACCTTTAGGAATTGCCCCTGTGCCAAGTGGAAGGTACAGGTGAGAGACATTAACTCAGCCTGTTGGTTAGTAGTGTATGTCTTTGATTCTACCACCTTAGCATCTGACACTATGGCATATCCTGCTTTACGGGTCCCATCATGTAAAAAGGAGCATCCATTTGTGTTCCAGAAATAAGTGACCTGAGGCAGTTTACACTCATGTGTGTGTGAAGGATTAGGCAAAATTTCCTTTAGAAATTAAGTGCTGTAGTGAGATGTGGGATAGTCAGCACTAGTTCGGGGAAGGATGATTGAAGGGTTAACAAGTGAGCAAGTCTGGAAGGTAAGTGTGGAATCTTCCAGTAATAACACTTGGAGAGACAAAACTCAGGAAGTAGAAAAAGTTTGTAAGACTTCATAAGTTAAAAGATGGGAGAAGTTTTTGTGTGAAGACAACGTATTAGGTGACCCAAAGTTTAGTTTCTGTAATTTACAATTAATGATCTGAACAGCCCCTAAATCACATATGATTGGTGACCCTCCCTGTGTGGTAAGGTGTAGTTTTTTTTGACATGTTTTCTGCAGGTGCAATGGAGGGTCCCTGCTGGTGTCCTACAGTCCCAAGGGCATATCACTCCCTTTCTGTTACATAGACGGAGAAGGGATGAGTTGTTACGGGAGGTGTAGTGCAGAGTCCTGAATCAGAGCCTATTGGAATTTCTGGAAGGGATTAGTAATGGGATGAATGAGGGATTAATTCAGGATCCCTGAGCTGCCTGATATAAGGTGTGAGCCAGGAGAATAAAAAGATCGAAGGCAGGTTTAAAAGGAGTCAGCTATTTCTAGAAAGGATAGAATATCCCGTTTAGTAGAGCAGCCTGCAAAAGACTGAATTATATGCTTTCTATCTGAAGCTATAGCCTAGTATGGTGTGGTAATGTGTACACCCAGATAGGTGATCTGAGGATTGGAAAGCTGGATTTTGGAAATTGAGACTCCATACCTCCAGCTGTACAAATTATTTAGAAAATAACAGGTGTTAATTTGACTAACTTATACTTATGGGCCTCAGAGTAGAATTTTATCTATTAATTGTAAAAGTTAAAGCCAATGAAGGAGAAGGAGAGCAAGCCAGAAGCTGGGGATTGTTGAATAGTTGTGAGATATCCATGAATATGTGTGTCAAGACAGTCCATGTTACCTATATGTGCAGGTAAGTACCTAAGTCTATCCAGGATAAGGAAAAGATATTTTGAGACAGAATGCTGAGACGTATAGAAAAGAAGGTATCCTTGAGATATAGACCTGAGAAATGTGTGGTTTCTGAAGGGATAGTGTAAATATTTCTGTAAAGACCAGGCATTATGGGATTGAGAGGACCACTGATGATCTAATGACTTGCAGGTGCAGTGATATTTTATTTGTGCTGAAATGTAGTGATTTTTTTATGCTTTATTAAAGTTTGCTGGAGATCAGGCAGGAAAGACCAGTCATTTTATGTAAACAAAATTTCAGGCAGCACACACCCTCAATCAGATCACTTATCAGACAGGGTCTCCATGTGTTCAAGATCATACTAGGGAACAGATCAAAGCATGGTGACACACTCCTATAAGGCCAGTACAAAACATAAAAACCTGAAATTCTGTACAGACACACAATATAAAAAAGAGATGGCTTGGCTACTATAGCCAATCAAAGGACATAAGAGCAAGGCAATAATAGCATGTGTAAGACAGCAAGTAGCTTGCATTTGGAAGTTGCAGGGTTGGTGAGGTAAGTTTTGTGTGTGACTTTTTCAATTTCCCTGATCTCTAAGTCTTCATCCCTATAGTTGGCACCGTATTTTTTATTTAATGAGACTTAACTCTAAGGATAGAGGTGTTAAAACGAGAAGAATTTGGATGAAGTAGGATCTTTCTGAGAAGCTCAGGGATCATAGGCTTAAGTCCTCTCTGGCTCTGGAGTGAAAGAGTGTACTGAATTTTAGTGATATACTAGGTAGGGTGCTGGAACTGGATAACAGCTGAGTGATGGACTCAAGCAACAGAAGGGTTCTGGCTATCCAAGACTATGTGGTCCATATGAGAGTTTGAAAGGGAAATGTCATGTCAAAGCTAGTGGGCTAACTGTGAAGAAGGAGGAGGAGAGGAGCTGCTGACAAATCTGTGGTAGGGAAATGTGGGCACTAATGAACTAGAAGCTAGTGCCTTAGCTAAAATATTACATTCCATTAGGCACACAGGTCAGATTTCCACATACAAAACTGTGTGTAAGAGATATTTCCATGAAAATACATTTAAGTCATCGGGTTTGGTGAGGTAAGTTTGGGTGTCCCTCTACCCAGACAACAGGAAGATTGGAATGACAGTTAAAACCCCAAAACTACCAAAGGATGCAGTAAGGGCCTCCAGTGTCCAAAGGGAGGAAATAGATCATCGCTATATAATAATGGCAAATCAAGTTTTTGGTATGACATGACTGTTGTTGGGTAAGGACCTGGATACCTTCAATCCTCCATTACCCAGGGTAGGAGAGTTCCTGTACATTGGTCTTCAATTGATGTCCCCATATCATGAGTTACACAGGGTCAGTCAACTAATCTATGTCCATGTCAATAGCTTTTTAGGTGAGGCCCAGGTGACCTACAAGGGGCAGGGTTTGGCTCAAGCCCAATGGCCTTTTCTAGAATTTTTTTAAAAAGGAACCTGAAGGCCTTCTTGTGGCTGGTCAGATAGCCTGTGCTAGATTTGACAGTCTTCTTTGCAGACTTATTCCTGTCTCACATAGCTATGCCATGCAGGAACATAGACTATATAATCAAGCTGCATGCAGGTTGCATAATTATATACCATAGGTAACTTAGTAGTCAAGGCCCTGGGATGCCTAACCTATCTTCCATAATGATGGACAGAGGATGCACACGTAGTTAGGTGGTGGCTGGTACACATAACAACACAAGAGACCATAAGCCACTAATCTACTCTTAGTTGGAGACAGAGCCCATGGAAATTTGATTTTATACTGTATTCCCTTTTCAGTTTCCCTGCTCCTTTTACAACACACAGGAAGGAGGGAGAGACAGATGAGTCACAGCTCCATTGGAGATCTTCAAATTCATTGCTGTCATTACTTACCTTCTACATTAGACAGCTCTCTTCTTACTGGTTGTATATTTGAATATGAGTCAGACAGATGGTATAAAAGGGCTTGCAGTCCACAGTTTCAATAGCCAGGCTCCTGGCTAAATTCCAGCTGGTAGCTGGATTTAGCCAAAGCCTGACTGTAAACAACAAAAGAGAAGGATAACTGTCCCAGAGAACTGCTGCAGGCAGAGGCAGTAGAAACAAGGATAAGCAGGTTTTGGTGGTATGGCCCACATTCCTTCTCTGAGTCACCTGTACCTGCTTGCTCTCCCGGAAATGTCCTCCTTTTCTGAGGCCACTGCTTCAGCCTTAATACCTTAAAAAAAAGTGATGTATTGAATATATGCTCCCTCAGAGGACCCATTAAGAAAATAACTGTGGCAGTGACAATTCTCATTAGCCACTTGGGACTCTATGAAAATTTCAAGAATCACATTCCACAAATAAGTGCATTTGGGGAATCTATAATGGCATATCGATAACTGTTAACTGAAAGGTAAAATTTGCAGCCCAGAATCACAATCAGCCATCCGCAGGTGGAAAGTGAGACTTTCAGGTAGATAGCCAGGAAAAAGGGCCAAGTACCAGGTACGTGATCACCATCTAGTTTCGATGAGATGTTCTTCTCTTTTGAGAATTGAATTCTGCACTTAAAATTCATTACATCATTTCCCGTCATCCACTTTCAGTTTGGTTGTTTTGGCTGCAGCACACATATAGTTGGGAGGGTGAAATGACTCAGCAGCTCTGAAGGAGATCTCAAAGAGTACCCTAGGGTTTGCTTTCCATTGGTGGAATTGAGTTCACTCTCCATAATATTTCCTGTGTGTTGTGCCATGTCCTACCCCCTGTTTTCCCCAGAAATTCTCGAGTAGATGCAGCAGGAAATATTATTTAGAAGTCTTTAGGAGAGAGAAACACATAGAAAATAGAGGATAGCTTTGAGAGTGCCTGTATCCTAACCCATCCAGCATCTACTGTCTCTGCCCTTGGGTAATTAAATCAATGCCAGCGCTGGAGAAAAGACAACCCCCTGCACAGACAGGTGCAGGTCATCTCAGCCACCTGCACTGAGAACCATGATACAATCATCCTCTTTAAGCAGACCTGCTGGGTAAATCCTAAATGGGCTCTAACAGGTTCCCATTCCAAACAAAATTTGAATGCACACCCTCTTCCATCAGAAGCAAGAAGAACTAAGAAAATTTTCGGCAGAGCATCTCCTCACCAGTCAGCCTGTGGGTATAATCTGGGTCTCAGTTGCTTATGAGCACACTGAAATCCGATTGTTATCTGGTGCCCACAAGGCAGATTGCTCCTGTAATACAAGGGGAGACATATCCTGTGGACATTACCAAATCAAAGATTGTTTAATTCAAGCATTACAGATCTGAGTCACCTGATCCTGTCAAATATGCAGCAAGGAGATTACTGCTTCTGCAGCTATGGCTTCTCTTTAAAGATGTGGTTCTTCCTTCTCAGTTTGAATTCACTTCAGGCTTTAGGATCTGGCATAGGCTAGGGGAGTCTTGCTCTTCCGTTCTTCTGAAGCTACTGCTTTCCTTAAAGATACAGCATCCCTGTGCCAGTCTTGATGTCCTTCTCTATGGGCAAGGAAGGTGATTTTCTTGATACTTTAGTATCTGGGAGAGACTAGTGAAACCCTGCTATTTCCTCTACCCTGGGAGATTTATTGTGGGATGGCTATGACAGTGTAGTTTTATTCATGAACCATAGAGTCACTGAAAATATGGAGCAGTAACATTTACAGTTACTTCTCTGTTACCAGAGTCAATAAAGTATGGAAAATAATGTATAGCACTGGAAACTTACTTGTTAATATCCTGATGCCTCTTAGGTATTCACAGTATCAACTTTGCATTCTTGGTTTGCATTATCACTGTGTTTTTGCATAAAGAGTCTCTTGTATGTGATTTTGTCCTTATTCTCAGGCTATTCCTATACATTATAAAACAGAGGGCATTAACTTCAATGGAAGTCAATTATTGATTGATGATGGCAGACAGGCATTCAATACTCATTTGATAATAATAAACACAATTTTTTCATTTTCCTATGGTTCCTGTACATCCAGTTGATCAAGCAGTCCAGGCAAGAGCAGTTTCTTTCCCAAAGGGCTATTTTTGCTAAGAAGAAGATAAACTACATATACAAGTCTTTGATGCTGATCCTCCTCTCTGAAGTACATCACTGCTGCCAGGAGCAGACATGTCTAACTGTCCAGAAAGTCTAAATTTTAAAATATTTTAAATGCCATATTCTGTAAGTCTTTGAAGTATTTGAAGATCATCTGAAAGATATCTATGTATACCTTGAAAACAACATGACTATAAGTTTAACTATCATAAAAGACTATTTATTAATCTGTATTTTTTAATTTTCCATTACTATATAAATGATTTACATAAATATAATACCTCAAAAGATAGTGGAAATATGTTTATATATAGTATAACAAAATCAACTCTAAATTTGTATCAATAAACTAAAATTTATACTGATGTAAAACATTTCAACAAGTCGTTGCTCTTTAAAAGCAGATTCAGGACAGGTGGTGGTGGCTTATGCCTTTAATCCCAGCACTCGGGAGGCAGAGGCAGGCAGATCTCTGTGAGTTTGAGGCCAGCCTGGGCTACCAAGTGAGTTCCAGGAAAGGTGCAAAGCTACGCAGAGAAACCCTGTCTTGAAAAGCCAAAAAAAAAAAAAAACAGATTCAATAACCTAACCTTTCATTCTATCATATGTATATACTATATCCTCTATTCTTCTTTAGAAAGAGATCACATTTATAATCAACCTGATTTGAATAAAAATATTGGGTTTTTTTTGTCCCACACCAGAGGGCTATTCTGATATGGGACAAATGAATCTATCAACCAGTTTTTTTTTTTCAATATGTTTGGATTTAGGGAAGTAATGAGCCAATTCCATCTCCAAAGCCAGCTTAGTATTTTTGGGAATTTGGGCATAGCTTCTCTTATTACTTCCAGCTTCAGGGGGGGTCACTGTATCTTATGTGGACACAAAGAAAATTTAGGATCATGGAGTAGTCTGTGAGGGTGTATTGTCTGAGCCAGTTGCCTTGAAACCATTCTGGAAGTTGGATCATCTGGACCATGGTGTCATCAGAGACCTTTTCAGGTGTCTTGGCTGGTCAAACCTGATGTATTTTATTCTGAAACAAATCCATAGCCTCTTGCTTTCTGTGGAAACAAAAGCAGAGACTCCTTTCCAAAGCAACATATCCTTACATCCAAATTTTGAAGTCAATGTACCTTTAAAATATACATATTGGCTTAACTCCACAGCATTTACAATCAAATGTTTTTCTGCAGTTAAAAATCCCAAAGACAACATAATCCAGATTCTCTGTGTAATATCCCTCTTTACATGGCTTATTTTTTATACAACTATTACTGTCTCTTTAAAGACTTTATTTTTAAAAACTATCTACTTCTTTATATAACTGTATGATTTTCTTTTTCTCTTTCTTCCAAGCCTGCATACATTTTTATATACATTGTAAGACAAATCTGTCTATTTGTGAACCTATTGCTTTAAACTGCAGTATTCTAAGACAGAAACAGCACTGTGGTTGCTGGCTCTGCCCACCTCAGCTTTTCAACATGGCAGTGGTAGTTTACTGCCAGCTCTGGGAGCCATCAACTCTTAGAAACAGTGGATCTATGCTCTTATCAAATCAGCGTGTAGTGCAGAAACATCTTACTATTTTGTTTTTAACTAGCAAAAACTATATCCAACACACAACATAGTTTGTAGCTTGGAGACACCTCTGTGTAACATAGCATAGGTCAAGCCCAAATGCAAGACACAACCCCACCATGGAGTACCTCAAACAAGCAGGCTGACACTAACTTGAGAGAGACAACTAGGAAGCTGTTTTTAGCTCCATTTTAGAATCACTTTTCTCAGGTTTTGGGGGGAAATCCTTGCCAACCCATTTGGTGCCAATTGTAGCTGGAATTTTCCTGGTCCAGCCTGACCCACAGTCAAGAAAAATCTTTCTCACCACCAGTCCCACACCAGCTCAGACCCAACCAAGTAAACACACAGAGAGTTGTATTTTCATGAACTGTATGGCCTGGGCAGGCTTCTAGCTAGATGATCTTATATCTTAAATTAAACCAATTCTAGTAATCTATATGTTCCCATGTGGCATGTGGCTTACTGGTTCTTAACATCTTCTCATTTTATTTATACAGAGCGATATCCACAACAGTTTACACTAGAAATTTGAAAGTTTTATTAGACTCACAGACAGAAATTGATGAAGCAGAATATGTCAGTAGGTACAGGAGAACTTGAAGACAGAATCAGGAAGAAGAAAAAAATATATATGGTTATCCCAATCCAGAGGGATTGAGTACAGTTGTGGAATAAATCCTCATTTTCTGGATTTAGTGACAAGGCATTAATCTGATGTCCTCTGGAATTTAAGAGAACAGGACCCTGTTTGTTTCACTGTGTAGGATGAAAAATTTCTCTTGATGAGGGCAGGATAAACGGTTTCAGGCTGTGGAGATGTATTTAGTGGCAAAGCCCTCAAGCTTCCCAGCTGTGGGTGTTACAAGAATTACCTTGAAGGATACCTACCATTTAGGGGAAAGTGATGAGGATTGCTGGCCTTCAGGGGAATGAAGGCCTGATCCCCAATGTGGATTTGGGGAGTGCATGGATTATCACATCGCTGAGGTAAGGAGGGTCAGCAAAATTCAAAAGGAGACAGCAGACATAATAGAGTAGAGGAATGAGTAGGTGACCAGAGAGAGGTGATGGTTTGGATAGGAGGCCAGCATTTAGAGCTGGTCTCCCCTACATGACTTCAAATGGTGGGATTGAAAGGGCTTGCTTGGAAAGTACCCAGAGCCTGAAAATAGCTAGAGACAATAAATTCAGCCAGTCAGTATGAAGTTGCTCTGGCAACTTAATAAGAATATTTTTTTGAAGACCAGTTGGTATGCTTTAACTTCCCTGAGGACTTAGGATGGTAGGTGATATGAAAATGTCATGGTACATTAAGAGCTTTAGATTTGATCTGGTAAATCTTGGAGGTGAATTCCAGACAATTATGAGACTGAGGAAAGGCAGAGATCCCAAATAAGGGGATTATCTCCCAGAGGAGGAGGACAGTGACAGGCTGAGGCCATTTATTAGAAAACAGAAATGCTTCAACCTAACTTGAAAATGAGTTCAAGACCATGAGGAGATACTCAATTCGTTGGACACTGAGCCTAAGATTAAAATCAAGCTGCCAGTCAGTTCCTGTAAAGCAACCTCTAACCTATTGGGTAGAAAAAGTTTGGCTCCAATATTTGGAATTGGGATTTGACTTTTGGTAAATTTCACAGGAGCCATTAATAGTTCTTAGAACTGTAAGTCCTCAGAGGTAGGGTGTAGGTGGGCTTTATGAATTGAGACAGGGCATTGCTATTAGCATGAAAGAGCTGATGGAGATAGGAGAGAATTAGCCTAGTGTCAGGAGTTCACTGTAATGATGTGGGCTGTTTTGTATGGATTTCCTGTGATGAAAGTGGCAAGTCTGGGCCCTTAAGGGACACTCTCCTTGATACCTTGTCAGCCTGCTTTATTCTCTTAGAGATGGTGGAACTGTTGAAGTAATTACACTGACAGAGGATGATTCCTATAGCTTTTGGGAGATGGAAGGCTATGAGCATGGCCATTATTTGACCTGGGTTTGATGTGAATCCTCCCTTTGCTCTAAGGAGTCTGTGGTATTTCCACATAGCTTCATGGGACAGTATGATATTAAAAGCATATCTAGAAGATCTCTTCCATTTCTCTGTCATTGGGTGATCCCCGTGTCTTTCTGGGGGTCCTGTTTTCCAGGTAGCCTCCCTGGTGATGTGAGTAGCAGTCCAGTCATCCTTGTTCAACATCCAGTGTCCTCCTATGACTGGGAGAAATGAAGGGTGAGGGTCGAGGGAAAGAGAGCTTGGGGGAGCAGGAGATCCAGCTGTATCAAGAACAGAGAGGGGGAACAAGGAAGAGGAGACCATGATAAATGAAGACCACATGAGAATAGGAAGAAGTAAAGTGCTAGAGAGGCCCACAGATATCCACAAAGATACCCTACAATAGACTGCTGGCAATGCTCGAGAGACAGCCCGAACTGACCCACTCTGGTGATGGGATGGCCAAGCAGCCTAGTAGTCGTGCTAGAAACCCCATCCAATGACTGAGGGATATGGATGCAAGGATCCATGGCTAGGCCCCGGGTGGATCTCTGGGAGTCCAATTAGTGAGAAAGAGGAGGGTTTATATGAGCGAGAATTGATGGATAAAGCAGAGGGACAAATAGCCAAGCAAATGGAAACACATGAACTATGAACGAATGGCTGAGGGGCCCCCAACTGCTCTTTCCTCTACACTGGGAGATTTATTGTGGGGATGCCTATGGCACTGTACATTCCTTCATGATCTTCAGAGTCACTGAAAATATCTATTAGTAATATATGTAGATACTACCCTACCTGTCACCCAAGAAAATAAAGTATGGATCATAAACTATAGCACAGGAAAATTACTTATCATCCTCTTGCTATATACGTTCTCACAGGCTCAACTTTGCATTCTTGTTTTGCTTTATCACTGTGTTCTGGCATGCAGAATCTCTTGTATATAATCTTTTCTTACTTGTTAGGCCATTCCAATATATGATATCAGACAGGGCATGAGCCTGTTTGGAAATCAAATATTTATTAATGATTTCAGAGAGGTATTCAGTACTTCCCTGGAAAAAAAAACACACCAGATTTCCTTTTTCCTTTTGTATTTATTTTTGTATGCATTGAATAAGTGCAGATCTTTTCTTGTGTCTCCACCCACAACTCTGAATTCCTATGTCCTATAGTAAAGTTGAGACTGGAAAATATTGGTACATTGGAATCATCAACCACCTCTGATTCTCTTTGGATCTTTCTGCCATCTCTTCAACACAAATATGTGGGGACCTCAGGTATTGTTTTGCAGAAGACATTAAACTTCAGAGTACAATACCCAAAAGCCTTTCTGGCTCTATAGTAAGACCCACCCTGCACATCATTGTGTTGTTTCCCATCTATTGTGTGAAGTATATCTCTGATGAGGCCACGAGATGCACAGATATGTTAGTATATCTCTCTAATTAGGACTTAGTTTATTTCTCTATGACCTTGGCAGAAGGAAAGAAATTATATTTATATGAGTCTGTCATTTGAAAGTTGCTCACTATTTTCCCTCTTAGGGTATGTAGCTTCTGAGAGAGGGAAATTTTTTTTCTTCCTCATTTTAATCCACTAACACACAGAAAAAACTTCTGTCCTATCACATGCAGTCAATCCCAGCGAATCTTCTAAGTAGCAGCAGATGGATTTGTCTTCTATGATGACATTAATATGTTGGGACATCAAAAAGTGCTTCTTTCCATCATATTATGCGGTGTAAGTACATTTTTGAAATTGTCTGTGGAGCTTCATGGTTATAGTACAGGCATATCTTTGGACATAATTTCAAAGAAATAACAAATTGCTGCCACATGAGTGAGAAAACTCTGACATTTTTTCACAGTATAAGGAATTAAGTTTTCATAATATCTTTCGACATATTCTATGATGCATTTCAATTAATTATATTTATGTAAATTGTATATGTGTATATGTATGATTTTGCTCATGCATATATGTATATATATGTATATATACATATACACAGATACATATGCTTTTGTACACTATCAACATAGTTTAGAATTCATTCATGTGTACATTTAGATTATTTTACATATCTTTTTGCTCCTTCAATTTAATATCAGCACTGCAAACTATCAAAATAAACAACTCTATTTACTAATGTTATTTTACCTAATTGTTCATCTACAAATGTATACATAATGAACTCACTCTGTATACAGAATATGGCGATTAGGTGTAGCCATTTTAGCATTTTTTTCTTTTAGATTTTTGAGATAGATTTTTCTCTGTGTAGTTTTTTTCCTTTCCTGGATCTCACTGTGTAGAAAAAGCTTGCATAGAACTCACAGGGATTCACCTGACTCTACCTCCTGAGTGCTGGGATAAAAGGCATGTGCCACCAATGCTAATCTTCTCAGTCACTTCTCTCTGTGTCCTGTAGAATGTCTGGCAGTTTCCTTGATGAAACAGGAACGTAAAATACCATTTTGCCAAACAAAGTTCAGTGGTCACCTTCCTATGTTTCCTGCATGTCGAGTCATATATTTTATCATTTAGTCCAGGCAAAAACAGTTTCTTGCCCAAATGGCTATTTTTGCCATGTGGAAGATAAACTCCATTGGAGGGTCTTCCATGCCCATCCTCCCATCTTAAGTAATTTGGTGATGCCAGGATCAGACATATCTAACTGTCCAGAAAGTCTAAAATTTTAAAAATATTTTAAATACCATATTCTGTAGGCCTTTGAAGTATTTAAAGATTACCTACCTAACTGAAATATGTCTATGTATACCAAGAAAACTCAACATGAATATAAGTTTGACTATCATAGAAGACTAATTATTAAATTGTATTTATTAATTATCCAGTACAGTCTAAATGAATTACATAAACATAATATCTTAAACAAGAGTAGAAATATATATATAGTATTACAAAAATAAGTTTAAACTTGTATCAGTAACCAAAATCTATAACAATGTAAAATATTTTAAACAAGTTGTTCTTTAAAAGTAGATTCAATATTCTACTCTTTCTTCCTATCATATCTATGCCCTATCCCCCATTTTTATTTTTAGAAAGAGATTATACTTAAATCAACCATTTTTAAATAAAATAAAAATATTGCTTTATTTCTGTCCCCCACCAGAGGGCTCTTTATGGTACAAAAGAATCTCTCAACCTTTGTTTTAGCAATATGCTTGGGCTTAGGGAAGGAGTGAGCCAATTTCACCTCCAATGCAAGCTTGTCATATTTGGAAATTGGGTGCAGCTTCTCATAATACTTCGTGCTGGATGAGGGTGCTGTATTCTTATGGGCTATAAAGAAAAAAATAAGATTAAGGGATAGTCCATGAGGCTGTATTGTCTTACAGAAAACTCTGTGGAACTCAGTGGGAATAGGTCAAGCCACCATGGGGTAGTTCAAGCCCACATGTTGCAGGTTCTCACCACCCACATGAGACATAGTTCCTGCTCCTTTCAGAATTGGTGTAATTCCTATTACATTAGAGAAATGTGAAGCTTTTATCTTGACCATTATTTGGCCTTTGTTAGTTAAAAATTGTCCTTTTCCTGTGAGAAGCCCATGCTTATTCAAGATATGAGTGTGGGACAGGAGGATATAAAAAGTATATTTGGAAGCTGGTGGTGGTGGCACATGCCTTTAATACCAGCACTTGGGAGTCAGACCCAGGCAGGTGTCTGTGAGTTCAAAGCTAGCGTGGTCTACAGTGCGAGATTCAGGACAGGCACAAAAAATACACAGAGTTATCTGTCTTGCAAAACAAAAATAAAAAGCATATTGGAGTATGTATAAGCTTTAGTAATTGCCCCTGTGCCAACTAGAAGGTACAGATGAGAGATATTATCTCAGCCTGTTGGTTAGTAGTGTATGTCTTTGATTCTAACACCCCAGTATCTGACACTATGGCATATCCTGCTTTACGGGTCCCATCATGTAAAAAGGAGCAGCCATCTGTGTACCAGGTATAAGTGGCCTGAGGCAATGTGCACTCCTGTATGTGTGAAGGATGAGGAAAAATTCCTTTAGGTTTTAAGTGCAGTAGTGAGATGTGGAATAGTCAGCACTAGTTCTAGGAAGGATGATTAAAATATCAACAAGTGAGCAAGTCTGGAAAGTAAGTGTGGTATCTTCCAGTAATAACCCTTGGAGAGAAAAAACTTGGAAGTTGAAAAAGTTTGTAGGACTTTATAAGTTAAAAAATGGAACAAATTATGTTGGGAATGGATTAGGTGACCCAAAATTTAGTTTCTTTGATTCACTATTAAGGAACTTACCAGCCCCCAAATCACATATGATTGGTGACCCTCCTTGTGTGGTGAGGTGTAGTTTTTTTGACAGGTATGCTACAGGTGTAATGGAGGGTCCCTGCTGGTGCCCTAGAGTTCCAAGGGTATATCATTCTCTTTCTGTTACATAGACGGAGAAGGGATGGATGAGTTGATCAGGGAAATGTAGTGCAGAGTCCTGAAGAAGAGCCCATTGGAATTTCTGGAAAGGATTAATAATGGGGTGAATGAAGGATTCATGCAGGATCCCTGAGCTGCCTCATATAACAGGTGAGCCAGGAAATTAAAAAAAATAAACAGAGGATTACAAGGAGTGAGCTATTTCTAGAAAGGATAGAATATCCTGTTTAGTAGAGCAGCATGCAAAAGACTGAACTAGATGCTTTCTAACTGAAGCTATAACCTAGTATGATGTGGTAATGTTAACACCCAAATAGGTGACCTGAGGAGTGGAGAGCTGCATTTTAGAACTTGAGACTTCATAACTACAGGTGTACAAAACATTTAGAAGAGGAGAGATATGAGTTTGACTAACATATACTTATGGGCCACAGAGTAGAATGCTATCTACTAATTGTAAAAGTTAAAGCCAATGAGGGAGAAGGAGAGCAAGCCAGAAGCTGGGGATTGATGAAATAGTTGTGGGATGTGCATAAATCTGTTTGTGAAGACAGTCCAAGTTAGCTACATATACAGGTAAGTGTCAGAGTCTGTCCAGTATAAGGACAAGATATTTTGAGACATAAGGCAGAGAGTTGTGGGAGAGAAGGTATCCATGAGAGATATAACTGTGTAGTGTGTGGTTTCTGAAGGGATAGTGTAAAGAATTGTGCAAAGTCCAGGCATTATAGGTTTTAGAGAACCCCTGAAGATCTCATGAACTGCAGGTGTAGTGATATTTTATTTGTGCTGAAATGTGGTACTATTTTATTTATGCTTTATTAAAGCTTGCTGGAGATCAGGCATGAAAGGCCAGCCATTTTAAGTAAACAAAAATTCAGGCAGCACATACCCTCAATCAGAACACTTATCAGACAGGGTCTCTGAGTGTTCAAACCTCATTCTTCCAGAACTGGTGACAAGCCCATTGATCCTGGTATCCTTTGGAACTTAGAGCAGCAGGGCTTTGTTTGTGATACTGTGTGTGAGGGGAAATTTCCCTGGAGTGAGTGTAGGATAATAGGTTTCAGATGGAACAAATGAATGCAGTGGGGAAAGCCCTCAAGCTTAGCATCGGTGGTGTTAAAAGAATCATTTTGAAGGATTCCTGCAATTTAGGGGAAAGGGGAAAGGGTGCAGGTCTGGAGGGGGAAGAAGGGCCTGATCCTCAATGTGGATTGGGGATGGACATGGATTATCATATGGCTGGGGAAAGGAAAGGTCAGTGAAATTCTTCAAGAGAGAGCAATGGTGATGGTTAGAGGAATAAGGATGTGACCAGGGAGAGGTGAAGGTTTGGATAGGAAGCCCAGGGTTAGAGCCTGTTTCCAATGCATGAGTTTGAATGGTGAAATTGGAAATGGATGTTTGGGAAGAGCCTAGAATTGATAAGAACCAGAGGCAACATTTTTACCCAGTCAAGCTGAAGTTCCTGTGACATCTTAGCAAAAATGTTTTCAAAAGATCAGTTGGGATGCTCTACCTTCCCTGAGGGTTGAGGAAGGTAAAGAATATTAAATTGGTGTGGTATATTAAGAGCCTTAGATAAGTCCTGACAAAACTCTGAGGTGAATTCTGGACCATTATCACACTGGAGGGAGGCAGATTCCCCAAATTAGGAATATTTTCTGGAGAAGGAGACCTGCAAGTGTATGAGCTTGCTTATGACAAAATGGTATGCTCTACTCAATTAAATAATGAGTCTGCTTTAATGAGGAGATAATTAATTTTTTTGACAATGGGCATATTGGTAAAATTCAGTTTCTATCCATTTTTTGGAAGGTAAAATCTAGCCTGTTGGGAGGAAAAAGTTTGGCTCTGATGTTTACAGTTGGAATTTGACTTCGGCAAATTTCACAGGAGGCAGTAATGGTTCTTAAGAACTGTACGTCCTCAGAGGTAGGCTGTACATGGGATTTTATGAATTGAGACAGAGAAAGTCTATTAGGCTGAGAGAGTAATTTAGTTAGGACAGAATTTGACTAGGGTTAGGAGGTGAATGTGAGGATGTGGCCTGCTTTTTGTGGATTCCTGTGGTGGGTGGGGGGTGTCTGGGCCCTGAGCGCCACTGTCCTGGCTGCCTGGTCAGCCTGTTTTTTTTCTCTTAGGGACAATGAAACTGTTGAACTGCTTAAACTGACAGTGGATGATGCCTATAGCTTTGGGGAGATTGGAGGCCTTTAGTATAGCCAGTGTTAGGCTTGAATAGGATATGAATCCTCCCTTTGTTGTAAGGGGTCTGTGTTTTTTCGAGAAACCAGCATGAGACAGGAGAATATAAAAAGCATATTTGGAGTTTGTATAAATATTTAGCAATTGCCCCAGTTCCAAATGGAAGGCACGGTGAAAGCTATCACCTCAGCCTCTTGATTAGTAATGTGTGTGGTAATGTCTGTGCTTCTACCATCTCAGCCTCTGACACTATGTCATAGCCCACTTTATGTGTCTCCTCATGTGAAAATCAGCTACCAGCAGTTTATCAGGTATAAGTGGCCTGAAGTAATGTGCCCTACTGTGTATGTGAAGGACAGGGAAACAGTTCCTCTAGGTTTCAGTGCAGGAAAGAGATAGAGAATTGTCAGGGTTAGTTTGAGGAAGGTGGCTTGAAATATGAAGGGGTGGAGAAGCCTGGAAAGCAAGAGTGGCATCTTCCAGTAACACCACATTGGAGAGAAAGAACTTGAGAAGGAGATAAGGTTTGTAAGAATTTATAAGTTAAGAGATGGGACAGGTTATAGTGGGAGAAGGTAGTTGTGACTTACCTAAAGGTTAGTTTGTTTGATTCCCAAATAAGGAAATCAGCAGCTTTTAAAACACAAATGCAACATGCCCATCCTTGAGTGGTAAGATCTAGTTTTTTTGACATGTATGCTACAGGTGGAAACAAGATTCCACGATAATGCCCTAGGGCTCCAAGGGCATATCCCTCTCCTTCTGTTACATAGAGTGAGAATGACTGAGTTAGTTTTTGGAAGTTTAAGGGCAGCCTTATGAAGATATACAAAATGCCAGTTCATAATTTGGTCCTTGAACTTGGGAGACAGAGCCAGGCATAACTCTTTTAGAATCCAGCCTGGTATACAGAGGGAGGCCCAGGACAAGCACCTAAATTACACAGAGAAACCTATTTCTTAAAACACACACACACACACACACACACACACACACACACACACACACACACACATATATATATATATATATATGTTTTAAGAAATATACGATATATATACAATATATATATATATATATATATATATATGTATATGTATATATATATATTTTCCCACAATAGAAACTGACAGAAACAGACCACAGAGACAGCATTCAGATGCACTTGGCAAACTAGAGCCACAGTCAGAAAAATCCAGACAGGAATGGAGCCTTACTTGCAGATAGCTAGATTTTAGGACAAAGCACTGGAAATTCACTTAGACCACCAGGTAACATCACCAGTTTTCTACTCTTAGTTGGAGGCAGAGTCCAGGGTAAATTACATTTTAGCCCTTGCTCCCCTTTCAGCCTCCCTGTTTCACACAGGAAGCTTCTTAAAAGTGCCATTCCCCTATTAGTATCCTCTACCCAGTCAAGAAGCCTGCTCTTAAATGAGCTATCCATCTGTTTCCCACTAGCAATAGCTTAGCTGAGGAAAGCCAGTGATCAGTGAGTCACCATTAGCCCTTATTGTGAGTGCTTAGCATCATTTTTGTTGATTTTTTCAGTCTTATCTGTAAATTCTGACCCCATGTCGAAATGGCATTTGTAGCTCAGGTTTTATGGCCCACTAGACTATTCCCAAATAACCACACAGAGACTTATTAATAAGTATAACTCAAGTTTATTACTAGCTAACTCATACGTTTTCAATTAACCCATAATACTTATCTATGCTCTGCCATGTGGAGTGGATCATTTTGTGAGTATTGCAAGTTCACTTCCTTCTCTCTTAGTCTCTTCACAATTCTGGGACTCCTCCCTTCTTCCCAGAAACCACATTGTCTGGTTCTCCTGACAAAATTAGCCCTGCCTAGGTATACACCAGTCAGGTTCTTTATTAAATCAATCACAATGCGATATGTTCAGTCATTGTAAAGGAATATTCCATATGCGGAACTTGTTCTTTTCCTACACACCCCCATTTTATTTAAGTTGCTATGGAGCGATTGATTTCCATCCCTGCTGTCTGTTTGACAAGTTTTATATTAAAATCTATATATAGAAACATTTGTCAAATATAATTATATATATGTATAGTCTAGAATGTGGCATTTATTCTTTAAATATTTCACTTATTAAGCAGTGACTTCATGTTTAATCTCAGCCCTAAAATCTGAAGAACAATCATATTTCATGGAAATTGAAACTGCCCAGGTGATGCTTAATTTTATACCACAGACTTAGCTTAGGTCTACATGTGCCATAATGTTTAGGATAAAGCTTAGAATATACAGTGTGCTTTTGGAGGCATATTGACATAGTAAGTTTATTATGTATATGTAGGTTGCAGTTTATCTTGGGTAACACAATATCACCACATTTCTCATATTTTTCTAAAATAAAATATCTTAAAACTTATACAAGTAAAACTATATCCAATACGTATATACAATATGTTCAGATAGCCACTTTGGGGCCTTGACAACAGCATCCCAATGCCAGCTTGAAGCAGTTCCAAAAGAGAATACGTCATACCATGTTCCATGTTCAGTAAAAGGCTGAAATGCTGGGTCAAAAGAAATCTCCCTGGCATAGAGGCAAGATGGTCAACTATAATGCCCATTGACATACCAGAAAAATAGGTTCAGAGTTGCAAATAGAAAATTTATTAACTGAAATGGTTCTGCAATAAGATAAGACACTTGACCTTCATTGTACAGAACCAAAGAGGTATTATGTAAGAGCATAATTTGGTTGTACTTAAAGATTAGAACTACAGGGCCTTAAAAATGGCAGTAGATACAGATGTTGAGCCCTAGAAAAATCTGTTAGGTAATGGTTCTTAGTACAGGTAGGACTCATGATTGAGTCCTATCATTGGTACTTGTGAAGGGTGAATGTGAAGGTGCATCAAAATACCTTGATCACATAGGCTTGACAGGCCTAGGGTCCTAAAGACAGCTTCTGAGACAGGCTTACTGGCAGGTAACACACTGATCCAGGAAAAGTCTTGAGCTGATATCTCTCAGGGATTCACCCAGGGAAGAGAAAGTACCTGACATCCCAAACATTCCCACCATTAGATAAGGTGGCCAGATGTCCTTGAGTCTATCACCCATCTATTTTTTTGTTTACTGATACCCTAGACAACTGTCAGCCAGTCAGGTTCATGGACCCTGGAAATCCCCTTGCCCCAACCTCTGATATGATAAAAACTCTGCCCTGCCTGAGCTCAGGGCTCACTGCTCTCCCCACTGTGTGAGACAGAGAAGAACCAAGCTCTCCAGGGTTTGAAATAAAGGCTTTTTGCTTTTTGATGCTGGAGTTTGGAAGGAGAATTACATTAACAATGTGTAGTCCATTAACAATTTATAGATTCAGACAAACAATTTCATTACTTATCCTATTTAAAACAAGTAGTTCCTTTGAAAAATTAGATTCATAAATCTACCTATTGTCTTATCATATCCATATTCTCTTTTTTCCTTTCTAAATAGATTCAGAAGTCTAGATTTTATCTTATCATTTCTATATCTTACATTTTTTCTATTCAGAGTAGATACAATAATATACCCTTTTCTATATCATCTTTTTATTTTTTCTTCTCTCTTTTTTTAAAAAAAAGAACCCTCAATCTAATCTCTTTTATTTAGCTTTTTTCTGACCATTAAAAATTAACTTGTACTCGGGAGGCAGAGCCAGGCAGATCTCTGTGAGTTCGAGGCCAACCTGGACTCCAAAGTGAGTTCCAGGAAAGGCACAAAGCTACACAGAGAATCCCTGTCTTGAAAAAAAACAAAAAAAAAATTAACTTGTAACCAAGCATTGTAAAGAATGATAATTAACCGTAAGCCTTTGAACAAGCAAATACCACCCACTCCACCTCTTGGGCATGTGGGCATAGTTTTCTTAAAATTACTTCCTGCTTTTTGAGGGCAAAGACACCTTTAGAAGACTAAAAAAAATTGGGGTTACTTGTCAAGTCCTGGGAAAGGTAGCAGTATCATTTGTTATCTAGTCTCTGCATAGTGCAAAAGTGCAGAGCTTGTCTCAAGTCCTTGATGGAGTTGTCTGTGAATCTGGAAAATCTCAGCTAGCCAACTTGAAATTTCCTGATCAGTTTGTAGTTCAAACTGATCTTTCAGTGGTGCTAATCAGCTTAATGGCTTTATCATAGTCCATGTGGAATCTTCATTGTGTGGTCCTGTCATGATTTTAAACATTTGAAATTTGTGTTAAGCATGGGCATGGATTCCTACAGAAATTTTCTTTTTTCTTTTCTTTATTTTATTTAAATGTTTTTGTGCCTCCTCTGTGGTTTGGAACAATCACAGTCTGATAAATGTCTGTCTCTTGGAACCATGACTATTCTTCCCTAGAAGAGAATCTCTTAACAGAAATTTCTCTCCACAAGTGTCCTTGCCAAACTTCTCGAAACTGACCTTTGCCAATGCTTTCTTGTAACACGATGGTGCTGGCAATTTTTCTCTGAACAAGCAGTAGTAAGTCAATCAAATCCAGTAGCAGCATCACCATTAACACCAACATGAGGAGAAGCACCATGTAGCTCAGAGCAACAGCAGCAGCCTCTATTGTCTTATTAATAAAGGTCTTATTAATAAAAACTTGGTGCTAACTGTTAGGGTGAGTTCTGAAGATCAGAGGAGCAGAACAAGCCACAGACAACGCCACATGGATTTTTCAGTCAAGTGTGGAAATTTGAGAGTTTCCCATCGGGGTTGGCTTTACAACATGTGATTTCTTTGTACTAATCATTTTTGATATGTAGTATTTTGTCGTTGCTAAAATTTAGAAATCTTTATGCTTCTTAATTCCCTATCATTCTTAGAAGACACTGTATTTACAGCAGACATCCTTTTCCTTTTAATAAGAACTGTTTTTGACCATTGCATTTAATATATTCTTATCCTTAGATTAATGATGAGTGTTCTGGTTCTATCAGGTGACCTGAGATAAAGCATTATAAGTTCTATGCTGGTTGAGAAATTGTAAAGTTGTGTAATAGTGATGTAAATGATACTTTCTTCTGGCAGTCACAGCCAATGTTACCTGTGACTATAAGGATGAATGTATAGAGGAAAATCTGTAATCATATGTTTTCAGAGAATTTGCAGATGAATGTTATAATTCTGGGTCTACTAACTCTCTGGCCATGTGGACTATGCTACCTTATCATATTGGACAGATTTTTGTGTTCCTGTCAATGTCATAAGCCTGAATTTCTGAAAAGCATTAGAGTGAAAACGTCAGACATGTCTTTGCAAAAGAAACCAGCCATATTCTATGGAGGGCTTAATGTTGGTAAATTATGATGTTTGAAGGAGCTGGTAAAATCATCAACTTTACCTTGCTGTTTTGTAATCCTATTAGCTGCAATTTTACCTTAATAAAGCAGGATGATTATAAGTGGAGATAACAGGTCTATCAATGGCTTAAGGGACTGTTATTAAAATCCTCATAGTGTAAAAATTGTTAAAAGTACCTCCTGTTTAAGTACCACACATTGGGTAGAAAAAGATTGGCTCCAAAATTTGGATTTGGGATTTGACTTTTGGTTAATTTCACAGGAGCCATTAATTGTTCTTAGAACTGTAAGTCCTCAGAGGTAGGCTGTAGGTGGGCTTTCATGAAATGAGACAGGGCATGACTATTAGTGTGAAAGAGCTGATGTAGATAGGACAGAATTAGCCTAGTGTCAGGAGTTGACTGTAATGATGTGGGCTGCTTTGTATGGATTCCCTGTGATGAAAGTGGCAAGTCTGGGCCCTTAAGGGACACTCTCCTTGATACCTTGTCAGTCTGGTTTATTCTCTTAGAGATGGTGGAACTGTTGAAGTACTTAGACTGACAGAGGATGATTCCTATAGCTTTTGGGAGATGGAAGGCTTGGAGCATGGCCGTTATTTGACCTGAGTTAGATATGAAACCTCCCTTTGCTGTAAGGAGTCTGTTCTCTTTCCACATAGCAGCATTGGACAGGATGTTATTAAAAGTCTATTTGGAGACTATATAACAATTAGGGATTGCCTCAGGTCCAATTGGGAGGCACGGAGAAAGCTACCAGCCGAGCCTGTTGTTTAGTAATGTGTGAGGGTAATGCCTGTGCTTTTACCACCCCCGCATATGACACTATGTTATAGCACACTTTATGTGTCCCCTCCTGTGAAAAGCAGCTGCCATCAGTTTATCACGGATAAGTGGCCTGAGGAAATGTGCCCTCCTGTGTATGTGAAGAATTGGGCAATAATTCCTCTAGGTTTCAGTACAAGAGAGAGATAGAGAATGATCAGGGTTAGATTGAGGAAGGTGGTTTGAAATATGAAGGGATGGACAAGACTGGAATGTAAGTGTGGCATCTTCCAGTATTACCACCTGGAGAGAAAAAACTCAAGAAGAAGGTGAAGTCTGTAAAACTTTAAAAGTTAAGAGATGGGGCAGGTTATAGTGGGAGAAGTGAGTTGTGAGTGACCCAAAGTTTAGGTTCTTTGATTCCCAAATCAGGAGTACAGCAGCTGCTAAAGCACAAATGCAAGGTGCCAATCCCTGTGTGGTGAGGTCTAGTTTTATTGACAGGTATGCTACATGTGCAAAAGAGGGCACAGATGATGCTCTTTGGCACCTAGGGCATAACCCTATCTTTCTGTTACATAGAGGGAAGGGCTGAATTATGTCTGGAAGGTTTAGGGTCAGCCATTTGAGGACCTGCAAGGGAGCAGTTCATAAATCAATCCTAGGACTTGGGAGGCAGAGCCAGACTAAACTTGGTGAGCTAGAGGCCAGTATGTTCTAGAGAATGAAATCCAGACAGGTACTAAAGCTACACAGAGAAACCCAAATTCTAAAAAACAAACAAACATACAAAAAACAGGAAAAAAGGAAACAAAAGGACCACAGAGAGTGCTGTCAGATGCACTTGGCAGCCCAGTGTCACAATCAGAAACTTGCAGAGAGGAATGGAGCCTGTCTTGTAGATAGGTAGATTTTAGGACAAAGTAGCTGAAAACTGGCTCAGCCAAACAGCCAACATCAGACAGTTTTCTACTATTAGTTGGAGGCAGAGCCCTAGTTAAATTATGTTTTATCTAGTGCTCCCCTTTCAGTTTCTGTGCTTCTTTAAGAACACACAGGGCTGGGCGGGGGAGGATAAATGAGTCAGCAGCTCTGTTGGAGATCTCTAAATTCACTGATGTCATTTGCTTTCTATTCCTGGGTTTGAGATCTCACTCCTTATTGGTTCCTAATCTATGTCTATTCAATTAGGAGGCAGTCCGACCAAATAAAAATGCCTGCACTGAAGGGTTTTACCAGCCGGGCTCCTGGCTAAATTCCAGCTTGCAGCTGGAATTAGGCAGGAGTTCAGTTCAAAACACCTCCAGAGAATGAATACTGTTCCCGATTGAAGCAAAAGACCAAGGAAATATATACCTAGAGATAGGCAGGGATTTGAGGATTCCCCACACTCCTGCTCTGAGTCACCTGCACCTGTGTGCTGTGCAGGAAATGTGCCACTAAAGCCACTGCTTCAGCCTTAGTATCTGTGATCTATGCCTCAGTCTAGAATTGTGCATTATCACATTGTTGGCAAAGAAGTTTTATGTTGGGAAGAATACCTGACATAAAACAGGGATGTATTGATCATATGCTTCGGAAGTAGACCCATTAAAAAAATGACTGAGTCAGGGAATATTCTCACAGCCACCTGGGATTTTGTGAAAATTTCAAGTGTCAAATTCCACATAAAGTGCATTTGGGGAATCTAAAATAGCATATCGGAAACTGTTACCTGAAAGTTCAATTGACAGCCCCAAATCACAATCAGCAATCAGCAGGTGGAAAGCAAGGCTTTCAATTAGACATTCAGGGCCAAGTAGCTGGAAGCATGATCACCCCCTACTTACCATGGCATGCTTTTCTCATTTGGGAATGGCATTTTGGTCCTAGGATACATTACATTTTCTCCAGTCATCCATTTTCAGTTTCGTTTTTATAGCTGTAGCGCTGCAGCACACATTTACTTGAGAGGGTGAAATGACTCAGCAGCTCTGAAGCAGATCTCAAAGAGTGCCACAGGACTTGCTTTCCATTGGTAGACTTGAGATCACTCTCCTGATTGGTTCCTATGCAAGGGGCATTCCTGACTCCCACATTTCCCCAGAGTACTCTTGCTTAGAAGCAGGAGGAAATATTAGGTAGAATGATAATGCGGGAGGAGTAACACACAGAAATAACAGATTAGCCTCCAGATTGCGTGGATTTAAATCCATGTGGCATAGGGTATTTAAAGAAATGCCAAGGGGTGGAGGAAAAGACCTCCCCCCAGCACAGCACATTGTATCAGGCCCATGGTCCAATCATCCTCTCTATGCAGACCTGCTGGGTAAATAGGCTCTAACAGATTCCTATTCCAGAAACAAATGGAAAGCACATACCCCTTGTTCAGAGGCAAGGAGAGCTAATACAGTTGTCAGCAGAGCAGGTTCTTACCTGTCAGGCTCTGGCTATAATTGGGGTCTCAGGTGCTTATGGGTATAACCAAAACCCTATTGTACATTGACCTAGACAAAGCTTATTGATCCTAACATGCACAAGAGACAGAGCCCTTGGAAATTCGCAAAGTCAGACATTGTTTGTTTCCCACCATTACAACCTTGAGTCAAATGTGCAGCAAGCAGATCCTGCTTCTGCATATACTGCTTGTCTTTAAAGATGTGGCCTCCCTCTGTTAGTTTGAATTCACTTGATATGTTCCTATCTTGCAGAGACTAGAGGAATCCTGCCCTTTTCTTCTTCTGAAGTTACTTCTTCCCTTAAGGATATGGCACCTGTGTGTCAGGCTTGAAGTGCTGCTCTATGGGCAAGGAAGATAATTTTCTTAAGGCTTTAGTATCTGCAGAGACTAGTGAAATCCTACTCTTTCCTCTACTCTGTGAGATTTATTGTGGGGACGCCTATGGCACTGTACATTCTTTTGTGATCTTCAGGGTCACGGAAAATATCAATTAGTAATATTTGTAGACACTACTCTATCTAACACCTAACAAAATAAAATATGGATCATAATGTATAGCACAGGAAAATTACTTGTTATCATCGTTTTGCCATATAGGTTCACACAGGCTCAACTTTGCATTCTTGTTTTGCTTTATTACTGTGTTCTGGCATGAAGAATCCCTTATACATATTCTTTTCTTAATTGTTAGGCCATTCCAATATATGAAATCAGATAGGGCATGAGCCTGGTTGGAAATCAAACATTTATTTATGATTTCAGAGATTTATTCAGTACTTCCCTGTAAAATAATAAACACACCAGATTTCCTTTTTCCTTTTGTATTTATTTTTGTATGCATTGAATAAGTGCAGATCTTATCTTGTGTCTCCACCCACAACTCTGAATTCCTATGTCCTATACTAAAGTTGGGAGTGGAAAATGTTGGTACATTGGAATCATCAACCATGTGTTTATATGTGTCTGTCATTTGAAAGTTGCTCACTATTTTCCCTTTTATGGTATTTACCCTCTGAGAGAGGGAAATTTTTTTCTTCCTCATTTTAATCCACTAACCCACAAAATAAACTTCTGTCCTAATATATGCAGTCAATCCCAGCGAATCTTCTAAATAGCAGCAGATGGATTTGTCTTCTATGATGACATTAATATGTAGGGACTTCAAAAAGAGCTTCTTTCCATCATATTATGCAGTGTAAGTATATTTTTGAAATGGTCTGTGGAGTTTCACGGTTACACTAAAGGCATTTCTTTGGACATAATTTCAAAGAAATAACAAATTGCTGCCACATGAGTGAGAAACTCTGACACTTATTCACAGTATAAGGAATTACGTTTTCATAATATCTCACTACATATTTTATTATGCATTTCAATTAATTATAATATTTATGTGAATTGTATATGTGTATATGTTTGAGTTTTCTCATGCATATATATATGTATATATACATATACACAGATTCATATGCATTAGTACGCTATCTTGACAAGTTTAGAATTCTATTCATGCATACATTTAGATTATTTCACATATCTTTTTGCTCCTTCAATTTAATATCAGCACTGCAAACTATTAAAATAAACACTTCTATTTACTAATGTTATTTTCCCTATTGTTCATCTACAAATGTATACATAACTAACTCACCCTCTATATAGAATATGGTGATTAGGTGTAGCCATGTAGCATTTTTTTCTTTTGGATTTTTGGGATAGGGTTTCTCTGCATAGTTTTTTCCTGTCCTGGATCTCACTGTGTAGACCAGGCTTGCATAGAACTCACAGAGATTTACCTGCCTCGGACTCCCGAGGGTTGGCATTAAAGGCATGTGACACAATGCCTGGCACCTTATAAAGTCTTTACCATTTGAGCAGTTGTGATATTGTGTAATACTAATGTAAAATATGCTATTTTTTATGACCATAACAGTCAATGTTACATGTGGCTGCAAGGATAAATAGTTATAAGACAGTATGAAATTACATGTTTTCAGTGAAGTTAGAGATGAAAGTTCTCTTTCTGGGTCTACTTTCTCCATGGCCATGTGGAATATGCTTGTTTATTATATTGGGCAGAGTGTGTCTTCCTGTCAATGACAAATATCTGCATTTCTGAAAAAAAATCTGTGTGAGAACTCAAGATATATTTTTGCGTCCCAAAACATTGGGACAATTTGAACAGGTAAATTCTGGTCAAATTAATGACATTTTGAAATGTCTGGTAAAACCATCAACTTTACCTTGTTGATTTGTAATCCTGTTAGCTGCAATTTTGCCTTCATAAAGAAGGATGATTATAAGTGGGCATAAGAGGTCTATCCATGTCTTAACGGATTGTTTCTAACATCCTAATAGTGTAAAAAATTGTTAAAAGGACATCCTATATAAAACAAAAATGGGTCCAGCAAAATTTAACCAAATAATGTGGTTTTATATCCTGGAGAATCCACATAATTTTTCTTGTAGGATATGTGTGTGTGGATTACAAAAGAACAGCGGAGACACTGGTTTGGGTATATTTTTAAACACACTGTAAACAGTTTAGACATTTTTTCTCTGTCTGGATCTCTCTTTAATAATCACATGTGTTGTTTTTGATCTCATGAGACAGATCCTGACCTACTATGACAGTTTCTGTTTTAGAGGACTCAAGTTATTGTATGTTTTGGCTCATGGCATTTGTTGTTGTCACATCCCACCACCTGGATCTCTGAGAGCCCGAATTCATGGCTCAGCTAACAAGAGCCATGACTACTGCTACAGCTCTTGCAAATGTAACTGTGCAATCACTTCTATGGACTTATAGTAGACAACATAATTGCTGAGAATATAAACATATGTATATTTTTCTTTTATAAAATAAATTTATCTTACTATATTTTTTATCATTAAGACACTGTGAGATATTATATTATTGTTGGCACTATTTTGAAGAAAGCATGAAATCAACATTTTTTTTCTTCAATCCTAATAGATTTTTGTAGAGCACCCTAATAGATATAAATATATTATGTATTATTATTCAACTACATGTAAAATTATGATTATAACTTAAAATTGTTCAACAATATATGTAGTTATTATCATAATTATAATTCTACTACATAAGAAAACACACATAAGTTTCTGACACAAACCAATCACAGAGACAGCATCCAGATGCACTTGACAGCTCGCAGTCACAATCAGCAAAGTCGAGATAGGAATGAAGACTTTCTTGTAAATAGATAGAATCTAGGCCAATCAGCTGGAAGTTCTCTCAGCACATCTATTATTTATTTATTGCTATTTACCATGTGAGAGAAAGCAAAAAGTGCAATAAATCCCAGTGGAAGAATGTTAATTGCAAGGGCAAAGAGGGATTGTGCAATAGGCATACTAGAAGTGAATGGTGTGGAAAAGGAGGCCAGGGAATGGGTGGAATCTGCTATTGTTGGTTGCCTGAGCATGCACTCATGGTCTTGTGCATCTATGTCCACATGCACATAATTTACTTGATGAAGCTTCAAGCATATTAAATGTTAATCTAGCATAGGGATTACATAGGATGAAAGGATCAAGGATAACTAAGCATTCTGCCTGACTAATGGTGAGTGCATGCATGTTTATTTAGTTTGGTGTGGATAGGATTTGTAATATTCCTACTACACTTGTAGTTATAGGAAAACATAGGGAGTTAAGGGTAGCAGATAAATGGGAATGGGGGTTCTGTGTCACCCAGAACTTCTTCAAGCTGACTAGTTGGGCATTAAGTAATTTTGGGGGAAGGGGGCTTTTCAAGAGCTAGGTGGGCAATTGGAGGTAGCTAAATATTTTCTTCTGGTTTGGGCCCTGTGAAATTGACAAGTTGCTGGAGATGCAGAAAAAGAATGTCAGAAAAATAAATTATCTTGTGGGGTCCCCAGGAAGAGGAAGGTACAACCTATGACCAGTGAAGGTTGAAAGATACATATCTAATGGTGATCTGGACTGCCCAGGTGGATCCAAGCTGGCTGTAGGGCTTAGAAGAAGTTTAAAATTTACAAAGAATTCAAATGTTAAACATACTATGAAGCAATCAAAAGAAATTTAAAATCTTGAGCTGCTAGCCATGATATTATAATGTTAAGTATTCTGCTGTTATCAGAATTTTATTTATTGTTAGCAAGAAAAAGAGAGAGAAAGAGAGAGACAGAGAGAGACAGAGACAGAGACAGAGACACAGAAAGACAAAGAGAGAGGAATGGAGAATGTAGCTAGAATTTTCCAGGTCCTGCCTGGTCCACAGTCAGGACAAATCTCTCTCACCCACCATTCCTGAAGCTGCTCAGACCCAACCAAATAAACACACAGAGACTTACAGTGCATATAAAATGAATGGCCATGTCAGGCCTCTTGCTATCTGTTCTTCTATCTTTTTTTTTTTTTTTTTTTAATATTTATTTATTTATTATGTATACAGTATTCTACCTGCATGTATCCCTGCAGGCCAGAAGAGGGCACCAGATCTCATTACAGGTGGTTGTGAGCCACCATGTGGTTGCTGGGAATTGAACTCAGGACCTCTGGAAGAGCAGTCAGTGCTCTTAACCTCTGAGCCATCTCTCCAGCCCCCTGTTCTTCTATCTTAAATTAACCCATTTCTATTACTCTATACTTTGCCATGTGGCTCGTGCCTTACTGGTATCTTACATCATGCTTCTCCTCCCTGCGGCTGGCAGTGTTTCTCTGCCTCAGCCTTCATGTTCCCAGAATTCCCTTCTCTGCTCATCCTGCCTATACCATCTGCCTGGCTATTGACCAATCAGCATTTTACTTATACAGAATGATATCCTCAGGAGGAGAAGGAGAGGGAGAGAAAGAAATGTGGATCATGCATTATTATTTTTTACAATTATCAATTAGGTATTTTTATCTTCTCCTGAGACAAACCTTAAGGCACCTGTTTCCTTTATTTTTTTAGTATTGAGGTTGACACAGGAGATAACTTGCTGAGGGCATTTAAAAATGATAGATTATTATATTAAAGTTTGCTTTTACAAAGTGAAGACCCTTTTGACAATGAGGTGTTTATACCTCTGGTCTATTAGTGTTTTTTACCAGTATATTTTGGGTATATTTGGATATTCCTTTTGCCTCCAGATCTATGGCCAATGTTGGTCTTGTAACAAATCACTGGGTAGTTAATTAGAAATTTGAATATGTTATTAGAGTCAACAGAGGGAAACTGATGAAGCATATTATGTCAGTAGCGACAGGAGAACTTGAAGAGGGAATCAGGAAGAAGAAAAAACATATGGAGTTCACAATTCAGTGAGAATGAATGTGTGTGAGGAAAGCACATTCTTTTGGAATTGGTAACAAGGCATTAATCTAGATGTCCTCTGGAAGTTAAGAGACTGGGTCCCTGTTTGTTTCACTTTGTATGAGTAGGAATTACTCTTAGGTGAGGGCAGGATAAAAGGTTTCAGGCTGTGGAGATGTATTCAGTGGGGAAAGCCCTCAAGTTTAGCCCCTGTGGGGGGCTACAAGAAGTACCTTGAAGGGTACCTTTCATTTAGTGTAAAGGGTTGAGTTTTGCTGGACTGGAGGGGAAAGAAGGACCTGATCCCCAATGAGGATAGAGGATTGGGCATGGATTATCACATGGCTGGTGTAAGGAGTAGTCACCAAAATTCCTCAGGAGACAGTAGAGGTGATAGTGTAGAAGAGTGAGGAGGTGATGAAGGAGAGGTAAAGGTTTGGATCAGAAGCCAAGGGATAGATCTAGTAACCCATACATGAGTTCAAATTGTGGGATTGACAGGGCATGCTTGGCAAGTGTCCAGAGAATGAACAGAGCTAAAAACAATAATTTCACCAAATCAGGGTGAATTTCTTGTGGCATCTTAATGAGATTGTGTTTTAAAGCTCATTTGTATACTGTAACTTCCCTGAGGATTTATGATGGTAAGGGATATGAAAATATCAAGGTATATTAAGAGCTTAAATATGGTCTGGAAAATCTGGAAGGTGAACTCCAGACTAATATCAGACTGAAGAAATGCAGGGATCCCAAATCCTGGGGAAGGAGTTCAGGGACTGTCTGAGGCCACTTATTAGAAATAAGAAATATCTCTACACAACTCAAAAATGAGTCCCAAACCATGAGGAGACATTTAATTTGTCTGACTGTGGGCATATGGGTAAAATTGATCTGCCATTTAGACCTCAGAAGGTACTCACTAACCTGGTTAGTGTGGAAATGTGGACTCCAAAATGTGGAACTGTATTCTATCTTCTGACATCTTTTACAGTAGGCAGTTATAAATTTTAAGGACAGAAAGTCCTCAGAGGTAGGTGTAGCTGAAGTTATCCTGTTCTTTCCCAGATGCCATGGCACTCGGAACCAAGCAAACACACAGACACATATTATAACAAACTGTATTGCCTAATGGGTTAGGCTTCCCATTCGCTGTTCTTATACCTTAAATTAACCCATTTCTATTAATCTGTAAGTTGCCACGTGTCTCTTGGCTTACTGTTTTTTAAACATGTTGCTTCTCATCATGGCAGGTGGCAGCATCTCCCTCACTCAGCCTTCCACTTCCCCGAATTCTTCTCTGTCTTTGTCCCACCTATACTTCCTGCCTGGCTACTGGACAATCAGCACTTCATTTATTAACCTTTCAGAGCAACATATTCAGAGCATACAGAACATCCCACTGCAGGTAGTCTGTAGATTCCCTTCTATGAACTGAGACAGAGCAAGACTATTAGGGTGAAAGAGCTGGTGTATGTAGGACAGAATTTGCCTAGTGACAGGAGATGACTGTACCGATGTGGGTTGAACTATATTTACTGCCTGTGGTGAAGGACATGAGTCTGGGTTCTAGACTGCCACTGTGCTAGATGCCAGGTTGATAAACTTATTTCACTTAGAGATGTTAGAGCTGTCCATTTGATGAGAATGAGAGTGAATAATTCCTATTACATTTGGGAAATAGGAAGCTTTGATCATGACCATTATTTGACTTGAGTTAATTATGAATTGTCCTTTTGCTATGAGAAGCCAGTGCTTTTTCCAGATATGAGTGTGGGACAGGGAGGTATGAAAAGTATATTTGGCTGCTAGTGGTGGTGGCACATGCCTTTAATATCAGCACTTGGGAGTCAGACACAGGCAGATGTATGTGAGTTCAAAGCTAGCATGGTCTACAGAGCAAGGTTCAGGAGAGGCACCAAAATTACACAGAGTTATTTGTCTTTCAAAACAAAAATAAAAAGCATATTTGGAGTATGTATAAATTTAGGAATTGCCCCTGTGCCAAGTGGAAGGTACAGGTGAGAGACATTAGCTCAGCCTGTTGGTTAGTAGTGTATGTCTTTGATTCTACCACCTCAGCATCTGACACTATGGCATATCCTGCTTTACGGGTCCCATCATTTAAAAAGGAGTAGCAATCTGTGTACCAGGTATAAGTGGCCTGAGGCAATGTGCACTCCTGTATGTGTGAACGATGAACAAATATTCCTTTAGGATTTAAGTGCAGTAGTGAGATACGGAATAGTCAGCACTAGTTCGAGGAAGGAGGATTGAATATTAACAAGTGGGCAAGTATGCAATGTAAGTGTGGTATCTTCCAGTAATAACATTTGGAGAGAAAAAAACTCAGGAAGTTGAAAAAGTTTGTAAGACTTTATAAGTTAAAAGATGGGACAAATTATGTTGGGAAGATGATGTGTTAGGTGACCCAAAGGTTAGTTTCTTTGATTCACGATTAAGTAGCTTAACAGCCCCCAAATCATATATGATTGCTGACCCTCCCTGTGTGGTGAGGTATAGTTTTTTTGACAGGTATGCTACAGGTGTAATGGAGGGTCCCTGCTGGTTCGCTAGAGTTCTAAGGGTATATCACTCTCTGTTACATAGACAGAGAAGGGATGGATGAGTTGATCAGGGAGGTGTAGTGCAGAGTCTTGAAGCAGAGCCCAATGGAATTTCTGGAAAGGATTAATAATAGGATGAATGAAGGATTCATGTAGAATCCCTGAGCTGCCTCATATAAGGGGTGAGCCAGGAGATTAAAAAGATTGAACACAGGATTACAAGGAGTCAGCTATTTCTAGAAAGGATAGAATATTCTGTTTAGTACAGTAGCATGCAAAAGACTGAATTAGACACTTTCTATATGAATTTTTAGGCTCATATGGTTTGGAAATTTTTATTTTTTTGGTTTTTTGAGACAGGGTTTCTCTGTGTAGCTTTGCGCCTCTCCTGGAACTCACTTGGTAGCCCAGGCTGGACTCGAACTCACAGAGATCCACCTGGCTCTGCCTCCAGAGTGCTGGGATTAAAGGCATGTGCCACCACTGCCCGGCTTGGTTTGGAAATGCTTACACCCAAATAGGTGAACTGAGGAGTGGAGAGCTGCATTTTGGAACTTGGGACTTCATAACTCCAGGTGTACAAAAAATTTAGAAGAGGAGGGATGTTAGTTTGACTAAGTTATACTTATGGGCCACAGAGTAGAATGTTATCTACTAATTGTAAAAGTTAAAGGCAATGAGGGAGAAGTAGAGCAAGTCAGAAACTGGTGATTGATGAAAAATTTATGGGATGTCCATAAATCTGTGTCAAGACAGTCCAAGTTAGGTACATATACAGGTAAGTGTCAGCATCTGTCCAGGATAAGGACAAGATATTTTGAGACAGAGTGTTGAGAGGTATGGAAAAGAAGATGTCCATGAGATCTAGAACTGAGTAGTGTGTGGTTTCTGAGGCATATTGTAAAGAATTGTGTAAAGTCAAGGCATTACAAGATTGAGAGGACCCCTGAAGATCTAATGAACTACAGGTGTAGTGATATTTTATTTGTGCTAAAATGTGGTGATATTTTATTTATGCTTTATTAAAGCTGGCTGGAGATCAGGCATGAAAGGCCAGCCATTTTAAGTAACCAAATGTCAGGATGCACACACCCTCAATCAGATGACTTATCAGACAGGGTCTTTGTGTGTTCAAGGCCATAATAGGGAACAGAGCAAACCATGGTGACATACTCCATTAACTGTAGTACCAAATATAAAGACGTTGGGGTTTTGTACAGACATACAATGTAAAAAAGAGATAGCTGGGCTAATATAGCCAATTAAATGGCATAAGAGCAAGGCAATAAAAGCATGTGTAAGACAGAAAGTAGCTTGCATTTGGAAGCTGCATGGTTGGTGAGGTAAGGTTTGCTTGTGACTTTTCTAATTTCCCTGATCTCTAAGTCTTCACCCCTGTATTTAGCACCGTGTTTTTTGTTTAGTGAGACCACTTAGAAACTTGTCTACACGCAGGTCTTAAATCAGGTGGTATATTCTCTTAGGCTTCTTAACTCTAAGTATAGATCTGTTAAAAGGAGAAGAATTTGGATGAAGTAGCTTCTTTCTGAGAAGTTCAGGGATGATAGGCTTAAGTCCTCTAAGGCACTGGAGTGAAAGAGTACTGAGTTTTAGTGATGTACCTGGAAGGGTGCTGGAACTTGATAACAATAGAGTGATGGTTTCTAGCAACAGGAGGTGTCTGGCCATCCACGACTTTGGGGTCCACATTAGAGATTGAAAAGGAAATGACATGTCAGAGATAGTGGGCTGAGTGTCAAAGAGGAGGAGGAGGAGATGACTTGCTGTCAAATCTGTGGTAGGGAAATGTGGGCACAAATGAAGTAGAAACTAGTGCCTTAGCTAAATATTTTCTTCCCATTAGGTGCACAGGGCAGGTTTGCACAAACAAGAGTGTGTGTAAAAGATATACCCCTGAAAATACATTAAATCATGGGGTTTTGTGAGCTATGTAAGGCTGTCCCTCTCCCCAGACAACAGGGATTTTGGAATGACAGGCAAGACCTCAAAACTTGCACAGGATGCAGTAATGGCCTCAAGTGTCCAAAGGAAGGAAATAGATCATCCCTGTACAATAATGTCTTCTCCAGGTTTTGGTATGACATGACTGTCCTTGGGTAAGACCTGGAAACCTTCAATCATCCATTTCCCATTGTAGGACTTTGCCTCTACGTTGGTCTTTTATTGATGTCCCTATGTCATGAGTTACACAGGGGCAATCAATTAAATTATGTCCACACCAATAGCATTTTAGATAAGGCCTGCATGGGGCAGGCCTGGCTCAAGCCCAAGGGCCTTCTCTACAACATTTAAAACAGGTACCTGGATCCCTTCATGTGGCTGGTCAGATAACCTGTGCTAGATATGACAGTCTTATTTGCAGGCTTATTCATCTCTTACATAGCTACGCCATGCAGGAATATAGACTATGTAGTCAAGCTGCATGCAGGTTACATAACACATAACATAGTGTCACTTGGTAGGCATGGCCCTATGATGCATAAGCTCTCTTTCTGACTGATGGACAGAGGATGCACAGTCATGTAGTTAGGGTGTGTCTGGAACACAAACACCACAAGAGACCATCAGCCAGTAATCTACTGTTAGTTGTACAGAGAGCCCATGGTAATTTCATTCTATAAGGTGTTCCCTTTTCAGCTTTCCTGCTCCTTTTACAATATACAGGAAGGAGGGAGAGACAGATGAGTCAGCAGCTCCAATTGAGATCTCCAATTCTTTGCAGTCATTTGCTTTCCATTCTAATTTAGAGAGCTCTCTTCTTATTGGTTCCTAATCGATGTGTATTTGAATATGAGTCAGACAGATGGAATAAAAAAGCTTGCAGTCCACAGTTTCAATAGCCAGGCTCCTGGCTAAATTCCAGCTCATAGCTGGATTTAGCCAAAGCCTGACTGTAAACAACACAAGAGAAGGATAACTGTCCCAGAGAACTGCAGCAGACAGAGGCAGTAGAAACACGGATAAGCAGAGATTTGGTGGTATTGCCCAAATTCCTGCTCTGAGTCACCTGCCCCTGCTTGCTCTGCTGGAAATGTCCTCTTTCTTCTGAAGCCACTGATTCAGCCTTAATATCTATGATTACTGCCTCAGATTTGAATCCTCCACTATCTTTAAGGAAGATGTATGTTGGGAAAAATACCTGACAGAAAACAGGGATGCATTTATATTATGCTCCATCAGAGAGCACATTAAGAAAATGACTGTGTTAGTGACAATTCTCACTTAGACACCTGGGACTCTATGAAAATTTAAGAATCAGATTCCACAAACGTGCATTTGGGGAGTCTAAAATGACATATCGGAAACTGTTACCTGAAAGGTACAATTTGCAGCCCAGAATCACAATCAGCCCTCAGCAGGTGGAAAGTGAGGCATTCTGGTAGATATCCTGGAAACAGGGCCAAGTACCTGGGTATATGATCACCATCTAGTTTTCATGGGATGTTTTTCTCTTTGGAGAATTGCATTCTGGGTCAAAGATTCATTAAATCATTTCCTGTCATCCACTTTTAGTTTCCTTGTTTGGGCTGCAGCACACATATAGTTGGGAGGGTGAAATGACTCAGCAGCTATGAAGGAGATCTCAAAGACTACCCCAGGTTTTGATTTCCATTTGTGGAATTGAGTTCACTCTGCATATTGTTTCCTGCATGTTGGACCATGTCCCACTCTCTCATTTCCCCATAGAATTCTCGAGTAGAACCAGCAGGAAATATTATTTAGAAGGATTTAGGAGAGAGAAACACATAGAAAATAGAGGATAGCTTTGAGAGTGCCTGTATCCTAATCCATCCAGCATCTACTGTCCTTGAGTAGTTAATTCAATGCCAATGGGTGGAGAAAAGACAACCCCCCTGCACAGACAGGTGCAGGTCATCTCAGCCACCTGCACTCAGACCCATGATCCAATCATCCTCTCTAAGCAGACCTGCTGGGTAAAGCCTAAATGGTCTCCAACAAGTTCCTATTCCAAACAAAATTTGAATGTACACCCTCCTCCATCAGAAGCAAGAAGAGCAAATAAAGTTGTCAGCAGAGCAGGTTCTCATCAGTCAGTCTATGGCTGTATTCTGGGCCTCAGTTGCTGATGAGCATACCAAAATCTGATTGTTATTTGATGCCCACAAGGCCGATTGCTCCTGTAATACAAGGGGAGACAGATCCCGTGGAAATTCAAAGATTGTTTGATTCCAGCATTACAATCTCAGTCACCTGATCCGGTCAATTGGGCAGCAAGCAGATTCCTGGTTCTATAGCTACTGCTTCTCTTTAAATATGTGGTCTCCCAGTCACCATTTGAATTCACTTCAGGCTTTAGGATCTGGCATGGGCTAGGGGAGTCCTGCTCTTCCCTTCTTCGGAACCTACTGCTTTCTTTACGGATATAACATCCCTGTCCCAGTCTTGATGTTTTTAATATGGGCAAGGAAGATGATTTTTTTGAGGCTTTAGTATCTGGCAGAGATTAATGAAATCCTGATGTTTTCTCTTCCCTGTGAGATTTATTGTAGGAATGGCTGTGGCATTGTTGTTTTTTTCATGAACCATAGAGGCACTGAAAATATGGTGCAGTAACATTTGCAGTCACTTCTATATCAGTCACCAAAGGCAATAAAGTATGGAAAATAAAGTATAGCGCTGGAAACTTACTTGTTAACATCCTGATGCCTTTTAGGTATTCACAGGATCGACTTTGCATTCTTGGTTTGCATTGTCACAGTGTTCTTGCATAAAGAGTCTCTTGTATGTGATTTTTTTCCTAATTCTCAGTCCATTCCTATGCATAATAAAGAGAAGGCATTAACTTCATTGGAAGTCAATTATTTATTGATGATGGCAGACAGGCATTCAATACTTCATTTGATAATAATAAACACACCTGTTTCATTTTTCTTAAATGATTATTTGATTCCTCCCCTGATTATTTGGCCACTATGACAAAATTATATGTGAGAGTTACTCACTATTTTCTCTTTTAGAGTATGTAGCTCATGAGAGTGTGAAATTTTGTTCCTCATTATTTAGTCCATAACATGCAGATTAACCTTCAGTCCTATCACATGTAGTCAATCCCAGTGAAGCTTGTAAATAGCAGCAGATTGATTTCTGTTCTATGATGATGTAAGATTGTAGGTACTTCAAAATAGTTTATTTTCATCATGTTGGGATGTGTAGTACATTTTTGAAATGGTCTTTTAAGCTCCAGTTTGAAACTAATGGCATACTTTTGTCCATGAAATAGCACAAATAACACATTACTGCCACATTAGTGAGAAAACACTGACACCCTTCATAGTATAAGGGATTCAGTTTTCACAATATCTCTCCACTTGTTCTATGATGCATTTTAATTACATTATAACATTTATATAATTTTATGTATGTGTATATGTGCTTAGCATATATATATATATATATATATATATATACATAGATACATATGCACATGTACACTTTCTTGACATAGGTTTTCATTTCATCATGTGTACTGATTTGAGATTATTTCACACTCCGTTTTTTCCATACTACTGTATACTATCTGCAGTGTAAATTGTCAAAATAAATACCACTATTTATTAAAATTATTTTACCATATTTTACACGTAAAAATGTATACATAACTAATTCACACCGTGTACAGAATGTGGTGATTCGGTGTAGCCATTTGAGCATTTGTAGTTGAAAGTACTATCAGTGTTAGTGAACAGTGTAAATGGATTCTTTCTATCTTAGCATCCAATATTTGTGCAAGATTTTCTGCCAAGTGGGGATCTTTAGAGAGTTTCCCATTTATGTTGGCATTATCATTTGTGGTTTTACTGTGCTAACCATTTTTGGTTGATTCCTTGCCTTCATGTAATATTTTGTTGTTACTCAAATTGTCTAATATTTGTGCTTTTTAATTGCCTATCTTTCTTAGAAGACACTGTCTTCATGCAGACATCCTTTTTGTTTTAATATGATCTGTGTCTGATCATTGCATGAAATATTTTCTTATTAAAAGGATAATGGTGAGATTCTGGATTGATCAGGTGACATGAGACAAACCATGATAAATTCTATGCCATTTGAGTAGATTTGGAGTTCTGTAATAAGGATGTAAGTGATGCTTTTTTTCAGACAGTAACAGCCAATGTTGCCTGTTGTTGTGAGGTTAAATATTTAGAAGACTGTCAAAAATTACATGCTGGCCTACCCCCTTAATCAGATTGGTGACTTTACTAGCAGTTTTCATAGAGCCTTCATCCAGTACCCGATTGAAGCATATGCAGAGATTCAGATTCAAGCCCTGGCTTGAGATCTTAGAGTCCCTATCACAGGATATAGGGATTATGTAAGCAGCGGGGCATCAAATTATGATTAGAAAAACCACATAGACAGATGACATAAGGTTTTGTAGGCTCATAGACTGTGGAAGGACAGCCTGGGAGCTGGCATGTGACCGGGCTAAGCCCTCTGCATCTGGGAGATATTTTTGTAGTTTGGTCTTTCATGGGACCCCTAGCAGTGGGACCAGGACATGTCCATAATGCATGAGCTGGCTCTTTGAAACCTATTCTCTATGGTAGGATGCCTTATTTAGCCTTGATACAGCAGGGAGGAGGTTGCTCCTGCCTCAACTTGATAATCAGTGCTTTCTTGATTCCCAAAGAGAGGCCTTACACCATTTGAAAGGAGAGGGAGGAAGGATTGAGGATTTGAATGGACTTATAGTGAGAGTGTGTGAGTAAGAAAGGATGGGGGAAGTGTCATTGATAATGTGAAATAATATGTAGAAAAATTTTAAAAAGACTACATGAGGAAACATTAAAAAAAGTAAATCCATTAAATGGTCAGAAAGCTTCTTAAAAGTTCTATGCCCCTGCTTGTAGCCTGTCCCCAGTCAAGAAGCCTGCTCTTAAATGAGCCATCCATCTGTTTCCCCCTAGCAATAGCTTAGCTGAGGAAAGCCAGTGATCAGTGAGTCACCATTAGCCCTTATTGTGAGTGCTCAGCATCATTTTTGTTGATTTTTTTCAGTCTTATGTGTAAATTCTGGCCCCATGTAGGAATGCCATTTGTAGCTCAGGCTTTGTGTCCCTCCAGACTGTTTCCAAATAACTACACAGAGACTTATTAATAATTAAAACTCAAGTTTATTACTAGCTAACTCATACATTTTAAATTAACCCACAATACTTATCTATGCTCTGCCCTGTGGAGTGGTTCTTTTCCTCAGTATTGCAGGTTTGCCTCCTTCTCTCTTAGTCTCTTCACGATTCTGGGCCTCCTCCCTTCTTCCCAGTACCTCATTGTCTGGTTCTCTGCCTAAATTCATCCTGCCTAGGTAGAACCAAGTCAAGTTCTTTATTAAATCAACCACAATGATATATAATCAGACATTGTAAAGGAATATTACACATGTTTTTCTTGTTTTTTTTTTCTGTACAAACTCCCACATTATTCAAATTGCTTTGGAGACTTTGATTTTCATCCTTGCCCTCTGTCTGACAAGTTTTACATTAAAATCTATATGTAAGAATTGGAAAATAGAATTATATATATATTATATTCTAAAATATGTATATTTTTCTTTAAATATTTCACTTATTAAGCAGTGACTTCATCCTGAATCTCAGTCTTAAATTCTGAAGAACAACCACATTTCATAGAAATTGCAACTGCCCAGGTAATGCTTAATTTCATACCACAGACTTAGCTGAGATCTACAGCTGCTCTAATCTATAGGATAAATGTTAGAATATACAGTGTGCATTTGAATGCATATCAACGTGGTAAATTTATTATGTATATGTAGGTTGCAGTATATATTGGTTAATACAATATCACAACATTTCCCCTTTTTATCTAAAATAAAAAAGCTTATAACTAATTCAGCAAAAAAACTATATCCAGTAAGTATATACAATATATTCAATCAACCTCTTTGAGGCCCTGACTTGGCACCCCAATGCCAGCTTGAAGCAGTTCCAGAAGACAATATGTCATCCCATGTTCCCTGTTCAAAAAAGGCTTTAATGCTGCGTCAAAAGAAAACCCCCTGGCATAGAGGCAAGATGGTCCACTATAAAGCCCATTGACATACCAGAAAAATAGGTTCAGAGTTATAAATAGAAATTTTATTACCTGAAATGGTTCTGCAATAAGTTAAGACACTTGACCTTCATTGTGCAGAACCAAGAGGTATTATATAAAACCATAATCTGGTTGTACTGAAAGATTAGAACTATAGGGCCTTACAAATGGCAAAAGATATAGATGTTGAACCCTAGAAAAATCTGTTAGCTAATGCTTCCTAGGACAGGTAGGACTCGTGGTTAAGTCCTAGCATTGGTACTTGTGAAGGGGGAATGTGAAGGGGCCCCAGAATAGCTTAACCACACAGGCTTGACAGGCTTAGGGTCCTAGACACAGCTTCTGTGACAGTCTTACTTCCAGGCAACACCAATATCCAGGAAAAGTCTTAAGCTGATATCACCCAGGGATTGACCTAGGGATCCACCATTAGATAAGGTGGCCAGATGTCCTTGAGTCTAGAACACACTTATTTTTTTTACTGATACCCCTAGATAATTGTCAGCAAATCAAGTTCCTGTTCCCTGGAAATCCCCTTACCCCAACAGCTGCTATGGTAAAAACTCTGCCACACCTGAGCTCAGGGCTCTCTTCTCTCACCACTGTGTCACAGAGACTGAGGAACCAAGCTCTCCAGAGCTTGAAATAAATGCTCTTTGCTTTTTGGTGCCTGGGGGGAGGAATTGCATTAACAATGTCTAGCCCATTAACAATTTACAGATTCAGACGAACAATTTTATTACTTATCCTATTTTAAACAAGTAGTTCCTTTTTACAATTAGATTCACTAAACTACTTTTTATGTTATCATATCCAAATTCTCTCTGTTTTCCTTTCTGAGTAGATTCTAAAGTCTACCTTTTATCTTATCATATATATCTTACTTTTTTTCTTTTTAGAGTAGATTCAATAATCTACCCTTTCTATATACACTTTTTTTCTTTTTTTCTCTCTTAAAATCTAATCTTTTTTATTTAGCTTATTTCTGACCATTAAAAATTAACGTGTAACCAAGCATTATAAACAATGATAATTAACCATAAGCCATTGAAAAACCAAAAATCACCCACTTCAACTATTGGTCATGTGGTCATAGTTTTCTTAAAATTACTTCCTGCTTTTTGAGGGTAAAGACAACTTTGGGGATCCTGAAAAAAATTTGGGGGTTACTTGTCAAGTCCTGGGAACTGTAGCAGTATCATTTGTTATCTAGTCTCTGCATAGTGCAAAAGTGCAGAACTTGTCTCAGTCCTTGATGGAGTTGTCTGTGAATCTGGATCATCTCAGCTGGCTAACTTGAAAATTCCTGATGAGTTTGTAGTCCAAACTGATCTCTCAGTGGTGTTAATCAGCTTAATGGCTTTATCATAGTCCATGTGGAAACTTCGTTGTGTGGTCCTGTCATGAATTTGAACATTCAAATTTGCTGTTAGTCATGGCCATGGTTTCCTACAGGAATTTTCTTATTTCTTTTCTTTATTTTATTTAATTGTTTTTGTGTCTTCTCTGTGGTTTGGAACAATCACAGTCTGATAAATATCTGTCTCTTAGAACCATGAACATTATTCCCTAGAAGAGAATCTCTTTAACAGCAACTTCATCCCACCACTGGCCTCGCCAAACTTCTCTAAACTGACCTTTGCCAATGCTTTCTTGTAACACTATGGTGCTGGCAATTTTTCTCTGAACAAGCATTAGTAAACCATTCAACTTCAAAAGCAGCATCACCATCAACACCAACATGATGAGAAGCAGCTTGTAGCTCAGAGCAGCAGCAGCATCCATAGCATCACCACCACTGTTTGTGGCTTGAAACAACCCCAGCCACAAGAGACTCTTAATCTCAGGGTTGTGGGTTTGAGGCCCACATTGGGGACCAGATGTAACATGAATCTTAAAAGGTCATGTTACTAAAAAACTTGGTGCTAGCTTTTAGGGTGAATTCTGAAAGATAAGAGGAGCAGAACAAGCCACAGCCAATGTTACATGGATTTTCAGTTAAGTGTGGAAATTTGAGGGTTTCCAATCTGTGTTGGCATTACAACTTGTGATTTCTTTGTACTAATCATTTTTGATTGTTTCCTGCTTTCATGTAGTATTTTGCTCAAATTTTGCAATATTTATGCTTCTTAATTCCCTATCATTCTAAGATGGCAATGTCTTCATAGCAGGGATCCTTATACTTTTAATAAAAACTGTGTGTGACCATTGCATTTAACGTTTTCTTATTCTAAGAATAATGATGAGTGTTCTGGTTTGATCAGGTGGCCTGGGATAAAACATTATAAGTTCTATGCCATTTGAGAAGTTGTGGAGTTATGTAATAGTAAAGTAAATAATGCTTTTTTTTCTGGCAGTCACAACCAATGTTGCTTGTGATTACAAGGATGAATATTTAGAAGAATGTCTGAAATCATATGTTTTCAGAGAATTTGCAGATGCAGGTTATCCTTCTGGATCTATTATCTCTCTGGCCATGTAGACTATGCAAGCTTATTATATTGGGCAGATTTTTGTGTTCCTGTCAGTGAAATATTTCTGAATATCTGAAAAAATTTAGAGTGCAAATTTCAGATATTTCTTTGCATAGTAAACCAGCAATACTCTATAAAGGGCTAAATGTTGGTAAATTATGACATTTGAAGAAGCTGGTAAAATCATGAACTTTACATTGTTGTATTGTAATCCTGTTACCTGCAATTTTTGCAGAATAAATCAGAATGATTATAAGTGAACCTAATAGATCTATCAGTGGCTTAAGGGACTGTTTTTAAAATCCTCATAGTGTAAAAATTGTTAAAAGGACCTCCTGTTTAAGAACATCATTAATCACACATAATTTTACCAAATTCTGTGCGTTTATGTGCAAGAGAATCCCCAGTATTTCTCTTTTATGATGGGTGTGTGTGGATTACAAAAGAACAACAGAGACACTGGCATGTGATATATTTTTAAGCACAGTGCTACATGTCTAGACAATTTTCTGCCATAATATTTCTTTACTGAACATCTGTATTGTTTTTGACCTCACGAGACAAATCCTAAACTCCTAAGATAGTTGCAGTTTAAAAGGGCTCAGCTTAATGTATATTTTATCACATATCATTTGTGGTTGGCTTTTCTTCCCTGGTTTGCTGAGTGCCTAGCTTTATGGCTTAGCTATCAGGGAGCCAGGATTACTGCTGCAGCTCTGGGAAGTTGTTGGTACATGCTCATAGAGAGGAGCAATCTGCCCACTGCTTATAAACACCATTTAATCTACCTGTTTTTCAACATAGGCTGTCATTAGTATATTCATTCTTGGCCTTTCCGACAGATATAAAAATAAAGCAGAAAGAAATGACATGCCTGTGTCTGTTCCAAAGTGCTATGTTTCTGTGAGTAAGACAAATCATTACATATTTTAGAATCTGACAGACTCTTGGAGGGTCCTGCTCATTCCTCTCTGTTATTTATTTTTCAGCACTGTTTACCCTGTGAGAGAAACTTGAGGTATATTGAAACCCACTATCAGAGTTTATTAAGCAAAGGGAATACTGAAAAAGTGCATAGGACTATGGAAATAATCTTTTTGGTTAGGGTGCAGAGTATTTGGTGGAACCTGCTTTGTGGGACTTCCCAACATGGGCATATGGGCCTATGCAACTATGCCATGCATTCGCCTAGATAGGTTACATGTTCATGCTGTTCACAAATTATGTGACCACACAGAACATGTATTACTTAGGACATAAGGTCCTGTGGTGACTAAACATTTTTCCTGGCCACTGGGCTGTGCATGTTTTTATGTAGCCCGGAGTGTGGTTAGGAAGTATAACAATCCAGACTTGTTGTTCTTATAAAAAATCAGGGGTTAGGGATTACAAGTGAATGGGAGTGGGGACAGATTTTCTCCCAGAAATGCTTTCATCTGAGGCAGTGGGCATTGGTTAACTTTTGTGGGTATAGAAGGGGACATTTTGGGGTTAGCTGGACATTCTGTAGTAGTTAATAGTGTTCCGCAGTTTATGGTCTATGGACTATTGCATTTCTTCTTGAATCTTGCTGTGTTAATCTGACAAGGTGCTGGCAAGGCCAAAGAGGAAGTTTAGAAAAAAATTTATTGGGGGAGGTTCACAAGGGGTCCCAGATGGAGCAAGGAGGGTCCTGATATCAAAAATCTTTGAATGATACAGATCTGAAGTATTTCTGACCTGTCCATGTAGTTCCAAGGTGACTCTGTAGCTTGGAAGTTGTTTTAAACATATTAAGGGTCAATCACAGGGAATTTAAAATCTTCCTTTTTAATTTAGATTTTAAAACTCTGTTATCAGAATTTTATTAGTTAGTGATAGAGAGTGAGAGAGATAGATAGAGAGAGAGAGAGAGAAAGAGAGAGAGAGAGAGAGAGAGAGAGAGAGAGAGAGAGAGAGAATCATGGAACATGTTTTTATTTTTATTTTTATTATCAATCAGGCCTTTTATTTTCACCTGAGACAAACTGTAAAGAGACACATGTGATTAATTGCTGAGGGCATTTAACAGTGACAGATTATTATACTATAGTCTGGTTTTTTTTTGTACAGTCCAGGCCCTTCTTAGTCTTGGAGTGTAAATACCTCTGGTTATTGTTTCTTACTATCTGGGTATATTTTGATGGTCCTTGCACCTCAGGCTCTATGGCTGATGGTGGACCTGTAACAATTAGCTGAGCAGTTTTATGCAGCTAGAGTTTGTCTGGTCCTGCGTGGTCCACAGTCATGACAAATCTCTCTCACCTGCCAATACCACAGCCACTCAGACCCACCCAAGTAAACACACAGAGACTTATATTATTTATAAACTGTATGGCCAAGGCAGGCTTCTAGCTAGCTCTTCTTATATCTTAAATTAACCAATTTATATTAATCCATAAGTTGCCACTTGGCTCATGGCTTACTGGTATCTTAACATCTTCTCATTGTGGCAGCTGGCAGCATCTCTCTGCCTTAGCCTTCCACTTCCCAGAATTCTCTTCTGTCCTTGTCCTGCCTATACTTCCTGCCAGGCTACTGGACAATCAGCATTTTCTTTACACACAGCTATATCCACAGCACTTCCCCTTTTCTTTTTCTTTTTCAAAAAGTAATGGTTTAACTTTCTCATAATAAAATTACATAAAACAAAACAATTACCAAGCATGAATTAAGTTACAATTTCTAGTCTATTTGTATTTTGCAAAATTAAAGAAGATATCCTATGTATCCTATATTTGTGATTCTAAGGTTTAATATCTAACATATCTCTTGTCATAACTATGGAAATTATAACTATGTAGTCTTCAACTACACGAAAGACCTCAGAAGGATATAATATGACCTAAGAAATGAGAGAAAGTTGTAAACAACTTTGGGAGTCTTACAAGAGTAGACAGAGACAGTTGGCAGCCTGAATAGTCACCTAATGTTTTTATGTAAAGTTGGGGCATGTTCTTTAGCCCACAGGCCTAGAGACCCTCAGTCTATTCCCTCTGTGTCCTTTAGATCATCTGGCAGTTTCCTCTAGAAGCAGGAACTTGAAGGACCGTTTTGCTAAGCAAAGTTCAGTGGTCACCTTCCTGTGGGTCCTGCATTTCCAGTTGATCTAGCAGTCCATTCAAGAACAGTTTTTTTTCCCAAAGCACTATTTTTGCCAAGAAGAAGATAAACTATATATAGAGTATCTTCGATGCCCATTCTCCTCTCTGAAGTAATCGGTGCTGCCAGGAGCAGACATGTCTCACTGTCCAGAAAGTCTAAATTTTTAAAACATTTTAAATGCCAAATTCTGTAGGTCTTTGAATTATTTAAAGATTACCTATCTATCTGAAATATATCTATGTAAACCTAGAAAACAACATGAGTATAAGTTTGACTATCATAGTAGACTAATTATTAATCTGTACTTCTTAATTATCCATTGCAATCTAAATGAGTTACATAAACATAATACTTCAAAAGATAGTAGTAAGATGTATACAGTATAACAAAATGAACTCTAAATTTGTAACAATAAACTAAAATCTATACCGATGTAAAACATTTCAAACAAGTCATTGCTCTTTAAAAGTGGATTCAATAACCTACCCTTTCATCCTATCATATCTATATCATATCTGTTTTTCTTCTTTAGAAAGAGATCACATTTATTATCAACCTGATTTAAATAAAAATATTTGTTTTTCTCTCTTCCACACCAGAGCGCCCTTCTGATATGGGACAAATGAATCTCTCAACCTTTTTTTTGGCAATATGTTTGAATTTAGAGAAGGAATGAGCCAATTCCATCTCCAAAGCCAGCTTGGTATATTTGGGAATTTGGCCGTAGCTTTTTGTATTACTTCCTGCTGGAGGGGGGCACTGTATCTTATGGGGACACAAAGTAAATTTTAGGATCATGGAGTAGTCTGTGAGGGTATATCTTCTGAGCCAGTTGCCTCAAAACCATTCTGGATGTTGGATCATCTGGGCCATGGGTTCATCAGAGAACTTTTCAGGGGTCTTGGCTGGTCCAACGTGATGTATCTTAATCAGGAACAAATCCATAGCCTCTTGCTTTCTGTGGAAACAAAAGCAGAGCCTCCTTTCCAAAGCAACATATCCTTACATCCCAATTTTGAAGTCAAGGTACCTTTAAAATATACATATTGGCTTAACTTGACAGCTTTTACAATCAAATGTTTTTCTGTAGTTAAAAATCCCAAAGACAACATAATCCAGATTCTCTGTGTAATATTCATTTTTATGTGACTTATTTTTTATACTACCTTTACTGTCTATTTAAAGATTTTATTTTTAAAAGCTATCTACTTATTTGTATAACTGTATATATTTCTTTTTCTCTTTCTTCCAAGCCTACATACATTTTTACACACATTGTACAGCGATTCTGTCTATTTGTGAACCTATTGCTTTAAACTGCAATATTCTAAGACAGAAACAGCACTGTGGCTTCTGGCTCTGCCTACCTCAGCTTTCCAACATGGTGGTGGGTATTTTCACTGCCAGCTCTGGGAGCCATCAACTCTTAGAAACAGTGGATCTATGCTTTTATCAAATCAGCATGTAGCCCAGAAACATCTTACCTTTTTTATAACTAGCAAAATCTATTTCCAACACACAGCATAGTGTGCAGCTTGGAGGCACCTCTGTGTAACATAGCTTAGGGCAAGCACAAATGCTAGACACAAACCTGCCATGGAGTATCTTAAACATGCAGGCTGCCGCTATCTTGAGAGAGACAACTAGAAGCTGATTTAGCTCCATTTTAGAATCTTTTTTCTCGGGTTTTGGGTGGAAATCCTTGCAAACTCATTGGGCGTCAATTGTAGCTGCGGTTTTCCTAGTCTAGCCTGGCCCACAGTCAGGAAAAATCTCTCTCACCCACCAGTCCCACAACTGTCAGACGTAACCAAGTAAAAACACAGAGACTTATGCTATTCATGAACTGTATGGCCGTGGCAGGCTTCTAGCTAGCTCTTCTTATATCTTCATTTAACCCATTTCTATTAATCTGTATGTTGCCATGTGGCTTGTGGATTACTGGTTCTTACCATCTTCTCATGGAGAAAGCTGGCAGCATTTCATTGCCTGACCCATCAATTTCCCAGAATTCTCTTCTCTCCTTGTCCCACCTATAATTCCTGCCTGGCTACTGGTCAATCAGTATTTTATTTATACAGACCAATATCCACAACATTTTAAACTAGAAATTTAAAAGTTTTATTAGACACAAAGACAGAAATTGATGAAGCAGAATATGTCTGTAGGTACAGGAAAACTTGAAGACAGAATCAGGAAGAAGAAAAAAATACATGGCATTCCCCATCCAAAGTGATGGAATACACTTGTGGGAAAACACCTCATTTTTCTGGAATTAGTGACATGGCATTAATCCTGATGTCCTCTGGAAATTAAAAGACTGGGTCCCTGTTTGTTTCACTGTGTATGAGGAAGAATTTCTCTTGGGTGAGGGCAGGATAAAAGGTTTCAGGCAGTGGAGATGTATCCAGTGGGGAAAACCCTCAAGTTTAGCACCTGTGGGGGTTTCAAGAAGTACCTTGAAGGGTACCTTCCATTTAATGTAAAGGGGTGAAGTTTGCTGGACTGAAGGGGAAAGAAGGACCTGATCACCAACGAGGATAGAGAGTTGGGCATGGATAATCACATGGCTAGTGTAAGTAGTACTCAGCAAAATTCCACAGGAGACCGCAGAGGTGATAGAGTAGAGGAGTGAGGAGGTGATCAGGGAGAGGTAAAAGTTTGGATCAGAGACCACGGGTTAGAGCTAATCACCCATACATGAGTTCAAATGGTGGGATAGAAAAGGCTTGCTCAGGAAGTGTCCAGAGCCTAAAAAGACCTAGAAACCATGATTTCATCTAGTCAGGGTGAATTTCCGGTGGCATCTTTATAAGATTGTGTTTTAAAGACTATTGGTATACTGTATCTTCCCTGAGGACTTATGATGGTAAGGGATATGAAAATGACACGGTATAAAAAAACTTTAGATATGGTCTGGAAAATCTGGAAGGTGAACTCTAGACTAATATGAGAATGAAGAAATGCAGGGATTCCTAAATCCTGGAGAAAGAGGTCAGGGACTGTCTGAGGCCACTTAGTAGAAACAAGAAATATCTCTACACAACCTGAAAATGAGCCCACAACCATGAGGAGACATTAATTTGTCTGACTGTGGGCATATGGGTAACATTGAGCTGCCAGTCAGGCTTAGAAGATATCCTCTAAGCTGGTTGGTGTGGAAATGTGGGCTCCAGAATGTGGAACTGTATTCTGTCTTCTGACAACTTTTACAAGAGCCAGAAATAGGTTTTTAGGACAGTAAGTCCTCAGAGGTAGGTGTAGCTGAAGTTATCCTGTTCCTTCTAGATCCCATGGCACTCAGAACCTAGCAAACGCACTGAGAATTACATTATTTACAACTGTATGGCCTAATCTCTCAGGCTTCTTGTTAGCTGTTCTTATATCTTAAATTAACCCATTTCTATTAATCTATAAGTTGCCATGTGGCTCTTGGCTTTCCGGTTTTTTAACATGTTGCTTCTCATCATGGCAGCTGGCAGCATATCCCTGACTCAGCCTTCCACTTCCCCAAATTCTCCTCTCTCTTTGTCCCACCTATACTTCCTGCCTGGCTACTGGCCAATCAGCACTTTATTTATTAATCAATCAGAACAATACCTTCAGAACATACAGAACATCCCACAGCATTTCCTCTTTTATTTTTTTTTTATCAAAAAGGAAGGTTTTGCTTTTCACATAGTAAAATTACAAATAACAAAACAATTATCAAGCAAGAATTATAGTTAAAATATCTAGTCTATTTGATTTTGCCCAAATTATGGAAAATATCCTATCTATGCTATATTTGTGAGTCTAAGGTTTCATATCTAACTTGTCTTTTATCATAACTAAGTTAAATTATAACTATCTAGTGTTGAACTACATCAAAGACCTCAAAAGAACATACTATTACCTGAGAAATGGGAGAACAATGCAAGCAACTTTCAGGAGTCTTGAGATACTAGACAGAGACAGCTGGAAGCCTGGACAGTCAACCAAAGTTCCCTTATACAGATGGGGTATCTATCTCAGCCCACAGGCTTAGAGTCTCTCAGTCACTTCTCTCTCTCTCTCTCTCTCTCTCTCTCTCTCTCTCTCTCTCTCTCTCTCTCTCTCTCTCGCTCTCTCTTCATTTTTTCAAGACAGGGTTTCTCTGTTTAGCTTTTTACCATTCCTGGAATTCACTTTGGACGAGGCTTACCTGGAAATCACAGGGATCCACCTGCCTCTGCCTCCTGAGTGCCGGGATGAAAGGCTTGTACCACCACTGCCAGTCTTCTCAGTCACTTCTCCCTGTGTCCTGTAGAATGTCTGGCAGTTTCCTTGACGAAACAGGAACGTAAAGTACCATTTTCCAAACAAAATTCAGTTGTCATCTTCCTGTTTCTTGAATGTCGAGTCATATATTTTATAAATTAGTCCAGGCAAGAAAATTTCCTTGCCCAAATGGCTATTTTTGCCAAGAAGAAGATAAAGTCCATACGGAGTGTCTTCAATGCCCATCCTCTTTTCTGAAGTAATTTGGTGATGCCAGGTACACACATGTCTAACTGTCCAGAATGTCTAAATTTTTAAAAATATTTTAAATGTCATATTCTGTAGGTCTTAGAAGTGTTTGAAGATTACCTTCCTAACTGAAATATGTCTATGTATACCAAGAAATCTTAGCATGAGTATAAGTTTGACTATCATATAAGACTAAATATTAATCTGATTTTTAATTATCCAGTACAATCTAAATGAATTACATAAACATAATATTTTAAACAAGAGTAGAAATATATATACAGTATTACAAAATTAAGTTTAAACTTGTGTCAGTATCCAAAATCTATAACAATGTAAAACATTTTAAACAAGATGTTCTTCAAAGTAGATTCAATAATCTACCCTTTCTTCTTATCTATGTCCTATCCCCCATTTTTATTTTTAGAAAGAGATTATATTTAAATCAAACATTTTAAAATAAAAATATTGCTTTATTTCTATGCCCCACCAGAGGGCTTTTTATGGGACAAAAGAATCCCTCAACCTCTGTTTTAGTCATATGTTTGGGTTTAGAGAAGGAGTGAGACAATTTCTCATCCAATGCAAGCTTGGCATATTTGGGAATTTGGGCACAGCTTCTCATACTACTTCCTGCTAGATGAGGATGCTCTATTCTTATGGGGATATAAAGAAAAATTTAAGATTATGGTATAGTACCTGAGGCTGTATTGTCTTACAGAAAACTCTGTGTAACTCAGTGGGAATAGGTCAATCCCACGTGAGTGGAACCCACCATAGAGTAGTTCAAGCCCGAATGTTGCAGGTTCTCACCACCCACATGAGACATGGTTCTTGCTCCTATTAGAATTGGTTATTTTCAGATTTCAGGTGGAAACTTGAGCCATTGGGTGCTATTTGTAGCTAAAGTTATCCTAATTCTGTCAGGCTCCTGCTGCCCTCAGACACAAGAAAACACACCAAGACTAATATTATTTACAAATTGTATGGCCTAATGGCTCAGGCTTCTTGTTAGCTGTCCTTATATATTAAATTAACCCATTTCTATTAATCTATAAGTTGCCATGTGACTCATGGCTTAACAGTATCATTACATGTTGCTTCTCAACATGGATTCTGGCAGCATCTCCCTCACTCAGCCTTCCATTTCCACAAATTCCCCTCTCTCTTTGTCGTGCCTATACTTCCTGCCCGACTACTGGCCATTCAGTACTTTATTTATTAACCAATCAGAGCAAGACATTCAGACCATACAGAACATCCCACAGCTTGTAGGCTGTAGGTTCCCTTAAATTAACTGAGACAGAACAATAGTATTAGCAGGAAAGAGCTTGTGTAGATACAACAGAATTGGCAGAGTGACAGGAGATGACTGTGAGGATATTGTTGAACTATAGGTATTGCCTGTGGTGAAGGACATGAGTCTGGGCTCTAGACTGCCACTGTCCTAGATGCTAGGTTGGTACAGTTATTTCCCTTAGAGGTGATAGAGCTGTCAGTCTGATGAGATTGAGAGTGAATAATTCCTATTACATTTGGGAAATAGGAAGCTTATATCATGACCAATATTTGGCCTGAGTTAGTTATGAATTGTCCTTTTGCTGTGAGAATCCCATGCCTTTTCCAGATATAAGTGTGGGACAGGAGGATATGCAAAGTATATTTGGAAGCTGCTGGTGGTGGCATATGCCTTTAATACCAGCACTTCAGAGTCAGACCCAGGCAGATATCTGACAGTTCTAAGCTAACATGGTCTACAGAGTGAGATTCAGGAGAGTTACCAAAATTACACAGAGTTAGCTGTCTGGCAAAACAAAAAAAAAAAAGCGTATTTGGAGTCCGTATAACCTTTAGAAATTGCCCCTGTGCCAACTGGAAGGTATAGGTGAGAGACATTAGGGCAGTTTAGTGCAGAGTCCTGAAGCAGAGCCTATGGCAATTTCGGGAAAGGATTAATAATGGGGTGAATGAGGGATTAATGCAGGATCCTGGGGCTGCCCCATAAAAGGAGTGAGCCAGGAGATTAAAAATATCAAAAACAGGATTACAAGGAGTCAGCTATTTCTTGAAAGGTTAGAATAACCTGTTTAGTAGAGCAGCCTACAAAAGATTGAATTAGATGCTTTCTATCTGAAGCTATAGCTTAGTATGATGTGGTAATGTTTCCACCCAAAAAGATGAATTGAGGAGTGGAGAGCTGGATTTTCCAACGTGAGACTCCATATCTCCAGCTGTACTAAAGTATTAGAAGAGGAGAGGTGTTAGTTTGATTAACATACACTTATGGGCCACAGAGTAGAATGTTATCTACTAATTGTAAAATTTAAAGCCAATGCGGGAGAAGGAGAGCAAGCCAGAACCTGGGGGTTGATGAAATAGTTGTGGGATGTCCATGAATCTGTGTGTCAAGATAGTGCAAGTTAGCTTCATATACAGGCAAAAGTCAGCATCTGTCCAGGATAAGGAAAAGATATTTTGAGACAGAGGGCTGAGAGGTATAGGAAAGAAGGTATCCTTGAGATCTAGAACTGAGTAGTGTGTGGTTTCTGAAGGGATAGTGTAAAGAATGTGTAAAGTCCAGGCATTACAGGATTGAGAGGACCCCTGAAGACCTAATGAGCTTCAGGTGTAGTGGTATTTTATTTGTGCTGAAATGTGGTGATATTTTATTTATGATTTATTAAAGCTTGCTGGAGATCAGGCATGAAAGGCCAGCCATTTGAGTAAACAAAAATTCAGGCAGCACACAGCCTCAAACAGAACACTTATCAGACAGGGTCTCTGCATGTTCAAGGCCATACTAGGAACGGAGCAAACATGGTGACACACTCCTTTAAGGCCTGGACAAAACATAAAAACTTAAAATTCTCTACAGACATACAATGTAAAAAAGAGATAGCCGGGCTAATATAGTCAATTAAAGGGCATAAGAGCAAGGCAATAAAAGCACGTGTAAGACAGCAAGTAGCTTGCATTTGGAAGCTGTAGGGTTGGTGAGGTAAGGTTTGCTTGTGTCTTTTCCAATTTCCCTGATCTTTAAGTCTTCACCCCTATATTTAGCACTGTATTTTTTATTTAATGGTACCATTTAGAAACTCATCTACATGCAGGTCTTAAATCAGGTGGTATATTCTTTAGGCTTCTTAACTCTAAGTCTAGAGGTGTTAAAAGGAGAAGACTTTGGATGAAGTAGCATCTTTCTGAGAAGGTCAAGGGTGATAGGATTAAGTCCTCTAGGGCTCTGGAGTGAAAGAGCGTACTGAATTTGAGTGATGTACCAGGTAGGGTGCTAGAACTGGATAAAAATAGAGTGATGGTTTCTAGCAACGGAAGGGTTTTGGCTATCCAAGACTATGAGGTCTACATGAGAGATTGAAACGGAAATGTCATATCATAGCTAGTGGGCTGAATGCAAGGAAGGAGGAGGAGAGGAGCTGCTGACAAATCTGTAGTAGGGAAATGTGGGCACTAATGAACTAGAAGCTAGTGCCTTAGCTAATGTATTTCTTCCCATTATGCACACAGGGTAGGTTTCCACATACAAAGCTGTGTGTAAGAGATACTCCCATGAAAATACATTTAAGTAATGGGATTTGGTGAGGTAAGTTAGGCTGTCCCTCTACACAGACAACAGGGAGATTGGAATGACAGGTAAGACCCCAAAACTCCCACAGGATGCAGTAAGACCTCCAGTGTCCAAAGGAAGGAAATGGATCCTCCCTATATAATAATGGCTAATTAATGTTTTGGTATGATATGACTATTGTTGGGTAAGGACCTGGGTACCTTCAATTGTCCATTACCCAGGGTAGGATATAGCCTGTATGTTGGTCTTTGATTGATGTCACCATGTCATGAGTTACACAAGGTCAGTCAACTAACCTATGTCAATATCCATAGCCTTTAAGATGAGGCCCATGTGACCTACATGGGGCAGGGGTTGGCTCAAGCCCAATGGCTTTCTCTACAAATTTTTAAACAAGAACCTGGAGGCCTTCATGTGGATGGTCAGATAGCTTATGCTAGATCTGACAGTCTTGTTTGCAGGCTTATTCATATCTCACATAGCTATGCCATGCAGGAACATAGACTATATAATCAAGCTGCCTGCATGTTATATAATTACATACCATAGGGTAACTTAGTAGGCAAGGCCCTGGGATGGCTAAGCTATCTTCCTGACTGATGGACAGAGGATGCACAGTCATGTAGTTTGGGGGCATGGCTGGTACATATAATACAGCAAGAGACCATAAGGCAGTAATTTACTGTTAGTTGGAGTGAGAGTTCATATTAATTTCATTTTATACTCTGTTCCCTTTTCAGTTTCCCTGCTCCTTTTACAACATACAGGAAGGAGGGAGAGACAGATGAGTCACAGCTCTAATGGAGATCTCCAAACCCATTGCCGTCATTTGCTCTCCCTTCTACTTTAGACAGCTCTCTTCTTATTGGTTGTGTATTTGAATATGAGTCAGACAGATGGAATAAAAGAGCTTGCAGTCCACAGTTTCAATAGCCAGGCTCCTGGCTAAATTCCAGCTGATAGCTGGATTTAGCCAAAGCCTGACTGTAAACAACACAAGAGAAGGATATCTGTCTCAGAGAACTGCTGCAGACAGAGGCAGTAGAAACATGGATAAGCAGGGTTTGGTGGTATTGCCCACACTCCTTCTCTGAGTCACCTGCACCTGATTGCTCTGCTGGGAATGTCCTCCTCCTCTGAAGTCACTGATTCAGCCTTAATACCTAAAAAAATACAGTGATGTATTGAATATATGCTCCCTCAGAGGACCCATTAAGAAAATGACTATGTCAGTGACAATTCTCTCTTAGCCACCTGGGACTCTGAAAATTTCAAGAATCAGATTCCACAACTAAGTACATTTGGGGAATCTAAAATGGCATATCGATAATTGTTACCTGAAAGGGAAATTTGCAGCGCAGAATCACAATCAGCCATCCACAGGTGGAAAGTGAACTTTCAGGTAGATAGCCAGGAAACAGGGCCAAGTACCTGAGACATGATCACCATCTAGTTTCCATGAGATGTTCTTCTCTTTTGAGAAATGAATTCTGAGCCTAAAATTCATTACATCATTTTCTGTCATCCACTTTCAGTTTCATTGTTTTGGTTGCAGTACACTTATAGATGGGAGGGTGAAATGACCTAGCAGCTCAAAAGGAGATCTCAAAGAGTACCCCAGGATTTGATTTCCATTGGTGGAATTGAGTTCACTCTGCAAAGTGTTTCCTGTGTGTTTTGCCATGTCCCACTCCCTCATTTCCCCAGAAATTCTCAAGTAGAAGCAGCAGGAAATATTATTTAGAAGGATTTAGGAGAGAGAAACACAGAAAATATGGGAGAGCTTTGAGAGTGCTTGAATCCTAATCCATCCAGCATCTACTGTCTCTGCCCTTGGGTAGTTAAAGCAATGCCAAGGGTTTGGAGAAAAGACAACCCCCCTACACAGACAGGTGCAGGTCATCTCAGTCACCTGCACGCAGAACCATGATCTAATCATCATCTCTAAGCAGACCTGCTGGGTAAAGCCTAAATGGGCTTCAACAGTTTCATATTCCACAGAAAATTTGAAAGCACACACTCCTTCATCAGAAGCAAGAAGAGCTAAAAAAAATTGTCAGCAGAGCAGGTTATCACCAGTCAGCCTGTGGGTATAATCTGGGTCTCAGTTCTTTAGGAGCACACTAAAATCCAATTGTTATTTGTTGCCCACAAGGCAGATTGTTCCTGTAATACAAGGGGAGACAGGTCCGTTGAAAATTACCAAATCAATGATTGTTTGATTCAAGCATTACAGATCTGAGTCACCTGATCTTGTCAAATGTGCGGCAAACAGATTCTTGCTTCTGCAGCTATGGCTTCTGTTTAAAGATATGGTCTCTCCTTCTTTGTTTGAATTCATTTCAGGCTTTAGGATCTGGCATAGGCTAGGGGATTCCTGCTCTTCCCTTCTTCTGAAGCTACTGCTTTCCTTAAGGATATAGCATCCCTGTGCAAGTCTTGATGTCTTCTTCTATGGTCAAGGAAGTTGATTTTCTTGATGCTTTAGTATCTGGTAGAGACTAGTGAAATTCTGCTGTTTCTTCTACCCTGGGCAATTTATTGTGGGAATGGCTTGGCTTTGTAATTTTATTCATGAACCATAGAGTCACTGAAAATATGGAGCAGTAACATTTGCAGTCACTTCTCTATTTGTTACCAGAGTCAATATAGTATGGGAAATAAAGTATAGCACTGGAAACGTATTTGTTAATATCCTGATGCCTTTTAGGTATTCACAGTATCAACTTTGAATTCTTGGTTTGCATTATCACTGTGTTCTTACATAAAGAGTCTCTTGTACATGATTTTTTCCTAATACTCAGTGCATTACTATATATGAAAGAAGATAGGGCATTAACTTCATTGTAAGTCAATTATTTATTGATGATGGCAGACAGGCATGCAATACTTCATTTGATAATAATAAACACAGCTTTTTCCTTTTTTCTTGAATAATTACTGGATTCCTCCCCTAATTATTTGACCACTATGACAAAATTATATTTGAGAGTTATTCACTGTTTTCTCTTTTAGAGTATGTAGCTCATGAGAGTGAGAAATTATGTTGCTCATCATTTAGTCCACTAACATGCAGATTAACCTTCAGTCCTATCACATGTAGTCAATCCCAGTGAAGCTCGTAAAGAGCATCAATTGCATTTCTGTTCTATGATGACATAAGATTGTAGGTACTTCAAAAATTTTTTATTTTCATCATATTGGCATGTGTAAGTATAATTTTTAAATGGTCTTTTAAGCTCCACTTTGGCACTAAAGGCATTCTTTTGTCCATGACGTAAAACAAGTATCATATTACTGCCACATTACTGAGATAACACTGACACCCTACATAGTATAAGGGATTCAGTTTTCACAATATCTCTCCACTTGTTCTATGATGCATTTCTATTACATTATAACATTATATATTGATGCATGTGTATGAGTTTGCTTATGCATATGTATACATATACACAGATACATATGCATGTGTATACTTTCTTGATATAGTTTTTAATTTCATGTATGAGTACTGAATTTAGTTTATTTTGCCCTCCTTTTTTTGATCCTACTATATAATATCTGCACTGTAAATTTTCAAAATAAATATCACTATTTGTTAAAATTATTTTACCAAATTGTACACGTAAAAATGTATACATAACTCACACACTGTACAGAATGTGGTGATTAGGTTTAGTCATTTGAGCATTGACCTTTTGTAGTTGAAAGGACTGTCAGTGTTAGTGTACAGTGTAAATGGATTCTTTCTATCTTAGCTTCCAATATTTGTGCAAGATTTTCTGCTAAGTAGGGATCTTGAGATAGGTTCCCATCTATGTTGGAATTATCATTTGTTGTTTTACTGTGCTAACCATTTTTAGTTGATTTGTTTCCGTCATGTAATATTTTATTGGAACTCAAATTGTCTAATATTTGTGCTATTTAATTCCCTATCTTTCTTAGAAGACACTGTCTTCATGCACACACTCTTTTTGTTTTAATATGAACTGTGTCTGATCATTGCATGAAATATTTTCTTATTCAAAGAATAATGGTGAGATTCTGGATTGATCATGTGACATGAGACAAAACAAGATAAGTTTTATGCCATTTGAGTAGATTTGGTGTTCTGTAAATTCTGTAATTACATTTACTAGATGTAAATGGTGCTTTTTTTTTAGACGGTAACAGGCAATGATGCCTGTTGTTATGAGGATAAATATTTAGAAGACTGACCGAAATTATATGCTTTCTGAGAAGTTGCAGATGAATGCTCTCCTTCTGGGTCTTCTACCTTCCTGCCCATGTGGAATATACTAAGATACTATATTTCACAGAGTTGTGTTCTTGTCTAAGATAAATGTCTGCATCTCTGAAAAAGGTTAGAGTGAAAACTAGACCTGTCTTTGCATATGAAACCAGCAATACCATATGCAGGGCTAAATGTTGGTAAATTATGACATTTGAAAGAGCTGGTAAAGTCATCAACTTTACCTTGTTGTTTTGTATTCCTGTTAGCTGCAATTTTACCTTAATAAAGCAGAATGTTTATAAGTGGAGATAACAGTTCTATTAATGGCTTAAGGAACCGTTTATAACATTCTCATTATATAAATAATTGTTAAAAGGACTTCCTTTTTAAGAACAACAATGATCACACATAATTTTACCAAATTCTGTGCTTTTATGTACAGGAGACTCCTCATCATTTTTCTTGTATAATGTGTGTGTGTGTGTGTGTGTGTGTGTGTGTGTGTGTAGTAAAAAAAAAGCAGAGAAACTGGTACGTTTATATTTTTAAACACACTCTTACTTGTCTACAATTTTTTTGTGTGTCTGAATCTCTCTTTACTGAACATGTGTATTGTTTTTTACCTCATGAGACAAGTCCTAAAGTCCTATGATATTTGCTGTTTAACAAGGCTCAGCTTAGGGTATGGGATGGCACATAACATTTATGGTTGGCTCCTTTCCCCTACTCCCCACCCCTCTTTTCTATGAGAGCCTATCCTCATGGCTTAGCTGTCAGGAGCCATGATTACTGCTATGGGTCTGGGAAGTTGTTGGGTACATTCTGTCACTGAGTAGCATATGTCCCACTGCTTATAAACACCATTAATCCATATAATTTCAACATATGCTACTCTAAGTACTTTTTATCTTGGTCATTCTGACAGGTGTCTTAGGAATGGTAGGAATGGTACCTTACTGGCAGTTTGATTTGTATTTCCCTGGTCTCTAAGGGTGTTAACACTTCTTTAAGTGTAACTGGGATATTCAAATTCTTTTGTTGAGAATATTCTGTTTAAATCTGTACACAATTTGTACTGGCCTTATTTGGTATTTTTATGCCTGGTGTCTTGTGTTCTTTATATATTTTTTATATCAATCCTCTGTCAGATGTGCAGTTGTTGAAAATTTTTTTCCCATCCTGTAGGCTGCTGTTTTGTCTTATTGACAACATTTCAGGGAGGGCCCCAGCTATATCTCCTAGTAAAGGGGAGAGGGATCCCAAATCGGCCTTCCACCTGAATCAGATTGGTGACTATACTAATGGTCTTCATAGAGCCTTCATCCAGTACCTGATGAAACAAATGCAGAGATCCAGATTCAAACCATGGCTTGAGACCTTGGGGTCCAAAACATAATATATAATGATTATATGAGCAGGAGGGATCAAAATTATGATCAGAAAAAAAACCTAGACAGATGACCTGAGGTTTTGTGGGCTCATGGACTCTGGAAGGACTGCCAGGGAGCTGGCATGTGACTGGACTAAGCCCTCTGCATCTGGTAGATATTTTTGTAGCTTGGTCTTTCATGGGACCCCTAGCAGTGGGACATGGACATGCCGCTAATGCATGCGCTGGCTCTTGGAAACTTTTTCTCTATGGTAGGATGCCTTATTATTCTTGATGCCAGGGGGAGGTGGTTTCTCCTGCCTCAAATTGATATCATTGCTTTGTTGATTCCTAGAGAGACCTTACCCCATTTGAAAGGAGAAGGAGGAAGGATTGGGGATTTGAATAGACTTACAGGGAGAGTATGGGAGCAAGAAAGGTTGGGAAAGTGTCCTTGATAACGTGAAATAATATTAAAAAAATTAAAAAGAGCATGAGGAAACATTAAAAAAAGTAAATCCATTTAAATGTTTGGTCAGAAATATTTTTAAAAGTGCCATGCCGCTATTAGTATCCTCTACCCAGTCAAGAAGCCTGCTCTTAAATGAGCCATCCATCTGTTTCCCACTAGCAAGAGCTTAGCTGGGGAAAGCCAGTGATCAGTGAGTCACCATTAGCCCTTATTGTGAGTGCTTAGCATCATTTTTGTTGATTTTTTCAGTCTTATATGTAAATTCTGGCCCCACATAGAAATACCATTTGTAGCTTGGGTTTTGTGTCCCACCAGACTCTTCCCAAATAACCACACAGATACTTATTAATAATTATAACTCAAGTTTATTGCTAGCTATCTCATACATTTTTTAATTATCCCATAATACTCTGCCATGTGCCTTTTCTCAGTATTGCAAGTTAACCTCCTTCTCTCTTAGTCGCTTCACAATTCTGGGCCTCATCCCTTCTTCCCAGAAACCACGCTGTCTGGTTCTCCTGCCTAAACTTATCCTGCCTAGGTAGAAACAATGCAAGTTCTTTATTAAATCAATCACAATGATATATATTCAGACAAGAACCGTCAATCTAATCTCCTTTATTTAGCTTTTTTTCTGACCATTAAATATTAACTTGTAACCAAGCATTATATACAATGATAATTAACCATAAGACATTGAACACCCAAAAACCACCCACTCCAACTCTTGGGCATGTGGGCAGTTTTCTTAAAATTACTTCCTGTTTTTTGAGGGCAAAGACAACTTTACGAGACCCTGAAAAAAATTTGGGGGTTACTTTTGAATCTTGGGAAATGTAGCAGTATCATTATTATCTAGTCTCTGTAATGCATAAGTGCAGAGCTTCTCTCAGTCCTTGATGGAGTTGTCTGTGAATCTGGATCATCTCACCTAGCCAACTTGAAATTTTTTTGAGCAGTTTGTAGTCTAAACTGATCTTTCAGTAGTGTTAATCATCTTAACGACTTTATCATAGTCCATGTGGAATCTTTATTGTGTGGTCCTGTCATGCATTTAAAGATTTCAAATTTGTGTTAATCTTGGCAGTGATTTCCTACAGAAATTTCCTTGTTTCTGTTTTTATTTTATTTAATTTTTTGGCCTCCTCTGTGGTTTGGAGCAATCACAGTCTGATAAATGTCTGTCTCTTGGAACCATGAACATTCTTCCCTAGAAGAGAATATCTTAACAGCAATTTCTCCCCACCACTTGCCTTCCCAATCTCCTCCAAACTGATCTATGTCAATGCTTTCCTGTAATATGATGGTACAGGCAATTTTCCTCTGAACAAGCAGTAGTAAACCATTCAGCTCCTGTAGCAGCATCACCATGAGCACCAATATGATTGGAAGCAGCTTATAGATCTGAGCAGCAGCAGCATCCATAGTCTTGCCACAACCATTTGTGGCCTGGAACAGGCCCAGCCACAGGAGATTCTTAATCTCAGGTTTGTGTGTTTTAGGCCCAATTTGGGAACCAGATGTAGCATGAATCTTAAAAGGTCTTATTAATAAAAAACTCAGTGTCAGTTTTAGGGTGAATTCTGAAAGATCAGAGGAGCAAAATAAGCCACAGCCAATGTCACATGGGTTTTCAGTTGTGTAGAAATTTGAGAGAGTTTCCCATCTGTGTTGGCATTACAACTTGTGATTTCTTTGTACTAACCATTTTTGATTGTTTTCTTGCTTTCATGTAGTGTTTTGTTGGTGCTCAGATTTTGCAATATTTATGCTTCTTAATTCCCTGTCATTCTTAGAAGACACTGTCTTCACAGCAGACACCCTTTTCCTTTTAATAAGAACTCTATGTGACCATTGTATTTCATATTTTCTTATTCTAAGATTAATGTTGAGTGTTCTGGTTTGATCAGTTGGTCTGAGACAAAACATTATAAGTTCTTCACAATTTGAGAAGTTGTGGAGTTGTGCAATAGTGATGTAAATAATGCTTTTTTTAATGGCAGTCACAGCCAATGTTGCCTGTGACTATAAGGATGAATATTTAAAAGAATGTCTGAAATCATAGGTTTGGGAGAAGTTGCAGATGAAGTTTATCTTTCTGGGTCTGCGGTCTCCCTGGCCATGTGGACTATGCTAGCTTATTATATTGGGCAGATTTTTGTTTTCCTGTCAATGATATATGTCAGAATTTTTGAAAACGTTTAGAGTGAAAACTTCAGACCGGTCTTTGCATAAGAAACCAGCAATACCCTCTGAAAGGTTAAATGTTGGATCTGGCTGTGAAAATCTGACAAGCTTCTGGCCAGGCAGAAGAGGAAACTTAGAAAAAATTTCTTGTGGGATGTCCACAAGGGGTCCCAGATGTTGCAAGGAGGGTCCTGATATCAGAAAACTTTGAATGATACAGATCTGCATTGTTTCTCATCTGTCCATGAAGTTCCAAGGTGACTCTGTAGCTTGGAAGCATTTTTAAACATATTAAGGATTAATCACAGGGAATTTAAAATCTTCATCTTGTCACCATAATACTATAAATTATAGAACTCTGCTATCAGAATTTTATTGGTTAGTGTTGAGAGAGAGAGAGAGAGAGAGAGAGAGAGAGAGAGAGAGAGAGAGAGAGAGAGAGAGAGAATCATGGAATATGTTTTTATTTTAATTTTAATTATCAATTGGCCTTTTATTTTCACCTGAGACAAACCATAAGGAGACACATGTGATTAATTGCTGAGGGCATTTAAGAATGAGATTGTTATACTATAGTCTGTTTTTTTGTAGAGTCCAGGCCATTCTGAGTCTTGGGGTGTAAATACCTCTGTTTATTGTTTCTTACCACCTGCCTATATTTTGATGGTCCATGCACCTCAGGCTCTATGGCTGATGATGGTCCTGTAACAATTAGCTAAGCAATTTCAACAGGTCAGTCTGAAGTTGCTCTGGCATCTTAATAAGAATATTTTTTAAAGTACAGTTGGTATACTTTACCAACATTATGTTGGTAGTTGATATGAAAATGCCATGGTACATTAAGAACTTTAGATATGATGTGGTAAATCTTGGAGGTGAATTCCAGACAATTATCAGCCTGAAGAAAGGCAGAGATCCCAAATAAGGGGATTGTCTCCCAGAGGAGGAAGTCAGTGACTGTCTGAGACCATTTATTAGAAACCAGAAATGCCTCAACCTAACTTGAAAATGAGTTCAAGACCATGAAGAGATACTCAATTCGTTGGACATTGGGCCTAAGTATAAAATCAAGCTGACAGTCAGCTCCTGGAAAGGAACCTCTAGCCTGCTGGATGGAAAAAGTTTGGCTCCAATATTTGGAATTGGGATTTGAGTTTTGGTAAATTTCACAGGAGCCATTAATAGTTCTTAGAACTGTAAGTCCTCAGAGGTCAGCTGTAGGACGGCTTTCATGAATTGAGAAAGGGGGCATAAATATTAGTGTGAAAGAGCTGCTGTAGATAGGACAGAATTAGCCTAGTGTCAGGAGTTGACTGTAATGATGTGGCCTGCTTGTATGAATTCCCTGAGATGAATGTGGCAAGTCTGGGCCCTTAAGGGACACTCTCCTAGCTACCTTGTCAGCCTGGTTTATTCTCTTAGAAATGATGGAACTGTTGAAGTGCTTAGACTGATAGTGGATGATTCCTATAGCTTGTAGGAGATGGAAGGCTTCGAGCATGGCCATTATTTGGCCTGAGTTATATATGAAACCTCCCTTTGCTGTAAGGAGTCTGTGATCTTTCCACATAGCAGCATGGGACAATATATTATTAAAAGCATATTTGGAGACTATATAACATTTATGGATTGCCCCAAGTCCAAATGGAAGGCACTGTGAAAGCTTTCACTTCAGCCTGTTGTTAGTAATGTGTGTGCGTGATGCTTGTGCTTCTACCACCTCAGCATCTAACACTATGTCCTAGCCCACTTTATGTGTCTCCTCATGTGAAAAGCAGCTGCCATTTGCTTATTATGGATAAGTGGCCTGAGGCAATGTGCCCTCCTGTGTATGTGAAGAATATGGAGATAGTTCCTCTAGGTTTCAGTACAGGAAAGTGATAGAGAATGATCAGCGTTAGGTTGAGGAAGGTGGCTTGAAATATGAAGGGATAGACAAGACTGGAATGTAAATGTGGCATTGTCCAGTATCACCACCTGGAGAGAAAGAACTTGAGAAGCAGATAACGTTTGGAAGACTTTATAAGTTAAGAGATGGACAGGTTATAGTGGGAGAAGAGAGTTGTGAGTGACCCAAATTTTGCTTCTTTGATTATCAAATAAGGAGCTCAGCAGCTGCTAAAGCACAAATGCAAGGTGCCCATCCCTGAGTGGTGAGGTCTAATTTTTTGGACAGGTATGCTACAAGTGCAAAGGAGGGTCCCAGATGATGCCCTAGGGCACCTAGGTCATATCCTTCTCTTTCTGTTACACAGAGAGAGAAGGGATGAATTAGGTCTGGAAGGTTTAAAGGCAGACTTTTGAAGACCTGCAAGGGGGCAGTTTATAAACTGATCCTAGGATTTGGGAGGCAGAACCAAGCAGACCCTGGTGAGCTAGAGGCCAGCATGGTCTAGAGAAGGATATCCAGGACAGGTACCATAGCTACACAGAGAAACCCAATTACTAAAAAACAAACAAACACAAAAAGAAAAAAGAACAATAGAAACGGAAACAAAAGGACCACAGAGAGAGCTATCAGAGGCACTTGACGGCCCAGCGTCACAATAAATCAGACTCACAATCAGAAACGTGCAGAGAGGAATGGAGCCTTTCTTAAAGATGGGTAGATTTTAGTACAAAGCAGCTGAACTCCCACTCAGCCTGCCAGCTAACATCAGCCAGTTTTCTACTGGTAGTTGGAGGCAGAGCCCACTGTAAATTACATTTTATCCTGTGTTCCACATTCAGTTTCCGTGCTTCTTTAAGAACATATGTGGAGGGGGAGAGAGATGAGACAGCTGCTCTGATTCAGATCTCCAAATTCACTGATGTCATTTGCTTTCTATTCCTGGCTTTGAGTTCTCACTCCTTATTGGTTCCTAATCTATGTCTATTCAAATAGGTGGCAGTCTGAACAAATAAAAATGCCTGCACTGAAGGGTTTTACCAGCCAGGCTTCTGGCTAAATTCCAGCTCCTGGCTGGAATTTGTCAGAAACCTGGTTATAACATCTCCAGACAAAAAAACCTGTCCCAGAGCCCTGCAACAGACCAGACAATATGAACCTAGGATAGGCAGGATTGTAGTAGCATGTCACCTACTCCTGCTCTGAGTCACCTGCACCTGTTTGCTGTGCAGGAAATGTGCTCCTGTCTCTAAAGCCACTGCTTCAGCCTTAGTATCTGTGATCTCTGCCTCAGTCTTGCATTCTGCATTATCACATTGTTGGCAAAGAAGTTTTATGTTGGGAAACAATACCTGACATAAAACAGGGGTGTATTGATCATATGCTCCCTCAGTGGACCCATTAAAAAATGACTGTGTCAGGGAATATTCTCACAGCCACCTGGGATTCTGAGAAAATTTCAAGTGTCAAATTCCACATAAAGTGCATTTGGGGAATCTAAAATAGCATATCGGAAACTGTTACCTGAAAGGTACAGTTGACAGCCCCAAATCACAATCAGCCATCAGCAGGTGGAAAGCAAGGCTTTCAAGTAGACATCCAGGGCCAAGTAGCTGGAAGCATGATCACCCCCTACTTACCACGGCATGCCTTTCTCATTTGGGAATGGCATTGTGCTCCTAGGATACATTACCTTTTTTCCAGTCATCCATTTTCAGTTTCGTTTTTATAGCTGCAGCGCTGCAGCACACATTTACTTGAGAGGGTGAAATGACTCAGCAGCTCTGAAGCAGATCTCAAAGAGTGCCACAGGACTTGCTTTCCATTGGTAGATTTGAGATCACTCTCCTGATTGGTTCCTATGCAAGGGGCATTCCTGACTCCCACATTTCCCCAGAGTACTCTTGCTTAGAAGCAGCAGGAAATATTAAGTAGAATGATAGGGAGGGGGGTAATAGATAGAAATAACAGATTAGCCTCAAGATTTCCTGTATTTAAATCCATGTGGCATAGGGTATTTAAAGAAATGCCATGGGGTGGAGGAAAAGACCTCCCCCCAAGCACAGCACATTGTATCCAATCTTAGTCACCTGTACTCAGGCCCATGGTCCCATCATCCTCTCTATGCAAACTTGCTGGGTAAATGGGCTCTAACAGGTTCCTATTCCAAACACAATTGGAAAGCATACACTCCTCCTTCAGAGACAAGGAGAGCTAATAAAGTTGTCAACAGAGCATGTTCTTAAATGTCACGTTCTGGCTATATTCAGGGTCTCAGTTGCTCATGGGTATAACCAAAACCCAATTGTACATTGACCCAGACAAAACAAATTGATCCTAACATGCACAAGAGACAGAGCCCTTGGAAATTTGCAAAGTCAGACATTGTTTGATTCCCACCATTAGAGCCCAGAGTCACCTAATCCTATCAAATGTGCAGCAAGCAGAACCTGCTTCTGCATATACTGCTTGTCTTTAAAGATGTGACCTCCCTCTCTTAGTTTGAATTCACTTCATGTGTTCCTATCTGGCAGAGACTATAAGAATCCTGCCCTATTCTTCTTCTGAAGTTACTTCTTCCCTTAAGGATATGGCATCCTTGTGTGTCAGGCTTGAAGTGTTGCTCTATGGGCAAGGAAGATGATTTTCTTGAGGCTTTAGTATCTGGCAGAGACTAGTCAAATCCTGTTCTTTCCTCTACCCTGGGAGATTTATGGCACTGTACATGCTTTTGTGATCTTTAGAGTCACGGAAAATATCGATTAGTAATATTTGAAGACACTACCCTACCTATCACCCAAGAAAATAAAGTATTTGTCATAAAGTATAGCACAGGAAAATTACTTGTTATCATCCTGATGCCATAGACGTTCTCACAGGCTCAACTTTGCATTCTTATTTTGCTTTATTACTGTGTTCTGGCATGCAGAATCCCTTGTACATAATCTTTTCTTACTTCTTAGGCCATCCCAATTTATGACATCAGACAGGGCATGAGCCTGGTTGGAAATCAAATATTTATTACTGATTTCAGAGAGGTATTCCGTACTTCCCTGGAAAAGAATAAACACACCAGTTTTCCTTTATTTGTATTTATTTTTGTATGCATTTATTAAGTGCAGATCTTTTCTTGTGTCTCACCCACAACTCTGAATTCCTGTCCTATAATAAAGTTGAGACTGGAAAATGTTGGTACATTGGAATCATCAACCACCTCTGATTCTCTTTGGATCTTTCTGCCATCTCTTCAACACAAATATGTGGGGATTTCAGGTATTCTTTTGCAGAAGATAGTAAACTTCAGAACATAATACCTAAATCCTCTCTGGCTCTATAGTAAGACCCAGTCTGCAATTCATTGTGTTGTTTCCAAACCATGGACTGAAGTAACATCTCTGATTAGGGCCAAGTGATGCACAGATATGTTAGTATATCCCTGTCATTAGGACTTAGTTAATTTCTGTATGACCTTGGCAGAAGGAAAGAAATTGTTTTTATTTGAGTCTGTCATTTGAAAGTTGCTCACTATTTTCCCTCTTAGGGTATGTAGCTTCTGAGAGTGGGAATTTTTTTTTCATCTTCATTTTATTCCACTATCACACAGAACAAACTTCTATCCTATCACATGCAGTCAATCCCAACAAATCTTCTAAATAGCAGCAGATGGTTTTGTCTTCTATGAAGACATTACTATGTAGGGACATCAACAAGCTTCTTTCCATCATATTATGAGGTGTATGTGTATTTTTGAAATGGTCTGTGAAGCTTCACGGTTACACTAAAGGCAAATCTTTAACATAATTTCAAAGAAATAACAAATTGCTGCCACATGAGTGAGAAAACTCTGACACCTCTTCATAGTATAAGGAATTAAGTTTTCATAGTATCTCTCTATATATTCTATGATGCATTTCAATTAATTTAAAATAGTTATATTATTGTATTTGTGTATATGTATGAGTTTGCTCATGCATGTATATATATACATATACACATATACATATGCATTTGTACACTATCTTGACACAGTTTAGAATTCTATTCATGCATACATTTAGATTATTTCATGTATTGTTTTGCTCCTTCAATTTAATATCTGCACTACAAACTATCACCTTATTTACTAATGTTATTTTAGCTAAATGTTCAACTACAAATGTATACATAACTAACTCACCCTGTATACAGAATGTGGTGATTAGGTGAAGCCATGTTAGTGGGGTTTTTTTTGTATTTTTGAGATAGGGTATCTCTGTGTAATTTTTTTCCTGTCCTGGATCTCACTCTTTAGACCAGGCTTGCATAGAACTCACAGAGATTTGCCTGCCTCTGCCTCCCTAGTGCTGGGATTAAAGGCATGTGACACAACTGCCCGGCACCTTATAAAGAATTTACCATTTGAGCAGTTGTGATATTGTGTAATACTAATGTAAAATATGCTATTTTATGAGAGTAACAGTCAATATTGTCCATGAGTATAAGGATAAATAGTCACAAGACAGTATAAAATTACATGCTTTCAGTGAATTTAGAGATGAAATTTCTCTTTCTGTGTCTACTAGCTCCATGTCCATGTGGATTATGCTAGTTTATTTTATTGGGCAGAGTTTGTCTTCCTGTCAATGTCAAAGATCTGCATTTCTGAAAAAAAAATTTAGTGTGAGAGGTCAAGATATGTCTTTGTGTCCCAAAACAGTGGTACAATTTGAAAAGCTAAATTTTGGTCAAATTTATGACATTTGAAATGACTGTTTAAATTATCAACTTTACCTTGTTGATTTGTAATCCTGTTAGCTGCAATTTTGCCTTCATAAAGAACGATGATTATAAGTGGGCACAATATGTCTGTCTATGGCTTTAGGGATAGTTTCTAACATCCTAATAGTGTAAAATTGTTAAACGAATCTCCTTTATAAAGCAAAAAATGGACCAGCATAATTGAACCAAATACTCTGGTTTACATACTGGAGAATCCACATGATTTTTCTTGTAAACAGTCTAGGTATTTTTTCTCTGTCAGGATCTCTCTTTAATAGTCAAATGTATTGTTTTTGATCTCATGAGACAGATCCTGACCTACTATGACAGTTTCAGTTCTACAGGACTCAAGTTATTGTATGTTTTGGCGCATGACATTTGTTGCTGTCACATCCCCCCACTGGATCTCTGAGAGCCCAACTTCATGGCTGAGCTAACAAGAGCCATGACGACTGCTGTAGGACATGCCAATGTAACTGTGCAATCACTTCTAGGGACTTACCGTAGACAACATAATTGCTGAGAATATAAATATATGTACATTTTTCTTTTATAAAATAAATTAATCTTACTATATTTCTTCATCATTAAGTCACTGTGAGATATTATATTACTGTCGGCACTATTTTGAAGAAAGCTTGAAAGCAACATTTGTTCTTCAACCCTAATAGATTTTCGTAGAGCACCCTAACAGATATAAATATATTGTGTATTACTTTTGAACTACATGTAAAATTATGATTATAAATGATCATTCTATGACAATATATGTAATTATATATCATAATTATAATTCTACTACATAAGAAAACACACATAAGTGTCTGACACAAACTGATCACAGGGACAGCACTCAGATGCACTTGACAGCTCGCAGTCGCAATCAGCAAAGTCGAGACAGGAATGAAGACTTTCTTGTAAATAGATAGAATCTAGGCCAATCAGCTGGAAGTTCTCTCAGTACATCTATTATTTATTTTATTGCTATTTACCATGTGAGAGAAAACAAAAAGTGCAATAAACCCCACTGGAAGAATGTTAATTGGGAAAGGCAAAGAGGGATTGTGCAATAGGCTTACTAGAAATGAGTGGTGTGGAAAAGGAGGCCAGGGAATGGGTGGAATCTGGTATTGTTGGTCTCCTGAGGATGTGTTTATGGTCTTATGCAGCTATGTCCACATGCACATAATTTACTTGGTCAAGCTGTGAGCAAATAACATATTCATCTAGCACAGGGATTACATAGGATGCAAGGATCTGGGATGACTAAGCATTCTGCCTGACTGACTGACAGTACATGCATGATTATTTAGTTAGGGGGTGGCTAGGAATTGTCACATGCTACTACACTTGTAGTTATAGGAAATCTTGAGGGGGTTAAGGGTGGCAGACAAATGGGAATGGGGGTTGTGTGCCACCCAGAAATTCTTCAAGCTGACTTGTTGGGCATTAAGTAATTTTGGGGGTAGGGAAGGGGGCTTTTCAAGCGGTAGCTGGGCTATAAGAGGTAGCTGAATATTTTCTTTTGGTTTGGGCCCTGTGAAATTGACAAGTTGCTGGAGATGCAGAAAAAGAAGGTCAGAAAAACATGTATCTTACTGGGGTCCCCAGGAAGAGGGAGTTATATCCTCTGACCAGTGAAGGTTGAAAGATACGTATCTGAAGGGGATCTGGTCTGTCCAGGTGGATCCAAGCTGGCTGTAGTGCTTGGAAGAAGTATCAAGTTTACCAAGAATACAAATGTTAAACAAATTGTGAAGCAACCAAAAGGAATTTAAAATCTTGAGTTGTGAGCCGTGATAAGATAATGTTTAGCACTCTGCTGATATCAGGATTTTATTGGTTAAGTTTAGAGAGAGAGAGAGAGAGAGAGAGAGAGAGAGAGAGAGAGAGAGAGAGAGAGAGAGAGAGAGAGAGAGAGAAATCAAGAATGGAGAATGTAGCTAGAGTTTTCCCGGTCTTGCATGACCCACTGTCAGGACAAATCTCTCCCACCTGCAATTCATACAGCTGCTCAGACTCAACCAAGTAAACACAGAGACGCATATTGCATATAAACTGTATGGCCATATCAGGCTTCTTGCTATCTGTTCTTACATCTTAAATTAACCAATTTCTATTACTCTATACTTTGCCATGTGTCTCGAGGCTTACCAGTATCTTACATCACGTTTCTCCTCCTGGCTGCTGGCTGCGTTTCTCTGCCTCAGCCTTCCTGTTTCCAGAATTCTCTTCTCTGCTCATCCTGCCTATATTTCCTGCCTGGCCACTGGCCATTCAGCATTTTATTTACACTGAACGATATACACAGCAGGGGAAGGAGAGGGAGAGAAAGCAATGTGGATCACACTTTATTGTTTTACCATTGTCAATTAGGAATTTTTATCTTCTCCTGAAACAAACCTTAAGGCACCTGTTTCCTTTATTACTATAGTATTGAAAACACAGAGGTGATAATTGCTGAGGGCATTTAACAATGATAGATTGTTATATTAAAGTTTGTTTTTGCAGAATGAAGACCGTTTTGACACTGAGGTGTTTATACCTCTGGTATATTAGTGTTTCTTACCAGTGTATTTTGGGTATATTTTGATATTTCTTGTGCCTACCATAGAAAACTAATTGACTACCATAGAAAACTAATTATTAATCTGTATTTTTAATTATTCAGTACAATCTAGATGAATTACATAAACATAATATCTTAAACAAGAGTAGAAATATATACAGTATTACAAAATTAAGTTTAAACTTGTATCAACAATCAAAATTTATAGCAATGTAAAACATTTTAAACAAGTTGTTCTTTAAAAGTAGATTCAATAATCTACCCTTTCTTCCTATCATATCTATGTCCTATCCCCCATTTTTATTTTTAGAGTGAGATTGTATTTAAATCAAACATTTTTAAATAAAAATATTGCTTTATTTCTATCCCCCACCAGAGGGCTCTTTATGGGACAAAAGGATCTCTCAGCCTCTGTTTTAGCAATATACTTGGGTTAGAGAAGGAGCAAGCCAATTGCACCTCCAATGCAAACCTGGCACATTTGGGAATTTGGGCACAGCTTCTCATACTACTTCCTGCTGGATGAGGATGCTCTATTTTTATGGGGATATAAAGAAAAATTTAGGATTATGGGATAGTCCATGAGGCTGTATTGTCTTACACAAAACTGTATAACTCAGTGGGAAGAGGTCAACCCAAATGCGTGGAACCCACCATAGATTAGTTCAAGCCCGAATTCTCCATTCTTGATTTCTCTCTCTCTCTCTCTCTCTCTCTCTCTCTCTCTCTCTCTCTCTCTCTCTCTCTCTCTCTCTCTCTCGCTAAACTTAACCAATAAAATCCTGATATCAGCAGAGTGCTAAACATTATCTTATCACGGCTCACAACTCAAGATTTTAAATTCCTTTTGGTTGCTTCACAATTTGTTTAACATTTGTATTCTTGGTAAACTTGATACTTCTTCCAAGCACTACAGCCAGCTTGGATCCACCTGGACAGACCAGATCCCCTTCAGATAAGTATCTTTCAACCTTCACTGGTCAGAGGCAGTATCTCACCACCCACATGAGACATGGTTCCTGCTCCTTTTAGAATTGGTTATTTTCAGATTTCAGGTGGAAACTTGAGCCATTGGGTGCTATTTGTAGCTGAAGTTATCCTAATTCTGCCCGGCTCCTACTGACCTCAGACACAAGAAAACACACCAAGACATATATTATTTACAAACTGTATGGCCATGTGACTCGTGGCTTAACAGTATCATTACATGTTGTTTCTCAACATGGATTCTGGCAACATCTCCCTCACTCAGCCTCCACTTCCAAAAATTCTCCTCTCTATTTGTCCTGCCTATAATTCTTGCCTGGCTACTGGTCATTCATCACTTTATTTATTAACCAATCAGAGCAAGACATTCAGAGCATAGGGAATATCCCACAGCAGGTGGGCTGTAGGTTCCCTTCTATTAACTGAAACAGGACAATACTATTCGCCTAAAAGAGCTGGTGTAGATACGGCCGAATTGGCATAGTGACAGGAGATGAGAGTGAGGATATGGTTTGAACTATATGTATTGCTTGTGGTGAAGGACATGAGACTGGGCTTTAGTTTACCACTCTCCTAGATGCTAGGTTGATATAGTTATTTCCCTTAGAGATGATAGAGCTGTCATTCTGATGAGATTGACAGTAAATAAGTCTATTACATTTGGGAAATAGGAAGCTTTTATCATGACAAATGTTTGGCCTGAGTAATTTATGAATTGTCCTTTTGCTGTGAGAAGCCCATGGTTTTCCAGATATGAGTGTGGGATAGGAAGATACAGAAAGTACATTTGGAAGCTGCTGGTGGTGGCACATGCCTTTAATGCCAGCACTTCAGAGGCAGACCGAGGCAGATATCTGTCAGTTCACAGCTAGTGTGGTCTGCAGAGCAAGATTCAGGACAGGCACAAAAATGACACAGAGCTAGCTGTCTTGTAAAATAAAAATAAAAATCATATTTGGAGTATGTATAACCTTTAGGAATTGCCCCTGTGCCAACTGGAAGGTATAGGTGAGCGACATTAGGGAGGTGTAGTGCAGAGTCCTGAAGCAGAGCCTATTGCAATTTCAGGAAAGAATTAACAATGGGGTGAATGAGGGATTAATATACGATCCCTGAGCTGCCTCATAAAAGGAGCGAGCAGGAGATTAAAAAGATCAATCACAGGATTACAAGGAGTCAGCTATTTCTTGAAAGGTTAGAATATCCTGTTTAGTAGAGCAGCCTGCAAAAGACTGAATTAGATGCTTTCTAACTGAAGCTATAGCCTAGTATGATGTGGTAATGTTTATACCCAAATAGGTGAATTGAGGATTGGAGAGCTGGATTTTCCAACTTGAGACTCCATAACTCTAGCTGTACAAAAAATTTAGAAGAGGAGAGGTGTTAGTTTGAATAACATATACTTAGGGGCCACAAAGTAGACTGTTACCTACCTATTGTATTAGCTAAAGCCAATGAGGGAGAAGGAGAGCAAACCAGAAGCTGGGGATTGATGAAATAGTTGTGGGATGTCCATGAATCTGTGTGTCAAGGCAGTCCAAGTTAGCTACATATACAGGTAAGTGTCAGCATCTGTCCAGGATAAGGTAAAGATATTTTGAGACAGAGTGCTGAGAGTTATATACAGCAAAGAATGTATCCTTGAGATCTAGAACTGAGTAGTGTGTGGTTTCTGAAGGGATAGTGTGTAGCTAGAGTTTTCCTGCCTGGCCCACAGTCAGGACAAATCTCTCTCACCCGCCAGTCCCACAGCCACTCAGACCCGACCAAGTAAACACAGAGACATATATTGGTTACAAACTGTATGGCCATGGCAGGCTTCTTGCTAACTGTTCTTACAGCTTAAATTAATCCATTTCTATAAATCTATACCTTGCCACATGGCTTGTGGCTGACCAGCATCTTCACATGCGGCTATTCATCATGGTGGCTGGCAGTGTCTCCCTCACTCAGCTTACTGTTCTCTCAATTCTCCTCTGTTAGTCCCGCCTATACTTCCTGCCTGGCCACTGGCCAATCAGGGTTTTATTTATTGACCAATCAGGCCAACGGATTTGATATACAGACCATCCCACAACAATAGTGTAAAGAATTGAGTAAAGTCCAGGCATTGCAGGATTGAGAGAACCCCTAAAGATCTAATGAGCTTTGGTGTAGTGATTTTTTTTTTGTGCTTTATTAAAGATTGCCAGATATCAGGAAGGAAAGGCCAGTCATTTTAAGTAAACAAAAATTCAGACAGCTCACTTATCAGACAGGTTCTCTGTGTTTTCAAGGCCATACTAGGGATCAGAGCAAAGCATGGTCACACACTAATTTAAGGCCAGGACCAAACATAAAGACCTGGAGTTCTATACAGACATACAAGGTAAAAAGAGATTGCTGGGCTAATATAGCCATTTAAAGGGCATAAGAGCAAGGCAATAAAAGCATGTGTATGACAGCAAGGAGCTTGCATTGGGAAGCTGCATGGTTGGTGAGGTAAGGTTTGCTTGTGACTTTTCCAATTTCCCTGATCTCTAAGTCTTCACCCCTATATCTAGCACTGTGTTTTTTATTTAATGATACCATTTAGAAACTCATCTACATGCAGGTCTTAAATCAGGTGGTATGTTCTATTATGAGTCTTAACTCTAAATATAGAGGTGATAAAAGAGAAGCATTTGGATGAAGTAGCATATTTCTGAGAAGTTCAAGAATGATAGGCTTAAGTCCTCTAAGGCTCTGGAGTAAAAGAGTGTACTGAATTTGAGTGGTGATCAGGTAGGGTGCTGGAACTTGAAAAAAATAGAGTGATGGTTTCTAGCAACCAAAGGGTTCTGGCTATCCAAGACTAAGTGGTCCACATGAGAGTTTGAAAGGTAAATGTCATGTCAGAATTGTGGGCTGAATGCAAAGAAGGAGGAGGAGAGGAGCTGCTGACAAATCTGTGGTGGGGAAATGTGGGGACTAATGAACTAGAAGCTAGTTCCTTAGCTAAAACATTTCTTCCCATTATGCACACAGGGCAGGTTTGTACCAAGAAAACTGGGTATAAGAGATATTCCAATGAAAATACATTTAAGTCATGGGGTTTGATGAGGTAAGTTAGGATATCCCTCTACGCAGACAACAGGGAGATTGGAATTAGATAAAACCCCAAAAGTCCCACAGGATGCAGTAAGAACTCCAGTGTCCCAAGGAAGGAAATGGATCATCGCTATATAATAATGGCAACTCAAGGTTTGGGTATGATATGACTGTTGTTGGGTAAGGACCTGGGTACCTTCAATTGTCCATTACCCAGGGTAGGAGATAGCCTGTATGTTGGTGTTTGATTGATGTCCCCATGTCATGAGTTACACAGGATCAGTCAACTGGCCTATGCCAATATCAGTAGCATTTTGGATGAGGCCCAGGTGACCTACATGGGGTATGGGTTGGCTCAAGGTCAATGGCTTTCTCTACAAATTTTTAAACAGGAACCTGGAGGCCTTCATGTGGCTGGACAGATATCCTGTGCTAGATTTGACAGTCTTGTTGGCAGGCTTATTCCTGACTCACATAGCTATGCCATGCAGGAACATAGACTATGTAATCAAGCCGCATGCAGGTTACATACTTACATACCATAGAGTAACTTAGTAGACAAGGCCCTGGAATGCCTAAGCTATCTTCCTGACTGATGGACAGAGGATGAACAGTCATGTAGTTAGTGGGTGGCTGGTACACATAACACCACAAGAGACCATAAGCGAGTAATTTACTGTTAGTTGGAGTGAGCGCCCATGGTAATTTCATTTTATCCTGTGTTCCCTTTTCAGTTTCCCTGCTCCTTTTACAACATACAGGAAGGAGGGAGGGACAGATGAGTCACATCTCTAATGATGATCTCCAAACCCATTGCCGTCATTTGCTTTCCCTTCTACTTTAGACAGCTCACTTCTTATTGGTTGTGTATTTGAATATGAGTCAGACAGATGGAATAAAAGACCTTGCAGTCCACAGTTTCAATAGCCAGGCTCCTGGCTGAATTCCAGCTCATAGCTGGATTCAGCCAAAGCCTGAATGTAAACAACACAAGAGAAGGATAACTGTCCCAGAGAACTGCTGCAGACAGAGGCAATAGAAACACAGATAAGCAGGGTTTGCTGGTATTGCCCACACTCCTTCTCTGAGTCACCTGCACCTGCTTGCTTTGCCTGAAATGTCCTCCTTCTTCTGAAGCCACTGCTTCAGCCTTAATACCTGACAGAAACTAGTGATGTATTGATTATATGGTCCCTCAGAGGACCCATTAATGAAATGACTATGTCGGTGACAATTCTCACTTAGCCACCTGGGACTCTATGAAAATTTCAAGAATCAGATTCCACAAATAAGCGCATTTGGGGAATCTAAAATGGCATATCAAAAACTGTTATCTGAAAGGTAAAATTTGCAGCCCAGAATCACAATCAGCCATCTGCAGGTGGAAAGTGAGGCTTTCAGGTAGATAGCCCAGAAACAGGGCCAAGTGCTGTGTACATGATCACCGTCTAGTTTCCATGAGATGTTCTTCTCTTTTGAGAATTGAATTCTGGGCCTAAGAATCATTACATCATTTCCTGTCATCCACTTTCAGTTTCGTTGTTTTGGCTGCAGCACACATATAGTTGGTAGGGTGAAATGACTCAGCAGTTCTGAAGGAGATTTCAAAGTGTACCCCAGGATTTGCTTTCCATTGGTGGAACTGAGTTCACTCTCCATATTGTTTCCTGTGTGTTGTGCCATGTCCCACCCCCTTATTTCCCCAGAAATTCTCTAGTAGAAGCAGCAGGAAATATTATTTAGAAGGATTTAGGAGAGAGAAACACATAGAAAATACAGGATAGCTTTGAGAGTGCTTGTATCCTAATCCATCCAGCATCTACTCTCTCTGCCTTGGATAGTTAAAGCAATGCCAAGGAGTGGAGAAAAGTCAACCCCCCTGCACAGACAGGTGCAGGTCATCTCAGCCACCTGCACTCAGAACCATGATCCAATCATCCTCTCTAAGCAGACCTGCTGGGTAAAGCCTAACTGTGCTCCAAGAGGTTTCTATTCCAAATAAAATTTTAATGTACACCCTCCTCCATCAGGAGCAAGAAGAGCCAAGAAAATTGTTGACCGAGCAGCTCTTCACCAGTCAGCCTGTGGGTATAATCTGGGTCTCAGTTGCTTATGAGCACACTAAAATCCGATTGTTATTTGGTGCCCACATGGCAGATTGCTCCTTTAATACAAGGGGAGACAGATTCCGTGGACATTACCGAATCAAAGATTGTTTGATTCAAGCATTACAAGTCTGAGTCACCTGATCCTGTCAAATGTGCAGCAAACAGATTCCTGCTTTTGCAGCTATGGCTTCTCTTTAAAGATGTGGTCTGTCCTTCTTGGTTTGAATTCACTTCAGGCTTTAGGATCTGTCACAGGCTAGGGGAGTCCTGCTCTTCCCTTCTTCTGAAGCTACTGCTTTCTTTAAGTATATAGCATTCCTGTGCCATCTGAATTCCTGCTCTATTGGAAAGGAAGTTGATTTTCTTGAGGCTTTAGTATATGGAAAAGACTAGCAAAATCCTGCTGTTTCTTCTACCCTGGGAGATTTTTTGGGGGAATTGCTATGGCATTGTAATTTTATTCATGAACCATAGAGACACTGAAAATATGGAGCAGTAACATTTGAATGGTTTATTAGAATCACAGATAGAAATTGATGAAGCAGAATATGTCAGTCATGACAGGAGAACTTGAAGACAGAATCAGTAAGAAGAAAAAAATATATGGTATTCCCAATCCAGAGGGATTGAGTACAGTTGTGGGATAAAGCTTCATTTTTCTGGAATTAGTGACAAGGTATTAATTCTCATGTCCTCTGCAACTTAAGAGAACAGGGCTCTGTTTATTTTACTGTGTATGATGAAAAATTTCTCTTGGGTGTGGGCAGGATAAAGGTTTCAGGCAGGAGAGATGTAATCAGTGGACAAAGTCCTCAAGTATAGCAGCTGTGGGGGTTAGAAGATTTACCTTGAAGGGTACCTATCTTTTAGGGGAAAGTGGTGAGGATTTTTGGCCTGGAGGGGAAAGAGGGAAGTGATCCCCAATGTGGATTGGGGGTGTGCATGGATTATCAGCTGGCTGAGGTAAAGAGGGTCAGCAAAATTCCAGAGGAGACAACAGACGTGATAGAGTAGAGGAGTTAACAGGTGATCAGGGAGAAGTGATCGTTTTGATAGGAGGCCAGCATTTAGAGCTGGTCTCCCATGCTTGAGTCAAATGGTGGGATTGAAAGGGCCTGCTTGGTAAGTGTCCAGAGCCTGAAAATAGCTAAAAACAATAATTTCAACCACTCAGTGTGAAGTTGCTCTGGCATCTTAATAAGAATATCTTTTGAAGACTTGTTGGTATGCTTTAATTTCCCTGAGGACTTAGAATGGTAGATGATATGAAAATGCCATGGTACATTAAGAGCTTTAGATATGATCTGGTAAATCTTGGAGGTAAATTCCAGACAATTACCAGACTGAAGAAAAGCAGAGATCCCAAATAATGGGATTATCTCCCGGAGGACGAGGTCAGTGACTGTTTGAGGCCATTTATTAGAAACCAGAAATGACTCTATCTAACTTGTAAATGAGTTCAAGACCATGAGGAGATGCTTAATTCAACAGACATTGGGCCTAAGAGTAAAACCAAGCTGCCAGTCAGTTCCTGGAATGGAACCTCTAGCCTGTTGTGTGGAAAAAGTTTGGCTCCAATATTTGGAATTGGGATTTGTCTTTTGTTAAATTTCACAGAAGGCATTAATAGTTCTTAGAACTGTAAGTCCTCAGAGGTACGCTGTAGGTGGGCTTTTATGAATTGAGACAGGGCATGACTATTAGTGTGAAAGAGCTGATGGAGATAGGACAGAATTTGCCTAGTGTCAGGAGTTGACTGTAATGATGTAGGTTGCTTTGTATGGATTCCCTGTGATGGATGTGGCAAGTTTGGGCACATAACGGTCACTCTCCTAGCTACCTTGTCAGCCTGGTTTATTCTCTTTGAGATGATGGAACTGTTGAAGTGCTTAGACTGACTGTGAATGATTCTTATAGCTTTTGAGAGTAGAAGGCTTTGAGCATGGCAGTTATTTGGCCTGAGATAGATATGAATCTTCCCTTTGTTGTAAGGGGTCTGTGGTCTTTCCACATAGCTTCATGGGACAGCATGATATTAAAAGCATAACTGGAGACTATATAACATTTAGGGATTGCCTCAGGTCCAATTGAAAGGCACGGAGAAAGCTACCAGCTGAGCCCGTTGGTTAGTAATCTGTGTGGGTAATTCCTGTGCTTCTAACACCTCAACATCTGACACTATGTCATAGCCCACATTATATGTCCCCTCATGGGAAAAGCAGCTACTATCTGTTTATCATGGATAAGTGGCTTGATGCAATGTGCCCTCCTGTGTATGTGAAGAATGGGGCAATAACTCCTCTATGTCTCAATATAGGAAAGAGACAGAGAATGATCAGGGTTAGTTTGAGGAAGGTGGCTTTAAATATGAAGAGGTAGACAAGACTGGCAGTGTGGCATCTTCCAGTATCACCACCTGGCGAGAAAGAACTCAAGAAGGAGGTGAAGTTCGTAAGATTTATAAGTTAAGATATAGGACAAGTTGTAAGTGACCCAGTGAGAGTTGTGAGTGAAACAAAATTTAGTTTCTTTGACTCCCCAATAATGAGCTCAGCAGCTGCTAATGCACAAATGCAAAGTACCCTTCCCTGAGTGGTGAGATCTAGTTTTTTGGAAAGGTATGCTGTAAGTGCAAAAGAGGGTCCTAGATGATGCCCTAGGACACACAGGGCATATTCTTCTCTTTCTGTTATATAGAGAAAGAAGAGTTGAATTATTTCTGTAATGTTTAAGGACAGACTTTTGAAGACCTGCAAGGGGGAAATTCATAAATCGATCCTAGGACTTGGGAGGCAGAGCCAGGAAGACCTCAGTGAACGAGAAGCCAGCATGGTCTAGAGATGGAAATCCAGGACAGGAACCAAAGCTCCACAGAGATACACAATTTTTAAAAAACAAACAAAGCAAACAAACAAACAAACAAAAAACAGAAAAAGAAAAATATTAGAAACCAAAACAAAAGGCCCACTGAGACAGCTGTCCGATGTACTTGACATCCCAGAGTCATTATCAGAAAAGTGCAGAGGGAAATGGAGCCTTTCTTGTAGCTAGGTAGATTTTTTTTTAATTTTTATTTTTATTTTGCAATACATTTCAGTTCTACATATCAGCCACGGATTCCCTTGTCCTCCCCCCTCCCGCCTCCCTCACCTTCCTCCCAGCCCGCCCCCCATTTCCATCTCCTCCAGGACAAAGCCTTCCCCACAGACTGAGATCAACCTGGTAGACTCAGTCCAGGTAGGTCCAGTCCCCTCCTCCCAGGCCGAGCCAAGCGATCTTGCATAGACCCCAGGTTTCTTTTTTTTTTTTATTTGTGCTGAAATGTGATTTTATTTATATTTTTTTAATTTATTTTGCAATACAATTCAGTTCTACATATCAGCCATGGATTCCCTTGTTCTCCCCCCTCCCGTCCCCCTCACATTCCCCCCAATCCCCCCCCCATTCCCATCTCCTCCAGGGCAAAGCCTTCCCCACAGACTGAGGTCAACCTGGTAGACTCAGTCCAGGTAGGTCTAGTCCCCTCCTCCCAGGCTGAGCCAAACAATCCTGCATAGGCCCCAGGTTTCAAACAGCCAACTCATGCAATGAGCACAAGATCTGGTCCCACTGCCTGGATGCCTCCCAAACAGATCAAGCCAATCAACTGTCTCACCCATTCAGAGGGCCTGATCCAGTGGGGACCCCTCAGCCATTGGTTCATAGTTCATGTGTTTCCATTCATTTGGCTATTTGTCCCTGTGCTTTATCCAACCTTGGTCTCAACAATTCTCGCTCATATAAACCCTCCTCATTCTCGCTAATTGGACTCCCAGAGATCCACCCGGGGCCTAGTCATGGATCTCTGCATCCAGATCCCTCAGTAGTTGGATGAGGTTTCTAGCACAACAATTAGGGTGTTTGGCCATCCCATCACCAGAGTAGGTCAGTTCGGGCTGTCTCTCGACCATTGCCAGCAGTCTGTTGTGGGGGTATCTTTGTGGATTTCTGTGGGCCTCTCTAGCACTTTGCTTCTTCCTATTCTCATGTGGTCTTCATTTATCACGGTCTCCTATTCCGTGTTCTCCCTCTCTGTTGTTGATCCAGCTGGGATCTCCCGCTCCCCCAAGCTCTCTTTCCCTCAACCCTCGCCTTTCACTACCCCCACTCATGTCCAGGCTGTTCATGTAGATCTCATTCCATTTCTCTGTCATTGGGCAATCCCTGTGTCTTTCTTGGGGTCCTGTTTTCCAGGTAGCCTCCCTGGTGATGTGAGTAGCAGTCCAGTCATCCTTGTTCCACATCTACTATCCTGCTATGAGTGAGTACATACCATGTTTGTCTTTCTGAGTCTGGGTTACCTCACTCAGGATGATTTTTTCAAGATCCATCCATTTGCCTGTAAACCTCATGATGCAAGTGAAGGACCTATATGAGTAGCTAGGTAGATTTTAGTACAAAGCAACCGAAAACTTGCTCAGCCCACTAGCCAACATCAGCCAGTTTTCTACTGTTAGCTAGAGGCAGAGCCCAGGGTAAATTACATTTTATCCTGTGTTCCTTTTTCAGTTTCTGTGCTCCTTTAAGAACACAGTAGTGGGGAATAGATGAGTCAGCAGTTCTGATTCAGATCTCCAAATTCACTGATGTCATTTGCTTTCTATTCCTGGGTTTCAGATCTCACTCCTTATTGGTTCCTAATCTATGTCTATTCAAATAGGAGGCCATTCGATCAAATAAAAATGCCTTCACTGAAGGGTTTTACCAGCCAGGCTCCGAGCTAAAGTCCAGCTCACAGCTGGAATTAGTCAGGATCCTGGCTGGAAACAACTTCAGAGAAGGAAACCTGTCCCAGAGAACTGCGACAGACTAAGGCAATATGAACCCAGGGTAGGGAAGGGTTTGGTAGGGTTTCCCACACTCCTGTTCTGGGTCACCTGCACATGTTGGCTGTGCAGGAAATGTGCTCCTGTCTCTAAAGCCACTGCTTCAGCCTTACTATCTGTGATCTCTGCCTCTGCTTTGCATTCTGCATTATCACATTGTTGGCAAAGAAGTTTTATGTTGGGAAACTATACCTGACATAAAACGGGGATGTGTTGATCAAATGCTCCCTCAGAGGACCCATTAAAAAATGACTGTGTCGGGGAATATTCTCACAGCCACCTGGAATTCTGTGAAAATTTCAAGTGTCAGATTCCACAGATAAGTGCATTTGGGGAATCTAAAATGGCATATCGGAAACTGTTACCTGAAAGGTACAATTGACAGCCCCAAATCATAATCAGCCATCAGCAGGTGCAAAGCAAAGCTTGAAAGTAGATGTAAAGGGCCAAGTAGCTGGAAGCAAGATCATCCTGTACTCACGACGGGATGCTTTTCTCATTTGGGAATTGCATTCTGGTCCTAGGATACATTATATTTTCTCCAGTCATCCATTTTCAGTTTCGTTTTTATACCTGCAGCGCTGCAGCACACATTTACGTGAGAGGGTGAAATGACTCAGCAGCTCTGAAGCAGATCTCAGAGTACCACAGGACTTGCTTTACATTGGTAGACTTGAGATCACCCTCCTGATTGGTTCCTGTGCAAGGGGCATTGCGGACTCCCACGTCTTTCCAGAGTAATCTTGCTTAGAAGCAGCAGGAAATATTAGGTAGAATGATATAGGGGAGAGTAACAGATTGACATTATAGATTAGCCCCCAGATTGCCTGGATTTAAATCCGTTGTCCTAGGGTATTTAAAGAAATGCCAAGGGGTGGAGCCTAAGACCTGCCCTCAGTACAGCAAAGGTTAGACCATCTCAGAAACCTGCACTCAGGCCCATGGTCTAATCATCCTCTCTATGCACATCTGCTGCGTAAATGGGCTCTAACAGGTTCCTTTTCCAGACACATTTGGAAAGCATACACTCCTCCTTCATATGCAAGGTGAGCTAATAAATTTGTCAGCATAGCAGGTTCTTACCAGTCAGGTTCTGGCTATATTCGGGGTCTCAGTTGCACATGGGTATAACCAAAACCCTCTTGTACATTGGCCCAGACAACAGATTGATCCTAACATGCACTAGAGACAGAGCCCTTGGAAATTCGCAAAGTCAGACATTGTTTCATTCCCACTGTTGTAGCCTTCAGTCACCTAATCCTGTCAAATGTGCAGCAAGCAGATCCTGCTTCTGCATATACTGCTTGTCTTTAAAGATGTGCCCTCCCTCTGCTAGTTTGAATTCACTTCATGTGTTCCTATCTGGCAGAGACTAGAGGAAACCTGCCCTTTTCTTCTTCTGAAGTTATTTCTTCCCTTAAGGATATGGCCTCCATGTGTCAGGCTTGAAGTGATGCTCTATGGGCAAGGAAGATAATTTTCTTGAAGGTTTAGTATCTGGTAGAGACTTTCAAAATCCTGCTTTTTCCTCTACCCTGGGAGATTTATTGTGGGGATGCCTATGGCACTATACATTTCTTTTTCATCCTCAGAGTCACTGAAAATATCGATTAGTGATATATGTAGTCAGTACGCTAACTGTTACCCAAGAAAATAAAGTATGGATCATAAATTATAGCAAAGGAAAATTATTTGTTTTCACCCTGTTGCCATATATGTTCTCACAGGCTCAACTTTCCATTCTTGTTTTGCTTTATCACTGTGTTTGGCATACAGAATCTCTTGTACATAACCTTTTCTTATTTGTTAGCCCATTTCCATATATGACATCAGACAGGACATGAGCCTGGTTGGAAATCAATTTTTGATTGACAATTTCAGAGAGGTATTCACTACTTCCCTGGAAAAGAACAAAAACAGCATATTTGCTTTTTTTCTTTGGTATTTATTTTTGTATGCATTGAATAAATGGAGATCTTATCTTGGGTCTCCACCCACAACTCTGAATTCCTATGTCCTATAGTAAAGTTGAGACTGGAAAATGTTGGTACATTGGAATCATCAACCACCTCTGATTCTCTTTGGATCTTTCTGCCATCTCTTCAACAAAAATACGTGGGGATCTCAGGTGTTCTTTTGCTGAAGACATTAAGCCTCAGAACATGATACCCAAAAGCCTCTCTGGCTCTATAGTAAGACCCACCCTGCACTTCATTGTGTTGTTTCCCAACTATTGCCAGAAGTAACATCTCTGATTAGGGCCAAGTGATGCACAGATATGTTAGTATATCCCTGTCATTAGGACTTAGTTTATTTCGATATGAACTTGGCAAAAGTAAAGAAATTGTTTTCATATGAGTCTGTCATTTGAAAGTTGCTCACTATTTTCCCTTTTAGGGTATGTAGCTTCTGAATGTGGGAATTTTTTTCTTCCTCATTTTAATCTACTAACCAACAGAATAAATTTCTGATCTACCACATGTAGTCAATCCCAGCTAATCTTCTAAATAGCAGCAGATGGATTTGTCTTCTATGAGGGTATTAATATGAAGGGACTTCAAAAAGAGCTTCGTTTCATCATATTATGCGGCATAAGTATATTTTTGAATGGTATATGGAGCTCCAGTGTTACACTAGCAGCATGTCTTTGGACATAATTCCAAAGAAATAACAAATTACTGCTATATGAGTGAGAAAACTCTGACACTTTTTCATAGTATAAGGAATTAAGTTTTCATAATAACTCTCTACATATTCTATCATGCATTTCAATTAATTTATAATATTTATATAAATTGTATATATGTATATATATATATGAGTTTGCTCATGCATATATATAGATATACACAATACATATGCATTTGTACACTATCTTGACATAGTTTAGAATTCTATTCATGCATACATTTAGATTATTTCACGTATCTTTTTGCTCCATCCTTCAATTTAATATCTGCACTGCAAACTATCAAAATAAACACCTCTATTTACTAATGTTATTTTTGCCTAATTGTTCATCCACAAATGTATACATAACTAACTCACCCTGTATACAGAATGTGGTGACTAGGTGGTGCAATTTTAGCATTTTTTTTCTTTTGGATTTTTGAGATAGGATTTCTCTGCGTAGTTTTTTTCCTGTCCTGGATCTCACTCTGTGGACCAGGCTTTCATGGAACTCACAGAGATCTGCCTGCCTCTGCCTCCCTAGTGCTGGGATTAAAGACATGTGACACAACTGCCCGTCACCTTATAAAGGCTTTACCATTTGTACAGTTGTGAAATTGTGTAATACTAATGTAAAATATGCTTTTTTTATGACAGTAACAGTCAATGTTGCCCATGGATGCAAGGATAAATAGTCACAAGACCATATGAAATTATATGTTTTTATTGAACTTACAGATGAAGATTCTCTTTCTGGATTGTGCAATAGGCTTACTAAAATTGAATTGTGTGGAAAAGGAGGCCAGAGAATGGGTGGAATCTGCTACTGTTGGTCGCCTGAGCATGTGCTTATGGTCTTATGCATCTATCTCCACATGCACATAATTTACTTGGTCAAGCTTCAAGCATATTCCTTGTACATCTAGAACAGGGATTACATAGGATGCAATGATCTGGGATGACTAAGCATTCTGCCTGACTGATGGACAGTGTATGCATGGTTATTTAGTTAGGGGGTAGCTAGGAATTGTCAAATTCTTACTACACTTATTGTTATAAGAAAACATAGGGGTTAAGTGTAGCAGATAAATTGAAATGGGGGTTCTGTGCTCCCTAGCCCTGCTTCCAGCTGACTTGTTGGGCATTAAGTAATTTTGGGGTAGAAAGGGCGTCTTTGCAAGAGGTAGCTGGACAATTGGAGGTAGCTGAATATTTTCTTCTGGTTTGGGTGGGCCCTGTGAAATTGACAAGTTGTTGGAGATGCAGAAGAAGAAGGTCAGAAAAAAATTTATCTTGCTGGGGGCCCCAGGAAGAGGGAGGTACATCCTCTGACCAGTGAAAGTTGAAAGATACTTATCTGAAGGTGATCTGGAATGCCCAGGTGGATCCAAGCTGGTTGTAGAGCTTAAAAGAAGTTTAAAATTTACCAAGAATACAAAGGTTAAAACTATTATGAAGCAATCAAAAGGAATTTAAATCCTAGGCTGCTAGCCATAATTTTATAATGTTAAGTATTCTGCTGCAATCAGAATTTTATTGCTTAGTGTTAGCAAGAAAAAGAGAGAGAGAGACATAGAGAGACAGAGACACAGAGACACAGAGACAGAGACAGAGACAGAGAGAGGAACGGAAAATGTAGCTAGAGTTTTCCTGGTTCTGCCTGGCCCACAGTCAGGACAAATCTCTCTCACCCACCATTCCTGCAGCTGCTCAGACCCAACCAAGTAAACACACAGAGACTTATATTGCATATAAACTGCATGGCCATGTCAGGCTTCCTGCTATCTGTTCTTATATCTTAAATTAACCCAATTCTATTACTTTATACTTTGCCATGAGGCTCGTGGCTTACTCGTACCTTACATCATGCTTCTCCTCCTGGCTGCTGGCAGTGTTTCTCTGCCTCAGCCTTCCTATTCCCAGAATTCTCTTCTCTGCTTGTCGTGCCTATACTTCCTGCCTGGCTACTGGCCAATCAGCATTTTATTTATACAGTGTGATATCCACAGCAGGCAAAAGAGAGCGACAGAAAGAAATGTGGATCATGCTTTATTTTTTTACCATTATCAATTAGATATTTTTATCTTCTCCTGAGACATGCCTTAAGGTACCCTTTCCTTTATTATTTTAGTATTGAGGAAACACAGGTGATAATTTGCTGAGGGCATTTAACAAGGACAGATTGTTATATTAAAGTTTTTTTTTTTGGTTGTTTGTTTTTTTTTTTTTTTAACAGGGTGAAGACCCTTTTGACAATGAGGTATTTATACCTCTGGTCTATTAGTGTTTTTTACCAGTATATTTTGGGTATATTTGGATATTCCTTTTGCCTCCAGATCTATGGCTGATGTTGGTCTTCTAACAATTAGCTGGGTAGTTAGTTAGAAATTTGAATATGTTATTAGAGTCAACAGAGGGAAACTGATGAAGCAGAATATGTCAGTAGGGAAAGGAGAACTTGAAGAGGGAATCAGGAAGAAGAAAAAAACCTTATGGGGTTCACAATTCAATGGGATTGAATGTCGTGTGAGGAAACCACATTCTTCTAGAATTGGTGACAAGGCATTAATCCTAATGTCCTCTGGAACTTAAGAGACTGGGCCCTATTAGTTTCACTGTGTATGAGGAAGAATTTCTCTTGGGTGAGGGCAGTATAAAAGGTTTCAGGTTATGAGATGTATTCAGTGGGGAAAGCCCACAAGTTTATCACCTGTGGGGGGTTACAAGTAGTATCTTGAAGGGTGCCTTCCATTTAGTGTAAAGGGATAGGTTTATTGGACTGGAGGGGATAGAAGGACATGATCCCCAATGTGGATAGAGGGTTGGGCATGGATTACACATGGCTGGTATAAGGAGTAGTCAGCAAAATTCCAGTGGAGACAGCAGAGGTGATAGAGTAGAGGAGTGAGGAGGTGATCAGGGAGAGGTAAGAGTTTGGATTGGGGGCCAGGGGTTAGAGCTAGTCACCCATATATGTGTTCAAATGGTGGGATTGACAGGGCTTGCTTTGGAAGTGTCCAGAGCCTGTAAAGAGCTAGAAAGAATAATTTCACTCAGTCAGGGTGAATTTCCGTTGGCAACTTAATAAGAATGTGTTTTAAAGATTATTGGTTTACTGTACCTTCCCTGAGAACTTATGATGGTAATGGATATGAAAATGCCAAGATATATTAAAAGCTTCAGATATGGCCTCAAAAATATGAAAGGTGAACTCCAGAATAGTATCAGAATGATGAAATGGAGGGTTCGCAAATCCTGGGGAAGGAGGTCAGGGACTGTCTGACGCCACTTATTAGACACAAGAAATACCTCTACACAACTTGAAAATGAGTCCACAACCATGAAGAGACATTTAATTAGTCTGACTGTGGGCATATGGGTAACATTAAGCTGCCAGTCAGACGTTGGAAGATAACCTCTAACCTGGTTGGTGTGAAAAGTTTGGCTTAAAAATTTGAAAGTATATTGTGTCTTCAGAGAACTTTCACAATAGCAAGTAATAATTTTTAATGACTGTAAGTCCTCAGTGTTAGGTGAACTTATCCTGTCCCTTCCCAGATTCCATGGCACTCAGAACCAAGCGAACACACAAAGACATATTATTTACAAACTGTATGGCCTAATGGCTCAGGCATCTTATTAGCTGTTCTTATATCTTATATTAACCCATTTCTATTAATCTATAAGTTGCCATCTGTCTCTTGGCTTACCGGTTTTATAATAAGTTGCTTCTCTTCATGGCAGCTGGCAGCATCTCCCTCATTCAGCCTTCCACTTCCCTGAATTCTTCTCTCTCTTTGTCCCACCTATACTTCCTGCCTGGCTACTGGCCAATCAGATCTTTATTAATTAATCAATCAGAGCAATACATTCAGAGCATTAAGAACATCCCACAGCACTTCCCCTTTTCTTTTTTCAAAAAGAAAGTTTTAATTTGTACATAGTGAAATTACAAATAACAAAACAATTATCAAGCAAGAATTATAGTTAAAATATATAGTATATTTTTATTTGCCAAAATTATCAAGATATGCTATCTATCCTATATTTGTGAGTGTAAGGTTTCATATCTAACTTGTCTTTTATCATAACTAAGGAAAATTATAACTATCTAGCCTTCAACTACACCAAGACCTCAGAATTATATACTATTACCTGAGAAATGGGAGAACGATGCAAGAAACATTCAGGATTCTTGTGAGAGTAGACAGAGACAGCTGGCAGCCTGGACAGTCATCCAAAGTTCCTTTATACAGATGGGGAATCTGTCTTCAGTCCACAGGTCTAGAGTCTCTCAGTCACTTCTCTCTCTCTCTCTCTCTCTCTCTCTCTCTCTCTCTCTCTCTCTCTCCCTCGCGCGCGCGCGCGCGCGCACGCGCTTTCTCTCTCTCTGTTTTTTTTTTTTTTTTTAAGACAGGGTTTCTCCCTGTACCTTTCTGCCTTTCCTGGGACTCACTTTGGTGACCAGGCTAGCCTGAAACTCACAGGGATCCACCTGCCTCTGCCTCCCGATCACTAGGATAAAAGGTGTGTGCCCATCTTCTCAGTCACTTTTCTCTGTGTCCTGTAGAATGTCTGGCAGTTTCCATGACAAAGCAGGAATCTAAAGGACCATTTTCCCAAACAAAGTTCAGTGGTCACCTTCCTATGTTTCCTGAATGTCCAGTCATACATTTTATAAATTAGTCCAGGCAAGATCAGTTTCTTGCCCAAATGGCTATTATTGCCAAGAAGAAGATAAAGTCCATACAGAGTATCTTCAATGCCCATCCTCCTCACTGAAGTAATTTCCTGACACAGGAGCAGACATGTCTCACTGTCCAGAATGTCTAATTTTTTAAAAAATTTTAAATGCCATATTCTCTAGGGCTTTGATGTGTTTGCAGATTACCTACCTAACTGAATTATATCTATGTATATCAAGAACTTAACATGAATATAAGTTGGACTATCATAGAAGACCAATTATTAATCTGTATTGTTTAGTTATCCAGTACAATGTAAATGAGTTACATAAACATAATATCTTAAACAAGAGGCATCCAGGCAGTGGGACCAGATCTTGTGCTCATTGCATGAGTTGGCTGTTTGAAACCTGGGGCCTATGCAGGATTGTTTGGCTTGGCCTGGGAGGAGGGGACTAGACCTACCTGGACTGAGTCTACCAGGTTGACCTCAGTCTGTGGGGAAGGCTTTGCCCTGGAGGAGATGGGAATGGGGGGGGGGGCGTTGGGGGGAATGTGAGGGGGACGGGAGGGGGGAGAACAAGGGAATCCGTGACCGATATGTAGAACTGAATTGTATTGCAAAATAAATTAAAATAAATTTAAAAAAAAAAAGAGTAGAAAAATATATACAGTACAAGAAAATTAAGTTTAATCTTGTATCAATAATTAAAATCTATAGCAATGTAAAACATTTTAAATAAGTTGTTCTTTAAAAGTAGGTTCATAATCTTTCTTATTATCATGTCTATATCCTATCCCCCACTTATATTTTTAGAAAGAGATTGTATTTAAATAAACCTTTTTTAAATAAAAATATTGCTTTATTTCTGTCCTCCACCAGAGGGCTCTTTATGGGACAAAACAATCTCTCAACCTCTGTTTTAGCAATATGCTTGGGTTTAGAGAAGGAGTGAGCCAATTTCACCTCCAAAGCCATATTTGTATATATGGAAATTTGGGTGTAACTTCTTATACTACTTCCTGATGGATGAGGGTGCTGTATTTTTATGGGAATATAAAGAAAATTTTAGGATTATGGGGCAGTCCGTGAGACTGTATTTTCTTAGAGAAAATTCTGTGGAACTCAGTGGGAATAGGTCAAACCCACATGCCTGGAACTTACCATAGAGTAGTTCAAGCCTGCATGTTGCAGGTTCTCACCACCCACATGAGACATTGTTCCTACTCCTTTTAGAATTGGTTATTTTCAGGTTTTAGGTGGAAACACGAGCTATGGGGCGCCATTTGTAGCTGAAGTTATCCTGATTCTGCCCATCTCCTGCTGCCCTCAGACATAAGAAAACACAACAAGACTTCTACTATTTACAAACTGTATGGTCGAATGGTTCCGGTTTCTTGTTAGCTGTTCTTGTATCTTAAATTAACCCATTTCTATTAACATGTATGTTGCCATGTGACTCATGGCTTACCAGTATTATTGCATATTGCTTTTATACATGGATTCTGGCAGCATCTCCCTCACTCAGCCTTCCACTTACACAAATTCTCCTCTCTCTTTGTCCTGACTATACTTCCTGCCTGGTTATTGGCCAATCAGCCCTTTATTTATTAACCTATCAGAGCAACACATTCAGAGCATAAAGAACATCCCACAGCTGGTAGGCTGTAGGTTCCCTTCAATGAACTGAGATAGAGCAAGACTATTAGGGTGAAAGAGCTGGTGTAGATAGAACAGAAGTGGCCTAGTGACAGGAGATGACTGTGAGGATATGGGTTGAATTACATGTATTGCCTGTGGTGAAGAACATGAGTTTGGGCTCTAGACTGCCGCTGTCCTAGGTGCCTGGTTGGTACAGTTACTTCCCTTAGAGATGATAGAGTTATCAATCTGATGAAATTTAAAGGGAATAATTCCTATTACATTTGGGAAATAGGAAGATTTTATCATGACCAATACTTGGCCTGAGTTATTATGAACTCTACTTTTGCTGTAAGAAGCCCATGCTTTTTCCAGATATGAGTGTGGGACAGGAGGATATGAAAAGTATATTTGGAAGCTGGTGGTGGTGTCATATGACTTTAATATAAGCACTCGGGATTCAGACCAAGGCAGATCTCTGTGAGTTTAATGCTAGCGTGTTTTATAGTGTGATATTCAGTACAGGCACCAAAATTACACAGAGTTAACTGTCTTGCAAAACAAAAACAAAAACCATATTTGGAGTATGTATAAACTTTAGGAATTCCCCCTATGCCAGCTGGAAGGTACAGGTGAGAGACATTATCTCAGGCTATTGGTTAGTAGTGCATGTATTTTATTCTACCAACCCAGCATCTGATACTATGGCATATTCTGCTTTATGGGTCCCATCATGTAAAAAGGAGCAGCCATCTGTGTACCAGGTATAAGTGGCCTGAGGCAATGTGCACTCCTGTGTGTGTGAAGGATGAGGCAAAAATTCCTTTAGGATTTAAGTGCAGTGGTGAGATGTGGAATAGTCAGCACTAGTTCAAGGAAGGACGATTGAATATTAACAAGTGGGCAAGTCTGGAAAGTAAGTGTGGAATCTTCCAGTAATAACACATGGAGAGACAAAACTCAGGAACTAGAAAAAGTTTGTCAGACTTTATAAGTTAAAAGATGGGAGAAGTTATGGAGGGAAGATGATGTGTTAGGTGACCCAAAGTTTAGTTTCTGTAATTTACTATTAAGGAGCTTAACAGCCCTCAAATCACGTATGATTGGTGAGTATCCCTGTGTGATGAGGTGTGGTTTTTTTGACAGGTATGCTACAGGTGCAATGGAGCGTCCCTGCTCGTGTCCTAGAGTCCCAAGGGCATGTCACTACCTTTCTGTTACATAGATGATGGGATAAGTTGTTCGGGGAGGTATAGTACAGAGTCCTGAAGCAGAGTCTATTGGAATTTCTGGAAACGATTAATAATGGGATGAATGATGATTAATGCAGGATCCCTGAGCTACCTGATATAAGGTGTGAGCCAGGATATTAAAAAGAAGGAAGGCAGCTATTTCCAGAAAGGACAGAATATGCGTTTAGTAGAGTAGCCTGCAAAAGATTGAATTAGATGCTTTCTATCTGAAGCTATAGACTAGGATGAGGTGGTAATGTTTACACCCAAATAGATGATGTGAGGAGTAGAGAACTGCATTTTGAAACTTGAGACTCCATACCTCCAGCTGTACAAAATATTTAGAAAATTACAGATGTTAATTTGACAAACTTATACTTATGGGCCCCAGAGTAGAATGTTATCTGCTAATTGTAAAATTTAAAGCCAATGAAGGAGAAGGAGAGCAAGACAGAAGCTGGGGATTGATGAAAGTGTTGTGAGATGTCCATGAATATATGTGTCAAGACAGTCCAAATTAGCTACATGTACAGGTAAGCACCTACGTCTATCCAGGATAAGGAAAAGATATTTTGAGACAGAGGACTCAGAAGTATAGAAAAGAAGGTATCCTTAAGATATAGAACTGAGAAATGTGTGTTTCTGAAGGGATAATGTAAAGAATTGTGTAAAGGCCAGGAATTACAGTATTGAGAGGTCCGCTGAAGATCTAATGACTTGCAGGTGCAGTGGTATTTTATTTGTGCTGAAATGTAGTGATATTTTATGTATGTTTATTAAAGCTTGCTGGAATTCAGGCAGAAAAGGCAAGCCATTTTAAGTAAACAAAAATTCAGGCAACACACACCCTCAATCAGATCCCTTATCAGACAGGGTTTCTGTGTGTTCAAGGCCATACTAGGGAATAGAGCAAAGCATGGTGACACACTCCTTTAAGGCCAGTACCAAACATGAAGACCTAGAGTTCTGTACAGACATACAATGTAAAAAAGAGATAGCTGGTCTAATATAGCCAATTATAGGGCATAAGAGCAAGGCAATAAAATCATGTAAGACAGCAAGTAGCTTGCATTTGGAAGCTGCAGGATTCGTGAGGTAAGGTTTTCTTGTGTCTTTCCAATTTCCCTGATCTCTAAGTCTTCACCCATATATTTGGCACCGTGTTTTTTATTTAATGAGACCATGAAGAAACGTTTCTAAAAGCATGTCTTAAATGAGGTGGTATATTCTATTAGGCTTCTTAACTCTAAATATAGAGGTTTTAAAAGGAGAAGTTTTTGGATGAAGTAACATCTTTCTGAGGAGTTCAGGTATGATAGGCTTAAGTCCTCTAAAACTCTGGAGTGAAAGAGTATACTGAGTTCGAGTTATCTACCAGATAGTGTGCTGGAACTGGATAACAATAGAATGATGGTTTCTAGCAACAGGAGGGTTCTGGCTATCCAAGACTATGAGATCCACATGAGAGATTGAAAGGGAAATGATATGTCAGTGATAGTTTGGTGAGTATCAACGAGGAGGAGGAGAGGAGCTGCTGACAAATCTGTGGTAGGGAAATGTGGGCACTAGTGAAATAGAAGCTACTGCCTTAGCTAAAAAAAAATCATTCCCATTAGGCACACAGGGCAGGTGTGCAAAAACAAATTTGTGTGCAAGAGGTATACCCCTGAAAATGCATTTAAATCAATGGGTTTAGTGAGGTACATAAGGCTGTCCTGCTACCCAGACAACAGGGAGATTGGAAAGGACATGTAAGACTCCAAAACTCCCACAGCATGCAGTAAGTGCCTCCAGTGTCCAAAGGAAAGAATGGGTCATCCCTACACAATAATGTCTACTCTAGGTTTTGGTGTGACGTGACATTTGTTGGTTAAGGTCCTGGGTTCCTTCAATCATCCATTACCCAGGGTAGGACATTGCCTGAAGGTTGGTCTTTGATTGATGTCCCCATGCCATGAGTTACTCAGGGGCACTCAACTGACCTATGTCCGTATTGATAGCAGAAGTCCAGATGGCCTGCATTGTGCAGTGCTGGCTCAAGCCCAATGGCCTTCTCTAGCACATTTAAATCAGGGAACTGGAGGGCTTCTTGTGGCTGGTCAGATAGCCTGTGCTAGATTTGACAGTCTTCTTTGAAGGTTTCCGGATCTCTTATATAGCTATGCCATGCAGGAACCTAGACTATGTAATCAAGCTGCATGCAGTTTACATAATCACATACCACAGGGTAACTTAGTAGGCAAGGCCCTGGGATGACTAAGCTATCTTCCTGACAGATGGACAGAGGATGCACAATCATGTAGTTAGTGAATGCCTGGTACACATAACACCACAAGAGACCATAAGCCAGTAATTTACTGTTTGTTGGAGTGATAGTCCCTGGATATTTCTTTTTGTAATGTGTTCCCTTTTCAGTTTCCTTGCTCCATTTACAACAAATAGGAAGGAAGGAGAAACAGATGAGTCACAGCTCTAATGGAGATCTCCAAACCCATTGCCATCATTTCCTCTCCTTTCTACTTTAGAAAGCTCTCTTCTTATTGGTTGTGTATTTGAATATGAGTCAGACAGATGGAATAAAAGAGCTTGCAGTCCACAGTTTCAATAGCCAGGCTCCTGGCTAAATTCCAGCTGGTAGCTGGATTTAGCCAAAGCCTGACTGTAAATAACACAAGAGAAGGATAACTGTCCCATAGAACTCCTGCAGACAGAGGCAGTAGAAACACAAATAAGCAGGGATTTGGTGGTATTGCCCACACTGAGTCACCTGCACTCCTTGCTCTGCTGGAAATGACCTCCTTCCTCTGAAGCCACTGCTTCAGCCTTAACACCTGACAGAAACCAGTGATGTATTGATTATATGCTCCCTCAGAGGACCCATCAAGAAAATGACTGTGTCAGTGAAAATTCTCACTTAGCCACCTGGGACTCTATGAAAATTTCAAGAATCAGATTCCACTAACAAGTGCATTTGGGTAACCTAAAATAGCTTTCAATAACTGGTACCTGAAAGGTAAAATTTGCAGCCAAGAATCACAATCAGCCATCCACAGTTGGAAAGTGAGGCTTTCAGGTAGATAGCCAGGAAACAGGGCCAAGTACCAGGTACATGATCACCGTCTAGTTTCCATGAGAAGGTCTTCTCTTTTGAGAATTGAATTCTGGGCACAAAATTCATTACATCATTTCCTGTCATCCACTTTCACTTTGGTTGTTTTGGCTGCATCACACATATAGTTGGGAGGGTGAAATGACTCAGCAGCTCTGAAGGAGATCTCAAAGAGTACCCCAGGATTTGCTTTCCATTCGCTGAAATGAGTTCACTCTCTGTATTGTTTCCTGTGGTTTGGGCCATGTCCCACCCCCTCTTTTCCCCAGAAATTCTCAAGTAGAAGCAGCAGGAAATATTATTCAGAAGGATTTAGGAGAGAGAAACACATAGAAAATACAGGATAGCTTTGGGAATACTTGTATCCTAATCCATCCAGCTTCTACTGTCTCTGCCTTTGGGTAGTTAAAGCAATGTCAAAGGGTGGAGAAAAGACAACCCTCCTGCACAGACAGGTGCAGGTCATCTCTGCCACCTGCACTCAGAACCATGATCCAATCATCCTCTCTAAGCAGACCTGCTGGGTAAAGCCTAAATGGGCTCTAACAGGTCCCTATTCCAAATAATATTTGAATGCACACCCTCTTCCATCAGAAGCAAGAAGACCTAAAAAAATTGTCAACAGAACAGTTTCTCACCAGTCAGCCTGTGGGTATAACCTGGGTCTCAGTTGCTTATGAGCACACTAAAATCCGATTGTTATATGGTGCCCACAAGGCAGATTGCTCCTGTAATACAAGGGGAGACAGATCCCATGGAAATTACCAAATCAAAGATTATTTGATTCTCGCATTACAGATCTAAGTCACCTGATCTTGTCAAATGTGCAGCAAGCAGATTCCTGTTTCTGCAGCTATGGCTTCTCTTTAAAGATGTGGTTTCTCCTTCTCAGTTTGAAATCACTTCAGGCTTTAGGACCTGGCATCAGCTAGGGGAGTCCTCGTCTTCCTTTCTTCTGAAGCTACTGCTTTCCTTAAGGATATAGCATGCCTGTGCCAGTCTTGATGTCCTGCTCTATGGGCAAGGAAGTTCATTTTCTTGAGGCTTTAGTATCTGGCAGAGACTAGTGAAATCCTGCTGTTTCCTCGATGCTGGGAGATTTATTGTTGGAATGGCTTGGCATTGTAGTTTTATTCATGAACCATAGAGGCACTGAAAATATGGAGCAGTAACATTTGCAGTCACTTGTCTATCTGTTACCAGAGTCAATGAATTATGGAAAATATAGTATAGCACTGGAAACTTACTTGTTAATATCCTGATGCCATTTAGGTATGCACAGTATCAACTTTGCATTCTTGGTTCACATTATCACTGTGTTCTGGCATAAAGAGTCTCTTGTATGTGATTTTTTTTCCTAATTCTCAGTCCATCCCTATATATGAAAGAAGAGAGGAGGTTAACTTCATTTGAAGTCAATTAGTTATTGATGATGGCAGGCAGGCATTCAATATTTCCTTTTAAAACAATAAACACACCTTTTTCATTTTTCTTGAACAATTACTTGAATCTTCCCCTGATTATTTGGCCACTATGACAAAATTATATTTGAGAGTTACTCACTGTTTTCTCTCTTAGAGTATGTAGCACATGAGAGTATGAAATTTTGTTCCTCCTCATTTATTCCACTAACATACAAATTCACTTTCAGTCCTATCACATGTAGTCAATCCCAGTGAAGCTTGTAAATAGCAGCAATTGCATTTCTGTTCTATGATGACATAAGATTGTAGGTACTTGAAAAATAGTTTATTTTCATTATATTGGCATGTGTAACTATATTTTTGAAATGGTCTTTTAAGCTCCAGTTTAGCTCTAAAGATATACTTTTTTCCATGACGTAAAACAAATAACACTTTACTGCCACATTAATGAGAAAACACTGACACTCTTCATAGTATAAGGAATTCAGTTTTCACGATATCTCTCCACTTGTTCTATGATACATTTCAATTACATTATAACATTTATATATAAACTTATGTATGTGTATATGTATGAGTTTGCTTATGCATATGTTTACATATACACAGATACATATGCAAGTGTTCACTTTCTTCACATATTTTTTAATTTCATGCATGAGTACTGAATTGAGATTATTTTGCACTCCTTTTTTCCATCCTACTATATAATATCTGCACTGTATATTGTCAAAATTAATACCACTCTTTTTAAAAGTATTTTATCAAATTGTACATATAAAAATGTTTACATAACTAACTCACACAGTGTACAGAATGTGGTGATTAGTTGTAGTCATTTGAGCATTGACTTTTTTAGTTGAAAGGACTGTCAGTGTTAGTGAACAGTGTAAATGGATTCTTTCTATCTTAGCATCTAATATTTGAGCAAGGTTTTCTGCTAAGTAGGGATCTGAGAGAGTTTCCCATCTATTTTTGGCATTATCGTTTGCGGTTTTCCTGATTTAACCATTTTTGGTTGATTCTTTGCCTTCATTTAATATTTTATTGGCACTCAAATTGTCTAATATTTGTGCTATTTAATTCCCTATCTTTCTTAGAAGACACTGTCTTCATGCAGACGTCCTTTTTGTTTTAATATGATCTGTGTCTGATCATTGCATGAAATATTTTCTTATTCAAAGAATAATGGTGAGATTCTGGATTGATCAGGTGATATGAGACAAAACATTATAAGTTATTCTCCATTTGAGTACATTTGGAGATCTGTATTAGTGATGAAAATGGAGCTTTTTTTCATACAGTAACAGCCAATGTGGCCTGTTGTTATGAGGATAAATATTTAGAAAACTGTCAGTAATTATATGCTTTCAGAGAGGTTTCAGATGAAGGTTCTCCTTCTGGGTCTTGTACCTTCCTGCCCATGTGGAATATACTAAGATATTATATTCCATAGAGTTTGTGTTCTGGCCTATGTTATATGTCTGCATTTCTGAAAAAGGTTAGAGTGAAAGCTAGACCTGTCTTTGCATATGAAACCAGCAATACCCTCTGCAGGGCTAAATGTTGGTAAATTGTGACATTTAAAAGAGCTGGTAAAGTCCTCAACTTTACCTTGTTGTTTTGTAGTCCTGGTAGATGCAATTTTACCTTAATATAGCAGAATGATAATAAGTGGAGATAACAGGTCTATCAATGGCTTAAGGGATTGTTTATAACATGTTCATAATGTAAACAATTGTTATAAGGACCTCCTTTTTAAGAACAACAATGATCACACATAATTTTACCAAATTCTGTGCTTTTATGTACAGGAGACTCCTCAGCATTTTTCTTGTATGATATGTGTGTGTGTGTGTGTGTGTGTGTGTGTGTGTGTGTGTGTGTGTGTGTGTGTGTTTATTACAAAATAACATCAGTGACACTGGTATATGTATATTTTTAAACACACTGTTATATGTCTTGACATTCTTTCTGTCTGATTCTTTCTTTATTGATCGTCTGTACTGTTTTTGACCTCATGAGACAAATCCTAAATTCCTATGATATTTGCAGTTTAACAAGGCTCAGCTTAGGTATGGAATGGCACACAACATTTATGGTTGCCTCTTTTCCCCTGCCTCTCCCTTTCTCTGAGAGACTATCTTCATGATTACCTATCAGGAGCCGTGATTACTGCTACAGCTCTGGGAAGCTGTTGGGTCCATTCTGTCACTGAGTAGTGTATGTCTCACTGCTTATAAACACCATTTAATCTACATGCTTTCAACATATGCAGTCATTTGTACTTTTGATCTTGGCCATTCTTACAGGTGTCTTAGGTATTGTATCTTACTGGCAGTTTGATTGTATTTCCCTGTTCTCTAAGGTTGTTTAACACTTCTTTAAATTTAACTGGGATATTCAAATTCTTTCGTTGAGAACATTCTCTTTAAATATGTCCCCAATTTTTGCTGGCCTTATTTGGTATTTTTATGTCTCGTTTCTTGTGTTCTTTATATATTTTTTATATCAATCCTTTGTCAGATGTGTAGTTTTTGAAGATTTTTTCCCATCCTGTATGCTACAGTTTTGTCTTATTGACAGCATTTCAGGGAAGGCCCCAGCTATTTCTCCTAGTAAATGGGAGAGTGGTCCCAAACTGGCCTTCCCCCTGAATCAGATTTGTGACTATACTAATGATCTTCATAGAGCCTTCATCCAGTTCTGGATGGAACAAAGGCGGAGATCCAGATTCAAGCCGTGGCTTGAGATCTTAGGTTCCAGAACATAAGATACAGCATTTATTTGAGCAGGGGAACATCAAGATTATGATGAGAAAAACCACATAGACAGATGACCTGAAGTTTTGTGGGCTCATGGAATCTAGAAGAACGATATTCACAGCAGGAGAAGGAGAGGGAGAGAAAGAAATGTGGATCATGCTCTATTTTTTTACCATTGTCAATTAGGCATTTTCATCTTCTCTTGAGACACACCTTAAGGCACCTGCTTCCTTTATTATTTTCGTGTTGAGGAGACACAGGTGATAACTTGCTGAGGACATTTAACAATGATATATTGTTATATTAAAGCTTGTTTTTACAGAGTGAAGACCGTTTTGACACTCAGGTGTTTATACCTCTGGTCTATTAGGGTTTCTAACAAGTATATTTTGGATATATTTTTATATTTCTTGTGCCTCCAGATCTATGGCTGCTGTTGGTCTCGTAACAATTAGCTGGGTAATTAATTAGAAATTTGAATATGTTATTAGAGTCAGCAGAGGGAAACTGATGAAGCAGAACATGTCAGTAGGGACAGGAGAACTTGAAGAGGGAATCAGGAAGAAGAAAAAACCGTATGGGGTTCACAATTCAATGGGATTGAATGTTGTTTGAGGAAACCACATTCTTTTAGAATTGGTGACAAGGCATTAATCCTGATGTCCTCTGGAACTTTAGAAACTGGAGCCCTGTTTGTTTCACTGTGTATAAGAAAGAATTTTTCTTTGGTGAGGGCAAGATAAAAGTTTTCAGACTGTGGAGATGTGTCCATTGGGGAATGCCCTCAAGTTTAGTCCCTATGGGGAGTTACAAGAAGTACCTGGAAGGGTACCTTCCATTGAGTGTAAAGGGATGAGGTTTTCTGGACTGGAACTGGAAAAATTACCTGATTCCCAAAGGGGATAGTGGGTTGGGCATGGATTATCACATGGCTGGTATAAGGACTAGTCATCAAAATTCCAAGAGGAGACAGCAGAGGTGATAGAGTAGAGGAGTGAGGAGGTGATCAGGGAGAGGTGAAGGTTTGGATCAGAGTCTAGGGGTTAGAGCTAGTCACCCATACATCAATTCAAATGGTGAGATTGAAAGGGCTTGCTTGGGAAGTGTACAGAGCATGAAAAGAGCTGGAAACAATGATTTCAGGGTGAATTCCCAGTGGCATCTTAATACGAATGTGTTTTAAAGACTATTGGTATACTGTACCTTCCCTGAGGACTTATGATGGTAAAGGATACGAAAATGCCAAGGTATATTAAAAGATTTAGATATGGTCTGGAAAATATGAAAGGTGAACTCCAGACTAATATCAGACTGAAGAAATGCAGGGATCTCAAATCCTTGGGAAGGAGGTCAGGGACTGTCTGAGGACACTTATTAGAAACAAGAAATATGGCTACACAACTCAAAAATGAGTCCACAACCACGAGGAGACATCTAATTTGTCTGACTGTGGGCATATGTGTTAAATTGATCTATCAGTTAGGCCTTGGAAGGTACAATCTAACCTGGTTGGTGTGAAAAATTTGGATCCAAAATTTGGAACTGTATTCTGTTCTGACAAATTTACAATAGCCAGTAATAGTTTTTAAGGACTGTAAGTCCTCAGTGGTAGGTATAACTGAAGTTATCCTGTTCCTTCCCAGATCCCATGGCACTCAGAACCAAGCAAACACACAGAGACATATTATTTACAAACTGTATGCCCTAATGGCTCAGGCTTCTTGTTAGCTGTTCTTGTATCTTAAATTAATGCATTTCTATTAATCTAAAAGTTGTCATGTGACTCATGACTGAACAGTATCATTACATGTTGCTTCTCATAATGGAATCTGTTAGCATCTCCCTCACTCATCCTTCCTCTTCCATAAATTCTCCTTTCTCTTTGTCCTGCCTATACTTCCCGACTAGTTACTGGCTAATAAGCTTTTTATTTATTAACCAAACAGAGCAACACTTTCAGAGCATACAGAACATCCACAGCAGGTAGACTGTAGGTTCCCTGCTATGAACTGAGACAGAGCAAGACTATTACTGTGAAAGAGCTGGTGTATATAGGACAGAATTGGTCTAGTGACAGGAGATGACTGTGAGGATGTCAGTTGTCCTCTATGTATTGCCTGTGCTGAAGACATGAGTCTGGCCTCTAGACTGCCACTGTATCAGATGCCAGGTTAATACAGTTAATTCTCTTTGCGAAGATAGAGCTGTCAATCTGATGAGATTGACATTGAATAATTCCTATTAAATTAGGGAAATGTGAAGCTTTTATCATGACCATTATTTGGCCTGAGGTAGTTATGAATTGTTTTTTTGCTGTGAGAAGTCCATGCTTTTTCCAGATATGAGTGTGGAAGAGGAAGATATGAAAAGTATATTTGGAAGCTGGGTGGTGGTGGCACATGACTTTAATACCAGCAATTGGGAGTCAGACCCAGGCAGATGTCTATGAGTTCAAAGTTAGCATGTTCTACAGAGCTAGATTCAGGACAGGCCCCAAAATTTCACAGAGTTATCTGTCTGGCAAAACAAAAGTAAAAAGCATATTTGGAGTATGTATAACATTGAGGAATTGCCCCTGTGCCAAATGGAAGGTAGAGGTGAGTGACATTAGCTCAGGTGGTTGGTTAGTAGTGTATGTCTTTGATTCAACACCCCAATATCTGACACTATGGCATATCCTGTTTATGGGTCCCATCATATAAAAAGGAACATCCATATGTGTACCAGGTATAAGTGTCCTGGGGCAATGTGCACTCCTGTATGTGTGAAGGATGAGGAAAAATTCCTTTAGGATTTAAGTGCAGTAGTGAGATGTGGAATAGTCAGCATTAGTTCTAGGAAGGAGGATTGAATATTAACAAGTGGACAAGTCTGGAAAGTAAGTGTGGTATCTTCCAGTAATAACATTTGGAGAGAAAAAATTCAGGAAGTTGAAAAAGTCTGTATGACTTTATAAATTAAAAAGGGAAAAATTATGGCAGGAAGAGGATGTATTAGATGACCCAAAATGTTGTTTCTTGGATTTACTCTTAAGGAGATTAGCAGCCCCCAAATCACATATGATTCGTGACCATCCCTGTGTGGTGAGATGTGGTTTTTTGACAGGTATGCTACAGGTGCAATGGAGGGTCCCTGCTGGTGCCCTAAAGTCCCAAGGGCATATCACTCTCTTTCTGTTACATAGACGGAGAAGGATTGAGTTGATCTGGGAGGTATAGTGCAGAATCCTGAAGCAGAGCCTATTGGAATTTCTGGAAATGATTAATAATGGTGTGAATGAGAGATTAATGCAGGATCCCTGAGCTGCCTCACATAAGGAGTTTGACAGGAGATTAAAAAGATCAAGCACAGGATTACAAGGAGTTAGCTATTTCTAGAAAGACAGAATATCCTGTTTAGTAGAGTCACCTGCAAAAGACTGAATTAGATGCTTTCTATCTGAAGCTATAGCCTAGAATGTTGTGGTAATGTTTACACCCGAATAGGGGACCTGAGGATTGGAGAGCTGGATTTTGGAACTGTAGACTCCGTAACTCCAGCTGTACAAAAAATTTAGAAGAGGAGAGGTATTAGTTTGGCTAACATACACTTATGGGCCACAAAGTAGAATGTTATATAGTAATTGTAAAATTTAAAGTTAAAGAGGGATAGAGAGTGCAATCCAGAAGCTGGGGACTGATGTAATAGTTGTGGGATGTCCATGAATCTGTGTGTCAAGACAGTACAAGTTAGCTACATATACAGGGAAGTGTCCGCATCTGTCCAGGATAAGGTAAAGATATTTTGAGACAGAGGACTGATAGGTATAAGAAAGAATGTATCCTTGAGATCTAGAACTGAGTAGTGTGTGGTTTCTGAAGGGTAGTGTAAGGAATTGAGTAAAATCCAGGCATTACAGAATTGAGAGGACCCTGAAGACCTAATGAACTTCATGTGTACTGATATTTTATTTGTGCTGAAATGTGGTAATATTTTATTTATGCATTATTAAAGATTGCTGGAGATAAGGCAGGAAAGGCCAGCCATTTTAAGTAAACAATTATTCATGCAGCACACTTATCAGATGGGGTCTCTGGGTGTTCAAGGCCATAATAGGGAACAGAGCAAAGCATGGTGACACACTCCTTTAAGGCCAGGACCAAACATAAAGACTTGGAGTTCTGTACAGACATACACGTAAAAAAGAGATAGCTGGGCTAATATAGCCAATTAAAGGACATAAGAGCAAGGCAATAAAAGCATGTGTAAGACAGCAAGTAGCTGGGCTAATATACCCAATTAAAGGGATTAAGAGCAAGGCAGTAAAAGCATGTGTAAGACAACCAGTAGCTTGCATTGGAAAGCTGTAGTGTTGGTGAGGTAAGGTTTGCTTGTGACTTTTCCAAATTCCCAGATTTCTAAGACTTCAACCCTATATTTAGCACTGTGTTTTGTATTTAATGATACCATTTAGAAATGTGTCAACATGCAGGTCTTAAATCATGTGGTATATTCTATTAGGCTTCTTAACTCTAAGTATAGAGGTGTTAAAAGGAGAAGAATTTGGATGAAGTAGCATCTTTCTGAGAAGTTCAGGGATGATAGGCTTAAGTCCTCTAAGGATCTGGAGTGAAAGTGTATACTGAATTTGAGTGATGTACCAGGTAGGGTGCTGGAACTGGATAACAATAGAGTGATGGTTTCTAGCAACAGAAGTGTTCTGGCTATCCAAGACTATGGAGTCTACATGAGCGATTGAAAGGAAATGTCATGTCAGAGCTAGTGGACTGAGTGCCAAGAAGGAGGAGGAGAGGAGCTGCTGACAAATCTGTAGTAGGGAAATGTGGGCACTAAGGAAATAGAAGTTAATGCCTTAGCTAAAAATTTCAACCTATTATGCACACAGGGCAGGTTTGCACATACAAAACTGTGTGTAAGAGATATTCCCGTGAAAGTACATTTAAGTCATGGGCTTCGGTGAGGTAAGTGAGAGTGTCCATCTACGCAGACAACAGGGATATTGGAATGACAGGTAAGAATCCAAAACACCCACAGAATGCAGTAAGGGCCTCCAGTGCCCAAAAGAAGGAAAAGGATCATCCCTATATAGTAATGTCTATTCAAGGTTTTGGTATGACATGACTGTTGTTGGGTAAGGACCTGGGTACCTTCAATTGTCCATTACCCAGGGTAGGAGATTTCCTGTATGATGGTCTTTGATTGATGACCCCACGTCATAACTTACACAGGGTCAGTCAACTCACCTATGTCCATATCAATAGCGTTTTAGATGAGGCCCACGTGACCTACATGGGGCCGGGGTTGGCTCAAGACCAGTGGATTTCTCTAAAAATTTTTAGACAGGGACCTGAATAACTTCATGTGGCTAGTCAGATAGCCTGAGCTAGATTTGACAGTCTTGTTTGCAGGCTTATTCATGTCTTACCTAGCTATGCCATGCAGGAACATAGACTATGTAATCAAGCAGCATGCAGGTTACATAATCACATACCATAGGGTAACTTAGTAGGCAAGGCCGTGGCATGCCTAAGCCATCTTCCTGAGTGATGGAAGGAGGATGAACAGTCATGTATTTAGGGGGTGGCTGGTACACATAACACCACAAGAGACCTTAAGCCAGTAATTTACTGTTAGTTGGAGTAAGAGTCCATGGTTATTTCTTTTTGGAATGTGTTCCGTTTTTAGATTCCCTGCTTCATTTATAACATACAGGAAGGAGGGAGAGACAGATGAGTCACAGCTCTAATGGAGATCTCCAAACCCATTGCCATCATTTCCTCTCCCTTCTACTTTAGAAAGCTCGCTTCTTATTGGTTGTGTATTTGAATATGAGTCAGACAGATGGAATAAAAGAGCTTGCAGTCCACAGTTTCAATAGCCAGGCTCCTGGCTAAATTCCAGCTTGTAGCTGGATTTAGCCAAAGCCTGACTGTAAACAACACAAGAGAAGGATAACTGTCCCAGAAAACTGCTACAGACAGAGGCAATAGAAACATGGATAAGCAGGGATTTGGTGGTATTGCCCACACTGAGTCACCTGCACCTGCTTGCTCTGCCGGAAATGTCCTCCTTCCTCTGAAGCAACTGCTTCAGCCTTAACACCTGACAGAAACCAGTTATGTATTGATTATTTGCTCCCTCAGAGGACACATTAAGAAAATGACTGTGTCAGTGAAAATTCTTACTTAGCCACCTGGGACTCTATGAAAATTTCAAGAATCAGATTTCACTAAAAAGTGCATTTGGGGAATCTAAAATGGCCTATCAAAAACTGTTACCTGAAAGGTAAAATTTGCAGCCCAGCATCCCAATCAGCCATCTGCAGGTGGAAAGTGAGGCTTTCAGGTAGATAGTCCGGAAACAGGGCCAAGTACCAGGTACATGATCACCGTCTAGTTTCCATGAGAAGGTCTTCTCTTTTGAGAATTGAATTCTGGGCCTAAGATTCATTACATCACTTCCTGTCATCCACTTTCAGTTTCGTTGTTTTGGCTGCATCACACATATAGTTGGGAGGGTGAAATGACGCATCAGCTCTGAAGGAGATCTCAAAGTGTACCCCAGGATATGCTTTCCATTGGTGGAATTGAGTTCACTCTCCATATTGTTTCCTGTAGGTTGGGCCATGTCCCACCCCCTCTTTTCCCCAGAAATTCTTGAGTAGAAGCAGCAGGAAATATTATTTAGAAGGATTTAGGAGAGAGAAACACATAGAAAATACAGGATAGCTTTGGTAGTGCCTGTATCCTAATCCATCCAGCACCTACTGTCTCTGCCCTTGGGTAGTTAAAGCAATGCCAAGGGGTGGAGAAAAGACAACCCCCCTGCACAGACAGGTGCAGGTCATCTCTGCCACCTGCACTCAGAACCATGATCCAATCATCTTCTCTAAGCAGGCCTGCCTGTTAAAACCTAAATGGGCTCTAACAGGTCAATATTACAAACAAAATTTGAATGCATACCCTCTTCCATCAGAAGCAAGAAGACCTAAAAAAAATTATCAGCAGAGCAGTTTCTCACCAGTCAGCCTGTGGGTATTATCTGGGTCTCAGTTGCTTATGAGCACACTAAAATACGATTGTTATTTGGTGCCCCCAAGACAGATTGCTGCTGCAATACAAGGGGAGACAGATCCCGTGGAAATTACCAAATCAAAGATTATTTGATTCACGCATTACTGATCTAAGTCACCTGATCTTGTCAAATGTGCAGCAAGCAGTTTCCTGCTTCTGCAGCTATGGCTTCTCTTTAAAGATGTGGTCTCTCCTTCTCGGTTTGAAATCACTTCAGGCTTTAGGACCTGACATCATCTAGGGGAGTCCTGCTCTTCTCTTCTTCTGAAGCTACTGCTTTCCTTAAGGATATAGCATGCCTGTGCCAGTCTTGATGTCCTGCTCTATGGGCAAGGAAGTTCATTTTCTTGAGACATTAGTATCTGGCAGAAACTAGTGAAATTCTGCTGTTTCCTCTATGCTGGGAGATTTATTGTGGGAGTGGCTTGGCATTGTAGTTTTATTCATGAACCATAGAGGCACTGAAAATATGGAGCAGTAACATTTGGAGTCACTTCTCTATCTGTTACCATAGTCACTAAAGTATGGAAAATAAAGTATAGCTCTGGAAACTTACTTGTTAATATCCTGATGCATTTTAGGTATTCACAGTATTAACTTTGCATTCTTGATTTGCATTATCACTGTGTTCTTGCATAAAGAGTCTCCTGTATGTGATTTTTTCCTAATTCTCAGTCCATTTCTGTACATGAAAGAAGAGAGGACATTAACTTCATTTGAACTCAATTAGTTATTGATGATGGCAGACAGGCATTCAATATTAACTTTGAAAAAAATAAACACATTTTTTTCATTTTTCTGGAACAATTACTTGATACTTCCCCTGATTATTTGGCTACTGTGACAAAATTATATTTGAGAGTTACTCACTGTTTTCTCTTTTAGAGTAAGTAGCACATGAGAGTGAGAAATTTTGTTCCTCATCATTTAGTCTCCTAACATGCATTTAACCTTCAATCCTATCACATGTAGTCAATCACAGTGAAGCTTGTAAATAGCAGTAATTTCATTTCTGTTCTATGATGACATAAGATTGAAAGTATTTCAAATTAGTTTATTTTCATCATATTGGCATGTGTAAGTATATTTTTGAAATGGTCTTTTAAGCTCCAGTTTAGCTCTAAAGATATACTTTTTTCCATGAAGTAAAACAAATAACACATTACTGCCACATTAATTAGAAAACGCTGACACCCTTCATAGTATGAAGAATTCATTTTCACAATATCTCTCCACTTGTTCTATGATGCATTTCAATTATATTATATAATTGAAACAGTTATATATAAGTTTATGTATGTGTATATGTATGTGTTTGCTTATGCATATGTATACATATATGCAGATACATATGCATGTGTCCACTTTCTTGATATAGTTTTTAATTTCATGCATGAATACTGAATTGAGATTATTTTGCACTCCTTTTTCCATCCTACTATTTAATATAATATCTGCACTGTAATTGTCAAAATAAATAGCATTCCTTTTAAAATTATTTTACCAAATTGTACATATATAAAAATGTATACATAACTAACTCACACAGTGTACAGAATGTGATGATTAAGTATAGTCATTTGAGCATTGACCTTTTGTAGTTGAAAGGACTATCAGTGTTAGTGTACTGTGTAAATGGATTCTTTCTGTCTTAGCATCCAATATTTGTGCAAGATTTTCTGCTAAGTGGGGATCTTGAGAGAGTTTCCCATCTATGTTGCATTATCGTTTGCAGTTTTCCTGTGTTAACCATTTTTATTTCATTCCTTGCCTTCATGTAATATTTTATTGGCACTCAAATTGTCTAATATTTGTGCTTTTTAATTCCCTATCTTTCTTAGAAGACACTGTCTTCATGCAGACATCGTTTTTGTTTTAATATGATCTGTGTCTGATAATTGCATGAAATATTTTCTTATTCAAAGAATAATGGTGAGATTCTGGATTGATCAGGTGATATGAGACAAAACATTATAAGTTATTCTCCATTTGAGTACATTTGGAGATCTATATTAGTGATGGAAATGGAGCTTTTTTTTAGATGGTAACAGCCAATGTTGCCTGTTGTTATGAGGATAAATATTTAGAAAACTGTCAGTAATTATACGCTTTCCGTGAGGTTTCAGATGAAGGTTCTCCTTCTGTGTCTTGTACCTTCCTGCCCATGTGGAATTTACTAAGATATTATATTCCACAGAGTATGTGTTCTTGTCTATGTTAAATGTCTGCATTTCTGAAAAAGGTTAGAGTGAAAACTAGACCTGTCTTTCCATATGAAACCAGCAATACCCTATGCTGGGCTAAATGTTGGTAAATGATGACATTTGAAAGAGCTGGTAAAGTCATCAACTTTACCTTGTTGTTTTGTAGTCCTGGTAGATGCAATTTTACCTTAATATAGCAGAATGATAATAAGTGGAGATAACAGGTCTATCAATGGCTTAAGGGACTGTTTATAACATGCTCATAATGCAAACAATTGTTAAAAGCACCTCCCTTTTTAAGAACAACAATGATCACACGTAATTTTACCAAATTCTGTGCTTTTATGTACAGGAAACTCCTCAGCATTTTTCTTGTATGATGTGTGTGTGTGTGTGTGTGTGTGTGTGTGTTTGTGTGTGTGTGTGTGTGTGTGTGTGTGTGTGTGTGTGTGTGTGTGTGTGTGTTTATTACAAAATGACATCAGTGACACTGGTATATGTATATTTTTAAACACACTGCTATATGCCTTGACATTTTTTTCTGTCTGATTCTTTCTTTACTGAACATCTGTATTGTTTTTGACCTCATGAGACAAATCCTAAATTCCTATGATATTTGCAATTTAACAAGCCTCAGCTTAGGGTATGGAATAGCACATAACTTTTATGGTTGGCTCTTTTTCCCTTCCCCCTTTCTCTGAGAGCCTGTATCATGGCTTAGCTATCAGGAGCCGTGATTAGTGCTGTAGCTCTGGGAAACTGTTGGGTCCATTCTGTCACTGAGTAGCATATGTCCTACTGCTTATAAACACAATTTAATCCACATGCTTTCAACATATGCTACCGTTAGTACGTTTGATCTTGGCCATTCTGACAGGTGTCTTAGGGATGGTATCGTACTGGCAGTTTGATTTGTATTTCCCTGGTCTCTAAGGTTGTTTAACACTTCTTTAAGTGTAACTAGGATATTCAAATTCTTTTGTTGAGAACATTCTCTTTAAATCTGTCCCCAATTTTTACTGGCCTTATTTGGTATTTTTATGCCTGGTTTCTTGTGTTCTTTATATATATTTTTATATCAATCCTCTGTCAGATGTGTAGTTGATGAGGATTGTTTCCCATCCTGTAGGCTACTGTTTTGTCTTATTTACAGCATTTCAAGGAGGGTCCTACCTAATTCTCCAAGTAAAATGGAGAGTGGTCCCAAACTGGCCTTCCTCCTCAATCAGATTGGTGACTATACTAATGGTCTTCATAGAGCCTTCATCCAGTACCTGATGGAACAAATGCAGAGATCAGAATCAAGCTGTGGCTTGAGATCTTAGGGTGCAGAACATAAGCTATAGGGATTATATGAGCAGGGGAACATCAAGATTATGATGAGAGAAACCACATAGACAGATGACTTGTGGTTTGTAGGCTCATGGACTCTGGAAGGACTATCAGGGAGCTGGCATGTGACTGGGCTAAGTCACATCTGCATCTGGGAGACATTTTCATAGCTTGGTATTTCATGGGATCCCTAGCAGTGGGACCATCATATGTCCATGATGTATGAGTTGGCTCCTGGAAACATATTCTCTATGGTTGGATGCCTTATTTAGCCTTGATGCAGTGCTGATGTGGTTGCTCCTGCCTCAAATTAATATTAAGTACTTTGTTGGTTTCCAAGAGAGATCTTACCCAATTTGAGAGGAGAGGGAGGAGGATTGGAGATTTGAATGGACTTACCAGGACAGTATGTTAGCAAGAAAGGATGGGAAAGTATCATTATTACATGAAATAAAAAGTAAAAAAAAAAAAAATTAAAAAAGACTACATGAGGAAACTTCAAAAAAAAGTAAATCCATTTAAATGTTTTGTAAGTAAGGCTCAGCTCAGGGCACCCCATTGGTGTTATTAAAAACGCAATTCTTTCTAATAAAGGCCGCTCTGGAGCACCGCCGCCCTGCTTTGGGCTGTCTGTCAAGGAAAAAAAAAAAGTGCCGTGCCCCTATTTTTAGCCTGTACCCAGTCAAGAAGCCAGCTCTTAAATGAGCCATTTATCTGTTTCCCACTGGCAATAGCTTAGCTGAGGAATGCCAGTGATCAGTAAGTCACCATTAGCCCTTATTTTGAGTGCTTAGCATCATTTTTGTTGTTTTTTTTCAATCTTATGTGTAAATTCTGGACCCATGTAGGAATGCCATTTGTAGATCAGGTTATGTGTCCCACCAGACTGTTCCCAAATAACCATGCAGATACTTATTAATAATTATAACTCCAGTTTATTACTAGCTAACTCATACATTTTAAATTAACTCATAATAGTTATCAGTGCTCTGCCATGTGGAGTGGATCCTTTTCTCAGTATTGCAAGTTCACCTCCTTCTCTCTTAGTCTCTTCACAATTCTGGGACTCCTCCCTTCTTCCCAGAAACCTCATTGTCTGGTTCTCCTGCCTAAATTGATCCTTCCTAGGTATAACCAAGTCAAGTTCTTTATTAAAATGATCACAATGATATATATTCAGACATTGTAAAGGAATATTCCACATGATATCCATCCATGGGTTTTATCATATACACCTCCATTTTATTTAAATTGCTATGGAGACCTTGATTTCCATCTCTGCAGTCTGTCTGAAAAGTTTTACATTAAAACCTATAAGGAGAAATATTTGGGAAATGTGTATATATATATATATATATATATATATATATATACATATACATATACATATACATATATATACATATATGATAATTAAACATAAGACATTGAACAACCAAATAACACCCACTCCACCACTTGGTCATGTGTTCATAGTTATCTTAAAATTACTTCTTGTCCTGGGCTTTTTTTTGTTGGGAGACTTTTAATGACTGTTTCTATTTCGTTAGGGGTTATTGGACTATTTAAATAGTTTATCTGGTCTTGATTTAACTTAGGTATGTGGTACCTATCCAGAAAGTTATCCATTTCTTTTAGGTTTTCCAGTTTTGTCGAATAGAGGTTTTTGAAGTATGACCTGATGATTCTCTGGATTTACTCAATGTCTGATGTTATGTCCCCCTTTTCATTTCTGATTTTGTTGATTTGGATGCTCTCTCTCTGTCTTTTGGTTAGTTTGGATAAGGGCTTGTCTATCTTGTTGATTTTCTCAAAGAACCAACTCTTTGTTTCATTAATTTTTTTGTATTGTTCTCTTTGTTTCTATTTTATTGATTTCAGCTCTCACTTTGATAATTTCCTGGCATCTATTTTTCCTGGGAGACTGTGCTTCTTCTTATTCTAGAGCTTTCAGGTATGCTGTTAAGTCTCTAGTGTGAGATTTCTCCAACTTATTTATGTGGGCATTTAGTGTTATGAATTTCCCTCTTAGTACTGCTTTCATAGTGTCCCATAAATTTGGATATGTGGTGTCTTCATTTTCATTGATCTCTAGGAAGTCTTTAATTTCTTTCTTTAGTTCTTCCTTAACCCATTGGTGATTCAGTTGGGTATTATTCAGTTTCCATGAGATTGCAGGTTTTCTGTAGCTTTTGTTGTTGTTGAAATCCAACTTTAGACCATGGTGGTCTGATAGAACACAGGAGGTTATTCCAATTGTTTTGTATCTGTTTAGATTTGTTTTGTGGCCAAGTATGTGGTCAATTTTAGAGAAGGTTCCATGGGGTGCTGAGAAGAAGGTATATTCTTTTTTGTTAGGATGGAATGTTCTGTAGATATCCCAACCAAAAAAAGCCCTGGACCAGATGGTTTCAGCGCAGAATTCTACCAGATCTTCAAAGAAGAGTTAATACCAATACTCTCTAAATTGTTCCACACAATAGAAACAGAAGGAACATTACCAAACTCCTTCTACGAGGCTACAATTACCCTAATTCCTAAACCAAACAAGGATACAACAAAGAAAGAGAACTACAGACCGATCTCCCTCATGAACATTGATGCAAAAATACTCAATAAAATACTGGCAAACAGACTCCAAGAACACATCAAAACAATTATCCACCATGATCAAGTAGGATTCATTCCAGGGATGGTGGTTCAACATACGAAAGTCCGTCAATGTAATACACCATATAAACAAACTCAAAGAAAAAAACCATATGATCATCTCACTGGATGCAGAAAAGGCATTTGACAAAATCCAACACCCCTTCATGGTAAAGGTATTGGAGCGATCAGGAATACAGGGAACATACCTAAACATAATAAAGGCAATTTACAGCAAGCCAACAGCCAACATCAAATTAAATGGAGAGAAACTCAAAGCAATTCCACTAAAATCAGGAACGAGGCAAGGCTGTCCACTCTCCCCATACTTATTCAATATAGTACTTGAAGTTCTAGCCAGAGCAATAAGACAACATAAGGAGATTAAGGGGATACAAATTGGAAAGGAAGAAGTCAAGCTTTCCCTATTTGCAGATGACGTGATAGTATACTTGAGCGACCCCAAAGATTCCGCCAAGGATCTGATACAGCTTATAAACACCTTCAGCAACATAGCAGGATACAAGATCAACTCAAAAAAATCAGTAGCCCTCCTATATACAATGGACAAAGAAGCGGAGAAGGAAATCAGAGATACATCACCCTTTACAATAGCCACAAATGACATAAAATACCTTGGGGTAACACTAACCAAGCAAGTGAAGGACCTATATGACAAGAACTTTAAGTCCCTGAAAAAAGAAATTGAAGAAGATGTCAGAAAATGGAAAGATCTCCCATGCTCATGGATAGGCAGGACTAACATAGTAAAAATGGCAATCCTACCAAAAGCAATCTACACATTCAATGCAATCCCCATCGAAATACCAACACAATTCTTCACAGACCTGGAAAGAATAATACTCAACTTCATATGGAAAAACAAAAAACCCAGGATAGCCAAAGGAATCCTGTACAATAACACAACTTCTGGAGGCATCACGATCCCTGACTTCAAGCTCTACTATAGAGCTACAGTAATAAAAACAGCTTGGTACTGGCATAAAAACCGACATGTGGACCAATGGATTCGAATTGAAGACCCTGACATTAATCCGCACACCTATGAACATATAATTTTTGGCAAAGAAGCCAAAAGTGCACAATGGAAAAAAGAAAGCATTTTCAACAAATGGTGCTGGCAAAACTGGATATCAACATGTAGAAGGCTGCAAATAGATCCATATCTATCACCGTGCACAAAACTTAAGTCCAAGTGGATCAAGGACCTCAACATAAATCCAGCTACTCTGAACCTGCTAGAAGAGAAAGTAGGAAGTAGTCTTGACTGCATTGGCATAGGAGACTACTTCCTAAATAGAACACCAGTAGCACAGACTCTGAGAGAAACAATCAATCAATGGGACCTCTTGAAACTGAGAAGCTTTTGTAGAGCAAAGGATACAGTCAACAAGGCAAAGCGACAGCCTACAGAATGGGAAAAGATCTTCACCAACCCCACATCTGACAGAGGACTGATATCCAGAATATATAAGGAATTCAAGAAATTAGACATCAAAATGCCCAACAGTCCAATTAAGAAATGGGTTATAGAACTAAACAGAGAACTCTCAACAGAGGAAACTCAAATGGCCGAAAGACATTTAAGGAATTTCTCAGCATCCCTAATCATCAGGGAAATGCAAATCAAAACAACTCTGAGATACCACCTTATGCCTCTCAGAATGGCTAAGATCAAAAACACTGAAGACACCTTATGCTGGAGAGGATGTGGAGCTAGGGGAACTCTCCTCCACTGCTGGTGGGAATGCAAGCTTGTACAACCACTTTGGAAATCAATATGGCGCTTTCTTAGAAAATTGGGAATCCATCTCCCCCAAGATCCAGCTATACCACTCTTGGGCATATACCCAAGAAATGCTCAACCACACCTTAAGAGCACTTGTTCAGCTATGTTCATATCAGCATTGTTTGTAATAGCCAGAACATGGAAACAACCCAGATGCCCTTCAACTGAAGAATGGATAAACAAAATGTGGTACATATACACAATGGAATACTACTCAGCAGAGAAAAACAATGGCATCATGAGGTTTGCAGACAAATGGATGGATCTAGAAAAAATCATCCTGAGTGAGGTAACCCAGACGCAGAAAGACGAACATGGTATGTACTCACTCATAGCAGGATAATAGACATGAAACAAGGATGACTTGTCTGCCTCTCACATCACCAGGGAGGCTACCTGGAAAACAGGACCCCAAGAAAGACACAGGGATCGCCCAATGACAGAGAAATGGAATGAGATCTACATGAACAGCTTGGTCATGAGTGGGGGTAATGAAAGGCGAGGGTCGAGGGAAAGAGAGCTTGGGGGAGCAGGAGATCCCAGCTGGATCAACAACAGAGAGGGAGAACAAGGAATAGGAGACCATGGTAAATGAAGACCACATGAGAATAGGAAGAAGCAAAGTGATAGAGAGGCCCACAGAAATCCACAAAGATACCCCCACAACAGACTGCTGGCAATGGTCGAGAGACAGCCAGAACTGACCTACTCTGGTGATGGGATGGCCAAACACCCTAATTGTCATGCTAGAAACCCCATCCAACTACTGAGGGATCTGGATGCAGAGATCCATGGCTGGGCCCCGGGTGGATCTTTGTGAGTCCAATTAGCGAGAATGAGGAGGGTTTATATGAGCGAGAATTGTTGAGACCAAGGTCGGATAAAGCACAGGGACAAATAGCCAAATGAATGGAAACACATGAACTATGAACCAATGGCTGAGGGGTCCCCAACTGGATCAGGCCCTCCGAATGGGTGAGACAGTTGATTGGCTTGATCTGTTTTTGAGGCATCCAGGGAGTGGGACCAGATCTTGTGCTCATTGCATGAGTTGGCTGTTTGAAACCTGGGGCCTATGCAGGATTGTTTGGCTCGGCCTGGGAGGAGGGGACTAGACCTACCTGGACTGAGTCTACCAGGTTGACCTCAGTCTGTGGGGAAGGCTTTGCCCTGGAGGAGATGGGAATGGGTGGGGGGGTTAGGGGGAAGGTGAGGGGGATGGGAGGGGGGAGAACAAGGGAATCCGTGGCTGATATGTAGGACTGAATTGTATTGCAAAATAAATTAAAATAAACTAAAAAAAATTACTTCTTGCTTTTTGAGGGCAAAGACAACTTTACAAGGCCCTGAAAAAATTTAGGGGTCATTTGTCAAGTCCCGGGAAATGTAGCAGTATCATTTGTTATCTAGTCTCTGCATAATGCAAAAGTGCAGAGCTTTTCTCAAGTCCTTGATGGAGTTGTCTGTGAATCTGGATCATCTCAGCTAGCCAACTTGAAATTTCCTGATCAGTTTGTAGTCCAAACTGATCTCTCAGTGGTATTAATCAGCTTAATATCTTTATCATAGTGCATGTGGAATCTTCATTTTGGGGTCCTGTCATGCTTTTGAACATTCAAATTTGCTGTTAGGCATGGCCATGGTTTCCTACAGAAATTTTCTTGTTTCTTTTCTTTATTTTATGTAATTGTTTTTGTGCCTCTTCTGTGGTTTGGAACAATCACAGTCTGATAAATGTCTGTCTCTTGGAACCATGAACATTCTTCCCTACTAGAGAATCTCTTTAATATCAATTTCTGCCCACCACTGGCCTCACCAAACTTCCCCAAACTGACCTTTGCCAGTGCTTTCTTGTAACATGATGGTCCTGGCAATTTTTCTCTGAACAAGCAGTAGTAAACCATTCAACTCCAGTAGCAGCATCACCATCAAAACCAACATGATGAGAAGCAGCTTGTAGTTCACAGCAGTAGCAGAAGCCTCCATAGTCTCACCGCCACTGTTTGTGGCCTGGAAGAGCCCCAGTCACAGGAGACTGTTAATCTCAGGGTTGTGGGTTTAAGCCTTACATTGGGCACCTGATGTAAAATGAATCTTAAAAGGTCATATTACTAAAAGCCTTGGTGCCATCTTTTAGGATGAATTCTGAAAGATCAGAGGAGCAAAATAAGCCACAACCAAAGTCACATGGATTTTCCGTTAAGTGTGGAAATTTGAGAGAGTTTCCTATCTGGGTTGGCTTTACAACTTGTGACTTCTTTGTACCAACCATTTTTGATTGTTTCCTTGCTTTCATGAAGTATTTTGTTGGTGCTCAAATTTTCGAATATTTACGAATCTTAATTCCCTGTCATTCTTAGATGGCACTGTCTTCACCACAAACATTCTTTTTTTTTTTTTTTTTTTTTTTTTTGGTTTTTTGAGACAGGGTTTCTCTGTGTAGCTTTTCGCCTTTCCTGGAACTCACTTGGTAGCCCAGGCTGGCCTCGAACTCACAGAGATCCGCCTGGCTCTGCCTCCCGAGTGCTGGGATTAAAGGCGTGTGCCACCACCGCCCGGCTCAAACATTCTTATCCTCTTAATAAAAACTGTCTGTGACCATTGCATTTTATATTTTCTTATTCTAAGAATAATGATGAGTGTTCTGGTTTGAATATGTGTCCTGAGCCAAGACATTACAAGTTCTGTGCCATTTGAGAAGTTGTGGAGTTGTGTAATAGTGATGTAAATTATGCTTTTTTATTTTCTGGCAGTCACAGCCAATGTTGCCTGTGATTAAAAGGGTGAATATTTAGAAGAATGTCTCAAATCTTATGTTTTCAGAGAAGTTGCAGATGAATGATATCCTTCTGGGTCTACTATCTCCCTGGCAATATGCACTATTCTAGCTTATTATATTGGCCATTTTTTGTTTTCCTGTCAGTGAGATATTTCTTAATTTCTGAAAAGAGTTAGAGTGTAACCTTCAGACATGTGTTTGAATAAGAAACCTGCAATACTCTATAAAGGGCTAAATGTTGGTAATTTATGACATTTGAAAGAGCTGGTAAAATCATCAAATTTACCTTGTATTGTAGTCCTGTTACCTGCACTTTTTCCATAATAAAACAGAATGATCTTATCCAATTCTCTGTCATTGGGCGATCCCCATGTCTTGACTGAGTCTACCAGGTTGATTTCAATCCTCGGGGGAGTCTTTGCCCTGGAGGAGATGGGAATGGGGGGTTGGCTGGGGGGAGGGGGAGGGGGGAGATCAAGGGAATCCGTGGTTGATATGTAGAATTAAATTATATTGTAAAATAAAATAAAAAAAATCCCAAAGACAATATAAAAAAACAAAATGATTATAAGTGAACATAATAGATCTATCAGTGGTTTAAGGGACGGTTATTAAAATCCTCGTAGTGTAAACAATTGTGAAAATGACCTCTTGCTTAAGAACAACATTGTTCGCACATAATTTTACCAAAATCTGTATTTTTATGTACAAGAGACTCCTCAGTATTTCTCTTTTATGATGTGTGTGTGTGGATTACAGAAGAACAACAGAGACACTGGTATGTGGTATATTATTAAGCACACTGTTACATGTCTAGATTATTTTTCAGTCATTTTTTTTTACTGAATATCTGTATTGTTTTTGACCTCATGAGACAAATCCTAAACTCCTATGATACTTGCAGTTTAACAGGGCTCAGCTTAGTGTATGGGTTGACACCCATCATTTGTGGTTGGCTTTTCATCCTTGTTTTGCTGAGAGCCAAGCTTCATGGCTTAGCTATCAGGGAGCCATGATTACTGCTGCAGCTCTGGAAGGTTGTTGGTCCATGCTGACAGTGAGTAGCAAACTGCCAACTGCTTATAAACACCATTCAATCTACATGCTTTTCAACATAGGCTGCCAATAGTGTATTTGTTCTTGGCCTTTCTCGACAGTTATAAAAATAAAACAAAATAAATGACATCCATGTGTCTGTCCTGAAGTACTATGTATCTGCAAGTAAGACAAATCATTACAGATTTAAGAATCAGACAGACACTTGGAGGGTCCTGCCCATTCCTCTCTGTTATTTATTTTTCAGCACTGTTTACCCTTTGAGAGAAACTTGAGGTACATTGAAACCCACTATCAGAGTTTATTAGGCAAAGGGAATAGGGAAAAGGTGCATTGGATTATGGAAATAACCTTTGTGGTTATGGTGCAGAGGAATTGGTGGAAGCTGATTTTAAGGGACTTCCCAGCATGGGCATATGGGCCTATGCAGCTATGTCATGCATGCACCTAGATAGGTTACATGTTCATGTTGCTCGCAAATTATGTGATCATGCAGTGCATGTATTACTTAGGACATAAGGTCCTGTGGTCACTAAATATCTTTCCTGGCAGCTGGGCTGTGCATGTTTCATCATGTAGCTGGGAGTGTGGCTAGGAAGTGTAACAATCCAGACTTGTTTTTCTTATAAAAAATAACTGTTTAGAGGATACAGGTGAATGGGAGTTGGGACAGATTTTCTCCCAGAAATACTTTCATCTGAGGCAGTGGGCACTGTTTAACTTTTGTGGGTATAGAAGGGGACATTTTTGGGGTAGCTGGACATTCTGTGGTAGCTAATTGTGTTCCACAGTGTATGGTCTTTGGACTATTCCATTGCTTCTTGGATCTTGCTGTGATAAGCTGACAGGGTGCTGGCAGGCCAAAGAGGTAGTTTAGAAAAAATATTATTGGGGTAGGTCCACAAGGGGTCCCAGATGGAGCAAGAGGGTCCTGATATTAGAAAACTTTGAATGATAGAGATCTGAAGTGTTTCTGCCCTGTCCATGTAGTTCCAAAGTGACTTTGTAGCTTGGAAGTATTTTCAAACATATTAAGGGACAATGACAGGGAATTTAAAATCTTCATTTTAATGTAGATATTAGAACTCTGCTATCAGAATTTTATTGGTTAGTGAGTGAGTGAGAGAGAGAGAGAGAGAGAGAGAGAGAGAGAGAGAGAGAGAGAGAATCATCAAATATGTTTTATTTTTATTTTTATTATCAATCAGGCCTTTTATTTTCACCTGAGACAAACTGTAAGGATACAGATGTGATTAATTACTGAGGGCATTTAACAGTGTGAGATTATTATACTATAGTCTGTTTTTTGTAGAGTGCAGGCCCTTCTGAGTCTTGGAGTGTAAATACCTCTGGTTATGGTTTCTTACGATCTGGGTGTATTTTGATGGTCCTGCACCTCAGGCTCTATGGCTGATGGTGGACCTGTAACAATTAGCTGAGCAGTTTTATGTGGCTAGAGATTTTCTTGTCCTGCCTGGCCTACAGTCATTTCAAAACTCTCTGATGTGCCATTCAGACTCAACCAAGTAAACACACAGAGACTTATATTATTTATAAACTGTATTACCATGGCAGACCTCTAGCTAGATGTTCTTATATCTTAAATTAACCCATTTCTTTTAATCTATAAGTTGCCTCGTGGCTCATGGTTTACTGGTTCTAAACATCTTCTTATGGCAACAGCTGGCAGTATCTCTCTGCCTCAGCTTTCCACTTCCCGGAATTCTCTTCTCTCCTTGTCCTGCCTATATTTCCTGCCTGGCTTCTGGCCAATCAACGTTTTATTTATACAGGGCAATTTCCAGAGCACTTTCCCTTTTCTTTTCTTTTTTTTTTTCAAAAAGTAATGTTTTAAATTTCACATAGTAAAATTACATATAACAAAACAGTTATCAAGCATAAATTACATTACTATATCTAGTCTATTTGTATATTGCAAAATTAAAGAAGATATCCTATGTATCATATATTTGTGACTCTAAGTTTTCATATCTAACTTATCTTTTATCATAACTAAAGAAATTATAAGTATGCAGTCTTCAGCTACACCAAAGACCTCAGAAGGATATAGTATTACCTGAGAAATGGGAGAGAGAGGCAAAAAACTTCCGGGAGTCTTGCAAGAGTAGACAGAGACAGCTGGAAGCCTGGATAGTCACCTAATATTTCTTCGTAAAGTTGGGTCATATTCTTTAGCCCACAGGCCTAGAGACCCTCAGTCAATTCCCTCTGTGTCTTTTAGAATATTTGGCAATTTCTTCTTGAAGCAGGAACCTAAAGGACCATTTTGCCAAGCAAAGTTCAGTGGTCACCTTCCTATAGGTCCTGTATATCCAGTTGATCAAGCAGTCCAGGCAAGAACAATTTCTTGCCCAAAGGGCTATTTTTGATAAACTACATATAGATACTACATATAGAGTGTCTTCGATACCCAACCACCTCTATGAAATAAATCAGTGCTGACAGGAGCAGACATGTCTCACTGTCTTGAAAGTCTAAATTTTTAAAACATTTTAAATGCCATATTCTCTAGGTCTTTGAATTATTTGAAGATTACCTATCTATCTGAAATATATCTATGTATACCTTGAAAACAGCATGACTATAAAATTGACTATCATAGAAGACTAATTAATCTGTATTTTTAATTATCCATTACAATCTAAATAATTTACATAAACATAATACCTCAAAAGAGAGTAGAAATATGTTTAAATACAGTATAACAAAATCAACTCTAAATTTGTATCGATAAACTAAAATTTATACCGATGTAAAACATTTCAAACAAGTCGTTGCTCTTTAAAAGTAGATTCAATAACCTACCCTTTCATCCTATCATAGCTATATCATACCCTCTTTTCTTCTTTAGAAAGAGACCACATTTATAATCAAACTGATTTAAATAAAAATATTGGTTTTTCTCTGTCCCACACCAGAGGACTCTTCTGATATAATCACTCAACCTTTTTTTTTTTTGGCAATATGTTTGGATTTAGGGAAGGAATGAGCCAATTCCATCTCCTAAGCCAGCTTAATATTTTTGGGAATTTGGGCATAGCTTCTCTAATTATTTCCTGCTTCAGGGGGGCACTGTATCTTATGGGAACACAAAGAAAGTTTTAGGATTTTGGAGTAGTCTGTGAGGGTGTATTGTCTGAGCCAGTTGCCTTGAAAACATTCTGGAAGTTGGATCATCTGGGCCATGGGGTCATCAGAGACCTTTCCAGGGGACTTGGCTGATCAAACCTGATGTAATTTATTCTGAAACAAATCCATATGCTCTTGCTTTCTTTGGAAACAAAAGCAGAGCCTCCTTTCCAAAGCAACATATCCTTACATCCAAATTTTGAAGTCAAGGTAGCTTTAAAATATACACATTGGCTTAACTTGACAGCTTTTACAATCAAATATTTTTCTGCAGTTAAAAATCCCAAAGACGCCGGGCGGTGGTGGCACACACCTTTAATCCCAGCACTCGGGAGGCAGAGCCAGGCAGATCTCTGTGAGTTCGAGGCCAGCCTGGTCTCCAAAGCGAGTTCCAGGAAAGGCGCAAAGCTACACAGAGAAACCCTGACTTGAAAAAGAAACAAACAAAAAAAAATCCCAAATACAACATAATCCTGTTTCTCTGTGTAATATCCCTCTTTACGTGGCTTATTTTTTTATACATCTATTACTGTCTCTTTAAAGACTTTATTTTTAAAAACTATCTACTACTTTATATAACTGTATATATTTCTTTTTCTCTTTCTTCCAAGCCTACATACATTTTTATACACATTGTAACACAAATCTGTCTATTTGTGAACCTATTGCTTTAAATTGCAACATTCTAAGACAGAAAGACAGAAAGAGCACTGTGGCTGCTGGCTCTGCACACCTCAGCTTTTCAACATGGCGGTGGTACAATTACTGCCAGCTCTGGGAGCTGTCAATTCTTAGAAACAGTGGATCTATGCTCTTATCAAATATGCGTGTAGCCCAGAAACATCTTACTTTTTTTATAACTAGCAAAAACTTCATCCAACAGACAGCACAGTTTGCACCTTGGCAACACCTCTGTGTAACATAGCTTAGGTCAAGCCCAAATGCAAGGCACAAACCCACCATGGAGTACCTCAAACAAGCAGGCTACCACTAACTTGAGAGACACACTAGGAAGCTGTTTTAAGCTCCATTTTAGAATCACTTTTCTCAGGTTTTTTGGGGAAATCCTTGCCAAGCCATTGGGTGCCAATTGTAGCTGGATTTTTCCTGGTCCAGCCTGGCCCACAGTCAGGAAAAATCTTTCTCACCACCAGTCCCACACCTGCTCAGACCCAACCAAGTAAATACACAGAGAGTTATATTTTCATGAACTGTATGGCCGTGGCAGGCTTCTAGCTAGATGATCTTATATCTTAAATTAATCCAATTCTAGGAATCGATATGTTGCCATGTGGCTCATGGCTTACTGGTTCTTAACATCTTCTCATTTTATTTATACAGAGTGATATCCACAACAGTTTACACTAGAAAACTGAAAGTTTTATTAGACTCACAGACAGAAATTGATGAAGAAGATTATGTCAGTAGGTACAGGAGAACTTGAAGACAGAATCAGGAAGAAGAAAAAAATTATATGGTATTCCCAATCCAGAGGGATTGAGTACAGTTGTGGAATAAAACCTCATTTTTCTGGAATTAGTGACATGGCATTAATTCTGATGTTCCCTGGAATTTAAGAGAACAAGGCCCTGTTTGTTTCACTGTGTATGAGGACAAATTTCTCTTGGGTGAGGTCAGGATAAAAGGTTACAGGCTGTGGAGATATATTCAGTGAGCAAAGTCCTCAAGCTTAGCAGCTGTGGGTGTTACAAGAATTTCCTAGAAGGATTTCTACCATTGAGGAGAAAGTGATGAGGATTGCTAGCCTGCAGGGGAAAGAAGGCCTGATGACCAATGTGGATTTGGGTGTCCATGGATTTTCACATGGCTGAGGTAAGAAGGGTCAACAAAATTCCACAGGAGGCAGCAGATATGATAGAGTACAGGAGTGAGCAGATGATCAGGGAGAGGTGATGTTTTGGATAGGAGGCCAGCATTTAGAGATGGTCTCCCATACATGAGTTCAAATGGTGGGATTGAAAGGGCTTGCTTAGAAAGTGCCCAGAGCCTGAAAATAGCTAGAGACAATAAATTCAACCAGTCAGTATGAAGTTGCTCTGGCATCTTAATAAGAATATTTTTTTGAAGACCTGTTGGTATGCTTTAACTTACCTGAGGCCTTAGGATGGTAGGTGATATGAAAATGCCATGATACATTAACAGCTTTAGATATGATCGGGTAAATCTTGGAGGTGAATTCAAGACAATTATGAGACTAAGGAAAGGCAGAGATCCCAAATAAGGGGATTATCTCCCAGTGGAGGAGGACAGTGATTGCCTGAGGCCATTTATTAGAAACCAGAAATGCCTCTACCTATTTGAAAATGAATTCAAGACCATGAGGAGATACTCAATTCGTCAGACATTCAGCCTAAGAGTAAAATCAAGTTGCAGTCAGGTCCTTGAAAGCAATCTCTAGCCTGTTGGGTGGAAAAAGTTTGGCTCCAATATTTGGAATTGGGATTTGTCTTTTGGTTAATTTCACAGGAGGGTTTAATAGTTCTTAGAACTGTAAGTCCTCAGAGGTAGGCTGTAGGTGGGCTTTTATGAATTGAGACAGGGCATGACTATTAGTGTGAAAGAGCTGATGGAGATAGGACAGAATTTGCCTAGTGTCAGGAGTTGACTGTAATGATGTGGGCTGCTTTGTATGGATTCCCTGTGATGAAAGTGGCAAGTCTGGTCACTTAAGGGACACTCTCCTTGATACCTTGTCACCCTGCTTTATTCTCTTTGAGATGATGGAAATGTTGAAGTGCTTACACTGACAGAGTATGATTCCTATAGCTTTTGGGAAATGGAAGGCTTTTAGGAAGGCCTGAGTTATATTTGAATCCTCCCTTTGTTGTAAGGAGTCTGTGCCCTTTTCACATAGCATCATGGGACAGTATGATATTAAAAGCATATCTGGAGGCCATATAACATTTAAGGATTGTCCCCTGGTCCAACTGAAAGGCAAAGAGAAAGCTAACAGCCCAGCCTATTGGTTAGTCATGTGTGTAGTTAATGCCTGTGCTTCTACCACCTCAGCATCTGACACTATGTCATAGCCCACTCTATATGTCCCCTCATGTGAAAAGCAGCTGCAATCCATTTATCATGGATAAGTTCCCTGAGGCAATGTGCCCTCCTGTGTATGTAAAGAATGGGCAATAGTTCCTCTAGGTTTCAGTACAGGAAAGAGATAGAGAATGATCAGCGTTAGGTTGAGGAAGGTGGCTTGAAATATGAAGTGGTGGACAAGACTGGAATGTCAGTGTGGCATCTTCCAGTATCACCACCTGGAGAGAAAGAACTCAAAAAGGTGATGATGTTTGTAAGACTGTATAAGGTAAGAGATGGGACAGGTTGTGAGTGACCCAATGAGAGTTGTGAGTGACCCAAAGTATAGTTTCTTTGATTCCCAAATAAGGAGCTCAGCAGCTGCTAAAGCATGAAAGAAAGGTACCCTTTCCTGATTGGTGACATCTAGATTTTTTTGATAGGTATGCTGCAAGTGCAAAGGAGGGTCCCAGACGATGCCCTAGGGTACCTAGGTCATATCCTTCTCTTTCTGTTACACAGAGAGAGAAGGGATGAATTAGGTCTGGAAGGTTTAAAGGCAGACTTTTGAAGACCTGCAAGTGGAAAGTTCATAAATCTATCCTAGGACATGGGAGGCAGAGCCAGGAAGAACTCAGTGAGCTAGAGGCCAGCATGTTCTAGAGAAGGAAATCCAGGACAGGCACCAAAGCTACACAGAGAAACCCAATTTCTAAAAAAAACAACCAAACAAAAAACTGAAATAAAAAAAAACCCACAATAGAAACAGAAACAAAAGGACCACAGAGAGAGCTGTCAGAGGCACTTGGCGGCCCAGAGTCACAACCAGAAAAGTGCAGAGGGGAATGGAGCCTTTCTTGTAGATAGGTAGATTTAGTACAAAGCTGCCGAACTCCTGCTCAGCCCGCAAGCCAACATCAGCCAGTTTTCTACTGTTAGTTGGAGGCAGAACCCAGGATAAATTACGTTTTATCCTGTGCTCCCTGTTCAGTTTCCCTGCTTTGTTAAGAACACACAAGGGGGGGGGGGCATAGATGAGTCAGCTGCTCTGATTCAGATCTCCAAATTCACTGATGTCATTTGCTTTCTATTCCTGGGTTTCAGATCTCACTCCTTATTGGTTCCTAATCTATGTTTATTCAAATAGGAGGCAGTCTGATCAAATAAAAATGCTTGCACTGAAGGGTTTTACCAGCCAGGCTCCTGGCTTAATTCCAGCTTGCAGCTGGAATTAGTCAGGAGCCTGGCTGGAAACAACTCCAGAGAAGGATAAGTCTCCAAGAGACCTGTGACAGACCAAGGCAATATGAACCTAAGATAGGCAGGGATTTAGTAGGGTTTCTTATACTCCTGCTCTGAGTCACCTGCACCTGTTTGCTGTGCAGAAAATATGCTCCTGTCTCTAAAGCCACTGCTTCAGCCTTACTATCTGTGATCTCTGCCTCAGTCTTGCATTTTGCATTATCACAATATTGGTAAAGAAGTTTTATATTGGGAAACAATACCTGACATAAAACAGGGATGTATTGATCAAATGCTCCCTCAGTGGACCCATTAAAAAATGACTCTGTGAGGGAATATTCTGACAGCCACCTGGGATTCTGTGACAATTTCAAGTGTCAGATTCCACAAATAAGTGCATTTGGGGTATCTAAAATGGCATATTGGAAACTGTTACCTTAAAGTTACAAGTGACAGCACCAAATCACAATCAGTCATCAACAGGTAGAATGCAAATCTTTAAAGTAGATATCAAGGGTCAAGTACCTGGAAGCATGATCACCCAGTACTTACCACGGGATGCTTTTCTCATTTGGGAATTGCATTCAGGTCCTAGGATACATTATATTTTTTTTCCAGTCATCCATTTTCAGTTTCGTTTTTATAACTGCAGCACACATTTACTTGCGAGGGTGAAATGACTCAGCAGCTCTGAAGCAGATCTCAAAGAGTACCACAGGACTTGGTTTCCATTGGTAGACTTGAGATCACTCTCCTTATTGATTCCTGTGCAAGGGGCATTGCCAACTCCCATATTTTCCAAGAGAACTCTTGCCTTGAAGCAGCAGGAAATATTAGGCAGAATGATAGGGGAGTTGGTAACAGATAGAACTGCGTCCAGCTGATTTGTTGGGCATTAAGTAATTTTGGGTATAGGGAATGGGTCTTTTCAAGAGGTATCTGGACAATTGAAGGTAGATGAATATTTTCTTCTTGTTTGGGCCCTGTGAAATTGACAAGTTGCTGGAGATGCGGAAGAAGAAGTTCAGAAAAAAATTTATCTTGTAGCATCCCTAGGAGGAGGGAGGTCCATACTGTGACCAATAAAGTTTGAATGATACTTATCTGAAAGGGATGTGGATTGCCCAGGTGGATCCAAGCTGGCTGTAGAGCTTGGAAGAAGCTTTAAGTTTACCAAGAATACAAATGTTAAACATTGTGAAGCAACCAAAAGGAATTTAAAATCTTGAGCTGTGAGCCATGACAAGATGATATTTAGTACTCTTCTGATATCAGAATTATATTGGTTAGTGTTAGCAAGAGAAAAAGACAGAGAGAGAGAGAGAGAGAGAGAGAGAGAGAGAGAGAGAGAGAGAGAGAGAAAGAAAGAGAGAGAAATGGAGAATGGAGAATGTAACTAGAGTTTTCCTGATCCTGCCTGGTCCACGGTCAGGACAAATCTCTCTCACCCACCATTCCTGTAGCTCGTCAGACCCAACCAGGTAAACACTCAGAGACTTACATTGCATATAAAAATGTATGGCCACATCAGGCTTCTTGCTATCTGTTCTTATATCTTAAAATTACCCATTTCTATTATTCTAAACTTTGCCATGTGGCTTGTGCCTTACTGGTATCTTACATCATGCTTCTCCTCCCTGCGGCTGGCAGTGTTTCTCTGCCTCAGCCTTCATGTTCCCAGAATTCCCATCTCTGTTCACCCTGCCTATACTTTCTGTCTGGCTACTGACCAATCAGCATTTTATTTATACAGAGCGATATCCACAGCAGAGAAGGAGAGGGAGAGAAAAAATGTGGATCATGCTTATTTTTTTTTACTATTATCAATTAGGAATTTTTATCTTCTCCTGAGACAAACCTTAAGGCACCTCTTTCCTTTATTATTTAGTATGGAGGAGACACAGGAGATAACTTGCTGAGGGCATTTAACAATGACAGACTGATATATGAAAGTTTGTTTTTACAGAGTGAATACCCTTTTGGCACTGAGGTATTTATACCGCTGGTCTATTAGCATTTCTTACCAGTATATTTTGGGTATATTTTAATCTTCCTTGTGCCTCTGGATCTATGGCTGATGTTGGTCTTGTAACAAGTAGCTGGGTGGTTAATTAGAAATTTGAAAATGTTATTGGAGTTAAGAGAGGAAAACTGATGAAGCAGAATATGTCAGTAGGGACAGGAAACTTGAAGAGTAAATCAGGAAGAAGAAAAAAACTTATGGGGTTCACAATTCAATGGTATTGAATGTTGGATGAGGAAACCATATTATACTAGAATTGGTAACAAGACATTAATCCAGATGTCCTCTGGAACTTAAGAGACTAGGGCCCTGTTTGTTTCACTGTGTATGAGGAAGAATTTCTCTTGGCAGGATGATGCAGGATAAAACGTTTTAGGTTTGGAGATGTATCCAGTGGGGAAAACCCTCAAGTTTAGCACCTGTGGGGGGGGGTTACAAGAAGTACCTTGCAGGGTACCTTCCATTTAGTGTAAGGGAGTGAGGTATGCTGGACTGGAGGAAAGAGAAGGACCTGATCCCCAATGTGGATAGAGGGATGGGCATGGATTATCACACGGCTGGTATTAGGAGTAGTCAGCAAAATTCCACAGGAGACAGCAGAGGTGATAGAGTAGAGGAGTGAGGAGATGATCAGGGAGAGGTAAAAGATTGGATCAGAGGTCAGGGGTTAGAGCTAGTCACCCCATACATGAGTTCAAATGGTGGGATTGATACGGCTTTCTTGGGGAGTATCCAGAGCCTGAAAAGAGCTAGAAACAATAATTTCACCAAGTCAGGGTGACTTTCTGATGGCATCTTATTAAGAATGTGTTTTAAAGATTATTGGTATACTGTACCTTCCCTGAGAAATTATGATGGTAAGGGATATGAAAATATTAAGGTATATTAAAAGCTTTAGATATGGTCTGGAAAATCTGGAAGGTGAAAACCAGACTAATATCAGACTGAAGAAATGCAGGGATCCCAAATACTGGAGAAGGAGATCTGGGACTATCTGAGGCCACTTAGTAGAAACAAGAAATATCTCTACACAACTCCAAAATGAGTCCACGACCATGAGGAGACATTTAATTTGTCTGACTGTGGGCATATGGGTAACATTGAGCTGTCAGTCAGGCGTTGAAGATATCCTCTAACCTGGTTAGTGTGGAAATGTGGACTCCAGAATGAGAAACTGTATTCTGTCTTCTGACAACTTTTACAATAGCCAGTAATAGTTTTTAAGGAATGAAAGTCCTCAGAGGTAGGTGTAGCTGAAGTTATCATGTTACTTTCCAGGTCCCATGGCAATCAGAACCAAGCAAACACAAAGAGAAGTATTATTTACAAACTGTATGGCCTAATCTCTCAGGCTTCTTGTTAGCTGTTCTTATATCTTAAATTAACCCATTTCTATTAATCTATAAGTTTGCATGTGGCTCTTGGTTTTCCGGTTTTTTAACATGTTGCTTCTCATCATGGCAGCTGGCAGCATATCCCTGACTCAGCCTTCCACTTCCCCAAATTCTCCTCTCTCTTTGTCCCACTTATACATCCTGCTGGCTACTGGACAATCAGCACTTTATTTATTCCTTCAGAGCATACAGAACATCCCACAGCACTTCCCCTTTTATTTCTTTTTCAAAAAGGAATGTTTTACTTTTCACATAGTAAAATTACAAATAACAAAACAATTATCAAGCAAGAATTATAGTTAAAATATCTAGTCTGTTTGTATCTGCCAAAATTATCGAAGATATCCTATCTATCCTATATTTGTGAGTCTAAGGTTTCATATCTAACTTATCTTTTATCATAACTAAGGAAAATTATAACGATCTAGTCTTCAACTACATCAACGACCTCAAAAGAATATACTATTACCTGAGAAATGGGAGAACGATGCAAGCAACTTAGAGGAGTCTTGAGAGAATAGACAGAGACAGCTGATAGCCTGGACAGTTCTCCAAAGTTCCTTTATACAGATGGGGTATCTGTTTTCAGCCCACAGGCTTAGAGTCTCTCAGTCACTTCACTCTCTCTCAATCTCTCTCTCTCTCTCTCTCTTCATTTTTTCAAGACAGGGTTTCTCTGTTTAGCTTTTTACCTTTCCTAGAATTCACTTTGGACCAGGCTTGCCTCAAGCTCACAGGAATCCACCTGCCTCTCCCTCCTGTGTGCTGGGATAAAAGACTTGTGCCACCAATGCCAGTCTTCCCAGTCACTTCTCTCTGTGTCCTGTAGAATGTCTGGCAGTTTCCTTGACGAAAATGAACCTTAAGTACCATTTGCCAAACAAAGTTCAGTTGTCATCTTCTTATGTTTCCTGCATGTCGAGTCATATATTTTATCAATTAGTCCAGGCAAGAGTAGTTTCTTGTCCAAATGGCTATTTTTGCCATGAAGAAGATTAACTCCATACGGAGTGTCTTCAATGCCCATCCTCCTCTCTGAAGTAATTTGGTGTTGCCAGGAGCTGACATATCTAACTGTCCAGAATGTCTAAATTTTTGAAAATATTTTAAATGTCATATTCTGTAGGTCTTAGAAGTGTTTGAAGATTACCTACCTAACTAAAATATGTCTATGTATAACAAGAAATCTTAGCATAAATATAAGTTTAACTATCATAGAAGACTAATAATTAACCTGTTTTTTTAATTATCAAGTACAGTCTAAATGAATTACATAAAATAATATCTTAAACAAGAGTAGAAATATATATACAGTATTACAAAATTAAGTTTAAATTTGTATCAGTATCCAAATCTATAGCAATGTAAAACATTTTAAACAAGTTGTTCTTTAAAAGAAGATTCAATAATCTACCCTTTCTTACTATCATATCTATGTCATATCCCCCATTTTTACTTTTAGAAAGAGATTGTATTTAAATCAAACATTTTAAAATAAAAAATGTTGCTTTATTTCTATCCCCCACCAGAGGTCTCTTTATGGGACAAAATAATCTCTCAACCTCTATTTTAGCAATATGCTTGGGTTTAGAGAAGGAGTGAGCCAATTTCACCTCCAATGTAAGCTTGGCATATTTGGGAATTTGGGCGCAGGTTCTCATATTACTTCCTGCTGGATGAGGATGCTCTATTCTTATAGGGATATAAAGAAAATTTTAGGATTATGGGATAGTCCATGAGGCTGTATTGTCTTATAGAAAACTCTGTGGAACTCAATGGAAATAGGTCAAGCCCACATGTGTGGAACCCACCGTAGAGTAGTTCAAGCCCAAATGTTGCATGTTCTCACCACCCAATTGAGATATGGTTCCTGTTCCTTTTAGAATTGGTTATTTTCAGATTTCAGGTGGAAACTTGAGCCATTGGGTGCAATTTGTAGCTGAAGTTATCCTGATTCTGCTCGGCTCCTGATGCCCTCAGACACAAGAAAACACACCAAGACTAATATTATTTACAAATTGAATGGCCTAATGGCTCAGGCTTGTTGTTAGCTGTTCTTATATCTTAAATTAACCCATTTCTATTAATCTATAAGTTGCAATGTGACTCATGGATTAACAGTATCATTACATGTAGCTTCTCAACATGGATTCTGGCAGCATCTCCCTCACTCAGCCTTCCACTTCCACAAATTCCCCTCTCTCTTTTTCCTGCCTGTACTTCCTGCCTGACTACTGGCCATTCAGTACTTTTATTTATTAACCAATCCGAGCAAGACTTTCAGAGCGCACAGAACATCCCACAGCAGGTAGGCTATAGATTCCCTTCCATTAACTGAAACAGAACAATAGTATTAGCAGGAAAGAGCTTGTGTAGATACAACAGAATTGGCAGAGTGACAGGAGATGACTGTGAGGATATCCTTGAACTATATGTATTGCCTGTGGTGAAGGACATGAGTCTGGGCTCTAGACTGCCACTGTCCTAGATGTCAGGTTGATATAGTTATTTCCCTTAGAGGTGATAGAGCTGTCAGTCTGATGAGATTGTCAGTGAATAATTCCTATTACATTTGGGAAATAGGAAGCTTGTATCATGACAAATAATTGGCCTGAGTTAGTTATGAATTGTCCTTTTGCTGTGAGAAACCCATGCTTTTTTCAGATATGAATGTGGGATAAGAAGATATGCAAAGTATATTTGGAAGCTGGTGGTGGTGGCACGTGCCTTTAATACAAGCACTTCAGAGTCAGACCCAGGCAGATGCCTGTCAGTTGTAAGCCAGCATGATCTAGAGAGAGAAATTCAGGAGAGTTACCAAAATTACACAGAGTTATTTGTGTTGCAAAACACAAATAAAAAGCATATTTGGAGTCTGTATAACCTTTAGGAATTGCCCCTGTGCCAACTGGAAAGTATAGGTGAGAGACATTAGGGAGGTGGAGTGCAGAGTCCTGAAGCAGAGCCTATTGCAATTTCTGGAAAGGATTAATAATGGGGTGAATGAGGGATTTATGCAGGATCCCTGAGCTGCCTCATAAAAGGATTGAGCCAGGAGATTAAAAATATCAAAAACAGGATTACAAGGAGTCAGGTATTTCTTGAAAGGTTAGAATATCCTGTTTAGTAGAGCAGCCTGCAAAAGACTGAATTAGATGCTTTCTAACTGAAGGTATAGCCTAGTATAATGTGGTGATGTTTACACCCAAATAGGTGACCTGAGGAGTGGAGAGCTGGATTTTGGAATGGAGACTCCATAACTCCAGCTGTACAAAAAAATTAGAAGAGGAGAGTTGTTAGTTTGAATAACATATACTTACAGGCCACAGAATAGAATGTTATCTAACTATTGTATTAGTTAAAGCCAATGAGGGGAAGGAGAGCAAGCCAGAAGCTGGGGATTGATGAAATTGTTGTGGGATGCCCATCAATCTGTATGTCAAGACATTCCAAGTAGGCTACGTATACAGGTAAGTGTCAGCATCTTCCCAGGATAAGGACAAGATATTTTGAGACAGAGGGCTGAGAGTTATAGGAAAGAAGATATCCTTGAGATCTAGAAATGAGTAGTGTGTGGTTTCTGAAGGGATAGTGTAAAGAACTGTGTAAAGTCCAGGCATTACAGGATTGGGAGGAAGTGTAGTGGTATTTTATTTGTGCTGAAATGTGGTGCTATTTTATTTATGCTTTATTAAAGATTGCTAGAGATCAGGCAGGAAAGGACAGCCATTTTAAGTAAAGAAAAAATTAGGCATCACACACCCTCAATGAGGACACTTATCAGACAGGGTCTCTTTGTGTTCAAGGCCATACAGAGCATGTTGACACACTCCTTAAGGCTAGTACCAAACATAAAGACCTGGAGTTCTGTACAGACATATAATGTAAAAAGATATAGCTGGGCAAATATAACCAATTAAAGGGCATAAGAGCAAGGCAATAAAAGAATGTGTAAGACAGCAAGTAGCTTGCATTGGGAAGCTGCAGGGTTGGTGAGGTAAGGTTTGCTTGTGACTTTTCCAAGTTCCTTGATCTCTAAGTCTTCACCCCTATATTTGGCACTGTGTTTTTTTTTTTTTTTAAAGAGACCATTCAGAAACTTGTCTACATGCAGGTCTTAAATCAGGTGGTATATTCTTTTACGCTTCTTAACTCCAAGTATAGTGGTGTTTAAAGGAGAAGTGTTTGGATGAAGTAGCATCGTTCTGAGAAGTTCAGGGATGATAGGCTTAAGTCCTCTAAGGCTCTGGAGAGAAAGAGTGTACTGAGTTTGAGTGATGTACCAGGTAGGGTGCTGGAACTGGATAACAATAGAGTGATGGTTTCCAGCAACAGAAGGAGTCTGGCCATCTACAACTTTGGGGTCCACATTAGAGATTGAAAGGCAAATGACATGTCAGAGATCGAGTGCTGGGTGTCAAAGAGGAGGAGGAGGAGAGGAGCTGCTGACAAATCTGTGGTAGGGAAATGTGGGCACAAGTGAAATAGAAGCTAGTGCCTTAGCTAAAAAACTTCTTCCCATTAGGTGCACAGGGCACGTTTGCACATACAAAAGTGTGTTTAAGAGATATACCCCTGGAAATACATTTAAGTCATGGTGTTTGGTGAGGTAAGTAAGGCTGTCCCCCTACCCAAACAACAGGGAGACTGGAATGACAGGTAAGACCTCAAAACTTTCACAGGATGCAGCAATGTCCTCAGTGTCCAAAGGAAGGAAATAGATCATCCCTGTACAATAATGGCTACTCTAGGTTTTGGTATGACATGACTGTCCTTGGGTAAGGACTTGAGTACTTCAGTTGTCCATTACCCAGGGTAAGACATTTCCTGTATGTTGGTCTTTGATTGATGTCCCCATGTCATGAGTTACACATGGGCAGTCAATTGACCTATGTCCTTATTGATAGCATTTTAGATGAGGCCCAGGTGGCCTGCATGGGGCAGGACTCTATCAAGCCCAGTGGCCTTCTCCACAACATTTAAAACGGGAACCTGGAGGCCTTCATGTGGCTGGTCAGATAGCCTGTGCTAGGTTTGACAGTCTTCTATGAAGTCTTATTCATGTCTCACATAGCTATGTCATGCAGTAACACAGACTATGTAATCAAGCTGCATGCAGGTTACATAACCACATACCTTAGGCAAACTTAGTAGGCAAGGCCCTGGGATGCCTAAGCTCTCTTCCTGACTGATAGACAGAGGATGCACAGTCATGTAGTTAGGGTGTGGCTGGTACACATAACACCACAAGAGACAATAAGCCAGTAATCTACTGTTAGATGGAGGGTGAGCCCATGGCAATTTCATTTTATCCTGTTTTCCCTTTTCAGTTTCCCTTCTCCTTTTACAACACACAGGAAGGAGGGAGAGACAGATGAGTCAGCAGCTCCAATGGACATCTCCAAATTCATTGCCATCATTTCCTCTCCCCTCTACTTTAGACAGCTGTCTTCTTATTGGTTCATAATCTATTTGTATTTGAATATGAGTCAGACAGATGGGATAAAAATGCTTGCAGTCTATAGTTTCGATAGACAGGCTCCTGGCTAAATTCCAGTTCGTAGCTGGATTTAGCCAAAGCCTGACTGTAAATAACACAAGAGAAGGATAACTGTTCCAGAGAACTACAGCAGACAGAGGCAATAGAAATCTAGGATAGACAGGGATTTGGTGATATTGCCCACACTCCTCCTCTGAGTCACCTGAAACTGTTTCTTCTGCTGGAAATGTCCTCATTCCTCTGAAGCCACTGCTCAGCTTTAATATTTTGATCACTGCCTCAGTCTTGAATCCTGCATTATTTGGAAGGAAGATTTATTTTGGGAAAAATACATGACAGAAACTATGCATGTATTGATCTTATGCTCCCTCACAGAGCCCATTAAGAAAAGGACTGTGTCAATGAAAATTCTCACTTACCACCTGGGACTCTATGACAATTTCAAGTATCAGATTTCACAAATAAGTGCATTTGGAAAATCTAAAATTGCATATCAATAACTGTTACATGAAAGGTACAATTGGCAACCTGGAATCACAATCAGCCATCAGCAGGTACAAAGTAAGGCTTTCAGGGAGATAGCCAGGATACAGGGCCAAGTATCTAGGTATATGATCACCGTCTATTTTCCGTGAGATGTTTTTTCTCTTTTGAGAATTGTATTCTGGGACTATGATTCATTACATAATTTCCTGTCATCCACTTTTAGTTTCGTTGTTTTGGCTGAAGAACACATATTGTTGGGAGGGTAAAATGACTCAGCAGCTCTGAAGGAGATCTCAAAGAGTACCCCAGGATTTGCTTTCCATTGGTGGAACTGAGTTCACTGTCCATATTGTTTCCTGTGGGTTGGGCCATGTCCCACCCGCTTATTTCCCCCAGAGAATTCCCCAGTAGAAGCAGCAAGAAATATTATTTAGAAGGATTTAGGAGAGAGAAACACATAGAAAATACAGGATAGCTTGAGAGTGCCTATATTCTAATCCATCCAGCATCTACTGTCTCTGCCCTTGGGTAGTTAAAACAATGCCAAGGTGTGGAGAAAAGATCGCCTTCCAGCACAGACAGGTGCAGGTCATCTCAGCCACCTGCACTCAGAACCATGATCCAATCATCCTCTTTAAGCAGACCTGCTGGGTAAAGCCTAAATGGGCTCCAACAGGCTCCTATTCCAAACAAAATTTGAATGCACACCCTCTTCCACCAGAAGCAAGAAGAACTAATAAAGCTGTCAGCATAGCAGTTTCTTCCCTGTCAACCTGAGGCTATCTTCTGGTTCTCAGTTGGTCATGAACACACCAAAATCCGATTGTTATTTGGTACTCACAAGGCAGATTGCTCCTGTAATACAAGAGGAGACAGAGCCCATTGAAATTACCAAATCAAAGATTGTTTGATTCAAGCATTACAGATCTGAGTCACCTGATCCTGTCATATGTGTAGCAAGCAGATTCCAGCTTCTGCATCTACTGCTTCTGGTTAAAGATGTGGTCTCCCTGTCTTGTTTTGAATTCTCTTCGGGCTTTAGGATCAGGCATCGGTTAGGGGAGTCCTGCTCTTCCCTTCTTCTGAAGCTACTGCTTTCCTTAAGGATATAGCATCCCTGTGCCAGTCTTGATGTCCTGCTCTATGCACAAGGAAAATGAATTTCTTGATGCTTTAGTATCTGGCAGAGACTAGTGAAATCCTGCTGTTTCCTCTACCCTGGGAGACTTATTGTGGGAATGGCTATGGCATTGTAGTTTTATTCATGAACCATAGAGACACTGAAAATATGGAGCAGTAACATTTGCAGTCACTTCTCTATCTGTCACCAAAGGCAATAAAGTATGGAAAATAAAGTATAACACTAGAAACTTAATTGTTAATATCTGTATGCCATTTACATATTCACAGGATCAACTTTGCATTCTTGGTTTGCATTATCACTGTGTTCTTGCATAAAGAGTCTCTTGTACTTAATTTTTTCCTACTTCTCATTCCATTCTTATATATGAAAGAAAATTGGGCATTAACTTCATTAGAAGTCAATTAGTTGTTGATGATGACAGACAGGCATCCAATACTTCATTTGTTAATAATAAACATACCTGTTCCTTTTTGTCTTGAATAATTACTTGATTCCTCCCCTGATTATTTGGCCACTATTACAAAATCATAATTGAGAGTTACTCACTATTTTCTCTTTTATGGTATGTAGCTCATGAGAATGAGAAATTTTGTTCCTCATCATTTAGTCCACTAACATTCAGGTTAACCTTCAGTCCTATCACATGTAGTCAATCCCAGTGAAGCTTGTAAACAGCAGCAGTTGCATTTCTGTTTTATGATGACATAAGTTTGTAGGTACTTCAAAAATAGTTTATTTTCAATATATTGGCATGTGTAATTATATTTATATTTTGGAAATCATCTTTCAAGTAAGTATATTTTTGAAACTGTCTTTTAGGCTCCAGTTTGGCACTAAAGGCCTACTTTTGTCCATGGAGTAAAACAAATAACACATTGCTCCCACATTAGTGAGAAAACACTGACACCCTTTATAGTATAAGGGATTCAGTTTTCACAATATCTCTCCACTTGTTCTATGATGCATTTCAATTACATTATAACATTATATAAGTTTATGTATGTGTATATGTATGAGTTTGCTTATGCATATGTATACATATACACAGATAGATATGCATGTGTACACTTTCTTGACAGAATTTTGAATTTCATGCATAAGTGCTCAATTTAGATTATTTCACACTCCGTTTTTTCCATCCTACTCTATCTCCTTGCCTCTGCCTCCTGAGTGCTGGGATTAAAGGCATGTGCCACTACCACCAGGCAATGTTTTTTTTTTTTTTCTGAGATGTGGCCTGTTGTTATGAGGATAAATATTTAGAAGACTGTCAGAAATTACATGCTTTCAGAGAAGTTGCAGACGAAGGTTCTCCTTCTGGATCTTCTACCTTCCTGGCCATGTGGAATACACTAAGATATTATATTCCATGGAGTTTGTGTTCTTGTCTGTGTTATATGTCTGCATTTCTGAAAAAGGTTATAGTGAAAACTAAACCTGTCTTTCCATATAAAATCAACAATACCCTATGCAGGGCTAAATGTTGGTAAATTATGACATATCTTTTTTTTTCTTTTCTTTTTTAATTTTATTTTTCTTTATTAATAAATTTTCTACTCACTCTTCATGCAATCCACAGACCCCCTCTTCGATCCTCCCACCTCCAGTCCTCTTTCCAAGCCACCCCACATCACAACATCCCCCAAATCCAGGTCTCCCATGGGGAGTCAGCAGAGCCCAGCTCACTGAGCCTAGGCAGGAACAAGCCCCTTCCCATTGCACCAAGGCTGTGCAAGGTGTCACACCACAGACACCGGATTCCCAGAAGCCTGCCCATGCACCAGGGACAGATGCTGATCCCTGTACCTGGGTTCCGCCAAACAGTTTGAGCCAAACAACCATCTTCCATGTCCAAAGGGCCTATTCCAGTCCCATGGGGGCTCCACAGCCACCAGTCCACAGTTCATAGGTTTCCACTACTGCGGTCCATCATCTCTGCACATCCTCCCATCATGATCTCCACGTCCCTCACCTTCCGTATCTCTACTCTCTTTCATCATTTGGATTCCCGGAGCTCAGCCTGGTCCCTGGCCCTGGATCTCAGCATCTGCCTCCATCTGTCACTGGACAAAGGCTCTATGATAACAGCTAGGTCATTTGCTAGGATGGTCACCAGAGTAGACCGGTCCAGGCACCATCTGGACCACTGCCAGCAAACCAAGGTAGGGTCAACCTTGTGAATTCCTGAGAGCCTCCCCAGCACCCTGCCACCTCCTATTCCCATGATGTCCTCGTTTATCATGGTATCTTCCTCCCTCCCCTCCTTTTTTAAATTTTTAATTAAAAATTAAATTTAAAAAAATTAATTTTTTAATGAAAAAAATTAATAAAAGAATACATGAGGAAACATTAAAAAGTTAATCCATTTAAATGTTTGGTCAGAAAGCTTCTTAAAAGTGCCATACCCCTATTTTTAGCCTATACCCAGTCTAGAAGCCTGCTCTTAAATGAGCCGTCCATCTGTTTCCCCCTAGCAATAGCTTAGCTGAGGAAAGCCAGTGATCAGTGAGTCACCATTAACCCTTATTGTGAGTGCTCAGCATCATTTTTGTTGATTTTTTTCAGTCTTATGTGTAAATTCTTGCCTAACGTAGAAATACCATTTGTAGCTTGGGTTTTGTGTCCCACCAGACTATTCCCAAATAACCACACAAAGACTTATTAATAATTATAACTCAAGTTTATTACTAGCTAACTCATACATTTTAAATTAACCCATAATACTTATCTATGCTTTGCCATGTGGACTGGTTCCTTTTCTCAGTATTGCAGGTTTACCTCCTTCTCTCTTAGTCTCTTCACAATTCTGGGGCTCATCCCTTCTTCCCAGAAACCTCGTTGTCTGGTCCTCCTGCCTAAATTTATCCTGCCTAGGTATAAACCAGTCAGGTTCTTTATTAAATAAATCACAGTGACATATATTCAGACAGTATAAAGAAATATTCCACATGCTGTTCTTAGAATTTTTCATACATACCCCCACTTTATTTAAATTGCTATGGAGGCATTGATTTCCATCCCTGTTGTATGTGTGATAAGTTTTACATTAAAATCTATATGTAGAAATATTTATGAAATATAATTATACACACACACACACACACACACACACACACATATATATATATATATATATATATAGAGAGAGAGAGAGAGAGAGAGAGAGAGAGAGAAAAATATGTGTATTTATTCTTTAAATATTTTACTTATTAAGCAGGGACTTCATCCTGAATCTCAGCCCTAAAATCTGAAGAACAACCACATTTCATGGAATTTGAAACTGCCCAGGTGATGCTTGATTTCATACCATAGACTTAGCTGAGATCTACAGCTGCCATAATGTTTAGGATAAAAGTTAGAATATACAGTGTGCATTTGGAAATATATCAACATGCTGAATTCATTATGCATATGAAGGTTGCAGTATATATTGGGGAATGCAATATCACCACATATCCCCTTGTTTTCAAAAATAAAAAAAGCTTATAATTAATACAAGAAAAATTATAACCAATAAGTATATACAATATATTCAGTCAGCCTTTTTGGGGCCCTTACAACGGCGATCCAATGCCAGCGTGAAGCAGTTCCAGAAGAGAATATATCCTCCCATGTTCCCTGTTCAGAAAAGGCTGAAATGCTGGGTCAAAAGAAAATTCCCTTGCATTGAGGCAAGATGGCCAAATATAATTTTCATTGACATAACAGAAATAAAGTTTCAGAGTTGTAAATAGATGATTCATTAACAGACATGGTTCTGCAATAAGATAAGACACTTGACCTTCATTGTATAGAACCAAGAGGTATTATAAAAGACAATAATGGGCTTGTACTTACAGATTAGAACTACAGGGCCTTTAAAATGGCAGTAGATACAGATGTTGAGCCCTAGAAAAAGCTGTTAGCTGATGGTTCTTAGGACAGGTATGATTCATGATTGAGGCCTATCATTGGTACTTGTAAAGGGGGAATGTGTGAAGGGGCCTCAAAATAGCTTGACCACACAGCAGCTATGACAGGTTTCAGTTCCTAGACACAGCTTCTGTGAGGGTCTTACTGGCAGGCAACACCCAGATCCAGGAAAAGCCTTAAGCTGATACCAGGGATCCACCAAGGGATGAGGAAGTACCTGATATCCCAAACATTCCAACCATTAGATAATGTGGCCAGATGTCCTTGAGTCTACAACACATCTATTTTTTGTTTGTTTGTTTTACTGATACCCCTACACAATTGTCAGCCAATTCGGTACTTTTCATCTCATCATTTCTATATCTTCCATTTTTTTCTGTTTAGAGTAAATTCAATAATCTACACATTTCTGTGTCCTGTTTTTTCTTTTTTTTCTCTTTTTTTAAAAAAACAAGAATCCTCAATCTAATCTCCTTTATTTAGCTTTTTTTCTGACCATTAAAAATTAACTTATATCCAAGCACTATAAACAAGGATAATTAACCATAAGCCATTGAACAACCCAAAACCTCCCACTCCACTTCCTGGTCATGTGGGCATAGTTTTCTTAAAATTACTTCCTTCTTTTTGAGGGTGAAGACAACTTTTGGGGATCCTGAAAAAAATTTGGGGGTTGCTTGTCATGTCCTGGGAAATGTAGCAGTATCATTTGTTATCTAGTCTCTGCATAGTGCAAAAGTACAGAGCTTGTCTCAAGTCCTTGATGGAGTTGTCTGTGAATCTGGATCATCTCAGCTAGGCAACTTGAAATTGTCCTGAGCAGTTTGTAGTCCAAAGCTGATCTTTGGGTGATATTAATCAGCTTAATGGCTTTATCACATAGTCCATGTGGAATCATCATGGTGGGATCCTGTCATGTTTTTGAAGATTTCAAATTTGCTGTTAGGCATGGCCTTAGATTCCACAGAATTTTTTTTCTTATTTTTATTTTATTTAATTGTTTTTGTGCCTTCTCTGTGGTTTCGAGCAATCATAGTTTGATAAATATCTGTCTCTTGGAACCACAAACCTTCTTCCATAGAAGAGAATATCTTAACAGCAATTTCTCCCCACCACTTGCCTTGCCAAACTTCACCAAACTGACCTTTGTCAATGCTTCCCTGTAACATGATGGTGCTGGAAATTTTTCTCTGAGCAAGCAGTAGCAAACCATTCATCTCCTACAGCAGCAACACCATCAACACCAACATGATGAGAAGCAGCTTATAGCTCAGAGCAGCAGCAGCATCCAAAGTCTCGCCACCACCATTTGTAGCCTCGAACAGTCTCAGTCACAGGAGATTCTTAAACTCGGAGTGTGGTTTGAGGCCCAATTTGGGAACCAGATATAACATGAATCTTAAAAGTTCTTATCAATAAGAAACTCAGTGTCAGTTTTAGAGTGAATTTTGAAAGATCAAAGGAGGAGAATAAGCCACAGCAGACGCCACATGTATTTTCAGTTAAGTGTGGAAATTTGAGAGAGTTTCCCATCTGTGTTAGCATTACAACTTGTGATGTCTGTGTACTAACCATTTTTGATAGTTTCCTTGCTTTCATGTAGTAGTTTGTTGGTGCTCAACTTTTCAAATATTTATGCTTCTTAATTCCCTGTCATTCTTAGAAGACAATGTCTTCACAGCAGACATCCTTTTCCTTTAATAAGAACTGTATGTGACCATTGCATTTAATATTTTCTTATTCTAAGAATAATGGTGAGTATTCTGATCTGATCAGGTGGCCTGAGCCAAAACATTATAAGGTCTTCACAATTTGAGAAGTTGTGGAGTTGTGTAACAGTGATGTAAATAATGATTTTTTTTCTGGCAATCACAGCCAGTGTTGCCTGTGATTATAAGGATGAATATTTAGAAGAATGTCTGAAATCATATGTTATGAGAGAAGTTGCAGATAAAGTTTATCCTTCTGGGTTCTACTATCTCCCTGGCCATGTCCACTATGCTAGGTTATTATATTGGCCAGATTTTTGTTTTCCTATCAATGATATATGTCAGAATTTCTGAAAGAGTATAGAGTGAAAACTTCAGACCTGTCTTTGCATAAGAAGCCAGCAATAATCTATGAAGGACTAAATTTTGGTAAATTATGACATATGAAGGAGTGGTAAAATCATCAACTTTACTTTGTTGTTTTGTAGTCCTGTTACCTGCAATTGTACCTTAATAAAACTGAATGATTATATGTGAACATATTAGATATATCAATGGCTCAAGGGACTGTTATTAAAATCCTCATAGTGTAAACAATTGTTAAACGGACCTCTTTTTAAGAACAACATTGATCACACATAATTTTCCCAAATAATGTGGTGTTATGTACAAGAGAGTAGTCTGTACTTCTCTTGTATGATGTGTGTGTGGATAACAAAAGAAGAGTAGAGACACTGGTATGTGGTATAATTTTTAGCATACTGTTACTTGTCTAGACATTTTTTTTTCTGCTGGAATCTTTCTTTACTAAAAATCTGTATTGTTTTTGACCTCATGAGAAAAATCCTAAACTCCTATGATAGTTGCAGTTTAACAGGGATCAGTAGTGGATGGGTTGGCACATATCATTTGTAGTTAGCTTTTCATTCTTGTTTCGATGAGAGCCTAGCTTCATGGCTTAGTTATCAGGGAGCCATAATTATTGCTGCAGCTCTGGGAGGGTGTTGGTCCATGCTGACAGTGAGTAGTCAACTGCCAACTGCTTATAAACACCACTTAATCTACATCCTTGTCATCATATGTTTTCATTAGGATTTTTGATCTTGGCCTTTCTGACAGGTATAAAAATAAAACAAAAAGAAATGACATCCCTGTGTCTGCCCTGAAGTGCTATGTATCTGCAAGTAAGACAAAACATTACAGACTTTAGAATCTGACAGATACTTGGAGGGTCCTGCTCATTCCAATCTGTTATTTATTTTTTGGCACTGTTTACCCTTTTAGAGAAACTTGAGGTATATTGAAACCCGCTATCAGAGTTTATTAAGCAAAGGGAATAGGGAAAATGTACATAGGACTATGGAAATAACCTTTGTGTTTAGGGTGCAGAGGAATTGGTGGAACCTGCTTTTATGGGACTTCCCAGCATGGGCATATGTGCCTATGCAGCTATGCCATGCATGCGCCTAGATATGTTACATGTTCATGCTGCTTGCAAATTATGTCATCACGCAGTGCATGTATTAGTTAGGACATAAGGTCCTGTGGTGACTAAACATCTTTCCTGGATGCTGGACTGTGCATGTTTCATCATGTAGCTGGGAGTGTGGCTAGGAAGTATAATAATCCATTCTCATTGTTCTTATAAAAAGATAAGTGGTTAGGGGATACAGGTGAATGAAGTGGGGACAGATTGTCTCCCAGAAGTGCTATCATCTGAGGCAGTGGGCATTGGTTAACTTTTGTGGGTATAGAATGGGAGATTTTGAGGTAGCTGGACATTCTATGGTAGTTAATTTTGTTCCACAGTATATGGTCTTGGGGCTATTCCATTGCTACTTGGATCTGGCTGTCAAAATCTGACAAGTTGCTGGCCAGGTAGAAGCGGAAGCTTAGAAAAAATATTATTGGGGTAGGTCCACAAGGCGTCCCAGATGGGTAAAGGAGGGTTCTGATACCAGAAAACTTTGAATGATACAGATCTGAATTGTTTATGCCGTGTCCATGTAGTTCCAAGGTGACTCTGTAGCTTGAAAGTATTTTTAATCATATTAAGGGACAATCACAGGGAATTTCAAATCTTCATCTTGTCACCATAATACTATGAATTATAGAACTCTGCTATCAGAATTTTATTGGTTAGTGTTGAGAGAGAGAGAGAGAGAGAGAGAGAGAGAGAGAGAGACAGAGAGACAGAGAGACAGAGAGACAGAGAGTGACAGAGATACAGAGAGAGACAGAGACAATGAATCATGGAATATGTTTTTATTTTTATTTTAATTATCAATCGGCATTTTACTTTTACCGGAGACAAACCATAAGGAGACACATGTGATTAATTGCTGAGGGCATTTAACAGTGAGAGACTATTATACTATAGTCTGTTTTTTTGTAGAGTCCAGGCCCTTCTGAGTCTTGGGGTGTAATACATCTGGTTATGGTTTCTTACCACCTGTGTATACTTTGATGGTCCATGCACCTCAGGCTCAATGGCTGATGGTGGTCTTGTAACAATTAGCTAAGCAATTTCAACCAGTCAGTGTGAAGTTGCTCTGGCATCTTAATAAGAATATTTTTTGAAGTACTGTTGGTATGCTTTACCAACATTATGTTGGTAGTTGATATGAAAATGCTATGGTACATTAAGAACTTTAGATATGATCTGGTAAATCTTGAAGGTGAATTCCAGACAATTACCAGACTGAAGAAAGGCAGAGATCCCAAATAAGGATTATCTCCCAGAGGAGGAGGTCAGTGACTGTCTGAGACCATTTATTAGAAACCAGAAATGCCTCAACCTAACTTGAAAATGAGTTCAAGACCATGAGGAGATACTCAATTCGTGGGACTTTGGGTCTAAGTATAAAACCAAGCTGCCAGTCAGTTCCTAGAAAGGAACCTCTAGACTGTTGGGTGGAAAAAGTTTGGCTCCAATATTTGGAATTGGAATTTGACTTTTGGTAAATTTCACAGGAGCCATTAATAGTTCTTAGAACTGTAAGTCCTCAGAGGTAGGCTGTAGGAGGGCTTTCATGAATTGAGACAGGGGGCATAACTATTAGTGTGAAAGAGCTGATGTAGATAGGACAGAATTAGCCTAGTGTCAGGAGTTGACTCTAATGATGTGGCCTGCTTTGTATGGATTCCCTGAGATGAATGTGGCAAGTCTGGGCCCTTAAGGGCACTCTCCTAGCTACCTTGTCAGCCTGGTTTATTCTCTTAGAGATTATGGAGCTGTTGAAGTGCTTAGACTGATAGTGGATGATTCCTATAGCTTTTGGGAGATGGAAGGCTTTGACCATGGCCATTATTTGGCCTGAGTTAGATATGTAAACTCCCTTTGCTATAAGGAGTCTGTGATCTTTCCACATAGCAGCATGGGACTATATATTATTAAATGTCTATGTTGAGACTATATAACATGTAGGGATTGCCCCAGGTCCAAATGGAAGGCACTGTGAAAGCTATCACATCAGCCTGTTGTTAGTAATGTGTGTGGGTGATGCTTGTGCTTCTACCACCTCAGCATCTAACACTATGTCATAGCCCACATTATGTGTCTCCTCATGTGAAAAGCAGCTGCCATTTGCTTATTATGGATAAGTGGCCTGAGGCAATGTGCCCTCCTGTGCATGTGAAGAATATGGAGATAGTTCCTCTTGGTTTCAGTACAGGAAAGAGATAGAGAATGATCAGCATTAGGTTGAGGATGGTGGCTTGAAATATGAAGGGGTGGACAAGACCGGAATGTAAATGTGGCGTTTTCCAGTATCACCACCTGGAGAGAAAGAACTCAAGAAGGAGATAGAGGTTGTAAGACTTTATAAGTTAAGAGATGGGACAGGTTATAGTGGGAGAAAAGAGTTTGGAGTGACCCAAATTTTGTTTCTTTGATTATCAAATAAGGAGCTCAGCAGTTGCTGAAGCACAAATGCAAGGTGCCCATCCCTGAGTGGTGAGGTCTAATTTTTTGGACAGGTATGCTACAAGTGCAAAGGAGGGTCCCAGATGATGCCCTAGGGCACCTAGGTCATATCTCTCTCTTTCTGTTACACAGGGAGAGAAGGGATGAATTATGTCTGGAAGGTTTAAAGACAGACTTTTGAAGACCTGCAAGGGGCCAGTTCATAAATTGATCCTAGGACTTGGGAGGCAGAGCCAACCAGACCCTGGTGAGCTAGAGGTCAGCATGGTCTAGAGAAGGAAATTCAGGAGAGGTACCAAAGCTACACAGAGAAACCCAATTACTAAAAATCAAACAAACAAAAAAAAAGAAAAAAAACACAATAGAAACGGAAACAAAAGGACCACAGAGAGAGCTGTCAGAGGCACTTGACGGCCCAGAGTCACTATCAGACTCATAATCAGAAACGTGCAGAGAGGAATGGAGCCTTTCTTAAAGATGGGTAGATTTTAGTACAAAGCTGCTGAACTCCCACTCACCCTGCCAGCCAACATCAGCCAGTTTTCTACTTTTAGTTGGAGGCAGAGCCCGTGGTAAACTACATTTTATCCTGTGTTCCACATTCAGTTTCCGTGCTTCTTTAAGAACATATGTGGAGGGGGTGAGAGATGAATCAGCTGCTCTGATTCAGATCTCCAAATTCACTGATGTCATTTGTTTCTATTCCTGGCTTTGAGTTCTCACTCCTTATTGGTTCCTAATCTATGGCTATTCAAATAGGTGGCAGTCCAAACAAATAAAAATGCCTGCACTGAAGGGTTTTACCAGCCAGGCTCCTGGCTAAATTCCAGCTCCTGGCTGGAATTTGTCAGAAACCTGGCTATAACAACTACAGACAAAAAATCCTGTCCCAGATCCCTGCAATAGACCAGACAATATGAACCTTTGATAGGCAGGATTGTAGTAGCATGTCACACACTCCTGCTCTGAGTCACCTGCACCTGTTTGCTGTGCAGGAAATGTGCTCCTGTCTCTAAAGCCACTGCTTCAGCCTTAGTATCTGTGATCTCTGCCTCAGTCTTGTATTCTGCATTATCACATTGTTGGCAAAGAAGATTTATGTTGGGAAACAATACCTGACATAAACAGGGGTGTATTGATCATACGCTCCCTCAGTGGACCCATTAAAAAAATGAATGAGTCAGGGAATATTCTCACCGCCACCTGGGTTTCTGTGAAAATTTCAAGTGTCAAATTCCACATAAAGTGCATTTGGGAATCTACAATGGCATATCAGAAATTGTTACCTGGAAGGTACAATTGACAGCCCCAAATCACAATCAGCCATCAGCAGGTAGAAAGCAAGGCTCTCAAGCAGACATCCAGGGCCAAGTTGTTGGAATCATGATCACCCGCTACTTACAACGGGATGCCATTTGGGAATGACATTGTGCTCCTAGCAATGTAAATTGCTATAGCAATGCAAAACATTTTAAACAAGTTGTTCTTTAAAAGTAGATTCAATAATCTACCCTTTCTTCCTATCATATCTATGTCCTATCCCCCATTTTTATTTTAGAATGAGATTGTATTTAAATCAACCATTTTTAAATAAAAATATTGCTTTATTTCTATCCCCCACCAGAGGGCTCTTTATGGGACAAAAGGATCTCTCAACCTCTGTTTTAGCAATATGCTTGGGTTTAGATAAGGAGTCAGCTAATTTCACCTCCAATGCAAGCTTGGCACATTTGGGAATTTCGGCACAGCTTCTCATACTACTTCCTGCTGGATGAGGATTCTGTATTCTTATGGGGATATAAAGAAAATTTTAGGATTATGGGATAGTCCATGAGGCTGTATTGTCTTACAGAAAACTCTGTGTAACTCAGTGGGAATAGGCCAAGCCTACATGTATGGAATCCACCATAGAATAGTTCAAGCCCACATGTTGCAGCATCTCACAAACCACATGAGATATGGTTCCTGCTCCTTTTAGAATTGGTTATTTTCAGATTTCAGGTGGAAACTTGAGCTATTGGGTGCCATTTGTAGCTGAAGTTATCCTGATTCTGCCCAGCTCCTACTGCCTTCGGACACATGAAAACACAACAAGACATATATTATTTACAAATTATATGGCCATGTGACTCATGGCTTAACAGTATCATTACATGTTGCTTGTCAACATGGATTCTGGCAGCATCTCCCTCACTCAGCCTTCTGCTTCCAAAAATTCTCCTCTCTATTTGTCCTAACTATAATTCCTGCCTGGCTATTGGCCATTCAGTACTTTATTTATTAACCAATCCGAGCAAGAATTTCAGAGTGCACAGAACATCCCACAGCAGGTGGGCTGTAGGTTAACTTCTATTAACTGAAACAGAACAATAGTATTGGCCTGAAAGAGCTGGTGTAGATACGGCAGAATTGGCATAGTGACAGCAGATGACTGTGAGGATATGGGTTGAACTATAAGTAATACCTGTGGTGAAGGACATGAGTCTGGGCTCTAGACTGCCACTGTCCTAGATGCTAGGTTGATATAGTTATTTCCCTTAGAGATGATAGAGCTGTCAGTCTGATGAGATTGACAGTGAATAATTCCAATTACATTTGGGAAATAGGAAGCTTTTATCATGACAAATGTTTGGTCTGAGTAATTTATGAATTGTCCTTTTGCTGTGAGAAGCCCATGCTTTTTCCAGATATGTGTGTGGGATAGGAATATATGCAAAGTACATTTGGAAGCTGCTGGTGGTGGCATATTCCCTTAATACCAGCATTTCAGAGTCAGACCCAGGCAGATATCTGTCAGTTCACAGCTAGTGTGGTCTACAGAGCAAGATTCAGGACAGGCAACAAAATTACACAGAGTTAGCTGTCTTGTAAAATAAAAATAAAAAGCATAGTTGGAGTATGCATAACCTTTAGGAATTGCCCCTGTGCCAACTGGAAGGTATAGGTGAGAAAAATTAGGGAGGTGTAGTGCAGAGTCCTGAAGCAGAGCCTATTGTAATTTCTGGAAAGGATTAATAATGGGGTGAATGAGGGATTAATTCAGGATCCCTGAGCTGCCTCATAAAAGGAGTGAGCAGGAGATTAAAAAGATCCAACACAGGATTACAAGGAGTCAGCTATTTCGTGAAAGTTTATAATATCCTGTTTAGTAGAGAAGCCTGCAAAAGACTGAATTAGATGCTTTCTAACTGAAGCTATAGCCTAGTATGATGTGGTAATGTTTACACCCAAATAGGTGACCTGAGGAGTGGAGAGCTGGATTTTGGAACTTGAGACTCCATAACTCCACCTGTACAAAAATTTAGAAGAGAAGAGATATTAGTTTGAGTAACTTATACTTAGGGGCCACAGAGTTGAATGTTATCTACCTATTGTATTAGTTAAAGCCAATGAGGGAGAAGGAGAGCAAGCCCGAAGCTGGGGATTGATGAAATAGTTGTGGGATGTCCATGAATCTTTGTGTCACGACAGTGCAAGTTAGCTACATATACAGGTAAGTGTCAGCGTCTGTCCAGGATAAGGAAAAGATATTTTGAGACAGAGGGCTGAGAGGTATAACAAAGAAGGTATCCTTGAGATCTAGAACTGAGTAGTGTGTGGTTTCTGAAGGGATAGTGTAAAGAATTGAGTAAATTCCAGGCATTACAGGATTGAGAGCATCCCTTAAGGTCTAATGAGCTGCAGGTGTAGTGATATTTTATTTATGCTTTATTAAAGATTGCCGGAGATCAGGAAGAAAGGCCAGCCATTTTAAGTAAACAATAATTCAGGCAGCACACTTATCAGACAGGGTCTCTGTGTATTCAAGGCCATACTAGGGAACAGAGCAAAGCATGGTGGCACACTACTTTAAGGACAGGACCAAACATAAAGACCTGGAGTTCTGTACAGATATATAAGGTAAAAAGAGATAGCTGGGTTGATATAGCGAATTAAAGGGCATAACAGCAAGGCAATAAAAGCATGTGGAAAAAGCAAGTGCCTTGCATTGGAAAGCTGCATGGATGGTGAGGTAAGGTTTGCTGTGACTTTTCCAATTTCCCTGATCTCTAAGTCTTCACCCTTATATCTAGCACTGTGTTTTTTATTTAATGATACCATTTAGAAACTCATCTAAATGCAGGTCTTAAGTCAGGTGGTATATTCTACTAGGAGTCTTAACTCTAAATGGAAAGGTGTTAAAATGAGAAGAGTTTGGATGAAGTAGCATCTTTCTGAGAAGTTCAGGAATGATAGGCTTAAGTCCTCCAAGGCTCTGAAGTGAAAGTGTATACTGAGTTTGAGTGATGACCAGGTAGGGTGCTGGAACTTGATAACAATCAAGTGATGGTTTCTAGCAACAGAAGGGTTCTGGATATCCAAGACTATGGGCTCTACATGAGAGACTGAAAGGGAAATGTCATGTCAGAGATAGAGCACTGAGTGCCAAGAAGGAGGAGGAGAGGAGCTGCTGACAAATCTGTGGTAGGGAAATGTGGGCACTAATGAACTAGAAGCTAGTGCCTTAGCTAAAAAATTTCTTCCCATTATGCACACAGGGGAGGTTTCCACATACAAAACTGTGTGTAAGAGATATTCCCATGAAAATACATTTTAGTCATGCGTTTTGGTGAGGTAAATTAGGGTGTCCCTCTACCCAGACAACAGGGAGATTGGAATGACAGGTAAGACCCCAAAACTCCCAAAGGATGCAGTAAGGCCTCCAGTGACCAAAGGAAGGAAATGGATCCTCCCTGTATAATAATGGCTACTCAAGGTTTTGGTATGACATGACTGTCTTTGGGTAAGGACCTGTGTTCCTTCAGTCGTCCATTACCCAGGGTAGGAGATTACCTGTATGTTGGTCTTCAATTGATGTCCCCATGTCATGAGTTACACAGGGTCAGTCAACTAACCTATGTCCATATCAGTAGCGTTTTGGATGAGGCCCAGGTCACCTACATGGGATAGGGGTTGGCTCAAGCCCAATAGCTTTCTCTACAAATTTTTAAAGAGGAACCTGGAGGCCTTCATGTGGCTGGTTAGATAGAGTGTGCTAGATTTGACAGTCTTGTTTGCAGGCTTATTCATGTCTCACATAGCTATGCCATGCAGGAACATAGACTATGTAATCAAGCTGCATGCAGGTTACATAATTACACACCATAGGTTAACTTGGTAGGCAAGGCCCTGGGATGTCTAAGCTATCTTCCTGAGTGATGGACAGAGAATGCGCAGTCATGTAGTTTGGGGGTGGCTGGTACACATAATACCACAAGAGACAATAAGCCACTAATCTACTGTTGGTGACAGACAGAACCCTTGGAAATTTCATTTTATACTGTTTTCCCTTTTTAGTTTCCCTGCTCCTTTTACAACATACAGGAAGGAGGGAGAGACAGATGAGTCACATCTCTAACGGAGATCTCCAAACCCATTGTCGTCATTTGCTTTCCCTTCTACTTAGACAGCTCTCTTCTTATTGGTTGTGTATTTGAATATGAGTCAGACAGATGGAATAAAACGGCTTGCAGTCCACAGTTTCAATAGCCAGGCTCCTGGCTAAATTCCAGCTCATAGCTGGATTTAGCCAAAGCCTGACTGTAAACAACACAAGAGAAGGATAACTGTCCCAGAGAACTGCTGCAGACAGAGGCAGAGGAAACATGGATAAGCACGGTTTGGTGGCATTGCCCACACTACTTCTCTGAGTCACCTGCACCTGTTTGCTCTGCCGGAAATATCATCCTTCCTCTAAAGCCACTGCTTCAGCCTTAATACCTGACAGAAACCAGTGATGTATTGATTATATGCTCTTTCAGAGGACCCATTAAGAAAATGACTGTGTCAGTGACAATTCTCTCTTAGCCACATGAGATCTATGAAAATTTCATGAATCAGATTTCACAAATAAGTGCACTTGGAGAATCTAAAATGGCTTATCGATAACTGTTACCTGAAAGGTATAATTTGCAGGGCAGAATCACAATCAGCCATCCGCAGGTGGAAAGTGAGACTTTCAGGTAGATAGCCAGGAAACAGGGCCAAGTACCACGTACATGATCACCATCTAGTTTCCATGAGATGTTCTTCTCTTTTGAGAATTGAATTATGGGCCTAAAATTCATTACATCATTTCCTGACATCAACTTTCGTTGTTTTGGCTGCAGCATACATATGGTTGGTAGGGTGAAATGAATCAGTAGCTCTGAAGGAGATCTCAAATTATACCCCAGGATTTGCTTTCCATTGGTGGAACTGAGTTTACTCTCCATATTGTTTCCTGTGTGTTGTGCCATGTCCCACCCCCTCATTTCCCCAGAAATTCTCAAGTAGAAGCAGCAGGAAATATTATTTAGAAGGATTTAGGAGAGAGAAGCACATAGAAAATACAGGATAGCTTTGAGAGTGCCTGTATCCTAATCCATCCAGCATCTACTGTCTCTGCCCTTGGGTAGTTAAAGCAATGCCAATGGGTGGAGAAAAGACACCCCCTGCACAGACAGGTGCAGGTCATCTCAGCCACCTGCACTCAGAACCATGATCCAATCATCCTCCCTAAGCAGACCTCCTGGGTAAAGCCTAAATGGGCTCCAACAGGTTCCTATTCCAAACAAAATTTGAATGCACATCCTCATCTGTCACAAGCAAGAAGAGCTAAAAAAAATGTCAGCAGAGCAGTTCCTCACCAGTCAGCCTGTGGTTATACTCTGAATCTCAGTTGTTTATGAGCACACTAAAATCCAATTGTTATTTGGTGCCCACAAGGCAGATTGCTTCTGTAATACAAGGGGAGACAGGTCCTGTGGAAATTACCAAAGCAAAGATTGTTTGATTCAAGCATTACATATCTGAGTCACCTGATCCTGTCAAATGTGCAGCATCTGTAGCTATGGCTTCTCTTTAAAGATGTGGTAGCTCCTTCTCAGTTTGAATTCACTTCAGGCTTTAGGATATTGCATAGGCTATGAGAGTCCTGCTCTTCCCTTCTTCTGAAGCTACTGCTTTCTTTAAGGATACAGCATCCCTGTGCCAATCTTGATGTCATGCTCTATGGGCAATGAAGATGATTTTCTTGAGGCTTTAGTATCTGGCAGAGTCTGGTGAAATCCTGTTTCCTCTACCATGGTAGATTTATTGTGGGAATGTCTATGGCATTGTAGTTTTGTTCATGAACCATAGAGACACTGAAAATATGGAGCAGTAACATTTGCAGTCACTTCTCTATCTATCACCAAAGGCAATAAAGTATGGAAAATAAAGTATAACACTGGAAACTTACTTGTTAATATCTGTATGCCATTTACATATTCACAGGATCAACTTTGCATTCTTGGTTTGCATTATCACTGTGTTCCTGCATAAAGAGTCTCTTGTACATAGCTTTTTCCTAATTCTCAGTCCATTCCTATATATGAAAGGAGAGAGGTCATTAACTTCATTGGAAGTCAATTATTTATTGATGATGGCAGACAAGCATTCAATACTTGATTTGATAGTAATAAACACACCTTTTTCATTTTTTCTTGAATAATTACTTGATTCTTCCCCTGATTATTTGGCCACTATGACAAAATTATATTTGAGAATTACTCACTATTTTGTCTTGAAGAGTATGTAGCTCATGAGAATGTGAAATTTTGTTCCTCATCATTTAGTCCACTAACATGCAGATTAACCTTCACTCCTATCACATGTAGTCAATCCGTTGAAGCTTTTAAATAGCAGCAATTGCATTTCTATTCTATGATGACATAAGATTGTAGGTACTTCAAAAATAGTTTATTTTCATCATATTGGCATGTGTAAGTATATTTTTGAAATGGTCTTTTAAGCTCCATTTTGGCACTAAAGATATACTTTTGTCCATGAAGGAAAACAAATAACACATTACTGCTACATTAGTCAGAAAACACTGACACTCTTCATAGTATAAGGGGTTCAGTTTTCCCAATATCTCTCCACATTTTGTATGATGCATTTCATCAACATTATAACATTGACGTAAGTTTATGTATGTGTTTATGTATGAGTTTGCTTATGCATATGTATACATATACACAGACACATATGCATGTGTACACTTTCTTAATATAATTTTCAATTTAATGCATGAGTACTGAATTTAGATTATTTTGCACTCCTTTTTCCATCCTACTGTATAATATCTGCACTGTAAATTGTCAAAAAATACCACTATTTATTAAAATTATTTTACCAAATTGTACATGTAAAAATGTATACATAACTAACTCACACAGTGTACAGAATGTGTGATTAAGTGTAGTCATTTGAGCATTGACATTTTGCTGTTGAAAGGACTATCAGTGTTAGTGTACAGTGTAAGTGGATTCTTTCTATCTTAACATCTAATATTTGTGCAAGATTTTCTGCTAAGTAGGGATCTTGAGAGAGTTTCCCATCTATGTTGGCATTACCATTTGTGGTGTTACTGTGCTAACCATTTTTATTTGATTCTTTGCCTTCATTTAATATTTTCTTGGCATTAAAATTGTCTAATATTTGTGCTTTTTAATTCCCTATCTTTCTTAGAAGACACTGTCTTCATGCAGACATCGTTTTTGTTTTAATATGATCTGTGTCTGATCATTGCATGAAATATTTTCTTATTCAAAGAATAATGGTGAGATTCTGGATTGATCAGGTGATATGAGACAAAACATTATAAGTTATTCTCCATTTGAGTAGATTTGGAGATCTGTATTAGTGATGTAAATGGCGCTTTTTTCCAGACAGTAACAGCCAATGTTGCCTGTTGTTATGAGGATAAATATTTAGAAGACTGTCCGAAATTATATGCTTTCAGAGAATTTTCAGATGAAGTTTCTCCTTCTGGGTCTTCTAAAATTATACATATTGCCTTAACTTGACAGCTTTTATGATCAAATGTTTTTCTGCAGTTAAAATCCCAAAGACAACATAATACAGATTCTCTGTGTAATATCCAGTTTTGTGTGGCTTATATTTTTATACTACCTTTACTGTCTCTTTAAAAACTTTATTTTTAGAAACTATCTACTTTTTAGATAACTATATGTATTTCTTTTTCTCTTTCTTCCAAGCCTACATACATTTTTACACACATTGTAAAGTGAATCTGTCTATTAGTGAACCTATTGCTTTAAACTGCAGCATTCTAAGACAGAAACACTTTATGGCTGCTGGCTCCACCCACCTCAACTTTCCAACATGGTGGTGGTATGTTTACTGCCAGTTCTGGGAGCCGTCAACTCTTAGAAACAGTGGGTCTATTCTTTTATTAAATCAGCGAGTAGCACAAAAACATCTTACTTCTTTTTTTTTAACTAGCAAAAAGTATATCCAACATAGAGCATAGTGTGTAGCTTGGAGACACCTCTGTGTAACATAGCTTAGGTCAAGTCCAAATGCTAGACACAAACCCACCATGGAGTACCTCAGTCATGGAGACTGCCACTAACTTGAGAGAGACAACTAGGAAGCTGTTTTTAGCTCCATTTTAGAATCTTTGTCTCAGGTTTTGTGTGGAAATTTGTGCCAACCCATTGGGTACCAATTTGTTGTTGGAGTTTTCCTGGTCCTGCCTGGCCCACTGTCAGGAGAAATCTCCCGTGCGCTAATCCCACAACTGCTCAGACCCATCCAAGTAAACACACAAAGACTTATATTACTCATGAACTGTATGTTCATTTCAGGCTTCTAGCTAGCTTTTCTTATATCTTAAATTAATCCATTTCTACTAATGTAAATGTTGCCACATGGCTTGTGGCTTACTGGTTCTTAACATCTTCTCATGGTGGCAGCTGGTAACATCTTGCTACCTCAGACTTGCACTTCCCAGAATTCACTTCTCTCCTTATTCCACCTATATTTCCTTCCTGGCTACTGGCCAATCAGTATTTTATTTAGATAGAGCGATATCCACAACAGTTTAAACTAGAAATTTGAAAGTTTTATTAGACTCACAGACAGAAATTGATGAAGCAGAATATGTCAGTAGGTACAGCAGAACCTGAAGAAAGAAACAAGAAAAAGAACCAAAAAATAAAATATGGGATTCCCAATCCAGAGGGATTGAGTAAAGTTGTTGGATAAAACCTCATTTTTCTGGAAGTATTGACAAGGCATTAATTCTGGTGTCCCCTGGAACTTAAGAAAACATAGACCTGTTTGTTTCACTGTGTAAGATGAAAAATTTCCCTTGGGTGAGGGAGGAAAAAAGGTGTCAGGGAGATGTATTCAGTGGGCAAAGACCTTAAACTTAGCATTTGTGGGATTTATAAGGATTATCTAGGAGAATACCTACCATTTAGGGGAAAGTAATGAGGATTGCTGGCCTGGAGGGAAAAGAAGGCATAATCGCCAATGTGGATTGGGAGTGGTCATGGATTATCACATTGCTGGTGTAAGGAGTAGTCAGCAAAATTCCACAAGAGAGTGCAGAGGCGATAGCATAGAGGAGTGACGAGGTGATCAGGGAGAGGTAAAAGATTGGATCAGAGGTCAGGGGTTAGAGCTAGTCACCCATACATGAGTTCAAATGGTGTGATTAATAGGATTTGCTTGGGAAGTGTCCAGAGCCTGAAAAGAGCTAGAAACAATAATTCACTGAGTCAGGGTCAATTTCTGGTGGCACCTAATAAGAATAGTTTTTAATGATTATTGCTATACTATAGCTTCCCTGAGGACTTATGATGGTAAGGGATATGAAAATGCCAAGGTATATTAAAAGCTTTAGATATGGTCTGGAAAATCTGAAAGGTAAACTCCAGACTATTATCAGACTGAAGAAATGCATGGATCCTGGGGAAGGAGGTGAGGGACTGTCTGAGGCCACTTATTAGAAACAAGAAATATCTCTACACAATTCGAAAATGAGCCCACAACCATTAGGAGATATTTAATTTGTCTGACTGTGGGCATATGGGTAACACTGAGCTGCCAGTCAGGCTTGGTATGTAACCTCTAACCTGGTTGCTGTGAAAATTTGGCTCCAAAATGTGGAACTGTATTCTGTCTTGTGACAACTTTTACCATAGCCAGTAACAGTTGTTAAGGACAGTAAGTCCTCAGAGTTAAGTGTAGCTGAAATTATCCTGTTCCTTCCAGATTCCATGGAACTCAGAACCAAGCAAACACACAGAGACATATTATTTACAAACTCTATGGCCTAATGTCTCAGTCTTCTTGTTAGCTGTTCTTATATCTTAAATTAACCCATTTCTATTAATCTAAAAGTTGTCATTTGACTCTTGGCTTACTGGTATCTTAACACGTTGCTTCTCATCATGGCAGTTGGCAACTCCCTCATCAGTCTTCCACTTCCCCAAATTCTCCTCTCTCTTTGTCCCACCCATACTTCCTGCCTGGCTACTAGGCAATCAGCTCTTTATTATTAACCAATCAGAGCAACACCTTCAAAGCATACAGAACATCCCACAACACTTCCCCCTTTCTTTCTTTCAAAAAGGATTTAATTTTCACATAGTAAAATTATGTATAACAAAACTATTATCAAGCAAGAATTATAGTTATAATATCTAGTCTATTTGTATTTGCCAAAATTAATGGATATCCTATCTATCCTATCTTTCTGAGTCTAAAATTTCATATCTAACTTATCTTTTATCACAACTAAGGAAAATTAAAACTATCTAGATTTCAACTACATCAAAGACCTCAGAAGAATATACTATTACATGAGAAACGGGAGAATGATAAAAGCAACTTTCATGAGTCTTCTGAAAGTAGACAGAGTCAGCTGGCAACCTGGAGAGCCATGCAAATTTCCTTTATACAGATGGGGTATCTGTCTTCAGCCCACATGCCTAAAGTCTCTCAGTCACTTCTCTCTCTCTCTCTCTCTCTCTCTCTCTCTCTCTCTCTCTCTCTCTCTCTCTCCCTTCATTTTTTTCTAGACAGGGTTTATCTGTATAGCTTTATGCCTTTCCTGGAACTTGCTTTGGAGACAAGGCTGTCCCCCAAAATCAAAGAGACCCACCTTCCTCTGCCTCCCAAATGCAGGGATTAAAGGCATGTGCCACCATAGCCTGGCTTCCCAGTCTTTTCTCTCTGTGTCCTGTAGAATTTCTGGCAGTTACCTTGGTGAATCAGGAACCTAAATAACCATTTTGCCAAACAAAGTTCAGTGGTCACATTCCTATGGTTTCTGCATGTCCAATCATACATTTTATCAATTAGTCCTGGCAAGGACAGTTTCTTGCCCAAATGGCATTTTTTTGCCAAGAAGAAGATAAACTCCATTCAGAGTGTCTTCAATGCCAATCCTCCTCTCTGAAGTAAATTGGTGACTCTTGGAGCAGACATGTCTCACTGTCCAGAATGTCTAAAAATTTTTAAATATTTTAAATGCCATATTCTGTAGGTCTTTGAAGTATTTGAAAATTACCTACCGAACTAAATTGTGTCTATGTATACCTAGAAAACTTTACATGAAGTTTTATTATCATAGAAGACTAATTATTAATCTGTATTTTTTAATTATCCAGTACAACCTAAATGAGTTACAGAAACATAATATCTTAAACGAGAGTAGAAATATATATATATATATATATATATATATATATATATATATATATATACAGTATTAAAATTAAGTTTAAGTTTGCATCAATAACTAAAATCTATACCAATGTAAAACATTTTAAACAAGTTGTTCTTTAAATGCAGATTCAGTAGTCTACCCTTTCCTCCTATCAGATCTATATCCTATCCACAATTTTTTATTTTTACAAAGAAATTGTATTTAAAATCAACCCTTTAAAAATAAAAATATTGGTTTATTTCTGTCCCCCACCAGATGGCCCTTTATGGGACAAAGGGATATCTCAACCTCTGTTTTAGCAATATGCTTGGGTTTAGAGAAGGAGTGAGCCAATTTCACCTCCAATGCCAGCTTGGTATATTTGGGAATTTGGGCGCAGCTTCTCATATTTTTTCCTGCTGAATGAGGGTGCTGTATTCTTATGGGGACATAAAGAAAATTTTAGGATTATGGTGTAGTCTGTGAGCCTGTATTGTCTTAAAGAAACCTCAGTGAAACTCAGTGGGAATAGGTCAAGCCCACATGCCTGGAACCCACCAGGCAGTAGTTCAAGTCTTCATGTTGTAGCATCTCACCACCCACAGAAGACATGGTTCCTGTTCCTTTTAGAATTGGTTATTTTCAGGTTTCAGGAGGAAACTCTAGCCATTGGGTGCGATTTGTAGATGAAGTTATCCTGATTCTGCCCAGCTCCTGCTGGCCTCTGACACAAGCAAACACACAGCGACTTACAGTATTTACAAACTGTATGACCTAAAGACTCAGGCTTCTTGTTAACTGTTCTTATATCTTAAAATAACCCATGTCTATTAATCTGTAAGTTGCCATGTGCCTCTTGTATTACCGGTATCTTAACATGTCACTTCTCATCATGGCATTTGGCAACTCCCTCATCAGTCTTCCGCTTCCCCAAAATTGCCATTTAATTCATGGCTTACCTGTTTCATTACATGTTGCTTCTCAACATGGCTTCTGGAAGTATCTCCCTCACTCAGCCTTCCACTTCCATGAATTCTTCTCTCTCTTTGTCCTGTCTATACTTCCTGCCTGGCTACTGGCCAATCAGCACTTTATTAACCAATCAGAGCAGCACATTCAGAGCATGAAGAACATTCTATAGCAGGTAGGTTGTAGGTTCTCTGTTATGAAGTGAGACAGAACAAGACTATTTGGGGGAAAGAGCTGCTGTAGATAGGACAGAATTGGATGAGTGTCAGGAGATGACTGTGAGGATGTGCGTTGAACTATATACATATTGTCTTTGGTGTAGGACATGAGTCTGGGCTCTAGAATGTCACGGTCCTAGCTTCCTGGTTGGTACAGTTATTTCTCTTAGAGATGATAGAGCTATAAATCTGATGAGATTGACAGTGAATAATTCCTATTACATTTGGGAAATAGGAAGCTTTTAATATTACTATTATTTGGCCTGAGTGAGTCATGAACTCTCTGTTTGTTGTGAGAAGCTCATGCTTTTTCCAGATATGAGTGTGGGACAGGAGGATATGCAAAGTATATTTGGAAGCTGGGTGGTGGTGGTACATGCCTTTAATACCAGCACTTGGGAGTCAGACCCAGGCAGATCTCTGTGAGTTCAAAGCTAGCACCATTACAGAGCAAGATTCAGGACAGGAACCAAAATTACACAGAATTATGTGTTTTGCAAAACAAAAATTAAATCATATTTGGAGTATGTATAAACTTTAGGAATTGCCCTTGTACCAACTGGAAGGTAGAGCCTGTTGGGTAGTAGTGTATGTCTTGGATTCTACCACCCCAGTGTCTGACACTATGGCATATCCTGATTTACAGGTCTTATCATGTAAAAAGGAGCAGCCATCTCTGTACCAAGTATAAGTGTCCTCAGGCAATGTGAAATCCTGTATGTGTGAAGAATGAGGCAAAAATTCCTTTAGGATTTAAGTGCAGTAGTGAGATGTGGAAAAGTCAGTACTAGTTCAAGGAAGGAGGATTGAAATTTTAACAAGTGGGCAAGTCTGGAACATAGGATTGTTATCTTCCAGTAATAACACTTAGAGAGAAAACACTCAGGAAATAGGAAAATTTGTAAGACTTTATAAGTTAAAGATGGGACAAATTATGGTGGGAAGAGAAAGTATTAGGTGAACCAATGTTTAGTTTCTTTGATTCTTTATTAAGGCACTTAGCAGCCCCCAAATCACATATGATTGATGACCATCACTGTGTGGTTATGTATAGTTTTTATGTCAGGTATGCTACAGGTGCAATGGAGGGTCCCTGCTGGTGCCCTCGAGACCAAAGAGCATATCACTCTATTTCTGTTACATGGACAGAGAAGGGATGTGTTAATCAGGGAGGTGTAGTGCAGAGTCCTGAACAGAGACTATTGGAACTTCTGGAAAGGATTAATAATGGGGTGAATGAGGGGTTCATGCAGCATCTCTGAGCTGCCTCATAGAAGTGGTGAGCAAGAAGATTGAAAAGATGAAATGTGGCAGGGCAGTGGTGGCACACGCCTTTAATCCCAGCACTCGGGAGGCAGAGGCAGGCAGATCTCTGTGAGTTCAAGGCCAGCCTGGGCTACCAAGTGAGTTCCAGGAAAGGCGCAAAGCTACAAAGAGAAACCCTGTCTCGAAAAACAAAACAAAACAAAAGAAAAAAAAAAGATGGAATGCAGGACTACAAGGAGTTTGCCATTCCTAGAAAGGAGAGAATATCCTGTTTAGTAGAGCAGCTTTCAAAAGACTGAATTAGATGCTTTCTAACTGAAGCTATAGCCTAGTATGATGTGGTGATGTTTACACCCAAATAGGTGACCTGATGAGTGGAGAGCTGGATTTTGGAATTTGAGACTCCATAACTCCAGCTGTAAAAAAAATTAGAAGAGGAGAGGTGTTAGTTTGACTAACATATACCAGGGAACAGAGGAAAGCATGGTGACATACATCTTAAGGCCAGTACCAATCATATAGACCTGGAATTCTGTACAGACATACAATGTAAAAAAGAGACAGCTGGGCTAATATTGCCAATTAATGGGCATAAGGTTTTTCAACCCTATATTTGGCACCATGTTTTCTATTTAGTGAGAACATTAGAATCTGGTCTACATGCAGGTCTTAAATCAGGTGGTTTATTCTATTAGAAATCTTAACTCTAAATATACAGGTATTAAAAGGAGAAGAGTTTGGATGAAGTAGCATTTCTCTAGAAGATCAGGGATGATAGACTTAAGTCCTCTAAGGCTCTGGAGTGAGGGAGTGTACTGAGTTTGACTGATGTATCTGGTTGGGTGCTGTAACTTGATAACAATAGAGTGATGGTTTCTAGCAACAAAATTGTTCCAGCTATCAAAGACTATAGGGTCCACCTGAGAGAATGAAAGGGAAATAACATGTCAGAGATAATGGGCTAAGTGTCAAGGAGAAGGATGAGAGGAGCTGCTGTCAAATCTGTGATAGGGAAATATGGGCACTAATGAACTAGAAGCTAGTGTCTTAGCTAAAAAAATCTCTTCCCATTAGGGGCAAAGGGAAGGTTTTACACCAAGAAAACTTGGTGTAAGAGATGTACCTCTGAAAATACAATTAAGTCATGTCGTTTTCTGAGGTGAGTAAGGCTGTCCGCCTACCCAGATTACAGGGAGATTGGAATGACAGGTCTGGCATGACGGTTCTTGGTTCAGGAACTGGGTACCATCAATTGTCCATCACTAAGCCTAGGATATTGGCTGGGGGGTGTTATTCGATTGATGTCCCCATGACATGAGGTACAGAGGGGCAGTCTACTGACCTATGTCCCTTTAGATAGCATTTTGGATGAGGCCCTGGTGACCCACATGGGACAGGGCAAGCACCAGCACAATAGCCTTCTGTACCACATTTAAAACAGGGACCTGGAGGTCTTCTTGTGGCTGGTCAGATAACCTGTACTAGATGTGACAGTCTTGTTTGTAGGCTTTCTCATGTCTCCCATGGTACACCTTTAAAGCCACTGTTAAGACTTCTGACTTGGTTCAGGGGCCTTTACTCTGGAAGCCTAACATTGGCCCTAACATTGGGGAAGATTTGTTAGACAAAGTAGGTCATAAGGAGTTGTCTGCCCTGTGGGCATTTAGGATCTAGATTATTATGTTGAAAGAGAACCTTTGAAATTTGTTGTAGAAAATTAGACTTGTTCTCCAGCTTAACATGAATTATGTGTTTTAACTTTTCATAATTTACTGGCTTGAAGACAGCCTTAGGAAGACTTAAAGGGAAGCAGCTCATAGAGTGATCCTAGGTAGAGAGTCATCTAAGGTATTATAATACCAATGTGGACATGATCCAGGAGGATGGGCTGCATTAGTCTGGTAGATCTTGTCCACATGTATTCTAGTCTGTTCTCAAACTTGTCTGCTCTCCTCAGATAGTAGGTTATTAGCAATGATCATGTGTATATCATGAAAGGTGAGGCTATAGGAATGAGTAATTTATTAATATTATTTAATAAAGGAAGTAGAATTAGACATTTAAGAACCCAGTTTTTGTCTATTTGAGAATGTTCTGCTAGTGAGTAAGGGACATGTGCTTCAACCAGTCTATATTCCCTGGCTACCTTTCACAAAGGGAGAATGGCCACTGGGTTGGCATGACTGGGTTTGGTTTCCTTAGCAGCTCAATAACCCATGACAATAGGAAGAAAGTAGGGGGTCTGTGTTGGGAAGTTGAAGCAGCCAGATATCAAATAAGGGGAAGGTGAGGGAGGAGCAAAAGGAGCAGTTTCTCAGAAAAGGGAATGGGAGAGTGGAAAGACAGGAGTTCATTAGCAGGTTTTAAGGCAGTAAGTATTGGTTCCATAGATTCATGAGGCATAGATAGGAGCACATGGGCAAATGAATAGGAAACAGGAATGATGGTTTTAGATCGGAGCTAGAAAAAACCTTGGATATAAAATAGCCATGTCCATTTGCATGTTTGCTGGCAGAAGTTAGATTATTCCCGTAAAATACTGGAGTCCAGTGTGCCATTAGGTAGCCATTTTTTCTTGTTGTTTTAAGCTATTTCTTTTAGTGCAAAGGCTGGTAAACTTCGAGGTCCTTAATTAAGACATTAAGTTGAGAATTCTAACAGTTTCTAATAGGCATCCCAGAGAAGATGTGCGGCTAATATTATTGGAAGTCTTGTTTCCCATGGCTATGATAAAGAAAGGAAATCAATCAATCAATCAATAAACAAAATACAAATAAATGTGATCTAAATTCTAAAATCACACAGTTTCTGAGATAGTATCAGGATCAGTTTTTTAGCACAAGTCACTCAGCTCTTTGTCAAGCAAGAAGAGTGTGGGCTAGGGCAATAGCCCAAGGATGAGAGTCTGACAGAAAAGAACCAAATGAGAATGATATCTCAGACTGCAGTCCTGGGGAATGGCTAATGATTCAGCCTGTATTGTGGGATGACGAGAGCCAATGAAGACTGTGGTTGAGTGTTCCCAAGAATACCTCAAGGAAGCCTCATGATCAGTGGTCATTCCCATGGGTTCAAGGGACAGTTTAAGCTGGCTGGTATAGGGAAACCTCACCAATAGAATGAGTAATCTGGCACCAAGGCAAATAGAAAGTGGGTAATAGAAAATAAATGAAACTTGGTGCAGGACTCTGGACACAGGGTGCTAGGAGGGTTCTCTTTGTCATGCATCAACAATGTTCTTTATTTGTAGTGCTATTTACTGTTGCAAGAGAAAAGAAGAGGTGCAAAGAAACCCACTATAAGTATTATTATTTTGGGAGGGAAAATGGGATTGTGCAATAAGTCTACTAGAATTGAATGGGGTGTAGAAAGTGGTTGGGGAACAGGTAGAATCTACTTTTATACTCCCCCTCTAGCATGCTCATATGGACTTACGTGGCTATGCCATGCAAGTGCATAGTCTATGTAATCAAGCTGCATGCAGTTTACATTATCACATACCATAGGGTTACTTAGTAGGCAAGGCCCTGGGATGACTAAACTATCTTCCTGACTGATGGAGATAGGATGCACAGTCATGTAATTAGTGGGTGGCTTGGGTTTATAACACTACGAGACACCATCAGCCTGTTTTCTACTGTTAGTTGGAGGCAGAGCCCAGGGTAAATACATTTTATCCTGTGTCCCTCTTTCAGTTTCCCTGCCCATTTTAGAACACACAGGGAGGAGGGAGACAGAGATGAGTCAGCAGCTCTGATGGACATGTCCAAATTCATTGCCGTCATTTGCTTTCTATTCTTCTTTAGACAGCTCTCTCCTTATTGGTTCCTGATCTCTGTGTATTTTAATATGAGGCAGACAGATGGAATAAAAAGGCTTGCAGTCCACAGTTTCAATAGCCAAGCTCCTGGCTAAATTCCACCTCATAACTGGATTTAGCCAAAGCCTGACTGGAAACAACACAGGAGAATGATAACTGTCCCAGAGAACTGCAGCAGACAGAGGCAATAGAAACATAGGATAGGCAGGGATTGGGTGGGATTTACCACACTTCTGCTATGACTCACCTGCCTCTGTTTGCTCTGCGGGATATGTGATCCTTCCTCTGAAGACACCGCTTAAGCTTTAATATTTGTGATCCCAGCCTCAGATTTGAATCCTCCACTATCTGCAAGGAAGACTTACATTGGGAAAAAATACCTGACAGAAGCCAGGGATGTGTTGATGTTATGTTCCCTCAGAGGATCCATTAAGAAAATGACTGTGTCAGTGACAATTCTCACTTAGCCACCTGGGACTCTATGAAAATTTCAAGTATCAGATTCCACAAATAATTGCATTTGTGGAATCTAAAATGGCATATTGGGAACTGTTACCTGAAAGGTACAATTTACAGCCCAGAATCACAATCAGCCATCAGCAGGTGGAAAGTGAGGCTGTCAGGTAGATAGCCAGGAACCAAGGACAAGTACCTGGGTATGGGATCAACCTCTAATTACCATGGGATGACTTGCTCCTTTCAGAATTGCATTCTGGGCCATCTAGCATTCATTACATCATTTCCTGTCATCGACTTTCAGTTTCGATGTTTCCACTGCAGCACACTTTGGGTTTTGTGGGTGAAATGTATAAGCAGCTCTGAAGGGATCAGAAAGAGTACCACAGGAATTTTGCTTTCCATTGGTGAAATTGAGTTCACTCTCCATATTTTTTCCTGTGGGGTGGGCCATGTCTCACCACCCCCCCATTTGTCCAGAGAATTCTCGTGTAGATCCTGCAGGAAGTATTATTTAGAATGATATAGGTGAGTGAAACAGATAGAAAACACAGGATTGCTTTGAGAGTGCCTGTATCCTAACCCATCCAGCATACTGTCTCTGCCCTCCGGTATTTAAAGGAAGGCCAAGGGGTGGAGAAAAGTCCTCACCTCAGTACAGACAAGTGTAGACCATCTCAGATTCCTGCAATCATGGCTGTGGTCCAATCATTACTCTAAGCAGACATGCTGGGTAAAGCCTAAATTAGCTCTATCAGGTTTCTATTACAAGCCTGATACAATTTGAAGGCACACACTGCTCCATCAGAGGAAAGGGGAGCAAATAAAATTTTTAGCAGAGCAAGTTCTCACCAATCAGCCCCTTGTTGTATCAAGGGTCTCAGTTTCTATATAATCATAACCCTATTTTACATTGGCCCAGACAAGGCAGCTTGTTCCTTACATAGAAGGGGAGACAGAGTCCATGGAAATTAGCAAAGTCAAAGATTGTATGTTTTCTAGCATTACAGATCAGTGTCAAATGATCCTGTCAAATGCGTAGCAAGCAGATTCCTGCTTCTGGAGCTACAGCTTCTTTTTAATGATGTGGACTCCCTGTTTCAGTTTGAATTCACTTCAGGTTTTAAGATCTGGTTGAGACTTGGGGAGTCCTGCTCTTTCCTTCTGAAGCCACTGCTTACCTTAAGGGTATGGCATCCCTATATCTGTATTGAAGTGCTACTCTAGAAGCAAGGGAGTTAATTCTCTTGAGGCTTTAGTATCTGGCAGAGAGTAATGAAATTATGCTTTTTCCTCTACCCTGGGAGATTTATTGTGGAAATTGCTATGACATTGTAGTTTTATTCAGAAACCTTAGAGTCATTGAAAATATGGAGCATGAACATCTGCAGGCACTTCTCTATCTGTCACCAAAGGCAAAATGTATGGAAAATAAAGTATATCACAGGAAACTTACTTCTTATCATCCTGTTGCCATTTAGCTTATCACAAGTTCAAATTTGCATTCTTGGTTTGCATTATCACTGTGTTCTGGCATATCATGTAGGTTATTTTCCTACTTCTCAGCCCATTCCTATATATGAAACCAAACAGGTCTTTAGCTTTGTTGGAAGTCAATTTTTTATTGATGATGACAGAGAGATATTCAATACTTCCCTTGAAACCAATAAGCACATATGATTCCTTTTTGTTGAATATTTCTTTTAGTATGCTTTGAAACAGTGCAGACCTTATCTTGTGTCTCCCCCTTCAGAGTCTGAATTCCTTTGTCTGATAGTAAATTTAATAATGGAAAACTATGGTATGTTGGAATCAGCAACAACCTCTGAATCTTTTGGAAGCTTACTGCCATCTTTTCAATACAAAATTATGTGATTCTCAAGTAGAGATGAACACATTCAACATCAGAACATGGTACTTTGAAGCATCTCAGGCTCTTTAGAAAACCCTTGTCTGCATATCATTTTGTTGTTTCCCAATTATTGCCTGAAATAATATCTCTTATTGGGGCCAAATGTTGCACATATCTTTGAGTACATCAATGTCATTTGAACTCTGTTTATTTCTATATGACTCTGGCAGAAGAAAGAAACTATTTTTGTAAAATCTGTCACCATTCCAATCTCAGGTTCCTGGATATTAAATGCAATATGGGGTATTCCTTCCAATTATCGGTCTTCATCATAAACCTCCTAATTATTGTATTCTTCCCCGGATTATTTGGCCACTAGGACAAAATTATATTTGAGAGTTGCTCACTATTTTTCTTTTAGTGTATGCAACCCATGAGAGTGGGAAGTTATGTTCCTCCTCATTTAATCCACTAACATGCAGATTAACCTTCACTGCTATCACATGTAATCAATCCCAGGGAAATTTGTAAATAGCAGCAATTGGAATTTTGTTCTATGATGACAGAAGAGTGTATGAACTTCAAAAATAGCTTTCCCCCCCCCACATCATATTAGAATGTGTAAGTGTAGTTTTGAAATGGACTGTTAAGCTCCAGTTTGGCACTAAAGGCATACTTTTGTCCATGGAGTAAAACAAATAACACATCACTGCCACATTAGTGAGAAAACACTGACACCCTTCATAGTATAAGGGATTCAGTTTCCACAATATCTCTCCACTTGTTCTATGATGCATTTCAATTACATTATAACATTATATAAATGTATGTATGTATGGATGTAGGAGTTTGCTTATGCATATATATATATATATACATATACACAGATACGTATGCACATGTACACTTTATTCACATAGTTTATAATTTCATGCATGAGTACTGAATTTAGATTATTTCACACTCCTTTTTTCCATCCTACTATATAATATCTGCACTGTATATTGTCAAAATAAATACCACTATTTATTAAAATTATTTTACCAAATTTTACACATAAAATTGTATACATAACTAACTCACACAGTGTACAGAATGTGGTGATTAGGTGTAGCCATTTGAGCATTGACCTTTTGTAGTTGAATGTACTATCAGTGTTAGTGGATTCTTTCTATCTTAGCATCCAATGTTTGTGCAAGATTTTCTGCTAAGTGGGGATCTTGAGAGAGTTTCCAATATATGTTGGCATTATCATTTGTGGTGTTACTCTGGTAAGCATTTTTATTTGATTCATTGCCTTCACGTAATATTTTGTTGGCACTCAAATTGTCTAATATTTGTGCTTTTTGATTCCCTATCTTTCTTAGAAGACACTGTCTTCATGCCGAAATCCTTTTTGTTTTAATATAAACTGTGTTTGATCATTGCATGAACTATTTTCTTATTCAAAGATTAATGGTGAGTTTCTGGATTGTTCAGGTTACATGAGACAAAACATTATAAGTTCTATGCCATTTGAGTAGATTTGGCGTTCTGTAATAGTGATGTAAATGATGCTTTTTTTCTTTATCTTTTTCATTTTTTTTTTGGTATTTTGAGACAGGGTTTCTCTGTGTAGCTTTGCACAGTTCCTGGAACTTACTCTGTAGTTCCGCCTGGCCTTGAACTCACAGAGATCTCCCTGCCTCTGCCTCCTGAGTGCTGGGATTAAAGGCATGTGCCACAACTGCCTGGCAATGCTTCTTTTTTTTTCTGACAGTCACAACCAATGTTTCCTGTGGTATGAGGATAAATATCTAGAAGACTGTCAGAAATTATATGCTTTCAGAGAAGTTGCAGATGAAGGTTCTCCTTCTGGGTCTTGTACCTTCCTGCCCATGTGTAATATTCTAAGTTAATATATTCCATACAGTTTGTGTTCCTTTAGATGATATATATCTCTGTTTCTGAAAAAAGGTTAGAGTGAAAACTAGACCTGTCTTTGCATATGAAACCAGCAATATCTTATGAAGGGCTAAATGTTGATAAACTACGATTTTTTTAAATTTTATTTATTAATAAATTGTCTACTCACTCCTCATGATATCCACAGAACCCCCTCCTCCTTCCTCCAATGCACAGTCCTCTTTCCCAAGCCACTCCGCATCCCCACATCCCCCAAATTGAGGTTTCCCATGGGGAGTAAGTAGAACCCAGCACACTGAGCCTAGGCAGGTCCAAACCCCTTCCCACTGCACCAAGGCTGTGCAAGGTGTCACACTACAGGCATTCCCAGAAGCCTGCCCATGCACCAGGGACAGATACCAATCACCTTGCTTGGGTGCCCCCCAAAAAGTTTGAGCCAAACAACCATCTTCCATGTCCAGAGTGCCTAGTCCAGTCCCATAGGGGCTCCACAGCCACCAGTCCACAGTTCATGGGTTTCCACTAGTGGGATCCATCATCTCTGCATGTCCTTCCATCATGATCTTGCTGTCCCTCACCTGCAGTATCTCTTCTCTATATCATCAGTTGGATTCCCGGAACTCAGGCTGGTTCCTGGCCATGGATCTCTGTGTCTGCCTCCATTTGTCACTGGACAAAGGCTCTATTATGACGTATGGGTTATTTGCCAGGCTAGTTACCAGAGTAGACCGGTCCAGGCACCCTCTTGATGACTGCCAGCAGGCCAAGGTGGGAATAAACCTTGTGAGTTCCTGACAGTCTTCCCAGCACCCTGCCTCTTCCTATTCCTATGATGTCCTCATCTATCATGATATCTTTCTCCCTGCCCTCCCACTCTGTCCCTGTCCCAGCTTGACTTTTCCATTTCCCTATGTTCTCATCCCTCACTCCTCGCCCTCTGCCACCCCCACACACCCAGTCCACTCATGTAGATCACAGGGTCATCCATGTGTCCCTCCTAGGGTCTTTTCCTGTTAGCTAGTCTCTCTGGAGTTGCAGGTTGCAGTCTGGCCATCTCTTCCCTCCCATTTAGTATCCACTTATGAGTGAGTACATACTATGTTTGTCATTCTGAGTCTAGGTTACCTCACACAAGATGACATTTTCTAGATCCATCCACTTGCCTGCAAATTTCATGATATCATTGTTTTTTACTGTTGAGTCGTACTCCACTGTGCATATGTGGCACATTTACTTTTCTGTTCTTCAGTTGAGGGGCATCTGGGTTGTTTCCAGGTTCTTGTTATTATGAATGATGCTGATATGAACATAGTTAAGCATGTGTCCTTGTGGTAAGATTGAGCATTCCTTGGGTATATGCCCAGGAGTAGTATAACTGGGTCTTGAGGAAAATTTATTCCAAACTTTCTGAGAAACCGCCATATTGATTTCTAGAGTGGCTGTACAAGTTTGCATTCCCACCAACAGTGGAGGAGTATTCCCCTTGCTCCACATCCTCTCCAACATAAGCTGTCTTCAGTGTTTTTGATCTTAGCCATTCTAACAGGTATAAGATGGTATTTCAGAGTTGTTTTGATTTGTATTTCCCTGATGACTAAGGATGTTGAGCAATTCCTAAATGTCTTTCAGCCATTTGAGATTCTTCTGTTGAGAATCTCTGTTAAGCTCTGTACCCCATTTTTTAATTGGATTGTTCAGTATTTTGATGTCTACCTTTTTGAGTTCTTTATATATTTTGGAGATCAGCCCTCTGTCAGATGTGGGGTTGGTGAAGAACTTCTCCCATTCTGTAGGCTGACAGTTCAAAGAGCTGGTAAAACCATCCACTTTACCTTGTTGTTTTGTAGTCCTCTTAGCTGCAATTTTACCTTAATAAAGCAGAATGATTATATGTGGAGATAACAGGTCTATCAATGTCTTAAGGGTCTGGTTATAACATGCTCATAAAGTAAATAATTGTTAAACAGACCTCCTTTTTAAGAACAACAATGATATCACAGAATTTTACAAAATTATGTGCTTTGTGTACAGGAGACTCCTCAGCATTTTTCTTGTATGATGTGTGTGTGTGTGTGTGTGTGTGTGTGTGTGTGTGTGTGTGTGTGTAGTACAAAAAAACAGCAGAGAAACTGGTACGTGTATATTTTTAAACACACTGTTACATGTCTAGACATTTTTTTCTGTCTGAATCTCTCTTTACTGAATATCTGTATTGTTTTTGACCTCATGAGACAAATCCTAAAGTCCTATAATAGTTGCAGCTTAACAAGGTTCAGCTTAGGGTATGGATTGGCACATAACATTTGTGGGTGGCTCTTCCCATCCCCCATCCCCATTTGTCCAGGAGCCTAGCTTCATGGCTTTGCAATCAGGAGCCATGATTGCTGCTGTAGCTCTGAGAAGTTGTTGGGCCCATTCAGTCACTGAGTATCATATGTCCTACTGCTTATTAACACCATTTAATCCACATTCTTTTCCACATATGCTGTCATTAGTACTTTCGACCTTGGCCATTATGACAGGTATCTTAGAGATGGTATCTTAGAGGAAATTAAATTTGCATTTCCCTGGCCTCTAAGGGTGTTTAATACCTCTTTAAGTATACCTGGGCCATTCAAGATTCTTCTGTTGAGAATATTCTCTTTATATCTGTCTCCCATTTTTTACTGGCATTATTTGGTATTTTTATGCCTGGATTCTTGTGTTCTTTATATATTTTTTATATCAATCCTCTGTCAGATGTGAAGTTGGTGAATATTTTCCCATCTTGTGGGCTGCTGTTTTGCCTTTTTGGCAGCATTTCAGGGAGGGCCCCAGCTAATTCTCCTAGAAATAGGGAGAGAGGTCCTGAACTGGCCTTCCTCATAAATCTTATTGGTGACTATAATAATGGTCTTCATAGAGTCTTTATCTAGTAGCTGATGGAGCAAATGCAGAGATCTTGATTCAAGCTCTGGCTTGAGATCTTAGAGTCCAGATCATAGTATATAGGGATTATATGAGCAGGGGGACATTATGATCATGATGATAAAACCACATAGAGAGACGAACTGAGGTTTTGGGGGCTCATGGATTCTGGAAGGACAGCCAGGGAGTTGGCAGGTGACTGGGCTAAGCCCTCTGCATCTGGGAGACAGTTTTGTACCTTGGTCTTTCATGGGACCCCTAGCAATGGGACCAGGACCTGTCCCAAATGCATAAGCTGGCTCTTGGAAACCTATTCTCTGTAGTAGGATGCATTCCTTAGCCTTGATGTAGGGGGGCAGAGGTTGCTCCTGCTGAAAATAGTATGCAGTGCTTTGTTAATTCCCAAGAGAGACCTTACCCCATTTGAAAGGAGAGGGAAGAAGGATTGGGGTTTTGAAGGGAGTTACAGGGAGAGTATGGGAGCAAGAAAGAATGGGAAATTGTCATTGAAGCGTGAAATAAAATGAAAAAATAAAAAAAAAAAAAGAATACACGAGGAAACAT